>NC_091988.1:35603958-36219290 GCF_044704955.1 Pristiophorus japonicus | reverse complement strand
CTTCCCTCCCCCTTCTCCCCATCCCTCCCTCCCCCTCTGCCTCCCTCCCCTCCCCCTGCCCCCCTCTCTCCCTCTAGCCCCCTCCTCCCCCTCCCCTCGCTGTCAGAAACACAGACACTGACAGACAGAGAGTGAGAGACACACACAGATAGATAGACAGAGAGATCGAGACACTGACAGAGACACACTGGGGGGGGGGGGTGGGTGGCATCCCAGCACGCTGTTGGAGGGCTCCCGGTGCTGCAGTCAGTAAGTAGAAAATGTTTTTATTTATTGATTTAAAAAAAATAATATTTCTTATTAATTTTTTTTGATTGATTTCTTGGTTGATTTATTGATGTTTTATCATTTATTTTTGATGATGGCTCTTTATTTGTAAAACTGAAGTGTTTAATGTTTGTAAACTTCCCTTTAAATCCCCCCCTCCCCCCATTCCCGACGCCTGATTTGTAACCTACGCCTGATTTTCTAAAGTGTAGATAAGGTTTTTTCGAGCGTACAAAATTCTTCACTTACTCCATTCTAAGTTAGTTTGGAGTAAGTTTTCACTGCCGAAACTTTGAAAACAGGCGTAAATGGCCGGACACGCCCCCTTTGAAAAAAAAATTCTGTTCCAAAGTGAAACTGTTCTAACTGACTAGAACTGGAGCAAACTAAATGCTGAGAATTTGAATTTCTAAGATACTCCGTTCTACACCAGTTGCTCCAAAAAATCAGGAGCAACTGAGGCCGAAACTTGGGCCCTATGTGTGGAACCTGACGACTCCCAGCTCTCCCTCTCCATCCCCTGTCTTGACCTCGCCATGACCTTTATGTGGTCAGCCTGCTTGTTCGACATCCAGACCTGGATTAGTTGCAATTTCCTCCAGTTAAACATTGGGTAGGCTGAATCGCTCGTCCTCTGCACCAGCCCAACCCAACCCCTATCCCCTCCCCCTCCAATAAGCTTGCTTCCTTGCCATTGATTCTATCCCCAGCCACTGTCTCAGGCTGAAGCTGACTGTTTTCAACCGTTGTAAGTAAAATTTCAAGGAATTTGAAACAGGCTGAGGCCTTAAAGTATACAACTTGAAGGAATTAAAAACCATAAAAGATGATTCAGTGGGTAAATTTAGTCATATTGTTGTGAAATATTTAACTTTTTGAGTTACTTAGTTTTAAACTGTGTTTTAGACATTAAAATTTTTAATTACTGAGAAAATAGCGAACAAATTATTTTTAAAAACCATTTTGAGTCATTTGATTGGTTCTTTAACAAAGTGTGCTGAAATGCTTATACACATTTTTCCAATTAGAAAATGTTGAGTTGTTTCTAACTGGGTTTTACTATTATAAATATAGACATAAATGGGTGGTAGAAAATTGTGACTACAGGACATACATTTGTGGCTCGGAAGCATGTGTTATACATAAGATTTTTAATATCTAGATAGATAATTATGTACTTGTATTGGGTGAGGAAAAATACTATTTATCTATTTATTTTCTAAATGTGTGAGCAATGCATTGGAAGATTTATATAGAAGTCTTGGATCTAGCAATTGTTTGTGTAGTGTCACAAGTGAAGTTTCTTCATCGAGAAAATCATGATTGGCTTAAATCTCCAATGAACCAATCAAAAAATATTTACTTCACTGTTATTGTGCATTTTGCACAAACTTCTTTTAAAATACTTTTGGTGGCCATGTGCATCACCCCTCACCCCTCCTCAGAGGCTCCAAATTTACCTCTTCTATTCCACTCAGTATGATATATCTCAATAAGGTTCCCTCCTATTAAGCCTGAAGAGCCTGCATTTGTGGCCAATGCTTCAACCTTGTGGCCCTTGCTTGTACTGCATCAAGGGTGACCAGACTGAATACCGTGGCTTGATCTGACCATTGCATCGTTTCACCCTTCATGATACTTCAATCCTCAGCATCTCCTAATAATTACACTATGTAGTATATGAAATATTAACATTAATAAAGCCATTTTTATTTTTGTAAGCATATGTGGAAGGTTTTGCACGTACTGAATGCTTTTCACTTAATTTTACAGTTACACTGTTTATGGAGATGCTTTGCACATTGTTTTCTGGAGATGCTTTATATATTAGACTATTTTATCATTTTGTTGGTGCATTCACTTTATCCTGTGCCAGTTTCCATTAAATGGGTCATGTTAAGGCAGCTGTGCAGTGATTAGAAACAGGCAAAGAAACAATTGTTAACTATGATTGATGACGTTTCTTTTCTTTGTCAATAATGTTTAAACATTGTTTTATTTTTCTGTTGTATTATAGATATTGCAAATAAAGTCCTTCTGGCTCTTTTCACGTGTGAGATGTTAGTGAAAATGTACAGTCTGGGTCTGCAAGCATACTTTGTTTCCCTCTTTAATCGCTTTGATTGCTTTGTGGTTTGTGGAGGAATCACTGAAACTATCCTGGTTGAGTTTGAAGTTATGTCTCCTTTGGGAATCTCGGTGTTTAGATGTGTTCGGCTTCTAAGAATATTCAAAGTGACAAGGTAGGGTTTACACTATTAGCTCCTTTATTTATTTGTTCGACTTCATGCTCTATTCTATCTTAGAGGTTTTTACTTTGATTCCATAGGTAGAGTTATTGCATGCTGTATTTGTGACCTTCTGAGCAGGAGTTGAAATGTATATTTATAATGGCCTCACTTACCACTCTTGCCCCAATTGTAAAAAGGTGCAAAGTAGCATATATGGAACAGTACCTGTAAAATACAGGCTCAACTGTTTTATTTCACAGTTCTGTTCCTCAGTTCTTACTATGGGCCCACGTTTCGGGCCGCGCCTAGAACGGCGCAGCCCCGACCTGGACGCCCGTTTTTCGCGCCACAAAGTGCGCCTAAAAACAACTTACAGATTCTCCAGCTCCCTGCTGGTCCTCTGGAGTCGGGCACGGCGCAGCACAAGCTGTAGGGGGCGGAGCTAGCTCCCTGCGCTGAAAACAGTGCCGGGACCTCTGCACATGCGCGCTACAGTGGGCACGCATGTGCAGTAGCTCCAGGCGCCCAAAACTGTGTGGGAGGGGCCCGAAGCACGCAGCCCCTAGCCCTGGCCGAATGGCCTCACTGGGGCTGCGTGCATAAGGCTGCCTCCCACGCCCAGCTCCTGCTTCCTCCCGACCCGACTCGACTCCCACTTCTCCCCCGCCCCCGGACCGGACCGGACCCGACCCCCCAGACTGGACCCGACCCGCGCTCCCTTCCTCTCCCCCCACCACCCGACCTGACCTCCCTCTCCCTCCCTCCACCGCCCCCCCCCGCGACCCGAACCGAACCGACCAACCGACCTCCCTCCCCTGACCCGACCCGCGCTCCCGACTCCCCCCCCCCCCCCCCGACCCGGACCCGACCCGACCCGACCCAACCTGATCTCCCTCACCCCGCCCCCGACACGAACTGACCCGACCCGACCTCCCTCTTTCCGCCCCCCCCCCCCCCCCCCCGCCGAACCGACCCGACCCGTACTCCCTCCCTCACCCGAACCGATCCACACTCCCGACCCCGACCCGCACTCCCGACCCCGGACCCCGGACCCGACCGGACCCAACGCCACCTACCTGTAAATCTGGTGCTGGGGGACGAGACCTGCCCGAACTCTTGGGCCTGGCCCAGTCCGGCCCGTTCAGCCTCCCTCCCCCTCTCCTTCCCCCCCCCCCCTCCTTCTCCTCCCCCCCCCTCTCCTTCCCCCCCCCTCCTTCTCCTTTTCCCCCCTTCTCCTTATCCCCCCTTCTCCTTTTCCCCGCTTCTCCTTTTCCCCGCTTCTCCTTTTCCCCGCTTCTCCTTTTCCCCGCTTCTCCTTTTCCCCGCTTCTCCTTTTCCCCCCTTCTCCTTTTCCCCGCTTCTCCTTTTCCCCCCTTCTCCTTTCCCCCCTTCTCCTTTCCCCCCTTCTCCTTTCCCCCCTTCTCCTTTCCCCCCTTCTCCTTTCCCCCTTCTCCTTTCCCCCCCCTTCTCCTTTTCCCCCCTTTTCCTGTCCCCCCCCTCTCCTTCCCCCCATCCTTCCCCTTCTCCTTCCCCCCCCCCCTCCTTCCCCTTCTCCCCCCTCTCCTTCTCCTTCCCCCCCTTTCCCCTTCTCCTCTCCCCCCCTTTCCCCTTCTCTCCCCTTCCCTTTCTCCTCCTCCTCTGCCCCCCCTTTCCCCTTCTCCTCTCCCCTTCTCCTCTCCCCCCCTTCCCCTTCTCCTCACCCCCCCTTCCCCTTCTCCTCACCCCTCCTTCCCCTTCTCCTCACCCTCCCTTCCCCTTCTCCTCACCCCCCCTTCCCCTTCTCCTCACCCCCCCTTCCCCTTCTCCTCACCCCCCCTTCCCCTTCTCCTCACCCCCCCTTCCCCTTCTCCTCACCCCCCCTTCCCCTTCTCCTCACCCCCCCCTTACCCTTCTCCTCACCCCCCCCTTACCCTTCTCCTCACCCCCCCTTCCCCTTCTCCTCACCCCCCATTCCCCTTCTCCTCACCCCCCCTTCCCCTTCTCCTCCACCCCCCCTTCCCCTTCTCCTCCTCCACTTCCCCTTCTCCTCCTCCCCTTCCCCTTCTCCTCCTCCCCCCCCTCCCCTTCTCCTCCCCCCTTCTCTCCCCCCCTCTCCCTTCTCCCCCATCCCTCCCCTTCCCTCCCTCCCCCTCTGCCTCCCTCCCTCCCCCTCTGCCTCCCTCCCTCCCCTCCCCCTGCCCCCCCTCTCCCTCCCCTCGCTGTCAGAAACACAGACACTGACAGACAGAGAGTGAGAGACACACACAGACAGACAGAGAGATAGAGACACTGACAGAGACACACTGGGGGGGTGGGGGCATCCCAGCACGCTATTGGAGGGCTCCCGATGCTGCAGTTGGTAAGTAGAAAATGTTTTATTTATTGATTTTAAGAAAAAAATTATTTCTTATTAATTTTTTTGGATTGATTTATTGGTTGATTTATTGATGTTTTTATCATTTATTATTGATGATGGCTTTTTATTTGTAAAACTGAAGTGTTTAATGTTTGTAAACTTCCCTTTAACCCCCCCCCACGCCCATTCCCTACGCCTGATTTGTAACCTACACCTGATTTTCTAAAGTGTAGATAAGGTTTTTTCGAGCGTACAAAAATCTTCACTTACTCCATTCTAAGTTAGTTTGGAGTAAGTTTTCACTGCCGAAACTTTGAAAACAGGCGTAAGTGGCCGGACACGCCCCCTTTTGAAAAAAAATTCTGTTCCAAAGTGAAACTGTTCTAACTGACTAGAACTGGAGCAAACTAAATGTCGAGAATTTGAATTTCTAAGATACTCCGTTCTACACCAGTTGCTCCAAAAAATCAGGAGCAACTGAGGCCGAAACTTGGGCCCTATAAATGGAGGAGAGAGTAGCAAGGCTAAACATGGCTGGAAGCATGCCAAGTTCTTTTCAAATTTTCAGCTCACGTACCTTGACATTGAAGCAAAACATGACATTAAAACATCAAATCTATTCAAATATCAAGGTAACCTTATTACTGTAATATTAACTCTTAGTGCTCCATAAGTGAGTTCTCACTCATCAAGGCACGCTCATCATCTGGGAACCACCATTAAGTTTACTCATCTATCATGAGCATTTCCTGTTTTTATATATATTTACACATTGTTAATTGACTTTGTTGCATTTTGAATATCCATTTTCTGGGCTTTTGCTTGGCTTAAAACACATTATTTGAGCAGGCTTTCTGCCAATTTTAGTTTTTTTGAAGAAGGAACAAGGACCTTACTGGGATAATAGCATACAAATTCTAAGTGCTTGAATCTCTACTCCTTTGTCTACTATTTTGACAGAATGTTAATTCATTTCATTTAAACAGATTAATGCTTACGCTAAAATAGTGGGCAAATGAATTTCAAACAAATGTATTAAACATTCATGAGTTATCATGCCACACTTTAATTTCAAGGTCAAGGAAAGTAAATCAGTGTTTTTTCAATAGAAAAGTGATTTGGTATGAATAAGACAAAATATAACAGAAGAGGGAATGGGCGAAGAAAGTGTAACCAGATTAAAGTGTTTGAAATTCTTTATTTTAATTAGTTATATAGGGCACAATTTTCCCCAGTATTTGCGCCGTTTTTTTTGGAGCAGGCTGCTTTTTCTGACCTAACTTAAAAATCCCCAGTTTCCCCAATTAATTTGCACCAACGTAACTCAGTTACAAATGTTTTAAGTCAGTTTTTTTTCCAGCCAAAGTGTAACCAGCCACCTGTACCACTTCTGGCTATTTAGGGAAGTTTGGCCAGCTGAGAGTTACTCCCGCGATCTATCTCGGTTGTCGGGGACCACTCCCAATGGTCCCCGGCTCAGGTCTTCTACCACTGGCTTTCCTGCCTGTCAATCTGGCGTTAAATTCAGCAGGATCTTCGCGTCACCGGGATTTCTGGGTTTGCCCCCCACAACTGCACTTACCAGTCCCTCCCTGCTTCCCTGCAAATATCGGGGTCTTCATTTCTGTTTGACAGCTCTGTTAGATTGCCTGGTTAAGAATATAATTCTCTCTGTACAAGGCTGATGAAGAGAACTCATATGCTACTCACTAGGTGAAGTGACTGATTAGTGCACTAATGCTCCTCTGCTACCAAAGTATATTAAACAACTCACAGTATTTTAAACTATGAATTGAGGTACAACATTTCTTAGAACATTGTTGTAAAACTTAGAACCCATCATTTTATGCATCTAAATTGATACTCAACTGCAAGTGACAGCTAATCCCTTAATTGTAGAGGTTAAACATGTTTAGCTTTCTATAACTTGTATAAAGGCTAATAGATTATATATACTGGCATCTGGTAATATAATAGTTATTTTGCTGGTTTCCAGACTAAATGAATGCATGTTTTACTCCAGTGTACCATAGCTGAAATGTGTTTTATCAGTTTTAAGACAGCTCTAGGTGAATTGCCTTGCATTCCAACCTATGAGGGGGATAAAAATAACAGTGTGTGACCTTCCATACAACAAGCACACCTGTAATGAGGCAGCATTGGTAGTTGTTTTTGAGGCTTGTGATTAGAACTACCTTCTCTTACCTGAAAGGGGTTACAGTGAAGTGTGAGGTTCTAAAGGGATTAGAAAAACCAGGGATGCAACAAATTAGTATAGTTACTTCCTTTCCAATAGCACAATTTTAATAAATGACTTATCTATCTGTATATGAAGTACTTTAGATTCAGTTGATATTTTTTTCTAGTGACCAACATCAATAAATGGAATAAATCAAAACTGTGCAATTGTATACAGTACTGAATTCAACTGTTTTATGATTAGATTATTCGTACAAATTCTGAAGTTGCATACCTTACAGTCATGAGATTATTGTAAAACAAGTCTTCTAATCATGTAATTGTGTTTTGTTAGACACTGGCAATCACTGAGTAACCTGGTGGCCTCATTGCTGAACTCCATGCGATCCATTGCTTCACTGTTGCTTCTCCTCTTCCTATTTATTATTATCTTTTCACTGCTGGGAATGCAGCTTTTTGGTGGCAAATTTAACTTTGATGAAACGCAAACAAAACGGAGTACCTTTGATAACTTTCCACAAGCTCTTCTCACTGTATTCCAGGTAATTATACTTGATTAACCAAAGATGGAGGAAGAGTTCCTCTGTGCATTACGTGTAACAAAATTGTAAATTACTTCTTTATAAATGGGTTTACAGTTTCATTACATGTAGCACACAGGGGAAGTATTTCCCTAATGTTTTCACATGAGTACTGCAGAAAATTGAATTGTGGATTGAGATTTTCATATAGACAAGGATGGGAAAAACAAATCCAAATTTGAATTTACATTGAAGGAGTCATTACAGGGGCGATTCCACAACCTACATTAACAGCGAGGAGTTTCACTCACAGGAACCGCAGGTCAGTGATAGTTCCACAATGTTGCAGCCCCAACTCTCTGACCTGCGTTCCCAGTAGTGCAGAATTACCCTATTTCGTATTTTTGAGAGTTATTTTCAAGAAAACATGGAATCTTTTTGCAGTATATGAACTAGAAAAAAATAAAAACAAAGCAAAATATAACAAAAATAGTGCAAATATACACTATATGAGAGTAAGAATTCAGACTTATTTTTGCTGATCCCTGGTCTCAGTTGTATACACATGGAAGTTAATTATCATATTTGAATTGTACTTGCTAAATAAGAGAATCATTAACAATCATTAGCAGCTTCACTTTTGGACAGTTTCCAAAGGTAGTATTGGGATTTCTGTGTTTGCAGTTGATACTCCCTGGTGGCAGTTAATTGCAGCATAACATGTAATCTGTCTTCGTTGGAACAGTATCTTCCATTGTATTGAGATGATAAGCACTTGATTGTACATAGATCGAATTGATTGAATAGTTAAATATTTATATTGCCTTTCAACATATACAAAATATGTACAAAATAGTACTTTGAAATATAAAAGTGTAAAAAAACAAATGTATATAGTGCAAGCAGATGTAATGGATCTAAAGTGGCCTGTTGCCAAGTCTGCTCTGTCTGCTCTAATGTATCCGTCACCTTTAGAGGGAATGCCTGGATTCCATTCAGTGCCTTCCCATTGCAAAGGGCTAATATCTGGAAGTCAGTGGATTGTGGGTTTAAACCTGCATTCCATTACTTCATGGCATCTCCATACGCTCAACTTGTTGTTCATCATGCAGGCCTACCATTTGGTTTAGTTAAAATGAAGGAAGAGTAGTTTTCTGTTATGCATAATTAATATACTACATTTTAGATATGACTTTGTTGCCAAGATATAATGTATTAAAATTAAAAGTAGGTAATAGTACTAATTTTTATCAATATTTGATTAAGAAAACCATTTTTGATGTATTCAAATAGATATTAACTGGTGAAGATTGGAATATGGTGATGTATGATGGAATTATGGCATATGGTGGACCATCCTCCTCAGGAATGATAGTTTGTATATACTTCATTATTCTGTTCATATGTGGTAACTGTATCCTTCTCAAACAATATGACAGATAAATTAAACTGGCAGCTTTCATTATAAAAGATAAAATAATATATTTTCCTCCAGCTACTAATGTTTGTAAGAAGATCAATGTATATATAATGTCAGTTTTCTCCCTTTATACCAAGACTGATTTTCTTTCCACTAGCATTAGCAAACAGGAAAATATTACAAAATTCTGTTTTACCATCTTCAGTTTTTTTTTAAATCCAATGGATTCAAATGTGGTCTAAGTTTCTATCAGAGGAGGCAACAGGGGCAATTTTAACCCTGCCCTTCCAGCAGGAATGGGGCGAGCAAGTATTTAAAATGGCGGTTGAGCGCTTCTCGCTGTTTTCTTGACTTGTTCCCACCAGCTTAATTGCGGATTTTTGGCAGCCTCAGGATCACCTGCCGCAAGCAGATGGGACCTCATTAATATTTAATATCTGGATCCAATGGTGTCATTCAGACCTGAGGCATTTTAACTGCCAATTGCGGCAGTGAGGTCCAGTGCCGAAGCCATCAGTGAACACCATGGTGAGCAAGATCATGGTCAGACAACTCCCCGATAAGTTAAAAATGTTCATTTTTTTAAGGTTTTCTTTTCGGCTAGGAGGAGCAAGAGTGCTTCTCTTGACCCCACAAGAAAACCTTGGGCTCTCCCTGCCGCAGGCATCCCTACCCTTTTCCTAACCGTGATTGCTTACGAATCCCAACTTACCACTTAGCTTGGTACTGGGAACCATTCCCTGGCGGTGACCTCCTGCTGCATGAATTCCCGCTCTTGCCCACCGGCCTCCTCGGTATTTCTGTCAGGTTTGGGTGGGATTCCGTCTTGGAAGACGGTAATGAGGACCGGAGTTAAAATAGCCTAGGCCTCACGCCTACGCGTCATGGGTGTTTTCCGCCCCCCCTAGTGCCCATATACTGGGCTCAAAATTGGCTCACCCCTTTTTTATGGCGCACTCACCGGAGATGCGCTGCTTTTCTGCATTGAAAAGTGCTCCGAAAAAATCGCTCCCCACTTTGCCGCTGTCCGGCCTCTCCCGGGTCTTCGCGCAGCGTGGCCAGTCGAATCGGGGGTGGAGCCAGTGTCCCGCTGCTGAAAACAGTGCCGGGACGTCTGCACATGCGCGTTGGAGTGTGCAGCATGCGCAGTAGCTCCTCACTCCCAGCCTCTCAGTGTGTTGCTGCAGCGTCATCATCATACCAGCTACTGGTGCATCACGCCCCTATCCCAGGCTGAGTGGCCTACACACAGGCTGGCCCGCTGCCTTCCCGGGCTGAAGATGAAGGTAGGGTAGGACTTACTGACTTCTATTTTTTATTTGGATATTTTGAAAAAATTCTGTAAATATGTTTTGTCTCTTGTGATTAGTGGTGACCATTTGTCAAGCCTCTTCACCTGGTGCTATTGTGAAAGAAGAACATAAGTGACGGAGGAACACTGAGAGAATACCTTATTTATTGAAGTAGACTTTATTTAGATAATATGGGCTCAATTTTGGCCTAGTATAATCATTGCAAACAAATAGTTGTTTAAATTAGTTGTGAGATTAGGGCAATTTAATTCAACTATCTTTTACTTCTTTTATTTTCGTGGTTTAAGCTTCCATGACTGCTTCTGTTGTATAGTAAATTAACTTTGCGAAGTATGTCATATGATGTCCTGTATAGTTGTTTGATCCTATTCACATTCTTTAGTCACGTCATTAAGTTCTGCTGGCCTCCGATGTACCTACCTGCGCTGATTTCTTAACTCTCCACAAAGGTTTTCTGAAGCGGCCACATATACTGGCCTAAGTAGATTTGGAGTAATTATTAGCTGGCCAAAGTGGCCTAAATAGCCAAAACTGGCATAGGTGGCTGGTAGCGCCTCCTTTTGAGAAAAACTAAACTAAACTAAAAAAATCGTAACTAACTCACTTACACTGGCGCAAATTGAATGTACAAAATGGGGATTTTTAAGATACTCCAGAAAAATCAAGTTGCTCAAAAAAGAACGGAGTAACTCCTGGCCACTTTTGAGCCCATTGTACTAACACCCCGAGTTAAAATCCTGATTAAGGTTTCTGCTGCTGCTTATCTTTAACAGATCAGTTCAAATGTAAAATTTATTAAACATTGCAAATAATTCTGGAATTATGCACTTATTTGCAATGTCTAATAAATTTTACACTTGAACTGATCTCGTTTATTTGATATTGTGGGTATGTCATTTGCGAGGTGAATTCTGTAATATTTAAATTATTAAATAGCATGTAATCCTCTTAATATGTGAGGCTGAATTCTTATTAGATCACAAAAAAGGTGAATATTTTTCACTAACACATAAATAATTTAGATGGTGCAAGCAACATACTAATATTTTCCTTAAGTGATTTTCTCTAGACATCCTGCTGAATGTCTTTTTGGCCATTGCTGTCGATAATTTGGCTGATGCTGAAAGTCTAAACACAGTTCAAAAAGAAACAGAGGAAGAAAAAGAAAGGAAAAGAAGTGCCAGGTAATACCCTACAATAAGATTCCTTCAGGGTTCTAAGAAGCTAAATCTCAAGTAATTCTGCAGTACAACCAAATGTATGTTAGTTCAAATCTTAAACTTGACTGACTTGAATCGACTTGTCTTTGCAAGAATGTATGTCACAACGGATAAAGCACATTTTAGTTCTTAGCCATTGTTGCTTATTCATAGAGAGGAAGAAAACAAGTCCAGATATCTAATAAGCTGATCACACCTTGATACTGAATGTGACCATGCAGTGTTCCAATTCACCTGGAGGAATCATGGCATTGGAAATCAGGAGTCGTTTTGCAATATAACAAGAAAAAATTAGGCAAATATTAATAGATTAGAAAAAAAAATTCACTCAGTAATTTTCACATATTTCTGGAAGTTAACAGCTCTAAACAACTTGCATGAATCCAAATGCTTTCCTAATACCTGAAAAAAGAGAGAGAATATTCATGGAAGTCAGTCTCCTGTAGGCACAAATGTCTATTGGGTTTCTATTAGCAAACATCCAGGCGTCTCCCAAGAATGATACTACGGCAGTGTGCAAGTACTGTTCGCTGGTCCTGCTTTCCCCTCACATCCCGTGTCGTGGAAGTCATTTTATTCACTTTGAAAGGATGAAAGTTTGTGCCTTGCTGTTATTTGGACCCAGGGTCTTTTGGCTTAGCATATAATAATCTGACCTATCTCGTGTTCCTAAACTTTTAAGTCCAACCACAAGTTTATATTTCATATAATGTCATATATTACAGTTTACACAGTTGTTTCACCTTTCAGGGGACTGAAGTATACTCATACCAAACACATCAAAAGTTCTAAATAATCACAAAATAGACTGTCAGTTTTAAAAATAATTAAAACAGCTTTTTAAAGTTTTGATAGATGTGTAATTCTCGTGTTGTATAGATGGTAAAATATAGTGATGTATGTTATTTGTAGAACTGGCAGTGCAGAGAAAAGAGAGGATGGGAAATATGAAGTTGATGGAATAGGAGAAAACAATGACAGGAAAATACTTACTGGCACTCAGGTAAAACTTTTTCAATAAAATGAAGTTGGAACCCGTATCATTTCAAATGGCACAATGGTTATGACTGGAAATCTTTTTGGAAGATGTCATTTATGGTTATCATGTTCTTTAATGCTTGGCAGGTTTCAATTGATGAACAAGAAGAAGATAAGAATCCTTATCCACCCAGTGATGTGCCAGGTATGGAGATATTTATAAAGAAACTCCTCGATAAACTAATCAAGATACTGATCTTTTGATACCACCTGTTGGATAGTCTAATGATATGTGTACACTGTACCACTGCGTGATAGGTACAGATTTATGCCTGCAATTCTTCATATGTTGAGTTCTAAATCTCAGACTGAACTTCAAAGGGAGAGAGGGAAAATTGGAAGTTGTTTTCGCCGAGGCTGTGGATGTACACCTCCTAACAGTTAGAAAGAAAGAAACATTTGCAGTTATTTAGCGCCTTTCATCACCTCAAGATATCTAAAGTCTTTCACAGCCAAATAAAAACTTTTGAAGTGTAGTCGTGTTGTTTTGTAGACAAATGCAGCAGCCACTTTGCACATAGCAGGGTCCCACAAACTGCAATAAGGTAAACGAGCAGTTAGTTAGACAACAGCATTAGTAGGTTGCTTGGGGTTTCACTTGGGAAAAGTTAGGTAAGAGTTCCTTTGGGCTGCGGATGCTCCGTTGTTGAGTATATTCAAGACAGAAATCGATAGATTTTTGGACATTAAGGGAATCAAGGGATAAGGGGATAGGGCGGGAAAGTGGAGTTGAGGTAGAAGATCTTGTTGAACGGTGGTTCACGCTCGAGGGGCCCTATGGCCTACTCCTGCTCTTTCTTATGTTATTATATTATGTTCACTATGTGTAGTGAAATTACAAATCTCTTCATGTGAATTTCATCTGTTCAGTATTTCTGGCAAAATTGTAAAGAGATTGTGGTGGAAATTTGTATATGCTGTGTTATTTTTTTTTAGGTTTTTTCCTTTCCTGAACTCCAGACTTGCCCAACTGAACTGCAGACTTGCCCAACTGATCTTTCTTTCACTGTGAGCTATTTGACTGTGGAGGGCACACAGCTAAGCCTGATCCTGTTCTCAGCTGACATCAACAAATGTATATTTTCCAGAACAGGGACTGTGGATGATTTAGCCCCAATAGCCAAAAGGGGCTGAGGCTAATTGTAGCACCCATACTGGTATGCTGGTTGAAATCCCGTAGTTCAGCATAGACCCAGGAACGAAACCGAGGGGTTGATTTCAACCTGGAGTTGGTTTTGGGAAAACGGTTGCAGAGCAAGTGTAAAATGCGCTCAGTTGCCTAAATTTGACGAAAGCTGCTGCGTGTCTTTTGGTGCTTTAGTGGCTACACGAATGCAGTCTATAATACCTTGGGTATGAAGGAAGCTAGCCACTGCTGCAAATCCCAGCGCTTATTTATTTTGAGTGTTGGCGTCCATAGGAAAGGTGATGTAGTGGTTGGCTCTGGTAAATAGGGCACTGGTGATCTGCTTATTGCAGTGTGAATGTAGGCTGGGAGATTCGGGTGATGACCCTTTTAACTGCATGGACAAAGCTTGAGACAGAAAAGTCAAGGATGATGGTAACTTTGACAGCCACTGGAAAAGTATGGCCACCTGGGCTGAAAGCAGCAGGTCCTGTAGTAGGAGGCTGAATAGATCAGCAACAGTGGTAACCTGCTAGTGAAGCGCAGCCTTCTGATGTAGTGCTCGTCAGTCAGGTCCAGGAATGTGACTCGGCCTATAGACCCTGTAGACTGGGTAAGGCCTTCTACAAGCAGTCCCTTTCATCTGCTGTCTTCTAACAGGCTCAATTACTGCTCGTCCTGATTGCTGAAAGTGCTTCTGCTTCTCTTCCTCCATCTGTTACTCCTTCCAAAGCAATGAAGCAAAAATGGCACCCATGATATGTTGTGAGAGCTCAATTAGGGTGAGCAAGGCCATAAAAACAAACAACCAAGCTCTGAACTCAAAAATTCCATGGAAATCCACTAAGCACAATGGCATTACCATCACTGAATCCCTCATCATCAACATTCTGGGCGTTACAATTGACCAGAAACTGAACTGGACCAGCCACATAAATATTGTAACTACAAGACCAGGTCAGAGACTGGGTATTCTGTGGTGAGTGGCTCACCACCTAACCCCCCAAAGCCTCTCTACCACCTACAAGGCTCAAGTCAGGAGTATGATGGAATACTCTCAACTTGCCTGGATGGTCACAGCTTAAAACAACACTCAAGATGCTCAACACTATCCAGGACAAAGCAGCCCACTTGATTGGCACCACTGGCTTAAACAGTCACTCACTCCACCATTGGCATAAAGTAGCTTCAGTGTGTACTAGCTGCAGGATGTCTCCTTTCTGCTGGCCGGCGCAGATTGCCCAATATTATGCTGGCCCAGAGATGGTGAGCTGCAGCTGGGCATCCATTTGTGGCGTGCAAGTTACCGAATCTATGTTAATAAGGCTCAGCCCTCTAAATAGACTGGATCGCTCGCCACGATTATCGGCTGGCTTGCCTGTACATTCAGTTGGCTAACCGTCTAGAGGTTAAAAGCCTTCTTAAATATCTTTGACTTTGTACAAGGTAGCAAGGAATTTTGATACCATCTGAATCCTGACTTTGTTTTGCATTTTAACTCTGCTGTTTGTTGTAATTTTTAATGGCTTAATGATTTCACCAGTATGCATTGCTTTGTTTAACAAACATAATCAATGTCAATAGTTTTTAATTTTGAGATGATAAATAATTAATTCCAATATAATAGTAATAGTTACTTAGTGTTATGCAGTTCTCAAATAATGCAGGTATTAATTTAGCAGTGCCTAAATTTAACACGTGCACAATAAATAATATATATTTTTTAAGAAAAATTTAGTACTGATTTGTAAAGATTGGCAAACACTCTAAGATAAATCATATTAAAAATGACATGGTTACGTTTTCATTTGTGATGCACCTATTACATTTGAAAATAACATTTTAGATGATAGGAGGTGCAAATCGTCTATACTTATAAAACTAAAAGAAGGATTTTCAAAAAATAATTTGATCAAAAGCAGCTTTATTTATTACCACAAGAAAGGATCAGTACTTGATTGTTTTTGTTTGTTCATTTGTCTGAAGATGATGATGATGATGAGCCAGAAGTACCAGTTGGGCCTCGACCTCAAAGATTGGCAGACCTGAACCTGAAGGAAAAAATTGTACCCATCCCAGAAGGCAGTGCTTTCTTCATATTTAGTAATACCAATCCGTATGTATAGCATAGCATATTTTTACTCAAATTTTTATTTTGAATTTAGTAATTGATTAGTGGTTGGTACAATCAAAATAATAATTACTTTAATTTGTTGAAATGATGGTAGCGTAAGTTTAACACAAAAATAGGAGCAGGAGTAGGCCAATCAGCCCTTCGAGCCTGCTCTGCCATTCAGTAAGATCATGGCTGATCTTCTACCTCATCTCCACCTTCCCACACTCTCCCCATATCCATTGAATCCCTTAGTATCCAAAATCTATCCATCTCTGTCTTGAATTTACTCAACAATGGAGCATCCACAGCTCTCTGCGATAGAGAATTCCAAAGATTCACATCCCTTTGACTGAAGAAAATGTCTCCTCGTCCCAGTCCTAAATAGCCAACCCCTTATCCTGAGACTGTGACCCCTAATTCTAGACCCCCTAGCCATGGGAAACATCCTTCCAGCATCTACCCTGTCAAGCCCCTGAAGATTTTATATGTTTCAATGAGATCACCTCATTATTCTAAACTCTAGGGAATATAGGTCTCGCCTACTCAATTTCTCCTCATAGGACAATCCCCTCATACCAGGAATCATTGGCACTCCCTCTAAGGCAAGTATATACTTCCTTGGGTAAGGAGACTAAAACTGTACACAGTAATTTGTGACAGTGATCTTTATGCAATGTACATTGCTTTCATTACTGCATTTAAGGAGATATTTCACAACTCTCAAGAAAAATATATTCCAGTGAGGAGGAAAGGGTGTAAGAGAAAAGATAGCCATCTGTGGCTAACTGAAGAAATAAAGGACAGTATCCAATTAAAAACAAGGGCATACAAAGTGGCCAAAACTAGTGGGAGAACAGAAGCCTGGGAAACTTTTAAAAGCCAGCAAAGAACGACTAAAAAAATGATTAAGAAAGGGAAGATAGACTCTGAAAGTAAACTAGCACAAAATATAAAAACAGATGGCAAGAGTTTCTATAGGTATATAAAAAGGAAAAGGGTGGCTAAAGTAAATGTTGGTCCCTTAGAGGACGAGACCGGGGAATTAATAATGGGGAACATGGAGATGGCAGAAACTCTGAACAAATATTTTGTATCAGTCTTTACGGTAGAGGACACAAACAATATTCCGACAGTGGATAGTCTAGGGGCTATAGGGGGGAGGAATTTAACACAATCACAATCGCTAAGGAGGTGGTACTCAGTAAGATAATGGGACTAAAGGCAGATAAATCCCCTGAACCTGATGGCTTGCATCCGAGGGTCTTAAGAGAAGTAGCGGCAGGGATTGTGAATGCATTGGTTGTTATTTACCAAAATTCCCTGGATTCTGGGGAGGTCCCAGCAAATTGGAAAACTGAAAATGTAACGCCCCTATTTAAAAAAGAAGGCAGACAAAAAGCAGGAAACTATAGACCAGTTAGCCTAACATCTGTGGTTGGGAAAATGTTGGCATCCATTATTAAAGAAGCAGTAGCAGGACATTTGGTAAAGCAAAATCTGGTCAGGCAGAGTCAGCATGGATTTATGAAGGGGTAGCTATGTTTGACAAATTTGCTGGAGTTCTTTGAAGATGCAATGAACAGGGTGGATAAAGGGGAAACCAGTGGATGTGGTGTATTTGGACTTCCAGAAGGCATTTGAGAAGTTGCCACATAAAAGGTTACTGCACAAGATAAAAGTTCACTAATATATTAGCATGGATAGAGGATTGGCTAACTAACAGAAAACAGAGAGTCGGGATAAATGGTTCATTCTCTGGTTTGCAACCAGTAACTAGTGGGGTGCCCGAGAGATTAGTGCTGGGACCCCAACTATTTACAATCTATATAAACGACTTGGAAGAAGGGACTGAGTGTAATGTAGCCAAGTTTGTTGATGATACAAAGATGGGAGAAAAGCAATATGTGAGGAGGACACAAAAAATCTGCAAAAGGACATAGACAGGTTAAGTGAGTGGACAAAAATTTGGCAGATGGAGTATAATGTTGGAAAGTGTGAGGTCATGCACTTTTGGCAGAATAAAATCGAAGAACAAGTTATTATTTAAATGGAGAAAGATTGCAAAGTTCCGCAGTACAGCAGGACCTGGGGGTACTTGTGCATGAAACACAAAAGGATAGTATGCAGGTACAGCAATTGATCAGGAAGGTCAATGGTATCTTGGCCTTCATTGCAAAGGGGGTGGAGTATAAAAGCTGGAAAGTCTTGCTACAGATGTGCAGGGTATTGGTGAGGCCACACCTGGAATACTGCATGCAGCTTTGATTTCCATATTTACAAAAGGATATACTTGCTTTGGAGGCAGTTCAGAGAAGGTTCACTAGGTTGATTCCGGGGATGAGGAAAGGTTGAATAGGTTGGGCCTCTACTCATTGGAATTCAGAAGAATGAGAGGTGATCTTATCGAAACGTATAAGATTATGAGGGGGCTTGACAAGGTGGATGCAGAGAGGATGTTTCCACTGATGGGGGAGACTAGAACTAGAGGGCATGATCTTAGAATAAAGCGCCGCCCATTTAAAACATAGATGAGGAGAAATTTCCTCTGAGGGTTGTTAATCTGTGGAATTTGCTGCCTCAGAGAGCTGTGGAAGCTGGGACATTGAATAAATTTAAGACAGAAATAAACATTTTCTTAAACCAGAAGGGGATAAGGGGTTATGGGGAGCGGACGGGGAAGTGGAGCTGAGTCCATGATCAGATCAGCCATGATCTTGTTGAAAGGCGGAGCAGGCTCGAGGGGCCATATGGCCTACTCCTGCTCCTATTTCTTATGTTCTTATTTATATTCCACATGGTCAGTAATTTAAATTATTTTTACTTTTGTTGATTTTAGAAATAAAAATATATTATAAAGCTTTTACAAGAAATGAAAACTAGATTATCATTGCCGTTGTTTTTATGTTTCAGTGCCAGGTTGGAATAAATTTACTAGGCAGGAATATGATATATATTTAAAATATCAATTCCTTTTAAGAGGTTCTCTAAATAAGCTGGGAGAGAGAGCGGGAGTGCATGTGCTGGAACTGGCCTTGCTTGCAGGATATTTAGCGGGGGAAAGTAAATTCATAAACATCACTTTTAGCTTTACTTTTTATTTAATATTTGTTTAAAAACGACAATAGGTATGCCGCATTTTTTTTTAATATTGATCGTTTTATTTTGAAGTAAGTTCTGCCTATTCTTCTGTCCGTCTGGACTCCAGCTTCTACTAGCAGATTTTACTCCTCTTGCTGAGAGATACCAGAGCCGCTGGTCATCCCACATTTGGCGCACACAGCTAAAATCAGGAACTGAGCAAGGTTGCGGATTGAACTTGCATCCTCCCACTGTATGGCACTGAGCCAAACAAATAATAAGAACATAAGAGCATGAGAAATAGGAGCAGGATTAGGCCATTTGGCCCATCGAGCCTGCTCCGCCATTTAATAAGATCATGGCTGATCGGATCATGGACTCAGCTTCACTTCCCTGCCCACTCCCCATAACCCTTTACTCCCTTATAGCTCAAAAATCTGTCTATCTCCGCCTTAAATATATTCAATGACCCATCCTCCACAGCTCTTTGGGAGGCAGAGAATTCCACAGATTTACAACCGTCTGAGAGAAGAAATTTCTTCTCATTTCAGTTTTAAATGGGCGGCCCCTTATTCTAAGACTGTGGGTTAGAACCTCCACTTTTTTTGCATGCTTAACGCCCACTTAACACCCATTTTACCACTGAAATGGCGATTAATGCCCATATAGCACCCATTTTGGCACAAAATGGAAACTGACGGGCATTTTTAGGAGACTTATCGCCGAGCGTTACTTTCCCCATGTGCTTAACGCCGGGAAAAAATATTACCGCCCGCCCACTTTTTTGGGGCGGAATCAGCAGAATGGGCGAAATCAACGCCCATAATATCGCCCAGCATTACTTTCCGCACGGAATTAACGCCGAGATTCAATATTAACGCCCGCCCACTGTTTTTTGTAGTAAAGAACATATTTACCTAAACTAGCGGCCATGGAAATCACCCATCATCAATTTCACCACCTCGCACACATATCGCTCACGATATTGCTAGCTCAGAAACCGGCCACGTAAAGTGGACTAACCGGAACGAACGCCAGTGGCTGGCATTTGTTAAATCTCACTCTTACATGAGGAGCTGATATTTAAAAGATTTGCCTGAAAGAGCACTGATGTGAATGACAACGCTGACACACTGCTGTGTGTGTGCAGCTCAGACATCAATGGTGTCCATCACCTTGGTGCCAGTTAAAGTTTACATTGATTGATGTTAAGTTGTATTTAACCCTTTCATGGTAAGGAATCATCAGTGTGTAACAGTCCAGTTATCTGAGACAATGCGCTGCAAGGTTACGTTCAATAACAAAAATGTAATACCAACATTGGTCTGAAATCATAAGTATCACAGCCAATAATACTCAATCCCTGCCCACACCCCACTTTTTCCACCATTGACATAAATCACATGTTCAACATGTCCAGCCACACAGAATACAAAGGCAAAGCAGGAGTGTGGTCCCCAGCCCCCATACATTGCAACAAATTGCATACACCCAGATGGAGATATAACTCAGCCATCACCTGCGGACATGCACCTCCTTCCTTCCCCCCACCTCTACCCTTTCCCCTCCTCACTCCACGGCGCCTGGCCGAGGAGCTCCTCAGGCGGTGCCTCATTGGGGGGGATGAAGACAGATGCGGTCGTTGCACGGGTATGGGGGTGGGGGCTGCCGAGGGGCAACATTCTTTGATGCAGAAGCAGGATCTTGGTCCTTGCTCTCATCTGTCGTTTGCAGTGGTGGTGCGGAACCTAGGGGTGGAGTGCCGCGCTCGGGGACCACTGGAAGGCCTGTGGCAGCAGTGTTCCTGGCTTTTGCATCCAGGGACTCTGTCATGCATGGAATGTACTTGGTCATGGTGGCCAGCTGTCGGGATATACCCCCCAGTGCTTCGCTGAGCTGGTCACCAATGTCTACAGTCCTCCTGGACAACTGTTCCATCTCTCCGCTATCATGTGGTGCTCATGGAACAGACTTGCCGCATCTACGAGGCCTCTGCGGGGTCGGCGCCGTCCTGGGGACAAATGGGGTGCCCTGTGGCGAGGTGCTTGGGGCCGGTACCTCCAGAGTGGAGGCAGGAATGACCGGAGGACCACTAGATGGCCTTGGGGTGGAATGGCTTCTGGAGCGTGGCGATGCAGGTTCTTCGAAGTCCACGCTCTCATCCGTGTAGAACAGACCCAGCGGATTGACGGGCGAGAATCAGAGCCCCTCAGCACCAGATGTAGTAAGATCGTCCGCCAGTCCCCCACCTCTGGCCTCTGTGGTCTTGCCTGGGGCCGCGCTGCAGGCTGAGCTGCAAAACACAAATTAGGTTATTAGAGGAGAAGGGGATGCTCGGGTGACAAAGTGAATCCAGCGCTACACACAGCATATGCATGACAAAAGCACCACTGCTATCAAAATCATCACAGATATCACATTTCATGACCATCAACACGTTGTGCATTGCAATGATTTTGATTAGGTCAGCATTATTTCTATGACACTTTCAGAAATCATCTATCATATATGATTGGTCGGATACAAGTGGGTGTGGCATCTATAGATTTTACATGACGCAATGGTGTAAGCTTTACTCACGGGGCATCACGTCAGCGTCTGCAGATGTGTCCGTGGCTGTCCGAGGGTGCTTTCTCATGAGTGCGAGCAATCGTTCCTCCATCTCTGTAATGTTGCTGGGGACTGGTGGCCCCCCACCCGCTCGCCTCTGCACGGACCTCATCGTCGATAGCTTCTTCTGTAAAAGGTGACAGGACGACATGGCATGAGATCATTGCGTGATATCATTGCTAGGTACTGTCACAGACACTGATACAACACATAACTGACAGATGTAGTCATGATTATTATGATTATTATCATTCTTTACTTAAAGACGTACACCGTAACCGCAGGCTTTGAGTAAAACATTCCCGGTAAAAGTGCAAGACCTCACAACTGCTGATAGTCACTCATGACCGTTACAAATCAAATTATATAAATACAAAAGTACATGTAAATCAATGTAATACTTACTCTTGCAGATCCCACAAGGTCGTTTCATCGTTTGCGGCATTGGTTGCCCTCACACACCTTGTTGGTCGCCGACAAGACCACCTCTGCTATCTCGGTCCATATCCTCTGGTAGGCCTTTGGGGTGGGCTTCCCACACCCTCCCTGTGTCAAATCCCCCCAGTGTAACTGGACGTCCTGCAGGAGGGAGGCATTTGCCTCATCTGAGAACCTCCTGGCTCTTTTGCGGCCTCCAATGTGCTCCTCTCCCACCTCACTGCTCTCTCCAGCGTCTGTCTCCACAGTGTGCTGGGATGCCTCCTCCTCTCTATCCATTATAGGGCAAATTCTGTCAAATATGTGGCTGGTAACAGCTAATTTTTGTTTGCCTACCTGCTGTGAAGCTCTAAAGTCTTCCTCCTTCCTCCCAAAGCAGCCACACCACGTTCAGCCACACCTTCAGTCCCTCTGAGCTCCCTCTCTCTCTGTCCCCTCTTCTGCGCATGTCATAGTGACGCTTGACCTCCAGAATCGTGGGAATTGAGCGTTGCCATGCCATTGCTAAGGACGGCCACATTTTATGGCAAATGATCAAAAAAAATGTAATGCTACCGCCCATTTTATATCGCTAGCGGTAACGGCCATTTTCAAAAGTGGAGACTAGGTGGTTTGAGATTGGACAAGAAGCCGCCGATCTGAAAACCCTTTTTTACTGCCCATGCCGGATATATCGCCCATTTTTGGGCGTTAACCACAAAAGTGGAGGTTCTAGCCCTTGGTCCCCTAGTTTTAGTTTCCCCTATGAATGGAAATATCCTCTCTGCATCCACCTTGTCGAGCTCCCTCATTATCTTATATGTTTCGATTAGGTCACCTCTCATTTTTCTGAACTCCAGTGTGTATAGGCCCACTCTACTCAACCTGTCCTCATAAGTCAACCCTCTCATCTCTGGAATCAACCTAGTGAACCTTCTCTGAACAGCCTCCAATGCAAGCATATCCTTCCTTAAATACGGAGATCAAAACTGTACGCAGTACTCCAGGTGTGGCCTCACCAATACCCTATACAGTTGTAGCAGGACTTCTCTGATTTTATACTTTTACCCCCTTGCAATAAAGGCCAGCATTCCATTTGCCTTCCTAATTACTTGCTGTACCTGCATACCAACTTTTTGTGTTTCATACACAAGGACCCCCAGGTCTCTCTGTACTGCAACACTTTGCAATTTTTCTCCATTTAAATTATAATTTGCTTTTCTATTATTTCTGCCAAAGTGGATAACCTCACATTTTCCCACAGTATACTCCATCTGCCAAATGTTTGCCCACTCACTTAGCCTGTCTATATCCCTTTGCATATTTTTTTGTATCCTTCTCACAATTTGCTTTCCCAACCATCTTTGTATCATCAGCAAACGTGGCTACATTACACTTGGTCCCTTCATCGAAGTCATTAATATAGACTGTAAATAGTTGAGGACCTAGCACCAAACCCTGCGGCACCCCACTAGTCACTGTTTGCCAACCGGAAAATGAGCCATTTATCCCGACTGTCTGTTTTCTGTTAGTTAGCCAATCCTCTATCCATGCTAATATATTACCCTCAACCCCGTGAGCTTTTAGCTTGTGCAGTAACCTCTTATATGGCACCTTATCGAATGCCTCTGGAAATTCAAATACACCACATCCACTGATTCCCCCTTATCCACCCTGCTCATTACATCCTCAAAGAACTCCAGCAAATTTGTCAAACATGATTTCCCTTTCATAAAACCATGCTGACTCTGCTTGATTAAATCATGCTTTTCCAAATGTCCCACTACTGCTTCCTTAATAATGGACTCCAGCATTTTTCCAACAACAGATGTTAGGCTAACTGGTCTATAGTTTCCTGCTGTTTTTCTGCCTCCTTTTTTAAATAGGTGCTTTACATTTACGGTTTTCCAATATGCTGGGTCCGCCCCAGAATCCAGGGAATTTTGGTAGATTGCAACTAATGCAGCCACTATCTCTGCAGCCACTTCTCTTAAGACCCTAGGATGTAAAGCATCAGGTCCAGGGGACTTGTCCGTCTTTAGTCCCATTATTTTACCTTGTACTACTTCATTAGTGATAGTGATTGTATTAAGTTCCTCCCTACCTATAGCTCCTTGATTATCCACTATTGGGATGTTTTTTGTGTCTTCTACTGTGAAGACCGATGCAAAATATTTGTTCAACGTTTCTGCTATTTCCCTGTTCTCCATTATTAATTCCCCAATCTCATCCTCCAGGGGACCAACATTTACTTTGTAATGTACCCTTTGTGTCACTTAGACTGCACTATATCAATTTCTACTTCCTATATGTTTACAAATATAGAGATTCACTTTTAATTGTCCATTAACCTACACAAACTAGCTTACAATAGATCCAAAGAGCTCAACAAAAATAAAACCTAAAGTTAAACAGGCATCCTGCGACTTCACATTTGAAGAGGAAAATTAAAATCAGCCGCCCATCTTTCTGGTGCAAACTCAGTATAAGATCTCCGAATTTCATGTGCTGCACTGGAATTATGCCAGGTGCCATATTGAATTGTGCGACTTTTAGCCATTCTGGGCAGCTGCCTGAAAGCTACAGAGGCCTAATAAATATATGCATATTAGAATCTAGCACCTGGTTAAGGACCTTTTGGTAAAATTGTACATATGGGAGTGCTGTATTTGTTCATTCTAAAACCTGCCCACAAATCCTTGGCGACAATAATCAGTAAGGAGATTGATCAGTGCTATTTAAATGGATCCTCGGCTGCCTTCAGCTAAATCTCTGGTTAGTTGTTTTAGGCTGCTTGTGGACTTTTAGGCCTCTCTCTGGCTGTGTTGGCTCCTCTGGCTGAGTTCAAAAATTGTGGAGAGGTTTTTTTAAAGCTGCAGGACAATCTCTGTCCAGGCGCTTGTGCATAAAGTTATGCTGCCAATTTAGGCATGCTGCTTGGTCTGCCGTTGGGACTAGAGGATGAGGGGGAGGAAGAGCAGCAGATCAGAATGCAGAGAACTGCAGCTACTGGGAGAAGAAGGCGGAGGAGGATGGGCACACGAGCCCTTACACCATGTGAATGTACAGGACCAAAACATCTCTTCTCCAGTTAACTGAGGAGCGGTGTCTTCAGCAGCTCAGCTTCAGCAGAGAGCCTGTGAAGAGCTATGTCGCTTTGTCACCTGTTGTAGTACCAACTGCAGCCCAACACCAGGCATACACTTCATTGCCTGTGGCTCTGAAGGTAATTTTGGCCCTGAATTTCTACACCTCAGGCTCATTTCAGGCAGAAACACGTGACAAAACAATATCAGTCCATTTGCACTGTATTGCTGCATTAAGTAGGTCATTAATGTGCTTTTCATTAAGCAAAATAAATTCATCACTTTTTCCATGGAGGCAACAAAATAATGTTAGAAATAGCCAAGTTTCCGGTATCTCTGGTCACTTTAAATAATCAGGTTCGAGTACAAACCAATATGGTGGGTATGTTGTGTTTAATCAGAGTTTAAGACAGAATATAACACACTAGTTATACACACTAGCAAAAACATACGATCGTGACAAGTAGCTGATACCAATCCGATCGGATAGACGGTTGACACACTTGAGCAATTCTATCCCTTTCGTCTAGAACTTTTCCTTCTCTCTCTCTCTTCCGTCTGTGAGATCCTTCTCTCTCTCTCTCTCTCTTTCTCTCTCTCACTATTCCGTCTATGAGTACAAGCTTTCGGGTGGTCACTTTTATTGTACTTTTAGGGATGGGCAAAACTGGGATATTGAAAAGACCTTTTGACCTACAGAGGTTCCCCTAAAACCTTGCTATGCAATGCTGAATCGTGTTCTTTGTTTCGATTCTGAATCAAGAACCCGCCCTAAAGATGTCTTACGATTTTGACTACTTGTCATTGTTTATACCTTCCCAGGGTTTCCTTCCTGTGGAATTCCTTTCATCTCCCACTGACCCTATTCTCTTGGGTACAATCAATACAAGGCCTAGTCCTCTACCCTTTGAACTATGAGGCCCAATATAGAGATTTCTCACTCTAACCGGTCGTTAACTTCTTTACGATGTAGCAAACTGTCTGTGTTTATGCTAAATCCTACCATCTGCCTTCCATTATCTTCGCAAGCAGTTCTATTAAGCTAACTTCAAATCCTACCTTAGCATTATACATAAAATACATAAACAAGGTTCAAGTCTTAACTTAAAAACAGCAGATAATAGCTTAGCAACAGGGAGATTGTATATAGTACAAAGAAGCTATACCATCCACAGGAAACTAAGACATTAGCATTTCTAAGCATCAATCTGATCCAAAGAGACGTTTCGTCTGCAATCCGAACACAATCATTTAAACACAGCATTTTTCGCATCACAGTTTTAATTGCATAACTATATATATTTTTAGGCATCTTTGGTTTCTAACAGAAGACAGAGCTGTGGCCTCGCCCGGATATCAGGCTTCCCCCAGGTGCTGGGCACAACAAGAACCCACAGTATACATCAACAGGAAGGTCTTCCACACACTCAACATTCAGTTGGTGTGTCACATCATGCAGGTGTGTGCCTAGTTTCCTGGCAGTTGTCATGATGCCAATTCTCAGTCCCCTCTCTCTTCCTCCAAGAACATCGGGTGTCAGGTTTGCTGCTTGTAGCAAAGGATATCTTCTGACCATGTGGCTCATGACATCTGTCAGGAACCTGATTACATACGCAAAGGGCACTACAATCAGAGCCGTGTCTCTACCAGAGCTTTGAGTGAACAATCAGCCTCTGGAAACAGAGTTCTGCTGCCTGGGTAGGTCTGGATTTGTCCTGCAATATAGCTATCAGAGTTTCCAGATTCTTTGTCCATTCCTGCATGCTCCTTAACTTTGCCCTGCAAAGAGCTCAACTCTTAGAGCCACCTGAGGTGGAAGTGGAGATGTAAGAGCAGGAAAAACAGTAGGAGACCGAGGAATATCAAGGGCACCAATCCTGACAAATGCCACAGCTTTACGGCAGAAAATCATTGAAAAACGTTTTGGTTGAATCATTTCTGCCTCCCTGCAACAACAATCCTCCAAATGAATGCCCTCAACTTAATCACCAGCATGTGTATTGCTGTCACTTCACTAGGCATAGTCAAATAAACAGCAATCCAAAGAAACAGCGCACATCAGAAAACTGATTCCAAACCATTCATTTTTCATTTGGGAACAAAGTTATTCTAAATGCTGAAGGTCATCCTTTGCAAACCCTGAGAACCTGTCTTAAACACTCTTTTGCCTAATCTAGTGCTAGAAAGCGAGAATGTCCTTGAGGAGTCAAAGACAGAATCTATTTGGTTGGAGTTAAGAAATAATACAATAGCTGTTACGCTACTTTGTATATTTTATAGGCCACAAAATAGTGAGGAGATAGAGGAGCAGATTTGCAGGGAAACATAGAAACATTGAAAATAGGTGCAGGAATAGGTTATTCGACCCTTTGAGCGTGCACCACCATTCAATATGATCAAGGCTAATCATGCAACTTCAGTACCCCATTCCTGCTTTCTCTCCATACCCCTTGATCTCTTTAGCCGTAAGGCCCACATCTAACTCCCTTTTGAATATATCTAACGAACTGGCCTCAACAACGTTCTGTGGTAGAGAATTCCACAGGTTCACAATTCCCTGAGTGAAGAAGTTTCTCCTCATCTCGGTCCTAAATGGCTTACCCCTTATCCTTAGACTGTGACCCCTGGTTTCTGGACTTCCCCAACATCGGGAACATTCTTCCTGCATCTAACCTGTCCAATCCCATCAGAATTTTATATGTTTCTATGAGATTCCCTCTCATTCATTCTTTTAAATTCCAGTGAATATAAGCCTAGTCGATCCAGTCTTTCTTCGTATGTCAATCCTACCATCCCAGGAGTCAATCTGGTGAATCTTCGCTGTACTCCCTCAATAGCAAGAATGTCCTTCCTCAGATTAAGAGACAAAAACTGTACACAATATTCAAGATGTGGCCTCACCAAAACCCTCTACAACTGCAGTAAGACCTCCCTGCTCCTATACTCAAAACCTCTCGCTATGAAGGCCAACATGCCATTTGCCTTCTTCACCGCCTGCTGTACCTGCATGGCAACTTTCAATGATTGATGTACCATGATACCCAGGTCTCGTTGCACCTCCCCTTTTCCTAATCTGTCGCCATTCAGCCTTCCTGTTTTTGCCACCATATACTGTAGATAAATGTGAGAAAAGAGGTGCATGAACTATAGAGTAGTGATAATCGGAGGCTTTACCTTCATTTTGAATGGGGGAGTGATTGTCTTGAGAGCAGAAAGGAGGAGAAATTTCTGAAGTGTGTTCAAGAGAACGTTCTTGATAGGTATGTTTTCTTTCCAACGAGGAAGAAGGCATTGCTGGGGAATGAAGTGGGTCAAGTGGAGAATGTCACAGTGAGGAAGCATCTCAGGAATAGTGATGATAGTATCATAACGTTTAGATCAGTTATGGAGAATAACAAGGAGTAATCTGGAATAAAAATACTTAACTGGAGGAAATGTTGGAACCCAGAGCCATAATGACAGGAGTCTAATCTTCCACTGAAGCTATCAGAACAGTCACCAAAGGCTCCACAACTGAGGGCCCTGCTGCAGTTTGAATGGAGGTGACCGCACGCTCCATGGTTGACTGCATTAATTTCATACCTTTCACAATGACTGACCACAAGTTGGAGATTTACTTCTCCATACTGTCTGATATTGTTGGCAGGCAGTCCAATGCAATGAGAAGTTGGTGGTGCACAATCATCAGTCTGCTGCTATAGGCTGGGCCCATGAAGTCAACCTTTGTGCCGTCTGCAGCAGTGTGAGTTTGCAGCTTGCAATCTGGCAAGCTGGCTCCTGGGTCGTCCTCTCCCTCTGTCTGTGCTCCTGTGCACCAGTGCTCGATGAATCTCCAATACAGACCATTCTAACTGACTCTAAGCTACATGGGGTGCCAGTTTCTGAGCTGACGTCTGCAAGGATAAAATCGTGTGGCAGTATATCAGAAGCTGTTCTCTCCTTCCTCTGCTGCAGCATGGCATTGTAGTTTTAGCCATATCTGCTCTCAGCAGATCTGGTCTCCAGTCATTGTGGTTAATCCTTGCAACAGACCAAGACCTCGTTCTGCCCGGCCACCACACATTAAAAAAATCCACAAACAAGCGTCTTCCACCCTTCAGGATGTAGTTCGGGATCCGGAATATCATTGAAACACCCATGAACTCATCCGCTTCCGGCGTGAAAGCAAGTCATCCTCGTTTCGAGGGACTGCTTATGTTGATCTGTTCTCAATAGCATTTATCTATTTAATGAAGAGAAATTGCTGCTATATAGTTTGTGTAAATCAATCTTTTGTTCCCTCTACACAAATCACTCATCACATCCAAAATATTTTTGGTTATACCTACAGATTATTTTTATGAAATTATATCCATCAACTGGCTACTATGAAAGCAGATCTACTTAGCCATTAGCAACTTTTAAATCGTTGAGTACAGTGATAATATAATAGCAAACCAAGAGCATTCGTCCCAAGCTTTTTGTTGGAAATGTGAATGTTGTTCACATTTTAATGTTTTTACTATTTACAGGAGTCCTATTCTCTTATGCATGCTAATGGATAGTAATTGTGAACATTCAAAATGTAGCCTGTCATACATGCAGTTCTGATGCCTTCTGCTTCACAATTAAAATATTCCCTACCCACTCAGGCCCATGAAATCTGCTTGGAGAGGCGAAAACCACATAAAAATTCAAGGCCAATTGGGGTGGGTGCGGAATGTGGAAAATTACTAACTGGTCCCCCTCCAAGACGATTGAAACTGGTCAAGAGGGGATAAATTGGGCGTTCACTTTAAAAAGTTGGAAAAATTAGCGGCAGGCTCCACTTCTTTCCTGAAGTAGAAGAGGCAGCAGGCCTCCCGATGAATGCCTCCTGCAGCTGCCGGTGTTTTCGGCCGGCGATGGTGCAGGGGGCGGAACCGAAGTTCTGGTCTGGGGTGATGCACACTCCGATGACGTCACGATCTCCAGGCGAGTGCTTATTGCACCCCCCCCCCCCCGGAGGCGTTAATGAGAGGCGCTGAGGACGACAATTTTTAGGCCAAGGTGACCATACCGTTAAAAGAAAAAAATTGAACTGAAATATGATTGGGGCTAAATTTGTTACGGCCCATTTTTGGGTGCATTATTGACGGTTCGTTTCCAGCACACACCCAAACCAGGGGGTCTGAGCCATTATGGAAATTGGGCTTTGGGGCCTCATTATAATAGTCACAGTGAGCTGCTGGCATCTGCCATGCCTCCAGAGACAGCTCGACTGTGTAGCCGGATGGAATTTGGGTCTCGTCATCAGCAGTCATCATCATCATAGGCAGTCGAGGAAGACTTGCTTCCACTCTTACCATGAGTTCTTAAGTGGCTGTACAGTCCAAAAGGAGAACCACAATCTCTGTCACAGGTGGGACAGATAGTCGTTGAGGGAAGGGGTGGGAAGGACTGGTTTGCCGCACGCTCTTTCCACTGCCTGCGCTTGATTTCTGCATGCTCTCGGAGACGAGACTCGAGGTGCTCAGCACTTCCTCCACTTAGGGCAGTCTTTGGCCAGGTGTCAGTGGGGATGTTACACTTTATCAGGAAGGCTTTGAGGGTGTCCTTGTAATGTTTCCGCTGCCCACCTTTGGCTCATTTGCCGTGAAGGAGTTCCAAGTAAAGCGCTTGTTTTGGGAGTCTCGTGTCTGGCTTGCAGTAGCCCTCATGTAAATCCTGGAAGGGGGCGGAATGGAGGAGGAGAATGGGAGGCAGGTGTGATTGCAGACTGGTAATGGCCTGCAGTAGTGTTCTGGAGCTGGGAGGAGTACTCTTGCTACTCGTGGCTCCACATTAAACAAAGTTTTTTGTGGCCCATGGTTAGGCCGCAGCAGACTCCTGAAATCCTGCGTGTAGCAGGCTTTGTGCCGACTGTACTCAGCATTCACAAATTTCTCCAATGGGTCCTTAAACAGATCTTAGGTTCTTTATTACATATACAAGTGCCAATGCTCAAATAAAGGCCTCGATGAATTTAGCAGTCGCCCAATACATGTGCCAATCTGGCCGTTGCATTGTTAAATCAGTCAAAGTTGCACCCATTTCACGCCCGTAAAACGGGGCCAACAATGCTGAATTTCTCCCCTAATGAAACCTTTTCAGTTACTGAGATAAGTTATGTGTACCACTTCAAAAGGGGGATTTTAAAATTGCAACCAAATATGACACAATTAAATAATTTTATTTGCTTATCTTCAAAGAAGGATGATGTACTAAATAATGTATAATTTTTTATACTTTAGGATCAGAGTCGCATGTCACAGACTTATAAATCACCACATCTTTACAAATCTGATCCTCGTGTTCATTATGCTCAGCAGCATTTCCTTGGCAGCAGAAGACCCTATCCGTAATCATTCCTTTCGGAATAACGTAAGTAGATGGCATACAAAGATATTTTACTTTAAATGGTTGCAAGTATTACAGTTCTTCTAAATGTTGAATTTCCAATATACGCTTCAGTGATACACACTTGAGCTGCTGATTTTACTTGACAAAAATTAGTCTCGTGCTCATAAATGATTTGGACTATTGCACACTTTTAAACCAACACAGGGGAGTTGTGTAGTATCTTAGTGGCACTGAATTTCCCTCTTCAATAACCATACCTCAATGAAACTCAGTGCCTTCAAGAGAGAAGAGGAAAAATTGACCAAAAAAAAACTTACAAAAATGCTCTTGAGAAGGGGAATTAATATATTGTGGAAGAATGAATCCCCCTTTAAATACTGGACTATTTACATATGCATTGTCCCTTTACGAGGTGTGTTACTGACATTTCTGATGTGTGACAGTTGAAAGTCGCTGATTTGGATTCTTTCTTGCTTCGCGTAGATTGAGTAGGCCCGTTTAAATTTCAGGTGGAAGGCCAGCTCCAGGAATCACCTCTCATCACCAAGCCACAGGAAGGTCAGCACTTCTTTGGTGAGGTTTAGGAATGATCTGTCGATGCACAAGCCATTGGGCAGGTAGTCTCACACCAGTCTCACCTACTCGACAATGAAGTAGCAGTATGACCCATCATTGGCATGCAGCATGGCCATTGTATTCCAACTGTGTCTGCAGGCAAAGCTAGAGGCAGCCCATGAAGTGGATGTGTGCAGGCGCAATGTGCAAATGTGAAGTTGTTTTCTCCTGGGTTGCTGGCAGCAGTGCCCAGGAGATCAATCTTCCATTTTGCAAGATTCCTGGACAATCCAGTAAGATTAGCAATCCTAGTGGCAATGAGGCTATATAAGTGACCACAAATTGGGCTAGATTCCTGCTCTTGATTGCTATCCAGCAGCTACTGCTGCAAGTACAAATGGTGTGGACCCTGGATGAGTATTGAACTAGGTTTGGCTGGAGAATTGCCAACTCTGGTTGGAGGTAGTCCTGGTTTGATCATGTGATGCTTGATCATGTGACATCTGATCACATGTCACTGATCGCATTGCATCTGATCACGTGACACTTTTCACATTTGCCAATGTTATTGCATTTACTTTGTACATATTGAGTCCCTGTAGTTGAGTATCTTTGCTTGCGGTTTTGCGCCACCAGCTGTTATGTAAGAAGTACAGGAACAGGAGGCCACCCCACGAACAGGCGAAGAAAGTTCACAGGCGCAAACCACAAGTGCAAATGCGAAGTGCGAACTTTAATTTTCTCACGAGTATCTAGCAGGAGTGTCTGGGAGATACATCTTCCATTCCTGGAGACTCCTGGGAAGGTTGGCAATGGCAACCTGACCCTAGCTCTGAACTCTACTCACTGATCTATGATAGAGAGAAAGAACATCACCCAGGGTTCTTGCTCCGGATTAATAGCCAGTGACCCTTGCATAGAAAGAGGGAACATTAGCAGGGGTTCTTGCTCATGCTCAGTATGAGCTGACCCCCATAACAAGGTCTCTGTCTCATTTCCTGAGCCCTTGAACAGGATGTTCACCCCCCAAAAGATTCTTCCCTCCCTATTTCTCCAACAGCATCTGTTTCTATGCCCCATTTTTCTTTTCTCTTCAATCTATAAGCTTTAGTGATGCTGAAATAAAGTTAGACTAAAATGAGGAGTTTGTTTATTAGAGATGGACTCCTGCATATGTGCACATTAATTATGTCAGTATTCTCAACCTTTTTGTGGCCAGATCCCATTGGGAAATTTCAACTGGTAGCCTGAAAATGGGCATGAGCAGTTGAAAATCTGAAGGCACCTTGATCTCCCCATCGACATTCAAGGTTGCCTGTTGCAATTTCGAGGTAGGCCTGTAAATAGGCCAGTAGCACACCTTACTTTTTCAGGCAGGGGGCTAGTTACATATGCAAATTGGGGTCCTATGCTGGCTGTAGGAGCACAGTTAAAATTTTCTGATACAAATGGACAGAGCTTGCACAGCACAGGCTCCACCCATTTGAACCGGGTGGTGAGCAGCCTAGTTAACGGTCCTTAAATGAAATTTTTGTGGGGTCAGGAAGATCAGGAGCGCACCTCCTGGCTCCACAAAAATAATGTGGCTTATTTCTATCCCATGGTCAGCCTCTCCAAGATTGGTTCCTCACCTCTGGCCCATGTCTCAATGCAGGGGACAGCTAATTTCCTACCCCCTCAGAACTGGCGAGCGACAGCAGTGTGCCTGTTTAGCACTTGCAGATCGGCAGTTACATTTAAATAATATAAGTGAAACGGAACATGGTTTGGGCCCTCCCAACATTGACTTCGGGTGGGTGTGGCTGCAACTTCAGAACCATTTTGGATGGAAGTCAAAAATCCAATCCGCATCCACCCTTTAAAACTTGTTCAAGCCACCAAAACTTGTCATAACCTGTCGCGCCCCTCCAGCTATGGGTACTGATATGGTGTATCTACAAATATTGAGCTGGAATTTCCTGGATCATACTTTTGCAGAAATTATATTGAAATTTATGCCAGTTTCTGCACCGATCTTGCCAATAGGAACTTCCATCTAAATTTCCTGTGGAACCCTTTGCCTATGCCGGCACGTAAATACCGGTGTTAAACAAACGCAAATGCAGCTTCACCAATAGGGGAAATATATCCGACTACTGTCTTCTGCCATAGCGCCTCACTCTCAGACCCTCTTGCATCTGCTGCTCCTGTTCTCTTGCATTATTATGCAGAACAGAGGTATGTTCATTGGGAAGGCTATTCCAATTGCTTCGTCCTTCTGAATGCATGGAGGGTGGGTAGGGGACTAAAGGGGGTGAAAGTTGGTTACGCCCTGTTTGGGGGCGCTAACCAAGCCGGGGCGCAAAATTAGGGTTACTCCCTCTCACAATATCGCACGTTCCACTTCCTGTTGAGGCGGTGTCCGGGGTGCAGCGCAATGTGACTTATCCGCGTAGCGCTGACCTGTTTCAACACCCCTCCCCTTCTGTTACAAGGGAGGTCGGCTGCGAACTCTGCAGGCCCTTTGATGGCCTCCCCTGGGCCACCAGGGCTGGGTGGTGCCATGGCCGCAACCTGGCATGCAAACGGAGTGCGGGGCTGCACAATGGCAGCCCAGACCATTCGACAGCAGAGCAGAACGGGTCGACCGGTGAGCCAGACGGAAAAAAAATGACAGCACACGACGCAATGCACCTCCCGTTTAACTTCAACCTTGGGGGCGGAGGTCGGCACGGTTCGCGACCCGCGAGGCTGGCACGGGCAATTTCCATCGTGGGGCGGAAAGGGGTCGGCACACACAGCGATGACACCATCATCTGAGGCGCGGCGACCCAGGGCGCTACTAGCGAGGTGCGGCGCTACTGTGTTCGCACTTCTGCGCAATTTTGCAGGAGCCGGTAGACCACCTCTTCCCCTCCTCTCCCTCCCCCCCCCCCCCCCCACAATTTTAATTGGGGAGGCAATTAAAATCATTAGTGGTTTGTTTACAGCTACTTAACAATGCTTTTTCCCCAGCTTTTTGAATTTGACGGGTCGCCCACCAGTTTTCCGCTGTGCCTTGACCTTATCAGTGAAGCTGAGGTCAGTGGCCACTGTTTCAGCTGATGAGTTGACAGCTTCAAATGTCAAGTCAAAGCTCCCAGCGGATTGAGAAATGTTCCCTTCGGCACTAGCTTCTCTAAACTTCATTTCCACTACAGATTCAGAATGCTGTAAGTCTTTATCCAGTCTCCATCCAGTCTGACCTCATTACCTCTCCCACCATTGACAGATCACTTCTGTCATTTCTACTTCATCTGCCATCTATTCCATCAGCATCGTGCCCTTTATCCTCTCTCACCTTGGTCCTCACCACAGTCAGCCGCAGCACTCAACAGCGCCAGGCACACCAGCAGCACCAACAACACCAACTTCTCTGCAATCACCTGATGCACAGGACAGAGGGAATTAGCACCCGGCCACACTGCTGTCCAGGACACCAGGGATGGCCTCACTATGGCCAGATTGATTTCACTTGACGCTGCACACCCTGTCTGCCACATGATGCACCAGGTTGGCACCACCTTACACCAACAACATAAAGCATCCCTACAATGCCCAAGCCATTCCTTTCACACTCACCACCATTGCAGGGGATACCGTTATGTCTCACCATTCACTGCAACTCACTAAGTCACTTCCAAAGGTTGACACAAGTCTGTCCTAGAACACAAACTGTTGAAAATAAAGATTTCAATGTTTGACACCACATTGACAGAAACTTTACATGGACATTTCCTAAAACACACATATGCCTACCCTTGTGTGTTGTTAGTTGGTATGATTGAAATAGGATGAGGGTGTGTGTGAGGGATGGCTAGTGAGATGGGGAAGTGATAATATAGATAGAGAGGGATGGGTGCAGGTGCAAGGTAAGCTGGTGTAAGGATGTGCAGGAGTAGGGTCGGGAAAGCAGAGCGATGGGGATGTGATGAGTGGCACAGCAGGATGAGGTCGAGTGTAACGTTTCGTGATCTACTGAGATCATTGAAACATTTGCACCATGCAACCTGGTCCTCCTGATGATATCCCTGCTTGTGTCCTCCTGTGCAATGTGCAACCAGGCTGCGTTGGTCTCCTGGGGAGGTCTCTTTTGCCCATTGGAAGGGAAAAGAACCTCCCTGAGTGCTGTGACTCCTTCAATAACCATATGGAGGAAGTCATGGGAGAGCCTGGGTGCAGCCCTGCACCTTTGTGTAGTGCTTGTCGGTGTTTGCAGCACCTCAATGCTGTAAAACACTGACAGCACAAATGTCAAAATAAATTTGTGAATGGTCCCTTTAAGGAAACCGGCTGATGACACGTCATAAAATAATATCATCAGACCCGCTGCTTTCAATTGGCCAGGAAACACGTTAGGTGGACTTAACAAGTCCCATCAGGGAAAATCATTGTACACAGCGGGCTAGCGCCAGCAGCGAGGCTGGGACTCACCACCAACATCGCCCGCCGTCGACCCGCCGAGATTTGTAAACTCCAGCCCTTTATTTCGGAATATAAATTTGATTTATTTCTGTTTCTCAGTATTTTTTGTTCTCAGTATATCTGGATTTTACTTTTGGTAGAATATGATTTTTTTAAATCTATTCATTCTTGGAATGTCAGCATTGCTGGCAAGGCTAGCATTTATTGCCCATCTCTAATTACTCTGAGAAGGTGGTGGTGGGTCTTCTTGAACTGCTGGAGTCCATGTGGTGAAAGTGCTCTCACAGTGCTATTAGGTAGGGAGTGTCAGGATTTTGACCCAGCGACGATTAAGGAATGGCAATATATATCTAAGTCAGGATGGTGTGTGACTTGGAGGGGAACTTGGAAGTAATGGTGTTTCAATGCACCTGCTGCCCTTGTCTTGGTGGTGGAGGTCAGTGGATTTGGAAGGTGCTGCTGATGAATCCTTGGTGAGATGCTGCAGTGCATCCTGTAGATAGTACACACTGCAGCCACTGTACACCAATGGTGGTGGCCATTTAGGCTAGTGCATGAGGTGCTGTTCAAGACGATGGAGTCGAGTTTCTTACGTGTTGTTGCAGCTGCACCCATCCAGGCAAATGGAGAGTATTCCATCACACTTATGAATTGTTCCTTGTAGATGGTAGAGAGGCTTTGTGGAGTCAAGAGGTGAACCACTTATAACAGAATACCCAGCCTCTGACTTGCTGTAGTAGCTATGGTATTTATGTGGCTGGTCCAATTTAGTTTCTCATCATTGGTCACTCCAGGATGTTGATCATGGGAAACATGACAATGGTAATGCCATTGAATGTTGAGGGGAGGTGGTTAGGCTCTCTCTTGTTGGAGATGGTCATTGCCTGGAACTTGTGCAGCTCAAATGTTACTTCCCCAAATCAGCCCAAGCCGGAATGTTGTCCAGGTCTAACTGCATGCAGGCATGGACTGCTTTATTATTTGAGAAATTGTGAATGGAGCTGAATGCTGCTCAATCATCAGCAAATAGCCCCACTCTGATCTTACAATGGAGGAAAGATAATTGATGAACAGCTGAAGATAGTTGAACTTAGGACATTACCCTGAGGAGCTCCTGCAGCGATGTCATGGAGCTGAGATGATTGGCCTTCAACAACCACAACCATCTTAACTTTGTGCCAGATATGACTCCAGCCATTGGAGAGTTTTTGCTGTGATCCCGATTAACTTCAATTTTACTGAGGCTTTTGGTGCCACTGTCAGTTGAATGCTGACTTGATGTCAAGTGTAGTCATTCTCAGCTCACCTCTGGAATTCAGCTCTTGTGTCCCTATTTGGATCAAGGCTGTAATGAAGTCTGGAGCCGCATGGTCCAAGAAGAACTCAAACTGAGGATCGGTGAGCGTGTTATTGATGAGTAAGTGTAAGTACATGGAAACTAAAATCGGGCAGAATGTAAAACGGATGGCCAATCTTATCACATTAGTTTCCCACCAAGTGGGCTGGGTTAAAATTCCCCCCAATGTCTCAATGTAGATGACAGATCCGATATGGACAACAGTTACAACATTTTTTATCAAGATAAATACGCAGTGTTGAGTATATTACACCTGGCAGATGTATTGAATAAATGAGATGAGTAATTGGATTTAATGAAAAATTATTAATTTGTTTCCATAATTTTCTTAATCATAAATATATTAGAAGTGGATTATAGATTCACAGAATTATATATAAATAACAAGTCATTTTCTTTTCCAAGACCGCTTCTTGAGGTAAAGTGAATGGCAATGGGTGTATCTTTTATGGTGATGAAACATTCAACAAATCAAGGTTGTTGGCAATCTATATATTAATTTCTGATTACTTTGGTGACCTCTGTTATGAGATAATAAATGCATTAATTATGTTTTAAGAGGTTTGCTTTCTGATGTCCATGAACTACTTTCCTTTCAGCAATTTCCAATTTCCACATTGTTCTGAACATTTATATTCTGCCTTACAGATTCTTGGTTACTTTGACTATGCTTTTACTGCCATCTTTACTGTTGAAATCCTGTTCAAGGTAATACACTGTTTGCTTCTCCTGCCTTAATGAAAGACTTGTGTAAAGCCAAATGTTTAAATTATTTGCTTACTTTACAGATCCTAGGCTATGCAGATTATGTCTTCACTAGTATGTTTACATTTGAAATCGTACTAAAGGTAACAAAGGTCCAAGATTGCCGTGTGTGATACTTCTTGGCACCAAAATCACATGATATAGGTGACTGCATGGTGCACCTATTCTGGGCAGTGTTTTTGCACTGAATGACACACCTAATCCACTACTATGAACTCCATCATTGGCCAGTTTAAATCATTGGCTAGTGTAAATCATGTAGTTGTGATTCTTTCAATCTGTATACTTTAATAAAAGTCTACGGGCTGAAGGCAAATAATTACGGTAATGATGCATGACATTTTCCAATTTCTCTTTCTCAAGCACAATATCTTTCATTTAATTGCATAACAAATCAGATCAGAAACTTTTGTTCAATTAGAGGTCTCAAGAAAAATAAATGGAGAATCAACCCTGGGTCAATCATTTACATTTCTGAATTTTTGCTGATTCTATAAGAATGTAACGATAATTTAATAAAATATCAAGAAAATAAAACAATTTAATCTTTAATAGATATTGTACTATTGGCATTTACTTCTGTCGTACTGTCCATTAAATCAGTATAATATTTGCTGCATGTACATGTTTTACACAAGAACCTGCTTTGAGTGCATAAAAAGGGACAGCCCTAAGTTATAACCCCCTTCTAGCAGCAGTGCTGTTTGGACAGGGAGCTCAGAGCTCTGTGCATGTGTACTTAAATGCATGTAGAAGGCTTCAATCACTACTCTAATGTTTTTTTTATACTTAAGTTGGTCAACTCTTTTCTAACATCAGAAACAAACAGGAGTTCCAGTAAACTACCTGGGCACTTTTAAACTTAAAAATTTAAAGTTGGCTTTTCATTGGATGCAGCTACACTGTTTGAAGCTGAAGTCACACTTCCTTCTTGAGCTTGTCTCACACTGTTTCGGATAACTATCGGGATGTAATTTGATATTAACTGAAATTATACTACAGATACTGTGTTGCCACAAGAAAGCCACTTTGAACTGATGCAAAATCTGCAGTGTAACTGGATCTTAATCAGATATTGGGGCCGAAATTCTGCTTCCCGATTAAAAACTTCCGCCCGCTGGAAAGCGCCAGCCACGCGGTGGTGTCGAGTGGCCGCCAATTTTTAGTCGAATGGCCGCCGCTCCCGAAATTATCCGGCGGTCCCCACTTCTGCACTGCTGCTGCTGAACTCTCCTAAGTGCGTCATCAAAGGGCGCACTGCCGTGTCCTGCCCCGCAAGCAAAATTCACCTGAGAAAATCTTCCGGCCACCGCTCGGTGCCCCCGACAGTTTTTTCTGTCGGTGCACTGTGTTTGCAGTGTGTGTAAAATGGCGGTGCAGCTGCCATTATAGGGGAGGGCACACTGTCATGGCTGCCATCTTATTTTTTTTGTCGGCTGACTGCCAGAGAGACGTGGTGACGCACCAGTGTGATGGCATCATCAGCGCTACGCCGATGACTGACGGCGTTGGACACTCCGCCCGCCCCACTTACACCCCTCTTATGATGAACACTTCGTTCCCGCCCCCACTTCCACCCCCATTATGATCGACTTCCACCCAGCTCGATAAAAAATGATAAAGAGTTGACTTTCGCAAGATGGGCCACTGCATCGATTGCGGCAGCCAAAATGCAAGAAAAACAGTAGGTGTGACTCGTTTCCGGCGGGGGTGAATTTCGGCCCCAATGACTCTAAACTGATGCAAAATATGCAAATGAATGTGCAGAGATCAACCTGACAGCCCAAACTTTATACAGGAAGAGATGTATCCGTCCAAACATTCAACTAACATAGGAAATTAATGGAGAAAATTGAAGCTGCAGGCTTTTATATTGTTATGGTGATAAAGTGATTAACTGTTGTGCAATTAAATGGGAGATACTGTATGCAACTAAAATCAGCTTAGAGTGGCATGGTAAAGGTATCTATATACCTTTCTCTAAATGCTTCTATTAAGTAATAGTAAGATTTCACTGAAATGCCTAACCTAATGTACTTCATTACATGCAGCTAGGCAAAAGAGATACAACATTTATTAAATTAAATGTTTATAACATAACATTCATATAATTGGAGAGAAATACTTTTGAAAACCAACTGTTCTGCTGACACAAATTCCAGCTATCAAATAATATCCATGGGATCATGAACAGAACAAGGGTCAAATCTGGCCCTATATTTCATTCATCTACTTAATGGGTAAACTTGCAAAGCCATTGGGGAGAGTTCTCTCCCCTTTGTCCTTTAGTGTTTTAATTTGTTCCAAATTGTATACACCAAAGGTGTGCACGATTCTGTATGCTGTCACAAACTGCAGATTTAAGAAAGTCTTTCAAGATTGAGGCTATTGAACATTTTTAAAATAAATTAATGAATGCTTGACAAAATGGTTACATTTCCCTAATTTTCACAATGTTACTTTCCCCTTTAAATATGTAGAGAGACAGAGTGACATTCTTTCTCTTCTTGTGTCTCAATAATAAGCATTTTAGCTTTTCCTTGTGTGAGCATGATGGCTTTATTTAAGAATGGTGACTTTCTCTACAATGGATCAGTGCCAGCATGACCAGGCCACAAAGACCACTGTGCTAAATTGTTGGTCATCTGCTTTCAGTATTTTTTAATGTCAACAATTTACAACCAAACAACTAACACCACAAATTGTATTGTGAAACTAAGTCTCTGTATCTGTACCGATAAAATGGTGAAGGCTCATGTTCAGGCCTGAAAAAACACCATGGGCTAGATTTTCCACTTTTTTTGCATGCTTAATGCCCACTTAACGCTGAACTGAGGTATAATTCCCATATATCGCCCATTTAGCCACAAAATGGAAACTGACGGGCATTTTTTGGAAACTTATCGCCGAGCGTTACTTTCCCCATGTGCATAATGCTGGGAAAAAATAATACCGCCCGTCTACTTTTTGGGGGCGGGATCATCAAAATGGGTGAAATCAAAGCCCATAATATCGCCCAGCGTTAATTTCCAAATGGAATTAATGCCGAGATTCAATAATACCGCCCGTCCCATTTTTCTTTGTCGTAAAGATCATATTTGCCGAAACCAGCGGCCATGAGATCGCCCAGCGTCACTTTCACCACCTTGCACACACATCACTCACAATATCGCTCGCCCAAAAAATCGCCCGGATAAAGTGGAACTAACCGGAACTAATCACAGCGTTATGGACGCCATGTTTTACATCACATGTCGCATCCTTTAAAAGGCTGCTGTGCTTCAACCTCAGGAGAGTTCGGATGTACTCTGCAGGTCGTTGGAGTTGATGTGAACATCTGTACAAACATCTTGACCATACTGTGACCGATTGAAATTTAATAGGTGTCTTCATCGGGACATTCATTGGTCACAAACAATCGGTGGAAAACAGAGAGCTATTGCAATGGGGCCTGTCCTTTCTCACCCTCTCTTGATGACCAATTACATGCTGCAGACTCGAGATGACTGAAGGTATGCTCCACAGCATTATGTGCCCAATGTAAGACATGCCAGACTGATGAGGAGGACCAGACGTTACACCCCCCCGTAAGTACAGGGACAAGTGGTCTTACCTCGACTTGCTCGACACCACCTGCCTTCGGAGAATGCGCTTCCACAAAGAGGTTATCACTGTGGTATGCCAGCTCATAAGGGGAGATCTGCAGCCTACCAGCACCATCAGTACTGCACTGTCCGTCGAGGTCAAAGTCACTGCGGCACTGTCGTTCTACGCATTGGGTTCTTTTCAGTCTCAGCTGGCGACATTTGTGGTCTGTCTCAGCATGCCACAGATTGCTGCATTAGACAGGTCACTGAAGCCCTGTACGCACACAGGAGGGACTTGGATCAACTTCCCTATGACCAGGGAGGCACAGAGTGAGAGGGCTCTAGGATTCTCCATAATTGCAAACTTCCCCAAGGTGCAGGGAGCAATAGACTGTACGCACATCACGATGCGGGCACCTTTTCAGGATGCAGAGGTTTTCAGGAACTGCAAGGGATTCCACTCCCTGAATGTCCAACTCGTTGTCGACCACCAGCAAATTATAATGGCAAATTATAATGTCAATGAGCGCTTTGCCTGAAAGAATGTTGGTGTTATTTACAAGGCTAACACATTGCTGGGTGTGCAGATCATACATCAGTGGTGGGCATCATCTTGGTGACAGTTAAAGTTTAAGTTGATTGAAGTCAAGTGTAATTATACCCTTTGATGTTAAGGAATCACCAGCATGTAACGGTGCAGCTATCTGAGCCAATGCACAACAAGGTTTTGTTAAATAAAAAGCATTTAAACCGAACAGTTGTCTGAAATCATAAGTATTTCTGTAAACCCCCCCCTCCCCCCGCTTCTCCTCCCCACCCCTTCCCCTTCCCCTCCTGACTCCAAGCCGCCTGGCCGAGGAACTCCTCAGGCGATGCTTCATTGGGGGGGGAGGGGGGGAATGACGGCCGAACCGCTGCTTGAACAGATACGGGAGAGGACGGTCCCGAGGTGGGAACGTGCTCCGAGCCAGAAGCAAGATGTTGCTGCTGGCTCTCATGTGGTTGGCAATGGGGGTGCGCCACCTTGGGGTGCAGTGCTGTGCTCCGGGACCACTGGGAGCCCTCTGCCACCAGTGTTCCTGGCTACCAGCTCCACGGCTTCCACCATCCCTTCCATATTATATCTTATTTGTTGGACAAAAACTAGGTGCCAACTATGTTCTTAGTGCTTAGTAGGCTTTGTGCTGCTGGTGAATCTCCCTCGTGCCTCCCAGAACAGCCAAATAAGCACACACCACAGCCACACATGCTTTCAGTTCCTCTCAGCTCCCTCTCTCTGTCTCCTCTTCTGCGCATGTCATGATGACCCTTGACCTCCTGAATCGCGGGAATCGAGCGTTGCCATGCCATTGCTAAGGACGGCGACACTTTACGGCAGAAGGTCAGAGAACTTTAGCGCTACCGCCCATTTCATATCGCTTGCGGTAACGCCCAATTTCAAAAATGTGACTCGGTGCTTTGAGAATGGGCGAGAAGCTGGCGATCTGAAAACCCATTTTTACTGCCCACGCCGGAAATAACGCCCATTTTTGGATGATATGCACAAAAGTGTAAAATCTAGCCCCATGAACCTTGGCCAGGAAATGATCCAGGTTTCCTATTTAGCAGAAAAGAAGTGTAACTGACCAATATTTACTTAAATGTGTCTGAAAATAAAAGTAAAGTCTGAGGTGTTCTTGTGGGAGAAAATTGCATAAATTTGTGTATAACTGCGGAATATAATACTTGAATCAGATATTAATGGTGTTAATGTTATTGAATCACAATGGACCATCCTTTATTGATATCGCGTAGATGTTTGAAGAGTAAACTTTGCAAATAGATGTTTGATCTGCAGTTATATTTTGACTGTTCTGACTCAATGGCCCTGATATTTATGGGGCGCAGGGAGAGATTGTTGGGGTAAGGAGAGGTGGGATGGTAGTGTAACAACTGGGAAACTCAAATTTACGAGTTTCTCGGAGGTGCTGCCATTAGGATTTAAATTTTTGGACTCCGTTTCCCGGCCGGCAGCCAGCCAGATTGAGGGAAGTACTTCTGCTCCTCCTGGCCCACAAGAGTGCTGTTGGATCCAGCTATTCTTACCTCCCTTCAGCTGCGGGTTTCCTGAGCCCTGGGAAACTCAGCCCGCAGCCATCTCACAGCTAAAAATACAGCTAAAATCTAATTAAAACCTCATTAAAATATTCAAATTAGGGACCCACCTCTGGAGTGAAAGTTAGTCGTCTACCCTCATTAAATTTGAAGTGGTGGTGGGTTGGGGTTGGGTTTCCCAATTTTGAATTAGCAACCCACTCGTCTCCTGCCCGCCCTGTACGGTTAAAATTCCCCCATTGAGAGTACTTTTCTAATTGTCTAAAATTAACATAATGAATGAACTGATAACATTTCTTTTAACATTATTTCAACTGGTATATTCAACAACACTGCATTTATACAGTGCCATTATGTAGTAAAACGTCCCAAGATGTTTCACCGGAGTGTTCCCAGACATTTGACATTGAGCCACAGAGGAGATAGGGCATGAAAGAGGAATATTTTAAGGAGCATCTTAAAGGAAAGGAGAGAAGTGGAAAGGTTTTGGGAGGGAATTCCAGAGCTGAAGGCCTAGACAGCTGAAGGTACGACTGCCAATGGTGGAGTGAGGAAAAATTGGGGATTCTGGTCTTCATTTACCAGTGTTATTCTTTGTTGTTGTGTTGCATTCTGAAAGAAATTAATTGTTATAATTGTCGGGAGAGTTAATGAATGATACTGGATTGCAGATATTCAAACTCTTTATTTCCATTTTTACCTTTCCATGCTTTACTTCTTCAGATGATGACATATGGAGCATTTTTACACAAAGGTTCCTTTTGTAGAAATTATTTCAACTTGTTGGACATCCTGGTTGTGGGTGTGTCACTTATTTCTTTTGGAATTCAGTAAGTATCTGTTTTTATTAAATGAACACCAGCAATTGTAGAATATGCTAACTTTACAGTGTATCATGCAAAAATACAATGGGCTATTTATTTTTTCGATCGGTAATTTTTACCATAAGCTAAAAACATCAGGTCTATAAATTGACTTAGTTTATTAAAACTTTGAATAAATAATAATTAAACCTAGTTCCATATAAAAGTTAATTACCCTTTATGAAGTACAATAAAGGAATGGTGAGTGACATGGATATTGATCAAAACTTAGAGAAGCATTTTTTTCCGACTTGAAAATTAAATAAATACTGCATGATATTACACTTCACAAAGCTCTGTGAAGCAACTTGAATGATTCTTTCTCCATATATATATTACACCTGCATGCATTCTCATTATGTCCACATTTATAATGGAACTGCTGATGTAATTGACCTTCCTCCCAGTGAAGCCACTCTACCACCTTGGTTTTGGGTATACCAGCTCCTCAGCCTGTGCTGTAGAAAAACTGCTATATTTCAACTAATTACTTTTCTGCTTTCCAAATCGCATACATTTTGCTATTTAACTTTCAATCCATTATATATTAAAAATATTAATGGGGGGTAATTTTAACCAACTCTCTGGGCAGGAAATGCATGGGATCGGGTAAAGCGCCAGTTTTATACCCCGTCCAATATTACTCTCCATTGACTCTTGAGGAAAGTTTAGCTCACCATAGACCCCCTACTGAGAAGAATTTCCCCACTCCGATTATTTCCCTACCTTTGTTCCCCCATTACTATCAATACTCCTCTGCTCAACCCCTCTTCCCTTTCTATCTCCTTCCTCCCATCCACTCCTCTCTTCCCAGCACCTCCTTCCTCCCCCCTCCCCCATCTCCTCCACCATCTCTTTTCCCTTCTCTCTCCCACTCCCCCTCCATTCATCTCACCCCTCCTCCCACCCCAACCCATCTCACCTCTCTTCATTCCTTGTGGACCAAGAGGAGCAGGAGTGCACCCTCCAGGCTTCTCAAGGAAGCTTTCGGCCTCTCTGTCCCAATCCCCAGCCTTGCCCCAGTCCTCCCGATTGCCGATTGTTGACCTCTGCCCCCTGATTGCAGTAGAGCCCTGAATCGTTATTCAGTTAATTATCCCCAGTGAAGTCTTGATCTTTTCTTAATTAATTTTCTGCAACAAATCCCAGATATTTAGTTAATTAATTTTCTCCAGAATACTCCAAATTATTATTTAATTAATTTTCCCTAGCAAAATTACTTGATTTATTTTTCCCAGGAATGGACTGAATCTTTCCTTTTCCCCTGTGCAGCACTGATCTTTATTTAATTAATTTTCTCCAGAATAGCCCTGATTTCTATTTATTAATCTTCCACAGTGAAGCCCCGATCTTTAATTAATTTTATTGGTTGAAGCCTAGGACCTATTCAATTAATGTTGCTCACGTGCAAGTGTCCTTTTAATTTCTGAGCCCCATATGTTTATTTAATTAATTTTAGCAACTTTATCCTCCAAGTTATTGAATTAATTTTCTTCATCATTGCCAACTTTCTTAAATTTGTATATTTGGTGCTATTTTTCCCATTCTGTGCAAGGCTGTTTTAAATTCATGAATCACCCATCTTGATTTAATTCATTTTTCCTAGTTTCATTTTACTTTCAATGATCCTGTCCTCTTTCCCTTTTCTCTATATCCGTTCCCTATCCTCTTCCGGTGCTCCCCATCTCCTCTTGTCTTCATCCCTCCCCCAATCCTTTTGTCTGCTTTCTTTCCACTCTCTCCCGGGCCTCCTTCTCCCTCTCTTGACTTCTCTCTCCTCCCCATCCTCTTCCACTTCGACACTTTCTTCTTCTCCTCCATCCTCTCCCCTTCTCCTGACCTTCCCCATCCCCATCATCTGCTTCTCCCCATCCTCTTTACTCCACCTCTCATGTTTGTTCCTAATCCTTTTTCCATCCCTCCAATCCTCTCCATTTTTTCCATCATCTCCCCAATCTCCACCCCTTCCCCTATATCTCCCCTCCCCCAGTTCCTCCCCTACCCCTGCTCTTTCTCTTCTCGCTCATCCTTATCGTACTGTGACACTCATTCCAATAGTGTTGCTGTTTCCTGTAACCTCCATCTTGCTTTGACACCCTTCGGAACCTTTGATTCTCTTCCTTCACTGGCAGATCTCTAACTCTCCACTCTGACTCTATTATATTCTACCCTCCCCTCTCTTCCATCCTCTGACCCTGATCTGCCTTTCTTTTTCCCCAGCTCACCAGCTTTTAACTTGCCCACACCACCATTTCTACACCCTCCTTCCCTGCTCTGCTGTACCTTTCCCTTCTGCCCTATTCTGTCCCCCTATATGCTATAGAATATATATAAAAAATATTCCACAATTCATATAACCACCACTGTGGGTTTTTCTGCAACTGGCTGATTTATGGTTGATTCTCAGCTGCTACTACATAACATTTGTGCCTGACAGCACATTTATGAAGGAATGCTTCTTTAAGATGGACATATTAAAATGCTAGGAAAACATTTACATAATATGTGTAAATACACCATCATTTGGAAAACATAGCATCATAGGTGCTACCATTGAAACTAATGAAGGAGATGTGGTCACCCCCTCATCACACATATTTTTAGCATCAATGACAGTCCTCTGTTCCTACCTCCAAATTCTAGAATTCCTCCTGATGTTCCTCTCCCAGCTCTTTAGGTATGGTTTCAACTCTGCACAGCATAGAGAATGTACCGTGGGGGATGATGTGTTCTGGTTGCCACGTGCCCAACATCTTACATGCAGGCATGAACATGAGCTTTGATTGGAAAGGCATTCAAAAATAATGCATTTACCAATTTACTAGAATTATGAAGAAATCTTCATGAACACATTAACAATGTTATTATCCACAGTGAACGGAGCAATTCTTACCCAATATCTTCTACCAACAATTTAGCAAAAAAGGAAAGAAATAACTTGCATTTGTCTTAAAACATCTTGAAGATCTCCCAAAGTGCTTTATAAAAGAGTGAAAATGAATGGTTGCTTGTTTCCACACAGGTCTAGTGCTATTTCAGTAGTGAAGATTCTTCGTGTCTTAAGGGTGTTAAGACCTCTTCGAGCAATCAACAGGGCGAAGGGACTCAAGGTTTAATTTGACTATTTTCCATGTATCTAATTTCTTATCATGGCAATTTAAAAACTGTAACTTTTTGTTCACACTTCTTTTTTCATCTTACAGCATGTTGTTCAATGTGTATTCGTTGCTATTAGAACCATTGGTAACATCATGATTGTTACAACTCTGCTACAATTCATGTTTGCTTGTATTGGGGTTCAGCTATTCAAGGTAAATGCTGAGCATACTTTATCTACATTTTCCTTTAAATTCAGGCTGAAGTCAAAACTGTTTTAGCCTAAAATGAAATGTCTTCTAATTTTTCAGGGCAAATTCTACCGCTGTACAGATGAAGCAAAACAACTTCCTGAAGAGTGCAAGTAAGAAACATACAGAACTAGTATATGTTTGTGATGAACTTTTTTGATCTTGACACAGTGATTTACTTCGTCTATAGGTTATTGACATACTTTGTTATTTTTTGTGACTGTATGAAATCCTGCTTTTTTTCACTAGTTCCACATTCTCACCACTCTCTGGGCAAAGAGGTTTCTTCTGAATTCCCTATTTGATTACTTGGTGGCTAGATTTTCGACAGGTTTGCAACCGTTTTATCGCCTGGGCGAAGCGCACATAATTAATTTTTTTGGCGCTAAACGATTCACATGACATTTTGCGCTCGGGTGGAAATTTCGGCAGTGGTTTTGCAGCGGCGCTAAGCCTGCCCAATGTTTTCACCGTTTGGATAACGTCAATTGGTCTGCAATGCTGCGCTATTACCCCAGGCGGAAAATTCAACAATATCGCCCATTTTACCATCCGCCCGGAAACCCGCCCGAAAAATATCAGTCGAACCCAGGTCGGACCCACGCCGCACCCGCGCTAATGGCACCATCTTGAAAACGGAGCAGAAGTTCAGTGCATTAAAGGATTTGGAGAAGGAAGGCTGTGTTTTACACAGTGAAGTTTTATGTGAGTTTATAGTTTGTTTTAAAGGATATTTAAGGACATTTAATAAAATGGGGGCTATACTATGTCAGCCATTATTGCTGGCTGCTTTTTCTATGCAGCATTGAGCTGGAAGAAGGCTTATTGATGAGCGTTTTGAGCGTAATCGAAATGCTCGCAGACGTATGGGGAGGAGGCCTGTCCCCACCCACGAATTTACAGCGAACAAATACCTGCAAACACTCATACCTGTAGCTCTCTAAGGCACAGTGCATTAGAAGGCTGCGCTTCCAAAAAGAGGTGGTCACAGAGATGTGCCCTCCAGCGGCAACAGGACAGCACTGCCCGTCAAGGTGGAGGTGACTGTGGCAATTGCCTTCTATGCCTCCAGCTCCTTTCAGGCATCAGCAGGGGACATATGTTCCATCTCGCAGTACACTACTTATTGCTGCATTCGCCAGGTGACTACTGCACTGTACGCACACAGATGGACTTCATAAACTTCCCAATGACCAAGGAGGCACAAAATGAGAGGGCTGTAGGTTTTGGATGAATTGCTGGCTTCCTCAAGGTTCAGGGTGCCATTGACTCTTCAGCACATCGCCCTGCAAGCACATTAACTCAATCCAGAGGTTTACCAAAACCGAAAGGGATTCCACTCCATGAATAAATGCCCAATATCCAGGGAGCATTCATGATGCTTTCATTTTGCGTGAGAGCAGTGTCTCATGCTTGTTTGAGCGTCAACCACAAGGCAAGAGCTGGATGTTGGGGGACAAAGATTATGGCCTTGCCACCTGGCTCATGAACCCCCTCTGGAACCCTCAGACAGAAGCCGTGCATCGCTATAATGCGAGCCATATAGCCACATGCAACATCGTCGAACAGATAATTGGAGTGCCCAAGCAGCGCTTCTGATGCCTGGACCACTCTGGAGACTGCCTACAGTAATTCTCTTAGCAAGTCTCTGAGTTCATTGTGCAGCATGCAGCACACCACAATGTAGCCATCATGAGGGAACAGGTTTTGCCCCTGGGGACTGCAGGACCACCTCAGGAGAGAGGAGAGGAGGAGGAGGAGGAGAACGAGGAGCCTGGCAAGGAACTCATGCCACCACCACCACCACCCCCACAGGGGAGGCCTTGTGGAGCTTTCGCCACTGCAAAAGCCTTACTTTAGCAGATCATAATGCAACGCTTTGCTTGAACAGTGAACGGCTCATTTGACCGTTGCCTGGCCACTCTATCCCACTATGTTGACTATTTCCCCTCTTATTCTGCAAATGAGACACTACACAAGAATGGTTAAGGTGAACAAAATAATTTATTAACCATTGTAACTTGAATAACATTTATTAAACATTGTAAACGTAATTTGGAAACTAGAATAACATTTATTAAACATTATTGTGAACTTTTCAAACTTAACAGAATTGGAACACTTTAAAAATGTTTATAACAAAACAACAACGAAACAACAACCCCTGCACCGAACGTCTTTTACCTCCGACCCCTCCTTCCCTCCCCCCCTCCACACCCTAACCCCACTCCCTCGTGCCATAACCCTACCCAAGGTGGCACCAAGACGTCGTGCAGCAAAGTGTCCAAAGTCCTGCTGTATTAGGGGGAGAGACAATGGAGACGCCATGTGTGGATCCACTGGAGAAGCTCTGGGTATGGAAAGCCCGGCTTCTGAGTGGCGAGCTGCTTGCTCAGCCTCGCCACTCACAGGCGATTTGGGTGTGGCACTGGGGACTGTAGTGTCAAAGATGAAGGTCATCAAATGCATGTGGGCATTGACAGCCTCAGTGGTTTCGCGGCTCGCATGGACAATCTGTGACCTGACCTCCGTCACGTTCACAGATAGTGCAGCAATGCTTGCAGGAATCCCACCCAATACCTTTAGGAGCTGTCGGGTGAGCTGGATGCTTTCCCTGGACAGTCCCACCATGTCTAGGTGTGCATCTGCCTGTCTGTCAGCAGACCAGTTTTGCCAACTCACCCTCTGGTTGCTGCATGCCACTTGTACTCGGCCTCGGATGACTCAAAGCCCGAGAATGTTTTTTCCTCGGACGAGGTGCTGTCCGGAGAAAAAAGAGGTATCGAGTGCATCAGCCCCACCCGCCCCACCCGGAATAGGCTGCTCCTCTCCTTGAAGATCCTTGCCCTCGTCCCCCTCCTCCTGACGGCCTGAGGTGGAGGCTTCCATTGGAGGATGTGGTGCATGCGACTCCTCATTTGGAAATAGAAAACAACATGAGCAGTTAGCAGCAGGGGAGGGGGCAGGGTGACATGAGTAAGGTCACATAGCACAGGCGGGACTGACCTATCAAGAAAGATTGGATCAATTGGGCTTGTATTCACTGGAGTTCAGAAGAATGAGAGGGGACCTCATAGAAACGTTTAAAATTCTGACGGGTTTAGACAGGTTAGATGCAGAAAGAATGTTCCCAATGTTGGGGAAGTCCAGAACCAGGGGTCACAGTCTGAGGATAAGGGGTAAGCCATTTAGGACCGAGATGAGGAGAAACTTCTTCACCCAGAGAGTGGTGAACCTGTGGAATTCTCTACCACAGAAAGTAGTTGAGGCCAATTCACTAAATATATTCAAAAGGGAGTTAGATGAAGTCCTTACTACTCGGGGGATCAAGGGTTATGGCGAGAAAGCAGGAAGGGGGTACTGAAGTTTCATGTTCAGCCATGAACTCATTGAATGGCGGTGCAGGCTAGAGGGGCTGAATGGCCTGCTCCTGCACCTATTTTCTATGTCTATGTCTAGGCTCATTCGAAGGACCGCAGCTACTCCATTATATGTAGTCCAGAGATACTGCATCACATTGCCCAACCCTAGTCCAGAGACACTGCATTACATTGCCCCAACCCTAGGCCACAGACACTACATCACATTGCCCCAACCTGTCCGTGGATTTTGCAGAACTTACCTTCACTTTCGAACGGGGGCTCAGCACTCCCACAGGCAGTTGCCCTTCCTGAGGCACCGATCAGACCAGCTATTCGTTCCTCTAGGTCTGTTAGAGGTATGGTTCTGGGTGGACTGCCACCTGTCCGCCATTGCTCACGGTGGTTGTTGGACATCTTTCCCTGCAAAGATGACACTTGGAATGGTTACCAGAGGGCCCTTCTGCTTTTGTGGCACACACAGATCGCCATCAAAGCACTTATACCAGACTGTGTGCATTTAATGGCCCTGTTTAATGGCCCTGGAAGTTGCACGTGGTTCATCGAAGTGCAGAAACATCTTTTAAGATCTCAGAAAGCAGTCTTAATAATGTGTAAAGATCATTCATGACAAATAAGGTGCAACACTAAGCCTACCTATGTGTCAGATTTATAATTTAAGTAATGAAGAGGAGTGCAGCAATAAAAATATTACTTACTCTAAGGACCCTGCAATGGTCATTGAACCTCTTGTGGCACTGGGTGTGGGTCATTCGGATGTCGTCAATACAAGACACCTCCTCAGCGATGCTGGTCCAAATGTGACAACAAACCGCTAGGAGGGGTTTACTTTTGCACCCCTCCTGTTTAATTCCATCCATCTCCTTTCCACAACAGCGACAAGGGCCTCGTTGGCCTCATTACTAAACTTTCTGGCTCGTTGCCTGCTCTCATCTCCTTCCATCATAAATGCAATTTAAAAATGGATGATTCAGCCCTGGATGTACTGCACATGCAAGGGCGCCTCCCTGACAGCTGACCAGTGATGCGGGAAGAAGAAAAAAAATGGCAAAAAAAATTCCCCCACCCAAAAATTCCCGCTTACGCAGAAGGTCCAATTTTTTTTTCGCTTGTAAATTCCGGCTGTGGTACACAAATTCAGTTGTGCAATGCTGAACTATTGCTCTTCACCGTTTGGTGAATTTTAAGAGCTCTGGCGATAACAGTACCGTAGCACTAAAAATAAATTTCACCGCGATTATCGCCCAGAAATGGGAGAAATCGCTAAAAGCCAAAATTCTAGCCCAAATAGTTTTACTCTTCTCCACAAGTGGAAACACACAATCTTTGTCTACTCTATCAAAACCTTTCATAATCTTATCGTGTCTATTAGGTCACCTCTTAGCCTTCTCTTTTCAATAGAAAAGTGACCCAACCTGTTCATCCATTCCTGATAGATACAACCTTGCGTTTCTGATACCATCCTTGTAAATATTTTTTTCACCCTTTCCGGTGCATCTATATCCTTTGTATAATATGTGACCAGAACTGTACTCCAAGTGTGGTCTAACCAAGGTTCGTTACAAGTTTAGCATAACTTCTCTATTTTTCAGTTCTACCCCTCTGGAAATAAATCCTCGTGCTTGGTTTGGTTTTTGATGACCTCTGAGAGCTGTGGAAGCTGGAACATTGAATACATTTAAGACAGAAATAGACAGTTTCTTAAACGATAAGGGGTTATGGGGAATGGGCAGGGAAGTGGAGCTGAGTCCATGATCAGATCAGCCATGATCTTATTGAATGGTGGAGCAGGTTCGAGGGGCCGTATGGCCTACTCCTGTTCCTATTTCTTATATTCTTATGTTCTTATTAACTGTGTTGCTACTTTTGTGTATTTGTACTCCCAGATCCCTTTGCTCTTCTGCCCCATTTAGGTTCATATTTTCCGAGTAATATGCGACCTCCTTATTTTACCAAAATGTTATATCTCACATTTATGTGTTGAAACTCATTTGCCAATTATATGTCCATTCTGCAAGTTTATTAATGTTTTGTCATTTGTTGCATTCCTCCTCAGTATTGACTATCCCCTCAATTTAGTGTCATCTGCAAATTTAGAAATTGTGTTTTTGATTACAAAGTTCAAATTGTTATTATAAATTGTGAACAACAGTGATCAATACATTGATGCTTGTGGGACCCCACTTTCCACCTTTTGCCACTCTAAATAGCTACCCGTTATCCCTACTCTCTTCTTTCTGTTCTTCAGCCAGCCAGTTATCCATTCTGCTACTTTTCGCCTGACTCCGCATGCTCTGATCTTATTCATTAGTCTACTCTATGACACCTCATCAAATGCGTTTTAGAAATCTAGATTCTGGGGTTCTCTTAGACAAGTACTACTTGCGGCTGGGTGGATGACCCATTCCCAGCCCTATTAATGTTATTCTGAGACAGCTGGTAAAAGAACATACAAGAAAGACTCAGTGACTTTCCCTTTAGATTTTCTCTGTCTCCTTGGAGAGGCTATCACTTGGCACCTTCCCACAGGTTGTAATGGGACTCAGCAGCATGGAGATCAAAGTGGCATTCCAGTACTGTTATATTGGTGTGCCACAACCCCAATGTGCTGCCATTTTAGTTCACTTTGACTTTATTTTAGTTAAGTTTGCGGGAAATCCAATCCATTTGGACTCCGATGCACCAGCATTGCATCTAAGCAGAGTAGGTACATGTTAGATTACAATTGTAGCATGTAGTGAATGAATTAAAGAAAATAACCATTTAAGTTCATATTTTTCTGACTTTTTTTCCTTTTTATATAGGGGAACTTACATTCTTTATAAAGATGGTGAAGTAGATCATCCCGTCATTCGTGATCGAGTTTGGCACAACAGTGATTACAACTTTGACAATGTCCTTGCAGCTATGATGGCACTGTTTACAGTATCAACCTTTGAAGGCTGGCCAGCGTAAGCATATGTCTCCATTTTTCCAGCCAATACTAAGAGCTCATTTTGAAAACTAGTCTCGTAGGGATCTGTGTTGGGGCCTCAACTATTCACAGTATTTATTAATGATTTAGATGATGGCATAGAAAGTCATATATCCAAATTTGCCACTGGCACGAAGATAGATAATATTATAAGTATTGTAGATGAAAGCATAAAATTACAAAGGGATATTGATAGATTAAGTGAATGGTCAAAACTGTGGCAAATAGATTTCAATGTAGGCAAATGTGAGGTCATCAACTTTAGGCTTAAGGATAGAACAGAGTACTTTTTAACTTTCACCATTAAGAAACAGTGGAGGTCCAAAGAAACTTGGGGGTCCAAATACATAGATCATTAAAATGTCATGATGAGATACAGAAAATAATCAAAAAGGTGCACTCGAATACAAGGGGGCAGAAGTTATGTTGCAGCTGCACAAAACCCTGGTTAGACCACACCTGGAGTACTGGGAGCAGTTCTAGGTACCACACCTTAGGAAGGATATATTGGCTTTGGAGGGAGTGCAACATAGGTTCACCAGAATGATACTCGGACTTCAAGGGTTAAGTTAAGAGGAGAAATTACAAAAATTTGGATTGTATTCCCTTGAATGTAGGCAGTTAAGGGGTGATATGATCGAAGTTTTCAAGATATTAAGGGGAACAGATAGGGTAGATAAAGATAAATATTGCCATTGGTTGGGGATTCTCGGACTAGGGGGTATTGTCTAAAAATTAAAGCCAGACCTTTCAGAAGTGAAGTTAGGAAACACTTTTACACACAAAGGCAGGCAAATGGCAATTGGTGCTCGATCAGTTGTTAATTTGAAATTTGAAATTGATAATACCTTTGGTTAACAAGAAACTAAGGGATATGGGCCATAGGCAGGTACATGCAGTTAGGTCGCAAATCAGCCATGATCTCATTGAATGGTGGAACAGGATCAAGGGAGTCAGTGGTCTACTCCTGTTACTATGTTCCAATGAAATGTTTTTGGAATGACCTTATGTTTCACACATGCAGTTTTATTTGGATTAGCAAAGATTGTTCCGTTTTACCACATAGGTGTAGTACTAAAGAAAGACTGTTAATGGTTCATTTGCAATACAACTGTACTGTTGCTGTGAAGCAGAAGAGGGAGTCTCACTCCAGTTTGCTCCACAGTCAGTTCAGTTCTTAACACTCGATTTACATTGCACAAGTTTAGAGTTGATGTGAAGCTGATACCACTTCACACCAACACTAAGCTTGTTGTGTAAACATAGAAACATAGAAAATAGGTGCAGGAGTAGGCTATTCGGCCCTTCGAGCCTACACCACCATTCAATATGATCATGGCTGATCATGCAACTTTAGTACCCCATTCCTGCTTTCTCTCCAAACCCTTTGATCCCTTTAGCCGTAAGGGCCACATCTAACTCCCTTTTGAATATATCTAACGAATTGACCTCAACAGCTTTCTGTGGTGGAGAATTCCACAGGTTCACATTCTCTGAGTGAAGCAGTTTCTCCTCATCTCGGTCCATAATGGCTTACCACTTATCCTTAGACTGTGACCCCTGGTTCTGGTCTTCCCCAACATCGGGAACATTCTTCCTACATCTAACCTGTCCAATCCCATCAGAATTTTATATGTTTCTATGAGATCCCCTCTCATTCTTCTAAATTCCAGTGAATACAAGCCTAGTCGATCCAGTCTTTCTTCATAGGTCAGTCCAACCATCCCAGGAATCAGTCTGATGAACCTTCGCTGCACTCCCACAATAGCAAGAATGTCCTTCCTCAGATTAGGAGACAAATACTGTACACAATATTCAAGGTGTGGCCTCACCTCACCAAGGCCCTGTGCAACTGCAATAAGACCTCCCTGTTCCTATACTCAAATCCTCTCGCTATGAAGGCCAACATGCCATTTGCCTTCTTCACCACCTGCTGCATTTTCAATGACTGATGTACCATGACACCCGGGTCTTGTTGCATCTCCCCTTTTCCTAATCTGTCACCATTCAGATAATATTCTGCCTTCCTGTTTTTGTCACCAAAGTGGATACCCTCACATTTATCTACATTATACTGCATCTGCCATGCATTTGCCCACTCATCTAACCTGTCCCAAGTCACCCAGCAGCCTCTTAGCATCCTCCTCACAGCTCACATTGCCACCCAGCTTAGTGTTAAACTTGGAGATATTACATTCATTTCCTTCGTCAAAATCATTAATGTATGTTGTGAATAGCTGGGGTCCCAGCACTGATCTTGCGGTACCCCACTAGTCACTGCCTGCCATTTGGAAAAGGACCCATTTATCCCTACACTTTGCTTCCTGTCTGCCAACCAGTTCTCTATCCACGTTAATACATTACCCCCAATACCAAGTGATTCAATTTTGCACACTAATCTCTTGTGTGGGACCTTGTCAAAAGCCTTTTGAAAGTCCAAATACACCACATCCACTGGTTCTCCCTTGTCCACTCTACTAGTTACATCCTCAAAAAATTCTAGCATGATTTGTCAAGCATGATTTCCCTTTCATAAATTCATGCTGACTTGGACCGATCCTGTCACTGCTTTCCAAATGCGCTGCTATTACATCTTTAATAATTGATTCTAACAGTTTCCCCACAAACGATGTCCGGCTAACCGGTCTATAATTCCCTGTTTTCTCTCTCTCCTTTTTTAAAAAAGTGGTGTTACATTAGATGCCCTCCAATCCATAGGAACTGATCCAGAGTCTATAGAATGTTGGAAAATGACCACCAATGCATCCACTATTTCTAGGGCCACTTCCTTAAGTACTCTGGGATGCAGACTATCAGGCCCTGGGGATTTATCAACCTTCAATCACATCAATTTCCCTAACGCAATTTCCTGACTAATAAGGATTTCCTTCAGTTCCTCCTCGGTCCCTTAGTATTTCCGGGAGGTTATTTGTGTCTTCCTTAGTGAAGACAGAACCAAAGTATTTGTTCAATTGGTCTGCCATTTCTTTGTTCCCCATTATAAATTCACCTGATTCTGACTGCAATTTGTCTTCACTAATCGTTTTCTCTTCACATATAGAAGCTTTTGCAGTCAGTTTTTATGTTCCCTGCAAGCTTACTCTCGTACTCGATTTTCCCCCTCCTAATTAAACCCTTTGTCCTCCTCTGCTGAATTCTAAACTTCTCCCAGTACTCAGGTTTACTGCTTTTTCTGGCCAATTTATATGCCTCTTCCTTGGATTTAACACTATCCCTAACTTCCCTTGTTAGCCACGGTTGAGCCACCTTCCCCGTTTTATTTTTATGCCAGACAGGGATGTACAATTGTTTAATCATGTGAAATAGAATGTACTTAATGACTCAAAAAGGTGCACTATGCAGATATAAATTTAAACTCTTTGGAAAAGAACTGCTTTGATTGGTATGTGTAGTGACATTGTAAAGGCATTTGAAAAGAAACTTATTTACATGATCATGCACCATGGCCACCAAAGTTGTCCCCCTTGTACATTTAAAGTTGTCATTTAGTAGTAATATTCTGTCACATCAACTTTGTATTGTACTCAATGATCACGTTATTTTTGTGTTTTATTCATCAGTAATGCATTTAGTTGTTTTTGTCTTGGCAAACATTAAGCAGTTTATCAATAACCTGTTGGCTTTTACTAATATTCTAAAATAAACTATACTATAGCAAATTGGTATCATTTTATCTGACAGCTAATACTATATTCTGAACAATATATGTTGGTATCTGCTTTAATAAGTAGATAATAAAAAATAGCATAAATTTGAACATGAGTATGGCAAAGATAATTACACTGATAATTACAAGCTCTCTTCAGGTTAAAGAGATTGACGTCATTATTTTTCACTCTTTTGCAGGTTGTTATACAAAGCCATAGACTCAAATGGAGAAAATATTGGTCCCATCTACAACAATCGTGTGGAGATTTCTATATTCTTTATCATCTACATCATTATCATTGCTTTCTTCATGATGAACATCTTTGTAGGTTTCGTGATCGTCACATTCCAGGAGCAGGGAGAACTGGAGTATAAAAACTGCGAGTTGGACAAAAATCAGGTTAGAAATCGCATAAAGTAGCAGTTTTACCATTCGTCAAATTGGGCAGCACACTGATGTAACACACTAGCTTCATAATTATTGAACCATATCTTACTGTCTACAATGAGCGTGCCTTTCAACTGCAAGTTTAGTGTTGGTGTGAAATTATTTCTGCTTTGCAGCAGTGCTAAACTTATAGGGGCCGAAATTGCCCCTTTCTATAAGGCCTCTGGCCACCTGAAGGTGGCGGCCCACGGGTCGATGTGGAATGGCCGCCGACTCCCCGCGGAATGGCCGGCATTTTAAAAATTGCCCTCCTTTACATTTGGAGCGGTATAGGGGACCGCTCCGCCCGTTTTCCCACCGTGGTGTACACGCACCGACCCCTTACCGACCGGTGGGGACCCCTTCCCAGAATTGCCCCTTTCCCGTAATTGCCCCGCGGGAGTGGCACCGCCGCCAGTTGGTGTCACTGAAAGCTTTTGCTGTCGGTGCACTCTCTGTGGCTTGGCGGCACGGCCACCCTTAAAGGGGAGATGGTGCTGCCGGCAACACCATGTTATTTTTTTTTGTCGGCCAACTGCCAGGTCAGGCTGACAATTATGGCCCCGAGTTCGACCAGGCTGCCAGCGTTCACAGCGGCCCTCCCCTTTAACTGAAGGGGAGAGACGTTGTGATGTGTCAGCGCGACATGACATGTCTGCGTCGCAATGACATCATCAGCATGGTGCTGATGACTAGTCAGGACGGCGGATCTGCTACAAAAGCACTTCCGCCCCGCAGCCAACTAGAACACTGCCCAGTATTTCTTACCATGAAAGGGTTAAATATAACTTAACATCAATCAACGTAAACTTTAACTGGCACCAAGGTGATGGGCACCATTTGATGTCTGAGCTGCACACACACAGCAATGTGTCAGCGTTGTCACTCACATCAGCGCTCTTTCAGGCAAATCGTTCGGATATCAGCTCCTCATGCAAGAGTGAGATTTAATAAATGCCAGCCATTTCTCCAGTATCTCCACCCCATCGAGTGGGGCAAAGAAAAATTTTCAAAAACAGTAGGTGCGCCCCGTTAGGGGCAGGGCTCAATTTCGGTCCCGTAGTGTTCATCCACAATCAGGGTCCAATCTAGAGTTGCTAACTCTGGTTGGACTTATTCCTTGATTGTTGATCATATGATATTTGATCACATTATAATCGATCACATGACATTTGATCATGTAACTTCCGATCATGTGACACTTGCCTACAGTTTGAAAATGTGATTATATTGAACTTATAAAGGTTAAGTCCCAGTAATTGAGTGTCTTTGCTAGTGGTTTACGTGTTCCGAGAACTGGGAGGTCGCCCATGTGCAGGCAAAGAAAGCACTCCAGTGCAAACCACAGGTGCAAAACTACTTTTCTCCCAGGTTGCTAGCGGCAGTGGTTGGGAGGTTCATTTTACATCCCTGGAGACTCTCAGGCACCAGGGTTGACAATCCTGATGCTACCACTAGCTCTCCCCAAAAGACATAGGGCTAGAACCTCCACTTTTTTTGCATGCTTAACGCCCACAATGTCCATTTTACCGTTGAAATGACGTATAATGCCCATATATTGCTCATTTTGGCACAAAATGGAAACTAACAGGCATTTTTAGGAAACTTATCGCCGAGCGTTACTTTCCCCATGTGCTTAACGCCAGGTAAAAATATTACCGCCCGCCCACTTTTTTGGGGCGGAATCAGCAGAATGGGCGAAATCAACGACCATAATATCACCCAGCGTTACTTTCTGCACGGAATTAACATAGAAACATAGAAAATAGGTACAGGAGTAGGCCATTCAGCCCTTCGAGCCTGTACCACCATTCAATAAGATCATGGCTGATCATTCACCTCAGTACCCCTTTCCAGCCTTCTCTCCATACCCCTTGATCCCTTTAGCCGTTAGGGCCATATCCAACTCCCTCTTGAATATATCTAACGAACTGGCATCAACAATTCTCCGCGGAAGAGAATTCCACAGGTTAACAACTCTTTAAGTGAAGAAGTTTCTCCTCATCTCGGTCCTAAATGGCTTACCCCTTACCCATAGACTGTTACCTCTGGTTCTGGACTCCCCCAACATCGGGAACATTCTTCATGCATCTAACCTGTCCAGTCCTGTCAGAATTTGATATGTTTCCAAGAGATCCCCTCTCATTCTTCTAAACTCCAGTGAATACAGGCCCAGTCGATCCAGTCTCTCCTCATATGTCAGTCCTGCAATCCCGGGAATCAGTCTGGTGAACCTTCGCTGCACTTCCTCAATACCAAGAACGTTCTTCCTCAGATTAGGAGACCAAAATTGAACACAATATTCCAGGTGAGGCCTCACCAAGGCCCTGTACAGCTGCAGCAAGACCTCCCTGCTCCAATACTCCAATCCCCTAGCTATGAAGGCCAACATGCCATTTGCCTTCTTCACTGCCTGCTGCACCTACATGCCAATCTTCAATGACTGATGTACCATGATACCCAGGATCGTTGCACCTCCCCTTTTCCTAATCTGCCGCCATTCTGATAATATTCTGCCTTCATGTTTTTGTCACCAAAGTGGATAACCTCACATTTATCCACACTATACGACATCTGCCATGCATTTTCCCACTCACCTAACCTGTCCAAGTTACCCTGCAGCCTCTTAGCATCCTCCTCACAGTTCACATCGCCACCCAGCTTAGTGCCATCTGCAAACTTGGAACTATTACATTCAATTCCTTCATCTAAATCATTGATGTATATTGTTAATAGCTGGGGTCCCAGCACTGAGCCCTGTGGCACCCCACTAGTCACTGCCTGCCATTCTGAAAAGGGACCCATTTATCCGGACTCTCTGTCTGCCAACCAGTTCTCTATCCATATCAATACATTACCCCCAATACCATGTGCTTCAATATTGCACACCAATCTCTTGTGTGGGACCCGGTAGAATTACATAACATGGTAGAATTCTTTATTAAGATGGAGAGTGACATAGTTAATTCAGAAACTAGGGTCCTGAACTTAAGGAAAGGTAACTTCGATGGTTTGAGGCGTGAATTGGCTAGAATAGACTGGCAAATGATACTTAAAGGGTTGACAGTGGAGAGGCAATGGCAAACATTTAAAGACCACATGGATGAACTTCAGCAATTGTACATCCCTGTCTGGAGTAAAAATAAAACGGGGAAGGTGGCTCCATCGTGGCTAACAAGAGAAATTAAGGATAGTGTTAAATCCAAGGAAGAGGCATATAAATTGGCCAGAAAAAGCAGCAAACCTGAGGACTGGGAGAAATTTAGAATTCAGTAGAGGAGGACAAAGGGTTTAATTAAGAGGGGGAAAATAGAGTACGAGAAGAAGCTTGCCGGGAACATAAAAACTGACTGCAAAAGCTTCTATAGATATGTGAAGAGAAAAAGATGAGTGAAGACAAATGTAGGTCCCTTGCAGTCGGATTCAGGTGAATTTATAATGGGGAACAACGAAATGGCAGACTAATTGAACAAATACTTTGGTTCTGTCTTCACGAACGAAGACACAAATAACCTCCCTGAAGTACTAGGGGACCGAGGGTCTAGTGAGAAGGAGGAACTGAAGGATATCCTTATTAGGCGGGAAATTGTGTTCGGAAAATTGATGGGATTGAAGGCTGATAAATCCCCAGGGCCTGATAGTCTGCTTCCAAGAGTACTTAATGAGATGGCCCTAGAAATAGTGGATGCATTGGTGATCATTTTCCAACAGTCTATCGACTCTGGATCAGTTCCTATGGACTGGAGGGTAGCTAATGTGACACCACTTTTTAAAAAGGGAGGGAGAGAGAAAGCAGATAATTATCGACCGGTTAGCCTGACATCAGTAGTGGGGAAAATGTTGGAATCAGTTATTAAGGATGAAATAGCAGCGCATTTGGAAAGCAGTGACAGGATCGGTCCAAGTCAGCATGGATTTATGAAGGGGAAATCATGCTTGACAAATCTTCTGGAATTTTTTGAGGATGTAACCAGTAAAGTGGACAAGGGAGAACCAGTGGATGTGGTGTATTTGGACTTTCAAAAGGCTTTTGACAAGGTCCCACACGAGATTGGTGTGCAAAGTCAAAGCACGTGGTATTGGGGGTAATATACTGACGTGGATAGAGAACTGGTTGGCAGACAGGAAGCAGAGAGGCGGGATAAACGGATCCTTTTCAGAATGGCAGGCAGTGACTAGTGGAGTGCTGCAGGGCTCTGTGCTGGGATTCCAGCTCTTTACAATATACATTAACGATTTAGATGAAGAAATTCTGTGTAATATCTCCAAGTTTGCAGATGACACTAAACTGGGTGGCGGTGTGAGCTGTGATGAGGACGCTAAGAGGTTGCAGGGTGACTTGGACAGGTTAGGTGAATGCGAAAATGCATGGCAGATGCAGTAGAATGTTGATAAATGTGAAGTTATCCATTTTGGGGGCAAAAACACAAAGGCCCACAATATTATCAGAATGGCGGCAGATTAGGAAAAGGGGAAGTGCAACGAGACCCGGGAGTCATGATTCATTAATCACTGAAAGTGAGCATACAGGTACAGCAGGCTGCCATGTATCTCACACGACTGTAGATAACTTTATCTTACCATGCTATACATGACTGTAACTAGATATGACCTGTAACCACAAGCATACTTTACCACCAGGGGTGCACTTGCAGGAGACACTGCATACCTGTTCCACACAGGTATATAAAGGCAGGTCTCAGGCAAGTGTGGCACTCGAGAGCTGTGAAATAAAGGTGCAGGTCCAGAGTGACCTTGACTTCAGCATGTGCCTCGTGTAAGTCTGTACTGCAGGGTCAGGACTTTACAGTGGCGATGAGTTACAGGATCACAGAATCCAAAGAATGGCTACCAACAGCTCAGATGAGCAATACAATGCTGGAGACAATTGGGAGGACTTTACAGAAAGGCTCCAGCAAAGCTTTGTAACCAAAGACTGGTTCGGCAACAATAAGGCAGACAAGAGAAGAGCCATCTCTTGACCAGCTGTGGCTCGAAAACATACGCCTTAATGAAGGACCTGCTGGCACCTGAGAAACCAGCAAGTAAGTCATTTGAGGAGTTGAGCACACTGGTGAGAGACCACCTGAAGCCAGTGAGCAGCCTACACATGGCCAGACACAGGTTCTGCAACGACAGACGCTGTGTGGGCCAGAGCATACCCGACTTTGTGGCGGAACTTCGGAGGCTGGCTAGTTTATGTGAGTTCTCCGATGAACTAAGGAGAGAAGTACTGAGAGACTTTTTTATTGAAGGAATAGACCACGCAGGCATATTCCAAAAGCTTATATAGACCAAGAACTTGACCCTCAAGTCAGCAGCACTGGTGGCACAGACATTTTTGGCAGGAGAAGAAGAAACTAGGTTGATCTATACTGCGGGTACGACAACTAACGAAACATCGGAACAAGGGGTTCACAGCGTGAAACGAGCCGCTACCCCCACACACAAACAAAGGCAGGAGAGCAGGCCTTCAACAGCAGGCAGTGGCGCCAGAAGCCATCAAGGGCCACATGAACGGCCGTTCACACCTCATCAACCCACAATGCGAGCAATCAACTACAGACTGAGAGAAGCTCAAGAGAGATCAGCCAGATGCAGCTCATCCTTCGGAAACAATGGAAGCAGTCTGTGCTGGAGATGTGGGGGAAGGCACTCAACAAGGGGGTGTCGATTTCAGCATGCTGTTTGCAGAAACTGCAACTATACAGGGCATCTGGCTCGCATGTGCAGAAAAACAGCAGCTCTGCTGGTATACGAATCAGAAGGGTCAGAAAGCGGACCAGAAGACGGTGGGGACAGTGCCCGGGACGCCGGGGTACAGCGGGTCAACACGATCAATGTCCACTGTTCTTACAACAAGATGCCTCCAATAATGATGAGGGTCCTACTCAACGGGATACCCGTCAACATGGAACTGGACACGGGAGCTAGTCAATCTCTCATGCGCGTCCAACAATTTGAACAGCTGTGACCACACAAAAGCAACAGACCAAAACTCACAAGGATCGACACCAAACTAAGGACCTATACCAAAGAAATCGTCCTAGTCCTTGGCAGCGCCATGCTCTCAGTCACACACAAAGGGACGGTGGACCGACTTCCCCTGTGGGTTGTCCCCGGAGATCTCCCAGCACTGTTGGGGAGAAGCTGGCTGGCAAAACTAAATTGGAAATGGGATGATGTTCATGCCATGTTGTCAGAGGAACGGATCTCCTGCTCAACAGTTCTAAGTCGTTTTGAACATCTCTTTCAGCCAGGTGTGTTCACCTTCAAAGGGGCTAAACTTAAAATCTACATCACACAGGATGCCAGACTGGTTCATCACAAGGCTAGAGCTGTGCCTTATGTGATGAGGGAAAAGATTGAACACGAACTGGACTGGCTTCTGCAGGAAGGCATTATCTCACCCGTGGAATTTAGCGACTGGGAAAGTCCCATCGTCCCTGTCATGAAGCCTGATGGATCCGTATGAATCTGTGGGGATTACAAGTCTACCATAAACAGAGTCTCCCTACAGGACCAATATCCGCTGCCCAGAGCGGAGGAACTATTTGCCACATTGACTGGAGGAAAACTTTTCTCGAAACTCGATCTCACATCTGCTTATATGACGTTAGAACTGACCGAAGAGTCCAAGCTACTCACCACCATCAACACACATCGAGGCCTTTTTATGTACAATCGATGCCCATTCGGCATCAGGTCGGCAGCTGCTATATTCCAGCGCAACATGGAGAGTCTGCTCAAGTCCATCCTGGGGACGGTTGTGTTTCAAGATGACATACTCATCACGGGCAGGGACACCGACTCCCATCTCCACAATTTGGAGGAAGTACTAAGTCGATTGGATTGGGTAGGCCTAAGAGTTCAGAAATCCAAGTGTCTGTTTCTTGCGCCCGAGGTTGAATTTTTGGGCAGAAGGATTGCCGCTGATGGATTCCGCCCAACAAAATTCAAATCCAAAGCAATTTGTCTGGCACCTAGGCCCCGGAATACCTCGGAACTGCGCGCCTTTCTCGGGCTACTCAATTACTTTGTGAACTTTATGCAGAACTTGAGCACGCTGCTGGAGCCTCTCCACGTGCTACTCAGAAAGGGGTGCGATTGGTTTTGTGGGGACACCCAAGAACGCGCCTTCAATAAGGCATGCAACCTTCTATGTTCCAACAGTGTTTTGTTTTTTTTTGATCCAGGTAAAAAGCTAGTTCTTACATGTGATGCGTCAGCGTACGGGCTCGGGTGCGTTTTACAGCATGTCAGTGATGCGGGTAAATTACAACCCGTTGTTTATGCCTCCAGGTCACTTTCGTGGGCGGAGCGCGGGTACGGTATGGTTGAGAAGGAGGCGCTCGCGTGCGTGTATGGTGTCAAAAAGATGCACCAATACTTTTTTGGGGCCAAGTTCACATTAGAAACCGACCACAAACCCCTCACGTCCCTGCTATCCGAGTGCAAGGCAATAAACGCCAACTCCTCAGCGCGCATTCAGCGGTGGGCACTCATGCTGGCGTCTTCCGACTACACAATAAGGCACAGACAACTGTGCCAACGCGCTTAGCAGGCTACCCCTGGCGATCACGGAAGGGTCCGACGAACAGGACTGTGAGATGGTAATAGCAATCAATGCCTTTGAGTCCACAGGTTCGCCCATGACGACTCGCCAAATCAGAGCCTGGACGACCAGCGACCCCACGTTATCCTTAGTCAAAGGATGTGTTTTAACTGGTGACTGGGCAATGGCCCGCGATGCCTGCCCTGAGGAGATCAAACCTTTCCATAGGCTCATGCATGAACTATCACTACAGGCAGACTGCCTGATGTGGGGCAGCCGAGTAGTTATGCCCTTGCGAGGCAGAGAGGCATTTGTCCGGGAGCTCCACCACGTGCACCCGTGGATCGTCCTTATGAAGGCCATAGCCAGATCCCACGTCTGGTGGCCTGGCATTGACGCGGACTTGGAGCTCTGCGTCCGACGGTGCACCATTTGTGCCCAACTCAGTAATGTCCCCAGGGAGGCCCCCCTAAGCCCCTGGCCCTGGCCCACCAAACCGTGGTCGCGGGTGCATGTAGACTATGCGGGCCCATTCATGGGCAAAATGTTCCTCGTATTCGTCGATGCATTTTCAAAGTGGATCGAGTGCACCATTTTAAACTCGAGTACCACCTCCACCAGTGTGGAGAGCCTTAGAACCATGTTCGCAATGCATGGAATTCCTGACATATTGGTCAGTGATAATGGTCCGTGCTTCACCAGCGCAGAATTTCAAGATTTTATAGTTGACCACGGCATAAATCACATTAAGACGGCACCGTTCAAGCCGGCCTCCAATGGCCAGGCGGAGCGAGCAGTGTAAATCGTTAAACAAGGCATGCTAAAAATCCAAGGTCCCACGCTGCAGAGCCGCCTGTCACGACTGCTGCTGGCATACAGATCTCGTCCGCATTCATTGACTGGGGTTCCCCCCGCGCAACTATTGATGAAACAGACCTTAAAGACTAGGCTCTCGTTAATCCTCCCAGACATGCATGAAATTGTTGAGGCAAAGCGCCGGAAGCTAACTGAGTACCATGACCGAAATTCGAGGGGGATGTGGAATGAGATAGGAGACAAAGTGTTTGTGCTAAACTATGGCAGGGGTCCCAAATGACTTTCAGGGACAGTAACAGGCAAGGAAGGAAACAGGCTACTGGTTGTACAAATGGACAATGGCCAAACCTGCCGGAGGCATGTAGACCAAGTAAAAAGTAGATTCACCAACAACACTGCAGAACCAGAGGCAGACTACAATGTGGAACTCACACCACACCTGGTGGACAGACAGAGGGAACAACCTGAGGAAAGGGCAGTCTCAACAGACAGCCCAGGCGAGATACCAGCAATCACACCGAAGGAAGAACAGGCACCAAGGCAAACAACTGAACCATAACTAAGACACTCCACGCGAGAGCGTAGACCACCTGAGAGACTGAATCTATAAAGACAATAAGACCTTGGGGGAGGGTGATGTCATGTATCTCACACTACTGTATATAACTGTATCTTACCATGCTATACATGACTGTAACTAGATATGACCTGTAACCACAAGCATACTTTACCACCAGGGGTGCACTTGCAGGAGACACTGCATACCTGTTCCACACAGGTATATAAAGGCAGGTCTCAGGCAAGTGTGGCACTCGAGAGCTGTGAAATAAACGTGCAGGTCCAGAGTGACCTTGACTTCAGCATGTGCCTCGCGTAAGTCTGTACTGCAGGGTCAGGACTTTACACAGGCGGTGAAGAAGGCAAATGGTATGTTGGCATTCATAGCGAGGGGATTTGAGTATAGCAGCAGGGAGGTCTTACTGCAGTTGTACAGGGCCTTGGTGAGGCCTCACCTGGAATATTGTGTTCAGTTTTGGTCTCCTAATCTGAGGAAGGACATTCTTGCTATTGAGGGAGTGCAGCGAAGGTTCACCAGACTGATTCCCGGGATGGCAGGACTGACATATGAGGAGAGACTGGATCAACTGGGCCTTTATGCATTGGAGTTTAGAAGGATGAGAGGGGATCTCATAGAAACATATAAGATTCTGACGGGACGGGACAGGTTAGATGCGGGTAGAATGTTCCCGATGTTGGGCAAGTCCAGAACCAGGAGACACAGAATAAGGGGTAGGCCATTTAGGACTGAGATGAGGAGAAACTTCTTCACTCAGAGAGTTGTTAACCTGTGGAATTCCCTGCCGCAGAGAGTTGGTGATGCCAGTTCATAAGATGTATTCAAGAGGGAGTTAGATATGACCCTTACGGCTAAAGGGATCAAGGGGTATGCAGAGAAAGCAGGAATGGGGTATTGAGGGAATGATCAGCCATGATCTTATTGAATGGTGGTGCAGGCTCGAAGGGCCGAATGGCCTACTCCTACACCTATTTTCTATGTTTCTATGTTGTCAAAAGCCTTTTGCAAGTCCAAATACACCACATCCACTGGTTCTCCCTTGTCCACTCTACTAATTACATCCTCTCCCCCACCGCTGCCTAAAGGGCCACAAAGGACCTCTCCCCGCAGCTGGACCCGCAGCCACCGCTACCCGCTGCCTTGGGCTGGACCCGCTGCAATCCCAGGCCGAATGGCTCTCCCGCTCCCGAACTTCAACTGGCAGTGAGAACGGGAGGGTGGGGTGCAGTTCTTTCGGCTCGAGACACACACACACACACACACACACACACACACACACACACACATATATATATATATATATATACACACACACACATATATATACCATATATATATATACACACACACATATACACACACACACACATATATACACACACATATACACACACACACACACACACACACATACACACACACACACACACATATATATACACACACACACATATACATAAGACACTAGTGGGAGTTCAGTACAGACCACCAAACAGTAGTAGTGAGGTTGGGGACAGCTAGTGGGGAGCAGTCCTTTTGGCCCGGAAATCTTCTTCCCTTGCTCCAAAAATAGTTCCCTTTGGAAAAAAAAAAGCAGTAAGAACTCGTCGATGCAAAGAGCAACGGCTGACTGCAGTGTGGGCAGGTACAGCATGAGTGGCGAGGTCGGGGCGAAGGAGCGGCAAGAGTTCGTAGAGGGATGTGATCGGGGTCCAGGAGAGGCAAGAGTTCGGGCCCAGAAGAGGCGAGGGGCCAGGGGCAGCACGGGACAGTCCACACTGTGATATGTGTGCACACTTGGTCTGTGCAGCAGAGCAGGTCTCCAGTCGTCTTGGTTAATCCTTGCCACTGGACCAAGACCTAGCTCTGTCAAGCCTGTGTGGTGGCTGTTGCACCCCAGCCACCACACATTTAAAAGAAAATCCACGCACAGGCATCTTCCACCCTTCAAGATGTAGTTCGGGACCTGCAATAACATTGAAACACCTGTGAACTCATCCCTTTTTGACGTGGAAGCAAGTCATCCTCGTTTCGAGGGACTGCCTATGATGATGATGATGAGTTACATCCTCAAAAAATTCTAGAAGATTTGTCAAGCATGATTTCCTTTTCATAAATCAATGCTGACTTGAACCGATCCTGTCACTGCTTTCCAAGTGCGCTGCTATTTCATCTTTAATAATTGATTCCAACATTTTCCTAGTCTCTCAATTAACTGTATCACTCTCCATCTTAATAAAGAATTCTACCATATTATGGTCACTCTTCCCTAAGGGGCCTCGCACAACAAGATTGCTAATTAGTCCTTCCTCGTTGCACATCACCTAGTCTAGGATGGCCAGCCCTTTAGTTGTTTCCTCGACATATTGGTCGAGAAAATCATCCCTAATACACTGCAGGAAATCCTCCTCCACCATACTGCTACCAGTTTGGTTAGCCCAATCTATATGCAGATTAAAGTCGCCCATGGTAACTGCTGTACCTATATTGCACACATCCCTCATTTCTTGTTTGATGCTGTCCCCAACCTCACTACTACTGTTTGGTGGTCTGTACTGAACTCCCACTAGTGTCTTTTGCCCTTTGGTATTCCGCAGCTCTACCCATACAGATTCCAAGCTAATGTCCTTCCTTACTAATGCGCTAATTTCTTCTTTAACCAACAACGCTACCCCACCTCCTTTTCCTTTCTGTCTATCCTTCCTGAATGTTGAATACCCTTGGATGTTGTGTACCCAGCCTAGGTCACCCTGGAGCCATGTCTCTGTAATCCCAATTATATCATATTCGTTAATAGCTGCCTGCGCAGTTAATTCGTCCACTTATTACGAATACTCCTCGCATTGAGGCACAAAGCCTTCAGGCTTGTCTTTTTAACACACTTTGTCCCTTTAGACTCTGGCTGTAATGTGGCCCTTTTTGATTTTTGCCTTGGGTTTCTCTGCCCGAGATTCAATATTAATGCCCGCCCACTGTTTTTGTGTAAAGAGCATACTTACCCAAACTAGCGGCCATGGAGATCGCCCATTGTCAATTTCACCACCTCGCACACATATCGCTCACAATATCGCTCGCTTAAAAAACCGCCCACAAAAAGTGCACCTAACTGGAACAAACGGCAACGGTGTGGCTGGCATTTGTTAAATCTCACTCTTATGTGGGGAGCTGATATCTGAAAGATTTGCCTTAAAGAGCGCTGATGTGACTGACAATGCTGACACACTGCTGTATGTGTGCAGCTCAGACATCAATGGTGCACATCACCTTAGTGCCAGTTAAAATTTACGTTGATTGATGTTAAGTTGTATTTAACCTTTTCATGGTAAGGAATCACCAGTGTGTAACGGTCCAGCTATCTGAGACAATGCGTTACAAGGTTATGTTCAATAACAAAAATTTTATACCAACATTGGTCTGAAATCATAAGTATCACAGCCAATAACACCCAACCCCTGTCCACATCCCAGTTTTTCCACCATTGGCATAAATCACACGTTCAACATGTCCAGCAACACAGACTACAAAGGCAAAGCAGGAGTGTGGTCCTCAGCCCCCATCATTGCAACAAATTGCATACACCCAGATGGAGCTATAACACAGCATCACTTGTGCAGATGCACCTCACTTTCTTTCCCCCCTCTCCTCCTTCTCCCGACCTCTACCTCTTCCCCCTCCTCACACCACGGCGCCTGGCCAAGGAGCTCCTCAGGCGGTGCCTCATTGGGGGGGATGAAGGCAGATGCGGTCGTTGCACGGGTACGGGAGCGGAGGGTGTCGAGGGGGCAACATTCTCTGATGCAGAAGCAGGATCTTGGTCCTTGCTCTCAATTGTCGTTCGCAGTGGTGGTGCGGTACCTAGGGGTGGAGTGCCGCATTCGGGGACCACTGGGAGACCTATGGCAGCAGTGTTCCTGGCTATCGTGTCCAGGGACACCGCCATGCGCGGAATGTACTCGGTTATGGTGGCCAGCTGTCGGGATATGTCCCCCAATGCTTCGATGAACTGGTCACCAATGTCTACAGTTCTCCTGGACAACTGTACCATCTCGCCGCTATCATGTGCTGCTCGTGGAACAGACCTGCCACGTCCACGAGGCCTCTGCGGGGTCAGCGCCGTCCTGGGGACAAATGGGGTGCCCTGTGGAGAAGTGCTCGGGGCCGGTAGTTCCAGAGTGGAGGCGGGAATGACCGGACGACCACTAGATAGTCTTGGGGTGGAATGGCTCCTGGAGCGTGGCGATGCAGGTTCTTCGATGTCCGCGCTCTCATCCGTGGAGAACAGACCCAGTGGATTGACGGGCGAGAATCGGAGCTCCTCAGCACCAGATGTAGGATCGTCCGGAGAGTCGGGCCCTGCGCCCCCACCTTCTGGCCTCTGTGGTCTTGCCTGGGGCCGCGCTGCTGGCTGAGCTGCAAAACACAAATGAGCATTGCATCTATAGACTTTAAATGACGCAATGGTGTAAGCTTTAATCACGTGGCATCACTTCAGGGTCTGCAGATGCGTCCGTGGCTGTCCGGGGGTGCTTCCCCACGAGTGCGAGCACCCGCTCCTCCATCTCTGTGATGTCGCTGGGGACTGGTGGCCCCCCACCTGTTCGCCTCTGCACGGACCTCATCATTGATAGCTTCTTCTGTAAAAGGTGACAGGACAACATGGCATGAGATCATTGTGTGATATCATTGCTAGGTACTGTCACAGACACTGATACAACACATAACTAACAGATGTCATCATGATTATTATGATTATTATCATTCTTTACCTAAAGACGTACACCGTGACCGCAGGTTTTGAGTAAAACATTCCTGGTAAAAGTGCAAGACCTCACATTTGCTGATGGTCACTCAAGACTGTTACAAATCAAATGTAACAGTCCTTTTTTTTTTAAAAAGGAGGGAGAGAGAAAACAGGGAATTATAGACTGGTTAGCCTGACATTGGTCGTGGGGAAAATGCTGGAATCAATTATTAAAGATGTAGTAGCAGCGCATTTGGAAAGCAGTGACAGGATCGTTCCAAGTTAGCATGCATTTATGAAAGGGAAAAATTTGACGGGATTGGTCAGGTTAGTTGCAGGAAGAATGTTCCCGCTGTTGGGGAAGTCCAGAACCAGGGGTCACAGTCTAAGGATAAGGGGTAAGCCATATAGGACCGAGATGAGGAGAAACTTTTTCACCCAGAGAATTGTGAACCTATGGAATTCTCTACCACAGAAAGTTGTTGAGTCCAGTTCGTTAGATCTGGGTCTAACACTTTTACCAGGAATGTTTTACTCAAAGCCTGCGGTCACGGTGTACGTCTTTAGGTAAAGAATGATAATAATCATAATAATCATAATGACATCTGTTGGTTATGTGTTGTATCAGTGTCTGTGACAGTACCTAGCAATGATATCACGCAATGATCTCATTGGATCAAAGGGAGTTAGATGTGGCCCTTACGGCTAAAGGGATCAGGGTGTGTGGAGAGAAGGCAGGAGTGGGGTACTGAAGTTGCATGATCAGCCATGATCATATTGAATGATGGTACAGGCTCGAAGCGCCGAATGGCCTGTTCCTGCACCTATTTGCTATGTTTCTATATAAATATATGTGCATGTAAATCAATGTAATACTTACTCTTACGGATCCCACAAGATTGTTCCATCGTTTGTGGCATTGGTTGCCGTCACGCACCTCGTTGGGCGCCGATAAGACCACCTCTCTATCTCAGTCCATATCCTCTGGTAGTCCTTTGGGGTGGGCTTTCCACGCCCTCCCTGTGTCAAATCACCCCAGCGTAACTCGACCTCCTTCAAGAGGGAGGCATTTGCCTTGTCCGAGAACCTCCTGGCTCTTTTGCGGCCTCCAATGTGCTCCTCTCCCATCTCAACGCTCTCTCCAGCGTCAGTCTCCACAGCGTGCTGTGATGCCTCCTCCTCTCCCTCCATTATAGGCCAAATTCAGTCAGGTATGTGGTTTGACCTCTAGAATCGCGCGAATCGAGCATTGCCATGCCATTGCTAAGGATGGTCACACTCTACGACAGAGGGTCAAAAAAATGTTACGCTACCACCCATTTTATATCGCTAGCAGTAACGCCCATTTTCAAAAGCGGAGACTAGGTAGTTTGAGAACAAGCGAGAAACTGGCGATCTGAAAACCCTTTTTTACCACCCACGCCAGAAATATCGCCCATTTTTAGGCGATAATCACAAAAGTGGAGGTTCTAGCTCATAGTTGTTTGTAGTAAGGAAATAATCCTTAATCGAAGGTTATGGCTCAGACTTCCAAGCATCTACCTGGCTCCGCGTAAAACTGGTGCCCCATGTTAGAGGTAGCGCCAACAGCCTCTGCACAAGGAGGTCACATTTAACTAAACTGAGAATATTCTTTTGATGATATTACAGACATAGTTGACATCGGAAATGTATTCAATATTATACTTGGATTTCAGAACGCTTTTGACTAGGTTTAATATTGATGATTAATGGCTAAACTAATGAGTCACAGCTGAGGGGTTAAAATGTGATGCGAGATTGATATTTGATTTAAAAACAAGAAACTGGGTATAAGTGGCGTATCTCAGAAATCAGTTTCAGGATCCTTCTATTTTTAATTTAGATCAAAGGCAGGGACATTGGGTTACTGGTATTGTAAGCAAAATATCCAAGTTTACTGTTGGTACTAAAACAGTATACAGACCAAAATTAACTCCAGTCAAGTGAAGTATTGCACCAGCTAGTCAGTATCATTGCTGTTATCTTTGACTTTGTGGCCCGGGGATATACACTCCAGTCTGCAAACAGGGAATGTCCACAAAAAAATAATTTAAGTGAAGCTCTGTCATCATTTCTTCTTTATGTAACCAGAATCTATTTGTGTGCCTGATGTGAGTCTAGAGTTTCTTACTACAATTAGTATTGATCATATCCAATGGGGAATGTGTAACACACTCATCTGGGAGTGGCCATCTTTGAAATATTTCAATAATTACCGAAAGTTAATAATGTGGTTGTTTGTGGTGAAACATGGAATACTGTGATTTTAGTTCCCAGCTGTAGGGTGTTTGTTTTGTTCACTCAACTCTGATTCTTAGACCTTGGAACTTATCGTGGGAAAGAACAACATGTGGTGCAAAATTTCAAGCTTAACCCAGTGTCAGTTTTATTACGCAACAAAAACCAACTAAAAACAACAAGACTAGACTTCTGAGAGAAATGTGACTTTAGACAGACAATCACCAGCTCTGGCTGTAGCTATTCTTCTGTCCGTTCTCTGCAGTGCCTGTTCCTTTTGTGTCCTTTTGTTTCTTCCTCCTGCTTCTGCTGTTTCTTCCTGTTTTCTCTGTTTGCTGTTGCTTCTCCTGCTTGTGTGTCTGTGTCCATATATTTATATCCAGGTATTGAATAAGTTTCCCGCTGGGATGAAATTCAATTTCCTTATGCTGAATGCTGTTAGCCCAAAATTTGCACTTCGTGGGTGTCCTTTGTTGTTATCTGGTCTTATTACAGAGTCGATGTCTCCAGTGGCTGTTTTCCCCACCCTGGTCAATCAAGTTCAGGGCCTCATGTATCAACTCCATTGTTGTTATGCATGAAGTCAATTTTGGTTCCTGACCACAGGATGTCCTTAATTGTCCAGTTTAATTCCAAAACTTGTATCAATCAATTTTTAGTTCATGGTCTGTGTTTTTCTGAAGATTAGTAATCTTACACAGCGATGAACCCCTCATGGCAGGTTTATGGTTTATGCCGGGCTGTTACGATTTGGCAGAGAATGCAAGCCAGGTAATTCACTCAGGAAGAGAGGGGGGGATCCAATGTCCATGTAAGTTTCTGTTAATATGCTGTTAAACATTGAAGCCTTTATTTTCAACACATTGCGTTTTTAGACAGATTTGTGTGAACCTTTGGAAGTGACTTAGTAAGTTGCAGTGAATGGTGAGACATAACTGTACCCCCGCAATGGAATGAGTGTGAAAGGAATGGCTTGGGCATTGTAGGGATCCTTTATGGTGTTGGTGAGCGGTGATGCCAACCTGGCGCATCATGTGGCAGCTAGGGTGTCGTCAAGCATCAAGTGAAGTAAATCTGGCCATGGTGTAGCCATCCCTGGCCTCCGGTCAACAATGTGGTCGGGTGCTGATGCTCTGTGTCCTGTGCAGCATCTGGTGATTGTGGAAAAGGATGGTATTGTTGGTGATGCTGTTGTTGGGGCTGATCGTGGTGAAATTCTGAGGACGAAGGTGAGGTAATTTCAAAGGCGCCCATGCTAATGGATGACGGGTGAAGTCGAGATGACAGAAGCAATCTCTCAATGGTGGGAGAGGTAATGAGGTCAGAGTAGATGGAGACTTGTGTAAAGACTTACAGCATTCTGAACTGTGGAAATGCAGTTTAGAGAAGCTAGTGGTTAAGGGAACATTCTTAATCTGCTGGGAGCTTTGACTTGACATTTGAAGCTGTCAACTCATCAGCTGATTCAATGGTCAGTGACCTCATGCTTCAGCTTCACAGACAAGGTCTAGGCACAGTGGGAATCCGGTGGGCAACCTGTAAAATTCAAAAAGCTGGGGAAAAATCATTGTTAAGTGGCTGTAAACAAGCGACTAATGATTTTAATTGCCTCCCCTCAGCACTGACAGATCCGACATTTGGTAAAGGCGCGTGGCGGTGGGTTCATAGAAATCTAGCGGGGTCCTGACCCGCTGGGGGAAAAAAACTTTCCTACCCGACCCGCTACCGATCATGTTCGCTGACCCATTGAATCATTGTGGGTGGAGATTAGAGATAGTAAGGGGAAAAAGTCACTGGTGAGCGTAGTTTATAGGCCCCCAAATAATAACTTCACGGTGGGGCGGGCAATAATCAAGGAAATAATGGAGGCATGTGAAAAAGGAACGGCAGTAATCATGGGGGATTTTAACCGACATATCGATTGGTCAACTCAAATCGCACGGGGTAGCCTGGAGGAGGAATTCATAGAATGCATACGGGATTGTTTCTTAGAACAGTATGTTACAGAACCTACAAGGGAGCAAGCTATCTTAGATCTGGTCCTGTGTAATGAGACAGGAAAAATAAACGATCTCCTCGTAAAAGATCCTCTCGGAATGAGTGATCACAGTATGGTTGAATTTGTAATACAGATTGAGGGTGAGGAAGTTGTGTCTCAAACGAGTGTACTATGCTTAAACAAAGGGGACTACAGTGGGATGAGGGCAGAGTTGGCTAAAGTAGACTGGAAACGCAGACTAAACGGTGGCACAATTGAGGAACAGTGAGGACTTTTAAGGAGCACTTTCATAGTGCGCAACAAAAATATATTCCAGTGAAAAAGAAGGGCGGTAAGAGAAGGGATAACCAGCCGTGGATAACCAAGGAAATAAAGGAGAGTATCAAATGAAAGACTAATGCATATAAGGTGGCCAAGGTTAGTGGGAAACTAGAGGATTGGGAAAATTTTAAACGACAGCAAAGAATGACTAAAAAAGCAATAAAGAATGGAAAGATAGATTTCGAAGGTAAACTTGCGCAAAACATAAAAACAGATAGTAAAAGCTTTTACAGATATATAAAACGGAAAAAAGTGACTAAGGTAAATGTTGATCCCTTAGAAGATGAGAAGGGGGATTTAATAATGGGAAATGTGGAAATGGCTCAGACCTTAAACAATTATTTTGCTTCGGTCTTCACAGTGGAAGACACAGAAACCATGCCAGAAATTGCTGGTCACGGGAATGTGGGAAGGGAGGACGTTGAGACAATCACTATCACTAGTGGGGTAGTGCTGGACAGGCTAATGGGACTCAAGGTAGACAAGCATCCCAGGGTAATAAAAGAGATGGCGGAAGTTATAGCAGATGCATTCGTTATAATCTACCAAAATTCTCTGGACTCTGGGGAGGTACCAGCGGATTGGAAAGCAGCTAATGTAACGCCTCTGTTTAAAAAAGGGGGCAGACAAAAGGCAGGTAACTATAGGCCGGTCAGTTTAACATCTGTAGTGGGGAAAATGCTTGAAACTATCATTAAGGAAGAAATAGCGGGAAATCTAGAGAGGAATAGTGTAATCAAGCAGACGCAGCATGGATTCATGAAGGGGAAATCATGTTTAACTAATTTACTGGAATTCTTTGAGGATATAACGAGCATGGTGGATAGAGGTGTACCGATGGATGTGGTGTATTTAGATTTCCAAAAGGCATTCGATAAGGTGCCACACAAAAGATTACTGCAGAAGATAGAGGTACGCGGAGTCAGAGAAAATGTATTAGCATGGATAGAGAATTGGCTAGCGAACAGAAAGCAGAGAGTAGGAATAAATGGGTCCTTTTCGGGTTGGAAATCGGTGGTGAGTGGTGTGCCACAGGGATCGGTGCTGGGACCACAACTGTTTACAATATACATAGGTGACCTGGAAGAGGGGACCGAGTGTAGTGTAACAAAATTTGCAGATGACACTAAGATTAGTGGGAAAGCGGGTTGTGTAGAGGACACAGAGAGGCTGCAAAGAGATTTGGATAGGTTAAGCGAATGGGCTAAGGTTTGGCAGATGGAATATAATGTCGGAAAGTGTGAGATCATCCACCTTGGGGAAAAAAAACAGTAAAAGGGAATATTATTTGAATGGGGAGAAATTACAACATGCTGAGATGCAGAGGGACTTGGGGGTCCTTGTGCATGAATCCCAAAAAGTTAGTTTGCAGGTGCAGCAGGCAATCAGGAAGGCGAATGGAATGTTGGCCTTCATTGCGAGAGGGATGGAGTACAAAAGCAGGGAGGTCCTGCTGCAACTGTATAGGGTATTGGTAAGGCCGCACCTGGAGTACTGCGTGCAGTTTTAGTCACCTTACTTAAGGAAGGATATACTGGCTTTGGAGGGGGTACAGAGACGATTCACTCGGCTGATTCCGGAGATGAGGGGGTTACCTTATGATGATAGATTGAGTTCAGAAGGATGAGGGGTGATCTTATAGAAACATTTCAAATCATGAAAGGGATAGACAAGATAGAGGCAGAGAGGTTGTTTCCACTGGTAGGGGAGGCTAGAACTAGGGGGCACAGCTTCAAAATATGGGGGAACCAGTTTAAAACCGAGTTGAGAAGGAATTTCTTCTCCCAGAGTGTTGTGAATCTGTGGAATTCTCTGCCCAAGGTAGCAGTTGAGGCTAGCTCATTGAATGTATTCAAGTCACAGATAGATAGATTTTTAACCAATAAGGGAATTAAGGGTTACGGGGAGAGGGCGGGTAAGTGGAGCTGAGTCCAAGGCCAGATCAGCCATGATCTTATTGAATGGCGGAGCAGGCTCGAGGGGCTAGATGCCTACACCTGTTCATAATTCTTTTGTTCTTATGTTCTTATGACCCATCCCCTGCAAAATTCAGCCCAAAGTAAAAGACAAAAGGGATGCTGGTTCAAGGTGAAAGGAAATGGTAATGGGAGAAGTAAAGAAAAAAAAGATGGGTCTAGAGGAAGTCTAAATGGGAATAGCAGAATTATCAGCAATAGCTTGCATCTGAAAAAATGGGGGCAGAAGTTATGATCTGAAATTGTTGAATCCAGTGTTGAGTCCAGAATGCTGTAAAGTGCCAAATAGAAAAATGAGGTGCTATTCCTTGAACTTACGTTGAGCTTTATTGGAAAAGTGCAGGAGGTCGAGGACAGAGTGGTCAGGCGACTGGAAGTTCGGTTATGCCTGCGGACTGAACTGAGGTGTTCCGCAAAGCGGTCACCCAATCTGCATTTGGTCTCCACAATGTAGGGGAGACCACATCGTGAGCAGCGGATACAGTATACTAAATTGAAAGAAGTACAAGTAAATTGCTGATTCACCTGGAAGGAGTATTTGGGGCCCAGGTGGTTGGGAAGGAAGGAGGTAAAAAGAGAGGTATTGCATCTACTGCGCTTCCATGGATTGGTGCCATGGGAAAAGGAGTGAGTGTTGAGGGTGATAGAGGAGTGGACCTGGGTGTCACGGACGGAACGGTGCCTTCGGAATGCTGAAAGGGGAGGGCAAAAATGTATTTGGTGGTGGTATCATACATGAGGTGGCGGAAATGGTAGAGGATGATCCATTGAATGTGGTGTGGACAATGCGAAGAAGGGGAACTCTATTGTAGTTCTGCGAGGTAGAGGAAGGACTGAAAGAAGCGTGGTAAATGGAATGGACACGGTCAAGGTCCGTGACAACCACAGTGGGGGGGAATCCTTGGTTGAGGAAAAAGGAAAACATATTGGAAGCACTGGTATGGAACAGATGTCTGAACAGATGTGGCGGAAACTGGGAGAATGGAATAGAGTCCTTCCAGGAAACGGGCTGGGAGGAAGTGTAGTCAAGGTAGCTGTGGGAGTCAGTGGACTTATATTAGATATTGGTCGATAGCCTATCCCCAGAAATGGGGACAGAGAAGTCGAGAAAGGGAAGGGAAGAGTCGGAAATTGGATGCAATTTAACAGTTTCCAGTTTCCTGGCCCTAACTGTCTTCTTTTCACCATGGATGTCCAATCCCTCTGCACCTCCATCCCCCAGGAGGATAGCAGAGGGCTCTCCGCTTCTTCCTTGAACAGAGGCCCAAACAGTTTCTATCCACCACCACCATCCTCCATCTGGTTGAACTTGTTTTCACATTGAACAACTTCTCCTTTCATTCCACTCACTTCCTCCAAATAAAAGGTGTTGCTGTGAGAATCTTCGTGGTGTGCTATATGCTGCACAATTTGTCCCTGCAAAAGTGGAAAATCCCTTGGAGTGAGGTGCGGAGGAAGGCTTAGAGCTGGAGCTGGAGAAACTGGAGGACCACGAAGAACCCGAGGACCAACAATGGCTAGCAATCCCACCAGCTGCTAGAATTCTTTATGAATAAGTTATCCTGGAGTGCTTTTCAGAATTCATCCCTTCCCACCTGCACCAAGTATCCTTCTCCTAGTACATTCTGTCCTTCCAACCTGCAATTGAATGTTGCTACGTATGCTTATCACTATAATGAATCACAATGGCCCACGCTGGAGCTGATCACCTTCTGACCTTTATGTTTAATGTAAACTCCAAAAGTGAGCACTGCAGGGGGAGTCTGCTTTCTATAGGGAAGCAGCACAAGGTGCAATAATGTATGCCTCCCGGGCTATCCCCATCTGTTGGCTATTACATGTAATTACATGGTAAAATGCATGGTACAGAGCATGGCTGCAAATACATCACAACACTTCCCCCCAAGCCTTAGATGTGGTTTACAGGTCAAGCCTGACCGGGGGTCTGCACTCTCTGGTTGAACGTCTGAGTTGGACGCTGGGTGTAGGCAGCCTGACCGGAGTGTCGCTGCCTTGCAGTGCTGCGGCTCTGGTCAGACTGTCCGGTGCGACGGGATCTGTCTCTCTGTGAACCGCTGGTTCTGTTGCTTGTGGTTGGAAGTCGATGTTACTGTAGTCATCCAGCGGTTCTGGATCATCGGTGAACCTCAATTTGGTTTGATCGATGTGCTTCTTGCAGGTTTGGCCATTGGTGAGTCTTACCACGAGTACCCTACTCCCCTCTTTAGCTACGACAGTGCCTACGAGCCACTTGGGGCCCACACCAAAGTTCAGCAGGAAAACAGGGCCATCGACATTGATACATTGCATTACAGAGTTGCGGTCATGATATGTACATTACTTAAGACGCCGGTTTTCGACAATCTCACTTAAAACCGGGTGCATGAATGACAGTCTTGTTTTGAGGGTCCTCTTCATGAGGAGTTCGGCGAGTGGAACCCCTGTGAGTGAGTGGGGCCTCGTCTGATAGGCAAGCAGCAGGCGAGACAGACGGGTCTGCAAGGGGCTTTCTGTCACTTGCTGCATGCCCTGCTTTATGACCTGTACTGCCCGTTCAGCTTGGCCATTGGAGGCTGGTTTGTACGAGGCCGACCTAACATGCCTTATGCCGTTACAGCACATAAATTCGTGAAATTCGGAACTCGTAAAGCAAAGTCCATTGTCACTGACAAGGATGTCAGGCAGGCCATGGGTGGCGATCATTGTCCGAAGCTCTTTATTGTGTCGGTGGATGTGCTGAACGACATTATAACACATTCGATCCATTTAGAATAAGCATCAATTACATCTAGGAGCATTTTTCCGAGAAAGGGACCCGCGTACTCTACGTGGATGCGGGACCAGGGTTTGGAGGGCCAGGACCACAGGCTCAGGGGGACTTCCCTGGGTGTGTTGCTGAGTTGCGCGCACGTGTTGCACCGGTGTGCGCATGATTCTAGGTCTGCGTCGATGCTGGGCCACCATACGTGCTATCTCGCAATGGCTTTCATCATTACAATGCTTGGATGTGTGCTATGGAGATCCTTGACAAATAAATCTCTGCCCTTTTTGGGCAGGACTACACGATTTCCCCACAAAATGCAGTCGGCCTGGACAGATAACTTGTCCTTGCGCCAGTGAAACGGCTTAAAATCGCCATGCATCTCTCCATACATGGTTGCCCAGTTTCCACTTAATATACAGTGTTTCACCTGGGACAGTAGTGTGTCTTGGCTGGTCCATATTCTTATCGGGCACACCATGACGGGTGACCCTTTGTCCTCAAAGGCTTCCATGGCCATGATCAGTTCCGTGGGCTGCTCCGCTTCACCCTCAGTGGTGACGAGCGGGAGCCGGCTGAGCGCATCTGCGCAGTTATCGGAGCCTGGTCTGTGGTGGATTATGTAGTCGTAAGTGGACAGCGTTAATGCCCACCTCTAAATGCGAGCTGAGGTGTTGGTATTAATGCCTTTGCTCTCAGAGAATAACAACGTGAGCAGCTTGTGGTCAGTTTCTAGTTCGAACTGCCGGTCAAATAGGTACTGGTGCATCTTTTTTACCGTGTACACACAAGCTATGGCATCCTTTTTGACCATGCTGTACCCCCTTTCAGCCTTGGAAAGAATACGGGACGCATACACTACAAGTTGGAGCTTACTCGACATGTTTGCTTGCTGAAGCACACACCCGATCCCGTAATGACGCATCGCACGCTAAAACAAGATGCCTACAGGGATCATACAGCGCCAATTGTTTGAGCACAAGAAGTTTCTGGTCTCTGTCAGTGTCTCTATCTCTCTGTCTGTCTGTGTGTGTGTCTCTCACTCTCTGTCTGTCAGTGTCTGTGTTTCTGACAGCGAGGGGAGGGGGAGAAGGGGGGTGGGGGTGGGAGGGGGAGGGGGAGAAGGGCGGGGGGAGGGGGCGGAAGGAGGAGGGAGGTAGAGAGGGGTGGGGGGTGGGGTGGGGAAGAGGGGGGTGGGGTGGGGGTAGGGGGGTGGAGGAGGTGGGGGGGTGGGAGGAGGAGAGGAGGGGCGAGGAGAAGGGAGGGGAGGGGAGAGGGGGGAGAGAGAGGAGGGGAGGGGGAGGAGGGGATAGAGAGGAAGGGAGGGGAGGAGGGGAGAGGGGGAGAGAGAGGGGGAGAAGGGGGGGAGAGAGGAGGGAGGAAGGGAAGGAGAGAGGGGGGGAAGGGAGAGAAGGAGGCTGAACGGCCGGGCCCAAGACTTCGGGCTGGATTTACAGGGAGGTGGCGTCGGGTCTCGGGGGGGGTGGGGGGGGGGGGACGGCGGTCGCGGATGTCCGAGGGGGGGAACGGTCACGGAGGTGGGGGGGGGAGTCGCGTAGGTGGGGGGGAGAGCCGCGAGGTCGGTGGTGGGGGGTGGAGAGAGAGTCGCGGAGGTCCGGGGGGGGGAGCGGAGGTCGGGTCGCTGGGGCGGGTAGGGGGGGAGAGCGGGGGTCAGGTCGGGTCCGGTCGGGTGGGAGGAGCCTTATTCCACGCAGCCCCAGTGAGGCCATTCGGCCAGGGCTAGGGGCTGCGTGCTTCGGGCCCCTCCCACAGTTTTGGGCGCCTGGAGCTACTGCACATGCGCGCCCACTGTAGCGCGCATGTGCAGAGGTCCTGGCACTGTTTTCAGCGCAGGGACCTGGCTCCGCCCCCTACAGCTCGTGCTGCGCCGCGCTGAGCTCCAGAGGGCCTGCAGGGAGCCGGAGAATAGGTAAGTTTTTTTTAGGCGCACTTTCTGGCGCGAAAAACGGGACGGCGCGGCCCGAAACTTGGGCCCCAAATAAGGGACCGCCCTGGCCTTGTGGTGAATGGGTCTTGCGTCTGGGCTGAGGTGAATTGTCACCTTGGCCCCTGTGAAGCTGCCGATGCCAGGCTGGAACAGTGACGGAAACCTTCTAAGACCTGCGCACACGAGGCTTTCTCCACTGACGATAATGCTTTTACATCACCCCATTTCCAGTTAAAATTCCGTAGCCAGCTTCTGACAAGCAGCGTGGGCCCATTACCAGGAACAATCCATAGTGGCAATTTATGCACAGAACCATCATACAGCACCTGAACCATTGCACGTCTGAGGACCGGGATAATCTCTTTGGTGTAGGTGCGCAGCTTCGCGTCGATCGGGCTCAGCTTGGGCCTGTGTGTCTTGTTTGCCCATAACTTCTCAAAGGCCTTCTGGCACATGATCGATTGGCTCGCACCCGTGTCCAGTTCCATCGGTACTGGTATGCCATTCAGTTTAACGTTCATCATAATCGGGGGCTCCTGTTGGTAAAGGTGTGCACTTCATGCACGTGAACCCTATGTACCTCTTCCTCCTTGGTCATCTCTGCGTAATCCTCAGGATCTACGCTTGATCTTCCATCCTCCGCTACGTATCGAGTTGTAGCACGTTTACACATTCATTGAGCAATTCTACAGACATATTGTTTGAACCGGCACTGGTTTGCACGATGAGCCCCTCCACAGCGCCAACAGCTTGCTGATGGACTTGCATTCACAGGTACTGATCTCTTCACATTAGTCCATTGTTGTGGTGAGTGAGTCATCTCAGATCGAGCAGAGGTCGCATTAACCCAGCTGGGGCACTTCTCCTGTCTGCCGACGAATTTAGCTTATTCACGGTATTTGGCCCCGGGTGATTCCGAAGTTGTGAGTAGAGTAGCTTTGTTTCTTTCACTCTGGCCACGTATGCCTGAGCAACCAGGGTGGTTGTGGTTAGGTCCAAGTCTTCCTCCGCTAGCAATTTGCGGAAAATCCCTTCATGCCCAATTATGAAAACAAAGAAGTCTCTTAACATTTCTTCAAGAACTGTCCTGAATTTGAATGGCCCAGCAAGTGCCTTAGCACAGCGATGAGTGCTGCCACGTCTTGGCCTTCTCCACGTCGGTGGGTGTAGAAACGGTACCTCGCCATGAGCACACTGCGTTTCGGCTTTAGGTGATTTCGAACTAGTTCGCACAGTTCTTCGTAACTTTTCTCAGCGGGTTTCGTCGGGGCCAGTAGGTCCTTGATCAATGCGTATGTCCGTGATCCGCAGATCGTGAAGAGGACGGTCCTGCGTTTGCTGGCATTCACGGCTCCCTCTAAGTCTTTCGCGATCCAGCCGGTCAATGAAGTCATCCCAGTCTTCCTCGACGCAATATCGCTCGATGTAGTCAACGGTGGTCATAGCTGCGTGTTAGTTTCCTATTCTCGTCGCCAGTTGATATGTATGCTTATCACTATAATGAATCACACATGGCCCACGCTGGAGCTGGTCAACTTGTGACCTTTAGGTTTAATGTAAACTCCAAAAGTGAGCACTTCAGGGGGAGCCTGCTTTATATAGGGAGCCAGCACAAGGTGCAGTAATGTGTGCCTCCCGGGCTTTTCCCATCTGTTGGCTATTACATGTAATTACATGGTAAAATGCATGGTACTGAGCATGGCTGCAAATACATCACAAATGTCTTGACGCCAAATGCCAGAATGGGAATTTCCATCCCCTCTTCTATGGTTCAAATATCTTCTGAAAATGAGTGACATGCATCTTCTGGTGGATTGTCTTCTGCCTTCTCTGCTGACAATGGGTCTGGGACTTGCGATGGATCTGAAAAGAGGGGAGAGACGCAATGTTTAGTAACTCGTGGCAAGTGGTAAATCGTAACAAATGTGTCACTGCTCATTGCAGAGAGTTCAGTGATGAGGGTAAAAGGAGGGTTAGAGGGCCTAGCACCCTCCTGCTTTGCTATCTGCGACGGTGTACCTGGCTTGCTATTCACTCACCCTCTGCCCATGACATCTATGGCACCCTGTTCTGCTGCTCTTAGACCTTGAATAGACTGTGTTCCTCCTACACTGTGGGTGCTCTCCCTGGCTAACGTATCCTGCAAGAGAAAAGGATGTGTGTTAGTGAGTGGCCTGCTGAAGAGTCAGGAGCATCTGTGTGTGAGGATAGAATAGTTTTGGATGATGCTGTGAAAAAGCATGTGTGAGAAGGGGCATTAATTGTGAGAACTGGTGTGGAGTGTGGGAGTAGGAGATGGGGCAATGTTTGAATGAGATAATATTTTCATTGCTGCTGTTACAGTAAAGAAGTACAGGGCTGTGCTAACAATAAAAAAGGGAGTCTTACCTTAGAATCTCAAATCAAGTCATTAAATTTCTTGTTGAACTGTTGCCAGGTCCAGGGCACTATGTTTCGTACATTCATGTGCTCAGCCGCCTCGTACCATTGCTGTATATATGTCTGGTGTGGTACCCTTCTCTGATCTGCGGGGAAGAGGATGTTTTTCCTCCTTGTGACCTCCTCCACTAGCACCTTCTGTACACTGAGAACCAGGGAAGTCTAACAACAGTCATTTTCTACTAATTCTGAAAGCATCACCTTCAGTTGAGTTCCATAATGCACGTTGCACCCTCACCTTTACGAGTTGCTGGCCAGCTTTAAATAGAAAAGAAAGAAAGACTTGCAATCGTTCCTGGTCGAATTCCCTTCCCTCCCCAGGGGTGAGCTATCCAATGGCCAGTGTGATTTGTGCTGACAACTCCCACATTATATTGAATAAGCATGTTCTGAAATTGTTTCGTGCCGTCTGCAAACAGCATGTAGTGAACGATGCACCCACCCTTCCAACTTCACACACATTTTGGGCGAAAGTTGAAATCACCCTCATTGAGTTTAATCTCACTCTTCTGCTTACTTCACATAACCTTTAATATTGCATTTATAAGCAATTATTTCATTCACTTTTAAAATTGCTGAATTGTACTTCAATAATAGTTTGTTAGAGAATTTCACGTTCTAACCACCCCCTGTGTAAAGAAACATTTTCCTATCCTCCCCTTATGATTATCTTAAATTTGTGCTCTCTTATTCTCTCACCAAGCAGTAGAACAATTTATCACTATTCATTTCATCAAAACGCATTATAATCTTGAAGACCTCTTATCAGTTCAATCGTTAACCTTCTCAGCTCGTGGAAAATGACTCACCCCCTTTCCTCCTGTGAGACACTCTCTGAACCACCTTCCCATTACCTATCTTCATGCTGGTGAGCAGCCCTTGGCAACCCAATTTTTCAGAGGTCAGCAGCTGCTTCCCGCCCACTTACTGCCCTTTCTGGGTGGGATGTGGACCGATGGCATGTAAATGAGGGCCGGGTGTTAAAATAGCCCGAGTCTCAGATTTTTTCCAGCGAGTGCACCAAAACTTGCCCCGTCCCCTGCCCAAATACCCACCCGGAGTTAAAATCAATTGCATTATTTCAGGTAATTTTGTGTTAGTTGGACAGGCAGAATTAAGTGGAAGTTATTTGTAAAATTTGGTCAAGTCTGACTTTTTGAACTCATTGAGATGACCAGCTTGTGTTTCTTATTGATTCAGCTGAGAGGAGTGCACTTATGAAATTTGGGAAACTATCTGGTAAAATATTTATGACTTATAAAGATAACAGTGAATTTAGGTGTAGAGACGGACAATTTCCGTCCTGCCTATTTTTACCAGGCACTCGGGGTTTGCAAATATGGCTTACATACCTAATTTTATGTATGGTAAAATTTATCCACATCTTGTTTTTAATCCTAGGGCTGTCTGGTCTCGCAAACCCCTGCAAAAGCGGGCCTGTGGTCTCATCCAAGATCTCAGTTGCTTGGTCACTAGGTGGCGTGAGGTACAAACCATGCAGAGCAGTCCCTCTTTGGCTTCTGCACAACAGCTCCACGTCTGGCAAAGATTGGGAATTGAGTGTAGTAGTGGATTTGTGCTCCATGTGTTTATTTTTTTTTAATCATCTCCTTTTCCTGCATTCACTTCGCTTTCCTCAAGCTAGAAGGACAAATTTCTATACATTGACAGAAGTGCAGTACACAGTGTAGGATAAGTCTCATTGTTGACTTTACTTCTCCAGCAATTTAGAAGTCTACCACCTTAAGACAGTCTATCAAGCTGTTAAATTGCAAATGAGTGTAACAGATTTTGGAAGACAGTTCAAGGTGTGATTCAAATCCAGATTGGCTTGTTGGAAAAATGCATGTACTGTATATCATTAGTGTTAACTGGCATTTTGTTAAAAAGTTGAAGCAGCATTTTAAAACAACATTGTTCCAAATAAAAGAGCATTTTATTTAAAAACATAGAATGATGGTGTAGATTTTAACTTTCACTACCAGGCGCTAAGCTGGCAGGAGTAGATCAGCCACTCATTATATATAGGCTCGGAATTTGCGGTCAGCGGCAAAGCGATGGTACTCGCCACTGACCTTGAAGAAAACTGCCCACAAAGATCTAGTGACCTCAGTGGCATGAATTTCACCTCTTCTGATGTTAGTTTGAATCTGGTGCCAACTCACACAAATCTTCAGCGACCAGCAACAGTGGTGTCATCAAGCAGGCTGAGCAGCCAATCACATTGAAGAATTCTCACAAATCTCACAGCAAATCAGGAAGTAAAATGCACAGATTATAATTTACTTTTTATAAATTTTACAGAGAGCGAAATACAGATTGGGACATACACAAAGGATTAATGTAGAAGCTGAAATATCTTAAACAAACTTAAAAAATATATATTAAAAACCATGTAATTCTTGTCATATTAATGAAAAATTTGACAATCTACAAATATAAACCAGAACGGTTGTTCAATAGTCAATGCATAGTTAAAACCCAGTTACACCTCTTTCAAAGGATTTTTTTAAACAGCACTTTTCCAACGTAATGGGAGAAGTTTATGTCAGGATCTACATTTCAGTGTGATTTGAATTGATTGTCGGCTCTGGAGAGTTTCATCGTGCAACCTGTGGAGAAGCGTAGAATCACTGATAGCAACTTCTAGATTTCTGCTTTTATCTACGCGTGCACTGACTCCAGAAGCTGCTGTTGTTATGTCTGTAATGTACTTATGAATGACTCCACGAGGCAGTGTGTTGTAGTCAAACTGTAGTGACCTTGGTCATTTATTCGTAACTCCAGAGTGAGGCACAAGCATGGTGGGCAGCCTTTTATACTGGGCCCTGCACACCTATGCAGGTGACCTTCAGGTCTCCCACCGCAGTGCCCTCTGGTGGACAGCTTCTGCCACGGGCAGGAAACCCCGGTCTCCACCAGTTGCACCCTCTAGTGGTGCCAGCATAGTATATACACAGTGTAAACCTTATTGCGAGTACATCAGGTAACAAGTCTCCATCTTATGCAACTATACAGTGACAACACAGAGAGTATATCTAAAGTCTGCATATATAACATCACTCTCCCCCAAGTCCTTTGTGCCAATTACCTTTGCACTATGTGTTCTGGCTTAGCTCTCCCCAGACTTAAGTGCCAATAGCACTTGCACCTTGGCTGTGCTTTGGCTTGGCTCTCTCCCTGTTAACCCCCAAGTCCTTTTGCCACAACATTGGGTAGTGGTTATCAGTTTGAATGGTTCGATGACGCAGTGGAGGTTCCAGTGGGTTCTGGGTGTGATCCATGTGTGTGTCCATGGCTACATACATCCATTTCTTCCTCCCCCCAGCAAGATCGTGCAGCAGGCCTGTTACATTAACATACAGGATCAGACACAGTGCAAATACAAAGAAAGGAAGTTACAGTTTGCATCATGACACCTTGGTTCAGCGACTTACATTTGTAACGTTTTGTAGTCGTGCGCCAGGATTGGGTAGATTGCATTCATGGTTCAGTCATGGTCAGTATTGAGGTAGCTGTACAGGTATGCGAGGTCGCTAGTTCCAAAGCAACCGGACGGGGTCCTAGTCATCTGATAGTGGTGCTGCGCCCCCTGCTAGCGGGGTGGGCTTGGTTCACTCACATAGCCAGGACTCGGGGCCTTTGCTGTTGCCTTGTGGTGGGCAGAGCCACAGATGTGTGTGGCCTCCCTGTCCTCCTTTGAGGACTGCAGAAACTTCTGCCTGCTCTCCAACGATGTTGGGAACCTGGCTGTTCCAGGCCCCGTTTGGGGAACTCGTTGGTTCTGACCTTTCGCTCCCAGACATGGCCGAGGTAGTGACTGGGTCTGGGGGCAGCGCCGTCTCCAGCCGAGTGGTGGGCAACGGTGGCCGACTGCACGTATTGGCACAGTTTTCATTTCCAGGTCCGTGGCGAATAGTGCCATCGGGTGCCTGCAGTGTGGGATAGACCTGGGGCAGGGTATCGGGATCAGTGCCTTCACCCTCCTGAGGTCGCTGGCCTATAACTTGTGGGGACACCTGGGGCAGGGTATCGGGATCAGTGTCTTCACCCTCCTGAGGTCGCTGGCCTATAACTTGTGGGGACACCTGGGGCAGGGCATCAGGCTCAGCGCCGTTACCCTCCCGAATTCGCTCGCTTGCTACTTTTGGGGACACTCTATTCCCAACATCTCTCAACAACATTTTATTCTTTACATTAGGACTGGTACTGACATCTCGCAGCAACATTTTGTTCTTTACATTAGGAATAGTACCGACATCTCGCAACAACATTTTGTTCTTTACATTAGGAATAGTACCAACATCTCGCAACAACATTATGTTCGCAATCTTAATCGGTTCGTTACATTGATTGCCATGCATACAATGTCTCTTTAAGTTCAGTTGGTTGCAGGTCTCCTTTAAGAGAACCCTGCTGGCTTTACCCCGATCAAATCTTTTGTTAGACATCACGTGTTGGTCCCTCAGCGTTGCGCCTCGTGATATGGCTGCGGCCATCTTTTTGTTCAATCACCTGCACCTCGCTGCAGCAGGGACACCATCTTGCCTCTGTCCTCGAGATCGACTGCCTTGATCCTTCTCTCCCATGATTTTGCCTCAAAAGCTGGAAGAGTGCCTGTGAATTCGATCTTCCTCCCCAGGAGTCCTGCCACTGGAGCCGGGAAGGTACTTTTAGGTCGTTCTGGTCGGATCATTGCCACACAGTCGTAATGGATGGTCTGTGCCTCAGGTGCTGCGCTGGTCTGTTCTCTGGTGCCTGGCCCAAGCAAAGGTGAGGTTTTGCTCTGCCTCTGAGCAAGGGGGCCATCGATTGCTGGAGTGAAGAGGTCTTCCCATTTCCACTGGATCTTCCCCATCCACCGTCTTCCGAGTAGCATTGGACCATCACCTGCAACAATCCACAGAGGTAACTTGTGCACCATGCCATTATGGATTACACTTACATCCGCACTACCAAGAACTGGGATCAGCTCCTTGGTGTAGGTGCGCAACTTTTCCTGTACTGGAACCAGCTCGGGTCGTTTTTCGTTCCACAGCCTCTCAAAAGCATCCTGGCTCATCACTGACTGGTTTGCTCCCGTGTCGACTTCCATGAAGACTAGAATGCTGTTTATCTCGACTTCCATCTTCACTGGAGGACAATCGGTGCTGCAGGTATACACTCCATACACTTCTTCTTGAGGCTGACCTGCCTCTCAGGCCAAATCATTATACTCCCTGCTGGTCTCAAAGTCATCTACCGATTCCTCTGCTAGACGGTGGGTCGTATTTCTTTTACACATATGCTGGAGATGGCCCTTCGTGTTACAGACTTTGCATACGTACTCAGCAAACTGACACTGGTGAGCCCTATGGTTTCCTCTGCAACGTCAGCATGGTATTACTCGATTAGCACCCCTCGGCGGACTCTGAGTTCTGGAACCCTGAGGTCTGTGCTCTCTGCCCTGGGCAGAGCCACGTTTTACAGTCTTGCCTGTGAAAGGCACCATTCTGTGGACAGTACTTGCCGAGTTTGAGTCCACAGGATGAATTAATTTGCTTGGTGCTGAAGGTCGAGGTCATGAACGCCTGACTGATGCTGATGGCCTTCTGCCGGTTGACTGTGGTGTCGGCAGATAATAGCTTGTGAAGGAGGCTCTCGTGGCCGATTCCCATAACGAAGATGTCTCGCAATGCTTCGTTGAGGTGCGTGCTGAAATCACACGGTGCCACAAGTCTTCTGAGGTCGGCAGCATATTTTGCAATCTCCTGGCCCTCAGGTCTGCGGTGAGTGAAGAATCTGTGCCGGGCCGTGAGGATGCTCTGTTTTGGTTTTAGTTGGTCGCGAGCTAGTTCAGTCAGCTCATCGTATGTCTTATCCTTGGCTTTCGTGGGTGCCAGCAAGTCCCTGATGAGGCGGTAGACCTCGGGCCCACAACTGGTCAGCAGTGTAGCCTTGCGCTTCTCCGCCAATGTGTCCGTCTCCCCTGCCAGGTCGTTTGCCATAAAATATTGCTCGAGCCTTTCCGTGAAGGCATCCCAATAATCACCCTCTGCGAAGTCTTTTAGTATGCCAAAGGTAGCCATAATCGTGTGAAAGTCCGTATTCTCGTCGCCAGTTGTTATGTCTGTAATGCACTTATGAATGACTCCACAAGTGTTGACTCTCACTGTAGTGATCATGGTCCTTTATACGTAACTCCAGAGTGAGGCACAAGCATGGTGGGCAGCCTCTGCCACAGGGCAGGAAACCCCCGTCTCCATCAGCTGCACCCTCTACTGGTGCCAGCATAATATATACACAGTGTAAACCTTATTGACAGTACATTGGGTAACAAGTCTCCATCTTATGCAACTATACAGTGACTACACAGAGTATATCTATAGTCTGCATATATAACAGCTGTCACTTTCAGAAGTGTAATGTCGGTGAATGCTGACAGTTTTGCCATCATTACCACCACAAAATTGGGGCTAATATGTATAATAGGTGGCTGATTTTCTACCACCAGTTTTCCGCCAGATGGTGAAAGGTAAGATTTCTCCCTATGAATTGTAGTTGCAGGGCTATAATTCATTCAAAATGGTTTGCCTCAGTTGGATGGATTTGATCTATTTGTCCATATTTTCTCTCTGTGAAACACCTTGAGATATATTTCTACATTAAAAGTGTTATATAAATGCAAATTGTTGTTTATTGCTGACAGCTCACATCGAGTAGAGAAAGCCTGACACTGTCTGCACTAGCTGAATGATGCATCCTTTCCACCAATAATGTAACAGGGTGGTGAATATGATGTCGACTCCTGCAGCCTAAGCAGTTCCAGCGTTCTGGCTGGTAGAAAAAAAACTTTAAAAAAGAACCAATTCACTATTTACACAAGCAATTTCCAATATATACATACGTATTTATTAAAGGAACCAAAAGTTTGATGACAGGAAATTCCTTATCAAAGTGTATGAAAATCTAGTGCAGTATTGTTTAACTTATTGAGGTTGTAAAATTGTTTAGCGATAGATTATCTGCAGATTTATGAGGTAGATTGTTATATAGCATTGCTGCTATCAAAAGCAACCCAGAAGCTGATGAAAAGAAGTAATGTGTTCATGTTGTTGAACTCCATTAAAGACACAATGGGGGTAACATTGTGATAGCAGAACGCGGGCAATGGTGAATTGGCAGCAGTCTTAAACTCTCCCAAAGTCAGTCCATTCACCATCACCCATTTTGCACTATCGCCGAACATCATTTTCACCCCTAATATTCTATCGAGGCCATGAAAGTGTAAACCCAATAGATTATATTTTATTCAAGTTCTTTTTTATTAAATTATTATAATTTTACTTAAACAATGTTCTTAGTTTAAGGATTCTCATGCATGGTGGCAGACCAGTCTTAACTGTTTCATCGCTGGAAAACTTTTTTGTCTCTGTAGCGTCAATGTGTAGAATATGCTCTAAAGGCCAGACCACTTCGCAGATACATCCCAAAGAACCCCTACCAATATAAATTTTGGTACGTGGTAAACTCAACTGGATTTGAATACATCATGTTTGTCCTCATCATGTTGAACACACTTTGTTTGGCTGTACAGGTAGGAACAATGCTAAACATACTACTACTAAAGCTGGATATTAGACTCAAGGGTCCCAATTGTTTCAGATTTTTGCAGTTGTGTTTGTGTTTATAAATCATGGTATAGAAAATGTATATAAGTACTGTTTACATGAATAATTTAAAGATCTAGTATTGTTTAATTTATAACAGTTAAATAGTTCTATGATCTAATTCAATGCTTTATTTTGATCTGTACATTACTTGGGTTCTTGGTTTTCCCAGAGTTGAGTGTTTTTCCTTTCGGAGTATATTCTTTTTGGTATTATGTAACTACTAAGACTCTCTTTATAAATTAATGCTCTGAACCAGCAGAGAACATTTAAGACTATACTTAAATATACATTTTGAGTAAAATGTGGCAAAAGGAGAAACAATCATAAAAATTATACAATAGATGCCCAGGGAATGCTCTCCTAGGACTAATTCATAGACTGCAATCAATGTAGGTGAACCGCAGTCTTGTCAACTGAACAGCATAAGACAGCTATATATTTCATATGTCTATTAAGTTTGCGACCCAGCAATGGCGTATCCTTAGTCATGAAAAGAAATCTTTCTCAGATCGAATAGGAGTATAATTTTTAAACTTGGAAAAGTTTGCAAGGGTGCCAATCTTGTCACATAGGTCAGAACATTATGGGGTAGAAATTCATCTGGGCACAGAATCGATGCTGCGCAGAAGGCCGAAGCCAGCCCAAAATTGTCTGTGGGCCTCATTTTAACAATGAGCTGCTGGCCTATTGCAGCACATGAATTTCAGGGCACTTGTCACGCCGGCAGCGGCCTCAAGTGAGTGCTGGTGGGAGGGGGGTGGGAAATAACGGGAACTTGGTGGCGACCAGCAGTGGCCATCAGGGGTGCTGCGGAGCAGGGAGGAGCATTCTTAAATGAAAAAAATATCAAATTTACCTTTTTGGTGGTAGCTGCATCCACACCCGGAAAAATGATTGGAGTAGGCCAGATTTCTTCCAATTTCTCAGAGTGTACGTAAAATAAGGCATGAGGCCCTTCGTTTGCATATACAAGGAGCCTAACGCTTATTTTAGGTAGCCTGGCAGGAGGCCTGAAAATGCAGCCCACTACGTTGGCTATATTGGATGTGTAAGATTTGGGGGAAAGAAAGCACAACCATCACACATCACACACAAATCCAGTGCCAACACAGTCTTAAAACCAAGAATGTAGCCCACAGTATAATATGTAATTGTGTAATATTGTAAAGTATTGTTGTCTGTGTTTTAGCACTATGAACAATCTCCATTTTTCAACTACACAATGGATATCCTCAACATGGTCTTCACTGCTGTGTTCACTGTTGAAATGGTTTTGAAACTCATAGCTTTCAAGCCAATGGTAAGAACTTTTTATATTCTAATATAACTATATGAAAAGTAGCAGACACAGGAGATCTACGTCATTAGATACACTGTAAATTGTGTTATTTTTACATGATTACATTTTCATGGGAAGGAACTTATGGGACAGATTTTCACAGTTTAATTTTGCAGCTAGTGTGGACATGTCAAACGTGCACATAGGCATCATTTTCACAATAAAAGGGCAGACATGAAATCTGCGAGACACAAAGCCCACTTGAAAATAACCCAATTTACAGTATGTTTGATAGTCAGGGTGCTGTTTTCAACTGTCATCACCCAAGTGGAGATATTTTGCATTTATTTTTATATTTGTAATTAAAAACCGTGATACTTAAACCCCTCCCTATCTGTGTCTATCTAACCTCTTGTGACAACCAACTACAAAGACATATACGACAACATTTGTCAATGGGTAAATGTAATTGCAAAAATATGGAGGAGTAATAGTAATAATCTAGTTTTTCTCATTGGTTTTTTCCACAATATACATAGACGCATGGTCCAGATTTTAATTTTTGGACGTGCAGCATACCATATCAAGAGGAAAAAATTTAATACAAAACAATTTGGATTTACCACAGATATCTGATTTTTTTTCCTACCACTTATGCTGAGGTTAGTCCTAGAACCCAGGTCTAAGCTGTGGATATTAGCTATTTTATTCAATAGTTAGGATTTATTGTTAGCATTTCCAGTTTTGAGATTTAAAACAATAGAGGCCAATAACCCTATCCGCCAAAAACATTTGAAATCAATGTTTAATACGAAAACACTGATAGAAACACAAAGGTGAAAAATTTTGCTAAGTATATGCCTAATTGTCTTATACTTTGCATATTAAATTTGGGATAAGATTTATTTCTCTAAAGTACAATGTTGGCTTGGAAGATCCTGAAAACGTATGCCGTAGTAATGATGCATCTAGATTACTATGACGCAGATATTACAGGAAATGATGGCGTATGTGACTCATGTCATTTCTTGCATTACCCCAACACTTCCTGGGACCCTCTGTGCTTCTCCGCTGTGATGCTTGCCAAAACAGTGAGAATTCTGTTATCATAGTTCCACCACCCTATAAACTCAATGGCGATGTACAAATTTTCTGCATTAACGTAGCTTTGATTGCCACTGCCACTTAGACTGAACCAGAACGGTGCCGGTGACCCCTGGCAGTGAATTTTACTGAAACAAGAGAAGTGAAAAATTTAATTGAAGAAGCTGGAAAAGGTACTGGCTTAGTAAGTGTTAAACTAAATTAACAGCAATTATATTTAGTAGAATAAACACAAATTGAGACTGCAGACAGCAGAACCAGTCGAACACCCTTGGTGAGGCGCGAGTCCGGGGTCGGAGGCCTATAAAAGGCCCAGTGGCAGCGAGAGGCGGCGGCAGTTGGTGAGGCGCGAGTCCGGGGTCGGAGGCCTAGAGAGGCGGCGGCAGTTGGTGAGGTGCGAGTCCGGGGTCGGAGGCCTAGAGAGGCGGCGGCAGTTGGTGAGGTGCGAGTCTGGGGTCGGAGGCCTAGAGAGGCGGCGGCAGTTGGTGAGGCGTGAGTCCGGGGTCGGAGGCCTAGAGAGGCGGCGGCAGTTGGTGAGGTGCGAGTCTGGGGTCGGAGGCCTAGAGAGGCGGCGGCAGTTGGTGAGGTGCGAGTCTGGGGTCGGAGGCCTAGAGAGGCGGCGGCAGTTGGTGAGGTGCGAGTCTGGGGTCGGAGGCCTAGAGAGGCGGCGGCAGTTGGTGAGGCGCGAGTCCGGGGTCGGAGGCCTAGAGAGGCGGCGGCAGTTGGTGAGGTGCGAGTCTGGGGTCGGAGGCCTAGAGAGGCGGCGGCAGTTGGTGAGGTGCGAGTCTGGGGTCGGAGGCCTAGAGAGGCGGCGGCAGTTGGTGAGGTGCGAGTCTGGGGTCGGAGGCCTAGAGAGGCGGCGGCAGTTGGTGAGGCGCGAGTCCGGGGTCGGAGGCCTAGAGAGGCGGCGGCAGTTGGTGAGGCGCGAGTCCGGGGTCGGAGGCCTATAAAAGGCCCAGCGGCAGCGAGAGGCGTACTTGTGCAGCTACAGGGAGAAGGCAAAAAAGAAGTAGAAAGAAACAAAAAGGTGACATCACAGCCAAGGGGGTAAGTGATTGGCTGGTGATTGGTGAGTAGTTTTTCTTTTTTCTCTTCCACAACAGTGAGTAAACTTTACCATTGTTGTTGCCTATCTAAGGGTTAAGTCATGACAGGACAGCTCGGTTGCGTGTTATGCTCCTCCTGTACCATATGGGAACTCAGGGACGACTCCAGTGTTCTTGACGACTATGTGTGCAGGAAGTGTATCCGCCTCCAGCTCCTGACGGACCGCGTTGCGGAGTTGGAGCTGAGGGTGGATTCACTCTGGAGCATCCACGATGCTGAGAATGACGTGAGTAGCACGTGTAGCGAGTTGGTCTTACCGCAAGTGAAGGGTCCACAGCCAGATAGGGAATGGAAGACCAGCAGGAAGAACAGTGCAAGGAAGGTAGTGCAAGGGTCCCCTGTGGTCATCCCCCTGCAAAACAGATACACTGCTTTGAGTACTGTTGAGGGGGATGATTCATCAGGGGAGGGCAGCAGCAGCCAAGTTCATGGCACCGTGGCTGGCTCTGTTGAACAGGAGGGGAGGAAAAAGAGTGGGAGAGCGATAGTGATAGGGGATTCAATTGTAAAGGGAATAGATAGGCGTTTCTGCGGCCGCAACCGAGACTCCAGGATAGTATGTTGCCTCCCTGGTGCAAGGGTCAAGGATGTCTCTGAGCGGGTGCAGGACATTCTAAAAAAGGAGGGAGAACAGCCAGTTGTTGTGGTGCACATTGGTACCAACGACATAGGTAAAAAAAGGGATGAGGTCCTACGAAACGAATTTAAGGAGCTAGGAGCTAAATTAAAAAGTAGGACCTCAAAAGTAGTAATCTCGGGATTGCTACCAGTGCCACGAGCTAGTCAGAGTAGGAATCGCAGGATAGCGCAGATGAATACGTGGCTTGAGCAGTGGTGCAGCAGGGAGGGATTCAAATTCCTGGGGCATTGGAACCGGTTCTGGGGGAGGTGGGACCAGTACAAAGCGGACGGTCTGCATCTGGGCAGGACCGGAACCAATGTCCTAGGGGGAGTGTTTGCTAGTGCTGTTGGGGAGGAGTTAAACTAACATGGCAGGGGGATGGGAATCAATGCAGGGAGACAGAGGGAAGCAAAAAGAAGACAAAAGCAAAAGACAGAAAGGAGATGAGGAAAAGTGGAGGGCTGAGAAACCCAAGACAAAAAACAAAAAGGGCCACTGTACAGCAAAATTCTAAAAGGAAAAAGGGTGTTAAAAAAACAAGCCTGAAGGCTTTGTGTCTTATTGCAAGGAGTATCCGTAATAAGGTGGATGAATTAACTGTGCAAATAGATGTTAACAAATATGATGTGATTGGAATTACGGAGACGTGGCTCCAGGATGATCAGGGCTGGGAACTCAACATCCAGGGGTATTCAACATTCAGGAAGAATAGAATAAAAGGAAAAGGAGGTGGGGTAGCATTGCTAGTTAAAGAAGAGATTAATGCAATAGTTAGAATAGACATTAGCTTGGATGATGTGGAATCTATATGGGTAGAACTGCAGAACACTAAAGGGCAAAAAACGTTAGTGGGAGTTGTGTACAGACCTCCAAACAGTAGTAGTAATGTTGGGGAGGGCATCAAACAGGAAATTAGGGGTGCATGCAATAAGGGTGCAGCAGTTATAATGGGTGACTTTAATATGCACATAGATTGGGCTAACCAAACTGGAAGCAATACGGTGGAGGAGGATTTCCTGGAGTGCTTAAGTGATGGTTTTCTAGACCAATATGTCGAGGAACCAACTAGGGGGGAGGCCATCTTAGACTGGGTGTTGTGTAATGAGAGAGGATTAATTAGCAATACCGTTGTGCGAGGCCCCTTGGGGAAGAGTGACCATAATATGGTGTAATTTTGCATTAGGATGGAGAATGAAACAGTTAATTCAGAGACCATGGTCCAGAACTTAAAGAAGGGTAACTTTGAAGGTATGAGGCATGAATTAGCTAGGATTGATTGACGAATGATACTTAAGGGGTTGACTGTAGATGGGAAATGGCAGACATTTAGAGACCGCATGGATGAACTACAACAATTGAACATTCCTGTCTGTCGTAAAAATAAAAAAGGGAAGGTGGATCAACCGTGGCTATCAAGGGAAATCAGGGATAGTATTAAAGCCAAGGAAGTGGCATATAAATTGGCCAGAAATAGCAGTGAACCCAGAGACTGGGAGAAATTTCGAACTCAGCAGAGGAGGACAAAGGGTTTGATTAGGGCAGGGAAAATGGAGTACGAGAAGAAGCTTGCAGGGAACATTAAGACGGATTGCAAAAGTTTCTATCGATATGTAAAGAGAAAAAGGTTAGTAAAAACAAACATAGGTCCCCTGCAGTCAGAATCAGGAGAAGTCATAATGGGGAACAAAGAAATGGCGGACCAATTGAACAAGTACTTTGGTTCGGTATTCACTAAGGAGGACACTAACAACCTTCCGGATATGAGAGGGGTCAGAGGGTCTAGTAAGGAAGAGGAACTGAGGGAAATCCTTATTAGTCGGGAAATTGTGTTGGAGAAATTAATGGGATTGAAGGCCCAGGGCCTAATGGACTGCATCCCAGAGTACTTAAGGAGGTGGCCTTGGAAATAGCGGATGCATTGACAGTCATTTTCCAACATTCCATTGACTCTGGATCAGTTCCTATCGAGTGGAGGTTAGCCAATGTAACCTCATTTTTTAAAAAAGGAGGGAGAGAGAAAACAGGGAATTATAGACCAGTAAGCCTGACATCGGTAGTGGGTAAGATGATGGAATCAATTATTAAGGATGTCATAGCAGCGCATTTGGAAAGAGGTGACATGATGGGTCCAAGTCAACATGGATTTGTGAAAGAGAAATCATGCTTGACAAATCTTCTAGAATTTTTTGAGGATGTTTCCAGTAGAGTGGACAAGGGAGAACCAGTTGATGTGGTATATTTGGATTTTCAGAAGGCTTTCGACAAGGTCCCACACAAAAGATTAATGTGCACAGTTAAAGCACATGGGATTGGGGGTAGTGTGCTGACATGGATTGAGAACTGGTTGTCAGGCAGGAAGCAAAGAGTAGGAGTAAATGGGTACTTTTCAGAATGGCAGGCGGTGACTAGTGGGGTACCGCAAGGTTCTGTGCTGGGTCCCCAGCTGTTTACACTGTACATTAATGATTTAGACGAGGGGATTAAATGTAGTATCTCCAAATTTGCGGATGACACTAAGTTAGGTGGCAGTGTGAGCTGCGAGGAGGACGCTATGAGGCTGCAGAGCGACTTGGATAGGTTAGGTGAGTGGGCAAATGCATGGCAGATGAAGTATAATGTGGATAAATGTGAGGTTATCCACTTTGGTGGTAAAAACAGAGAGACAGACTATTATCTGAATGGTGACAGATTAGGAAAAGGGGAGGTGCAACGAGACCTGGGTGTCATGGTACATCAGTCATTGAAGGTTGGCATGCAGGTACAGCAGGCGGTTAAGAAAGCAAATGGCATGTTGGCCTTCATAGCGAGGGGATTTGAGTACAGGGGCAGGGAGGTGTTGCTACAGTTGTACAGGGCCTTGGTGAGGCCACACCTGGAGTATTGTGTACAGTTTTGGTCTCCTAACCTGAGGAAGGACATTCTTGCTATTGAGGGAGTACAGTGAAGGTTCACCAGACTGATTCCCGGGATGGCGGGACTGACCTATCAAGAAAGACTGGATCAACTGGGCTTGTATTCACTGGAGTTCAGAAGAATGAGAGGGGACCTCATAGAAACGTTTAAAATTTTGATGGGTTTAGACAGGTTAGATGCAGGAAGAATGTTCCCAATGTTGGGGGAAGTCCAGAACCAGGGGTCACAGTCTAAGGATAAGGGGTAAGGCATTTAGGACCGAGATGAGGAGGAACTTCTTCACCCAGAGAGTGGTAAACCTGTGGAATTCTCTACCACCGAAAGTTGTTGAGGGCAATTCACTAAATATATTCAAAAAAGAGTTAGATGTAGTCCTTACTACTAGGGGGATCAAGGGGTATGGTGAGAAAGCAGGAATGGGGTACTGAAGTTGCATGTTCAGCCATGAACTCATTGAATTGCGGTGCAGGCTAGAAGGGCTGAATGGCCTACTCCTGCACCTATTTTCTCTGTTTCTATGTTTCTACCCTGTAGTAGAAGACGCTGGCCGACCTGAAGCAGAAGTTGACCCGTTGTAAATATCAAGGTCTTTGACAATAACTGGGAACACCGGATTTGAAATGAGTTGGTAGTAGGTCTCCAGGTATCCCCTGGCCGCTTCCCAGTCACTCTTCCTGATCAGACTCTTGAAGGGCTGGATTTTCAGTCTTCTGCCGCCCCTGTTAGCGCCCCAGAGGTGGCAATGACGGCGGTAAGCACATCCGGGCGGACGTCCAGCTTCCAGTGCCCCGCCGGGACATTTGGTGCCGGTTTTGAGGGGGTGTGGAGCATTACCGCCCGGAAGTGGCGAGCTGGTGCGCAACGCCCTCGTGGGAACACCTGTGGAAGCTGATGTTCCAAGCTGTAGCGGCTGCATTGAGGTAAATGATGTCAACCTGAGGTAAGTGTGATTGATTTTTTTTGTTTTGCGATTTATGTTGTGGTGGCGTGAATTATTTATTGGGATTATTTTGGGGTTCTTTTTCAGATTTTTTTTTTCCCCCGATGCCTCTGGGGCCGGCTGTTTAGCTCGGGATTTTCACTTGCTCAGCCAGTCTCGGGCCCGAAAAGAGGTGTGCAATGCCTCCCTTAACGCTCCGCTCCAAACTCGGGGCCCAGCTGATGAATTTTGCGGCGGCAGACGCAAGCCATTTGCCGACGTAAAATTTACCGCTCTGCCCCAGGACAGCACTGAAACAGAGGTGCGACTGAATTTCTCCCCCATGGAGATCACAGTGGATCCTCCATCATCCAGCTTTCTTTAACTACTTCTGATTTAGCATTTAACTTGGGATAAACCCCTAAATAATTTATGGCATTTTAGTTGACGATTTCCACATCTTCTCAGCTATTTAGCCGTTTGTGTTCAGGGGTCAATGTATTGGCCATTGGCTGCGCACTTCTGAATCACCACTGTCCTCGAGTTCGCTAGCAAATTTTTGTGTCAATCTTCTACTCAGGTCTCTCAACAGCCTAATGTTAGTGTTTATGGCCAAATGTGCTGTTTTGGGACATTCCAGGCCAGTATTTTATTTATCTCAGAGGTTATACATGATAAGTGCTCATTCTATCAGTTAAATAACAATGAAACTCTCTGATCAGGAGCATTGTTGTTTTATACCCAATTTTATTCAGATTTTGCCTTTTATAATGGAAGAAAAACTAAAAGCCATCAATACAGTACTACACAAATGGGATACAAAAAAAAATGGCTAAAATATATTCCACAAATCATTTTTAAAAAGCAGAAACTGGAAGTCCTAGCAATTATTCACTTTTAAACAAATGATTTTATCCATCAGGTGGCGAAGTGCCTTGGGACAGAACCTCACCTGCTGATTCCTTACATAAAATTCACTCCTTTTTTGAGTAAATCATAAAATCAAATGTTTGTTCTGTGTCGGTTCAGGCAATGTTCAAAGCTGTTATCAAGTGATATACAGAATATTCAAATTGGATTCTGAATAGTGCATGTCTCACACACAAGTTCAAGAATGAAATAATGTGCAAAGATGTACATAGGGGCCAGTAAGCATAAATGTGCCCCATTTCCCATCTCAACGCTTGGAAATAAATATTGTGTCGTCATTTTTAGAATTTTTCTCATTACATAATTGCTGTATTCATGTGCAAAATATGCATTTCATGTATTCAAGTGGTGAAAATAAGAATTTGCACATTACTTCTACCAGCGTAAATCATTATTTTGTAAGAGATATTTTAGAAGATGAAATCTGCTAGTTTGACTTCGATACTATTTACTGCCAACTATAATTTTAACAAGTATTGCTGCTTTTCAATTATTCAATTGTATGAATTAATTAAACAGCTATTTTTAAGGAACAATCAAAATTATTTTAGTTAATAATTAAAAAATACATTGAATGAAGAGATTTTAAAAAGTTAATCTTATCATACATCAAAGCCTATATAGAAATATATATATTTATATCATATACTAAAAGCATTACATATGGTATGCACTTCACGTAAGTATATAACATAAGTGTGTAACACTTATTTGTATGAAACTTTCCTGTAGCACTGTTACCATCATGCCTATATGTCACACCTTTCTATTACACTTAAACATACCTATTCCTTTCACTTACCTCTGAATGAGTCCTGCAAGCTTGGTGTCCAAGGAAGGTGGTGCTCTTATCTAGTTGCCTCTGAAACCTTCCGCCTTCTCTCCAAGATGGATAGCAGTGTTGTTCACAGTGCAATCTATATTGGCAACAGGGACGAGCAGTCTCAGAGGTAACTATGCTACTTGCCTCCCTCCCCACTGTTGCCTCTCACAAACCCTCCACCACCAGGGTTGGACCCCTCTCCAATCGCAAACCGCGAGTTCCAAGGCCCAAGACCCATATTTAGAAAGGCTGTGATGCCGGGCATTGTTACAAGTTCTTTAAACACATTCTGCTATTTTAAAATCGTTTTATTTTGATCTGCTAGTAAATATAAAATAAGTACTATTTATTTTCAGCTTTGACCTATTAATTTCACATTTTAAAAATTACAGCATATTGTTAATTTAAAAAAAAGCTTTTCCACACAAGCACAGACACACACATATATTTCTTACTGATTTCTTCTTATTCCAATTAGATACAAATGGCTTTACTTGTCTAAATGAGGAATGTAAATATTTCCACAGATTGACGGCATGAATTCCTGAAAATAATTACAGTTTATATCCTTTACTGAAGTATGGTCCTCATCCAAGTGGGCATGATTAAATGTGGGCCTAAGCCATGAGTGTTAATAGGATCCTAAACAATAAGCGCCAGCATAGCCATGTCCAATTTTATCCTCACCTAACATCCATATGCAAGCACTTTCCAGCTAGGAATCACTGGAAACAAATCCTAACTAACTGTTTCCCCTTTAGAAGCCCAGAGATATTGAGGTGAATTATAGCAGCCTGATTGCTGTCATAACTGAGCACAGACCATGAATCAAGCCTACAACCTTCCTTGGCTTAGTAGGATACGATACAGTGCATTTACCCACGGAACCATCAGGAGAGTCATACTCATAATACAGTTCTGGACTACTTGCAGCCCACCTGCTCTTCACTTGAAGCACTTGGAAAGCCTTCCACTTTTGGGGGTTTAATTTGCTCTTGGTGCATTAATTGTGCATTAAATGAGACTGAATTTTTTTCTCCTTTTCTCCTTAACGCATTCGTAGGAGCGCATATTCGTAGAAGCTTGAAACTCTTAATGCGTTACAACTAACACACAACTGAGCAGGCAATCAGAAAATGGTGCTGCGTCACCTATTTACTCTTTTAGTAGGCTTGTAAACACTATAAATAATGCATAGGATATCAATCCATCTTTGGAGATGTGCCAATTGGAGTGCCTGTTGAATGGAGGAAGGCACAGAAAGTTCCACTATACTGACGAGGTTCATCTAATTGTGGATGGTGTGAGGGGATGCGGGAATGCCTTCTGGTTTGATGCAATCACCTGTGAGATCACCTGGTCTCAATAAATTACTGCACTTGGAGTGGAAAATGGAAGAAGCTGTTTGATTTTCAGAAAATTGCCACAGTAAGTAATGATTATTATTGTCAATTAATTTACATTGCTATATATGGGTATAATGGTCAATTATTTTTATATCGTGTCTTTAATGTAGGAAAATATCCCGAGACACTTTACAGCACTGTAATCAGACAAAAATTGACACCGAGCCAAAGGGATATTAGGATGAATAACAAAAATCTTGTTTTTACTTCATTCTGGGGACGTGTACATCGGTGGCAAGGCCGGCATTTATTGCCCATTCTGGGCTTGCTTGGCCACTTCAGAGAAGAGTCAACTACATTGGTGTGGGACTGGAGTCACATATAGACCAGACTAAGTAAGGACAGCAAATTTCCTTCCCTAAAGGGCATTATTGAACCTGCTGGGTTTTTATGACAATCTGACAGCTTCATGGTAATTTTTTCTACTGTTATCAGCTTTTTATTTACTTTTTTTTAAAGAAACTGAATTCACATTCTCAAACTGGCATGGTAGGATTTAAACTCACATTCTCTGGATTATTAGTCAAGGCCTCTGGATTACTAGTCCAGTAACACAGGGCTCAATTTTCCACAGTGATTTGCGCCATTTTTTTGGAGTAGGCTGCTTTTTTTGGCGTATTGAGTTAAATTTTTGGCATATTCTTTTTTCAAACTATCCCCCTGCAATCTGCATCGGCGTAACGGACTTAGTTACAATTTTTCTAGGCCAGTTTTTTTTCACCTCAGAGGGCGTGGTGTCGGTTTTTTCATGTCTGTGCCAGTTTATTCAGTTGTTCGCAGTTTGGCCAACATTTTTCTCCTTTACATTGGCGTATCTGGCCACTCCCAAAAAACCTTCTGGTGAGTTAAGAAACCAGCACACATTCACAAATCTGCACTGAAAAGACTCCATTGTTTTTAAATCGAAGATTTTGGAGGGAATCAAGAACACTGTCAAAATCAATAATAAAGTTCAACTTTTTTTTACCTGTCAATGTAGAAGTGTAAATTTGTTGGATTTCACAAGTTTTCTCATTTTTTAACTCACTCACACGCCACCACCGAATGTATTGAAGAAGGCCTGGAGGATTGTAGTTTTGGCCGGCAGAATTGGCCTTGCTTCAGTACACAGCGGCTCGGGGTTCGGCTACAAAACAAACCAGGGAGGGGGGTGAAGAGAGGAGAGGAGGGAGAAATAGCAAATCTTACGGCGTGTAGCCCGGGGAGGGGGAGGGAGAGAGAGGTCACAAGACTCAAGGGGGAGGGGGGGTGGTAGAGTCACAAGACCTTTGTGTGTGGTCCAACCATACAGACCTTGGGGAGAGAGAGAACTGCAAACCTGTGCTGCCTGCTTTCCTGCTGTTTTGAGCTTCTTTGAAAGTTTAACTTTAAGTATGGGGGCAATACTGACAATGTCATACCTTGTGCGAGCCTTCTGTATCATGGTGTTACATAGAAGACAATTGATTAGAGCTCATTGCATCAGGAACATCAGAGCCCATAGGGTGCTGGGCAGGAGGCCTTACCCACCTCGGGTATATCGAGACAGGCGTTTGTACCTGCATGTGAGTGATGCAGACTGTGTCAGAAGGCTGCATTTCTGCAAAAAAGTTTTCTGTGAGATCTGAGAGTTGGTGAAACCAGACCTGCAGCTGAGAAGCATCAGGAGGACTGCTTTGTCAGTTGAAGTGAAGGTTACAGCTGCATTTTCAATCTATGCCTCCGGATCGTTTCAAGCTACAACTGGGGATGTGTGCGCCATCTCTCAGCATGCAACACATGTCTCCATTTGCCAGGTCACGGCTGCACTGTATGTGCGGAGGAATGACTTCATCCCGTTCCCCATGACCGCCCAAGCAATCCATGACAGGGCTTTGGGCTTCTCAAGAATTGCTAGCTTCCCAAAGGTACAGGTGTGATGTATTTGCAGCCATGCTCTGTACCATGTAATTACATGTAATAGCCAACAGATGGGGAAAGCCCGGGAGGCACACATTACTGCACCTCGTGCTGCCTCCCTATATAAAGTTTACATTAAACCTAAAGGTCACAAGGTGATCAGCTCCAGCATGGGCCATGTGTGATTTACTATGGTGATAAACATGTGTATCAACTGACGACGAGGATGGGATACTAACATGCAGCTATGGCCACCATTGACTACATCGAGCGATATTGTGTCGGGGAAGACTGGGATGACTTCATTGAGCGGCTGGATCAATGCTTTGTTGTGAAAGACTTCGAGGGAGCCACGATCTCTGCTCGACCTGAGATGACTCACTCACCACAACAATGGACTAATGCGAAGAGATCATTACCTGTGAATGCAAGTCCATCAACAAGTTGTTGGCGCTGTGGAGGGGCTCATCGTGCAAACCAGTGCAGGTTCAAACAATATGTCTGCAAGAATTGCTCAATGATGGGGCACCTCCAACAAATGTGTAAACGTGCTACAACTCGATTCGTAGCGAAGGATGGGAGGTCAAGCGTAGATCCTGAGGATCGTGCAGAGATGACCGAGGAGGAAGAGGTACACGGAGTGTACGTGCATGAAGTGCACACCTTTACCAACAGGAGTCCCCCGATTATGATGAATGTTAAACTGAACGGCATACCAGTATCGATGGAACTGGACACGGGTGCAAGCGAATTGATCATGAGCCAGAAGGCCTTCGAGAAGTTATGGGCAAACAAGGCACACAGGCTCAAGCTGAGCCCGATCGACACGAAGCTGCGCACTGACAATAAAGAGATTATCCCGGTCCTCGGAAGTGCAATGGTTCAGGTGCTGTATGATGGTTCTGTGCATAAATTGTCACAATGGATTGTTCCCGGTAATGGGCCCACGCTGCTTGGCAGAAGCTGGCTACGGAATTTTAACTGGAAATGGCGTGATGTAAAAGCATTATCGTCGGTGGAGAAAGCCTCGTGTGCGCAGGTCTTAGAAAGTTTCCGTCACTGTTCCAGCCTGGCATCGGCAGCTTCACAGGGGCCAAGGTGACAATTCACCTCAGCCCAGACGCGAGATCCATTCACCACAAGGCCAGAGCGGTCCCTTACATGATGCAGGAGAAAGTAGAAGTCGAGCTAGATCGGCTTCAGCGCGAAGACATCATATCACCAGTGGAATTTAATGACTGGGCCAGTCCCATTGTCCCCGTTCTTAAAAGTGATGGGACAATTAGAATCTGTGGAGATTATAAAGTAACCATAAACCGAGTATCGTTACAGGACCAGTACCCGCTACCCAAGGCGGAGGATTTGTTCGCGACCCTGTCGGGCAGAAAGCTGTTTTCGAAATTGGACCTCACCTCAGCGTACATGGTCCAGGAGCTAGCGGAATCGTCCAAGAAGCTGACGTGCATAAACACACACAAGGGGTTGTTCCTATACAATCGGTGCCCCTTCGGGATCTGTTCAGCGGCTGCGATCTTCCAACGAAACATGGAGAGCTTGCTGAAATCTGTCCCGGGAACGGTCATCTTCCAAGACGACATCTTAATCACCGTACACGACACCAAAGAACATCTCCATAAGAGGTGCTACGTGACTAAGTCGAGTAGGTCTAAGATTGAAACAAACCAAATGCGTCTTCTTGGCACCAAAAGTGGAATTCCTGGGAAGGAGAATCGCAGCAGATGGCATCAGACCCTCAGACTCCAAGACGGAGGCGATCCAGAAGGCCCGAGACCATGCAACACGACGGAGCTGCGCTCGTTCCTCGGACGACTGAACTACTTTGGTAACTTTCTGCCTGGGCTGAGCACTTTGCTTGAACCATTACATGTACTGCTCCATAAGGGTGATGACTGGGTCTGGGGTAAAAATCAAGAAACTGCCTTCGAGAAGGCCAGAAACTTATTGTGCTCAAACAAACTATTGGCACTGTATGATCCCTGTAGGCATCTTGTTTTAGCGTGCGATGCGTCATTACAGGATCGGGTGTGTGCTTCAGCAAGCAAACATGTCGGGTAAGCTCCAAACAGTAGTGTCATCGTCCCGCAGCCTTTCCAAGGCTGAAAGGGGGTACAGAATGGTCGAAAAGGATGCCATAGCTTGTGTGTACACGGTATAAAAGATGCACCAGTATTTGGCCGGCGGTTCGAACTAGAAACCGACCACAAGCCACTCACGTCGTTATTCTCTGAGAGCAAAGGCATCAATACCAACGCCTCAGCTCACATTCAGAGGTGGGCATTAACACTGTCCGCTTACGACTACACGATCCGCCACAGACCAGGCACCGATAACTGCGCAGATGCGCTCAGCCGGCTCCCGCTGGCCACCACCAAGGATGAAGCGGAGCAGCCTGTGGAACTGGTCATGGCCATGGAAGCCTTTGAGGGCAAAGGGTCACCCGTCACGGCGCGCCAAATAAGAATCTGGACCAGTCAAGACCCACTGCTGTCCGAGGTGATAAACTGTATATTAAGTGGAAACTGGGCAACCATGTATGGAGAGATGCATGGCGATTTTAAGCCGTTTCACTGGCGTAAGGACGAGTTATCTGTTCAGGCCGACTGCATTTTGTGGGGAAATCGCGTAGTCCTGCCCAAGAAGGGCAGAGATTTATTTGTCAAGGATCTCCATAGCACAAAACCGGCATCGTAATGATGAAAGCCATTGCGAAATCGCACGTGTGGTGGCTCGGCATCGACGCAGACCTAGAGTCGTGCGCGCAACTCAGCAACGCACACAGGGAAGCCCCCCTGAGCCTGTGGTCCTGGCACTCCAAACCTGGTCCCGCATCCACGTAGACTACACAGATCCCTTTCTGGGAAAAATGTTCTTAGTTGTAAATGATGCTTATTCTAAATGGATCGAATGTGTTATAATGTCATCCAGCACATCCACCGCCACAATAGAGAGCCTTCATACAATGATCGCCACCCATGGCCTGCCCGACGTCCTTGTTAGTGACTATGGACCATGCTTTACGAGTTCCGAATTTCACGAATTTATGTGCTGTAACGGCATAAAGCATGTCAGGTCGGCCCCGTTCAAACCAGCCTCCAATGGCCAAGCTGAACGGGCAGTACAGATAAAGCAGGGCATGCAGCGAGTGATGAAAGGCCCCTTGCAGACCCGTCTGTCTCGCGTGTTGCTTGCATATCGGATGAGGCCCCACTCACAGGGGTTCCGCCTGCCAAACTCCTCATGAAGAGGACCCTCAAAACAAGGTTGTCATTCGTGCACCCGGTTTTAAGTGAGATTGTCGAAAACCGGCGTCAGGAAATAGTGGCCATAGGGGAGGGAATGTCAGAGGTAGTGCAAACCATGACACTGGCATTGAGTGAGGGAATGTCAGAGGTAGTACTGGCCATTAAGGAGGTAATGTTGCAGTCAGCTGAGACACTGTCAGGGTGCATAAGAGACGGCATGTTGGAGTTAGCTGCTGCAATAAGGGAACACGCCCATTGACAGAGAATCAATTGCCACTCCCACTGCAATCCCCACACCAGTCTCTGAAGAGCTCAGAGCTAGGCCCGCCAAATTGCCGCCTGACACTGACGCCCCCCACCCTCGAGGTGCGCAGTACCTGAAATGTTAGCAGGAATAAGCTTGGTAACAAGTCCAAAAACACTACGCCACCACCTGCGGGCAGGGGTGGTAGAGAGCCCAAAGACCAAGCGCAGCGGGGGGGGGGGTGGTTTTAGACAAAGGGGGATGAGCGATGGGTGCAGCCTTTCTTTGCTGCTGGTGTTGTTACTGTTGTAGCTGTTCTCAAATTAAAAGTTTTTTTGTAAGTTATGTAAATTTACAAGTTTATAAGTGATCTTAAAGTAAAGTTTGATGCAAGAATAATTTTATGAAAGTTAAGTTAAGTACATTGTAAACTTTTGAATAAAATATATTTTACATTAAAACTGAATCATGTTCCATTAACACGACACAACATTACGGAACAGTTCCAAACAATAAACATGTCCAGCTCCTGCCATCTGTTCTCAATCACAATAACTAGTGCCTCCACTTCTTCCAGCAAGAAATTCTTGGTCCTTGGCCCGCGTTGCATCTTGTATTGCTCCAGCTGTAATTTTTCCAATCCTCTCACACAGCACTCCTCACACACACTCAACTGGCTCTTTAAAAATGGCTGATTGCCAAATCCGAGCTGTATTGAGCATGCGCGTCCATTGGAACGACGTCAAAAACGTAATTTTATTTCCCGCGTATGCGCAGAAGGTGCGGCATTCTTTTTTGGTGCAGACAGCAGGCTCCACCCCCCGAGGAGACTGGACATGCTGTGTGGCGCTAAATTCGAATTATACATTGGGGAAAGTTTGGCAAAATATTTCTGTCGCATTTCTGGCCTAGGAAACCCGGCGTAACTCTGGCAATACGCCAGAAAACGGGCTTGGGGAAAATTGAGCCCATAGTCATGACACTACTGACCATTACTAATAACTACACTATTGTACTCATGCTACAAGCTTGGTCTAAAAGGAGAAGAGAGAGGTGGAGAGGCAGAATGGTTTAGGGAGGGAATTCCAGAGTGTTGATGAACCGTTGATCAGTATACGTCAGCGAGCACAAGGGTAATGGGTCAATGGTGCAAGTTAGGATATGGGCAGCAGAGTTTTAGATTAGCTCAATTTTATGGTGGGTGGAACATGGGAGGCCAGCCAGGAGAGTATGGAAATAGTCAAGGCTGGAGGTGACAAAAGCACAATTTAGGGTTTCAGCAGCAGATGGGCTGTGGCAGGGGCTGAGATGGACGATGTTACGGACATAGAAGTAAGCGGTCTTTGTGATGGAGAGGATACGGGGTCGGAAGCTCAGATCAGGATCAAGTAGAATGCTGAGGTTGCAAAGAGTCTGATTCAGCCTGAGACAGTGGCTGCCGGGGGTGGGGGGGGAGGGGATGGAATCAGTGGTGAGGGAGATTTTGGCAGGGCTGAAGACAATGGCCCAGATTTTTCAGTAGGAATAAAGGTGAGGCTCTCAGCGTCACCATTATAACAATAAATTGGACAACAACTTCCGGCGTCTGCACAGCTAAACGCGGAAATATAAAAGTTGCTGTCAGAGATAGCCTGCTCCTCCACTTGCTGATAGACTCTCCACTGAAATCAATGCACTGGCGTGAAGTTGTGGTACTTTCCCACTAGTTCTCCATTAAAGATGCCAGAAAAAGTTAGGGCTGATGCATTCAGGAGTAAGTGATTTTTTCACGGCGATTGCTGCCAAATAACCTCTCTGACCCTGAAAATTGAATTCTACATGTGTGGAGTCATAATCTTTCAGAAGTTAATTGGTGTTGGAGACTTTAAACAAAAATATATTTTCTTTAACTTTTTCTGTCTGTCTCTTTTATCTCTCCCTTAATCCCATCTGTCTTTCCCAATCTTTATTTCACTTTCTGTACATGATTTAAATCTAATTTATATTTCCTGCTTTCTACTTCCTGGTTTAGATACTGTGTGTCTCAGTGAAGATTCTTCAATCTGATTGGTTGAAGAGCCTCACTATCCTTTGCCTGCTCACTGATGCCACAGATCCTTTGTAGAGGGTGCCAGGCTGGATCGGATGCTGAATTTGAGCAAAAACTTTGTGGGCAGCTGTGAGTGAGGTGAAAAGTGAGCGCCTTTCCTTCGCTGTAGTCAACAGTTTTGGCAGGAGAGAGCACGGCACATTGGTGTTTGATGTCAAGCTAGACCTGACAATGAATGGCTAAACCAGTTGTGCGCCATAACTGTCCTAGTCTACGTCCCATGGACTTAAGGGAGCAAAGATAGAAGCTGTACCATGAGGAATGATCAAGGTGTGAAAGAGTAAGGGTGTAACTGGGCATTAAAGGTGGAGGCGAGGGAGTGATTGAACAGATGGGCAGCTGTAGAAGTATAATAGCAAACACAGGATCAAAGGCGAAACAGTTGGGAGTTTGAAAGTACTGTCATAAGAGTTTTGGGGGACAGTTTTTCTAGAGGCAGTTGGAAGGAGGATCTGAGTGTTGAAGGATACAAGGAAATGATCAAAGATGACGAGATGACCACATGAGATGGCAAGTTGAATATGGTACGTTTATATGGAGGGAGAAATTAAGGGATGACAGGATGGCGATGAACTCAGAGGAGAGAGGGTAAGATAAGTTGAGATGGTTGAAATCAGCGAGGATGAGGAGTCATCTCAGTGCTGAGGCAAGAAAGAAGTGAGGATACCTCGGTGAGAAACTTGGGTTGGGGGTTGGGTGGGCATTAGAGAATGAGGATTTTAAAGGAGACACTAGAGGTGTGGAACAAGGTTAGGTGCTCAAAGGAGAAGGTGACAGAGGAGTAGGGGAGAGACCAAGGTGAGATTTGGCGATAAGAGCTGCACTACCAACACGGCAGTCTGGGTGGGGCAGGTGGGGGAAGGTATAGCTAGGTAGATAGATTCGGTGAGGTGCAAGGTGTCATCACCCGTGAGCCAAGTTTCCGTCAAGGCCATGATGTCAATACGATCATGGTAACAGAACATTCCTAATCATCTACAGTAAGGTCATAGATGGCAAGGGCTTAGTTTGCTCGTAAGGAGGCCGCAACAAGTGTGTGAATGGGTCCTCAGCTCACAGGCTGGAAGGCCATATAGTGCTTGGAAGATGCTGAATTCCTTGAGACACAGACACAGTGGCTTGGATATTAACAGTGGGCAACTTACATAGGTAGAGGGGGTGGGGTTTTAACTCCATAGTGTGTGTCTTTTGGCCCTGACAGGTCCCTTCCCGAAGTCAGCCTGATTGACAGGCATGGCTTCCTGTTGGGTGGGGTGCACTCTGGAGCAGGCTACAGGACCAGGTAGATCCGATCCTTGACCCGGAGGGGGGGGGGGGCTGTGGGGATGGCTTCAGTCACTGACCCCGGGATGGGGGAGGTCCAATCCACAATCCTGGGGACTTGCGTCTTGGGGGGACAAGGGGTAAGCACTTCTGCTGGCCCACAAGCAGTGCTCTGAAGGCACTTAACTCCCCCCGCCCCCCCCCAAAGCTGCCCTAGTCTCACTTAAGCTGCCGCGTTTCCCGAGGCCTGGGAAATCCGTCTGGTTACTGTAAAACCTGCAAAGCAGGTTAAATTGGAGGCTACCAGCGTCACTAAATTATTTAAATTGCCAACTTACCTCCTAGGAGCGTGTTGGCTGCCCATTCCTTGTCCCACCTCCGTAAAACCCAAAACTGGGCAGGTTGGAGGCCGGTTGGGGTCAGGGCTCAGATTGTTTACACTTTTACATTGGACCCGAACCCAATCCATCCGTTTTTGTGTGCTAAAATTCCCCACAATGCTTTTGGTTTGTACAATGATAGTTGATTGTGTTCCCTGCAGCAATGGTTTTCACTTTCATTAGAATCAAGCTGTAATTGTGTTCCGTGATGAAATGTGGTGTATACTGTCATTACAATAACATTACATATATCAATCCCCATAAACTTATTCTATGTCGTCTACTTCTTAACAGAGAGGTCACAAACCCAGGATGAAGAAGCTGGTACTGCAGGACCATCATGCTTGTCACAAGACTCTGCGTTATTCACCTCATAAAGCAGATATACATACTTCAGAGGGTATTGGTTTGATAAGGAAATACAGGGTGAGAAAGGGGGCAGTCTTGATGAAGGAAAAAGGGCTGGCTGTTGCTGGATAGTTGTAGAACATGGTCAGGCCTTTACTGAGTCACATCATGACTACAGTTTCACAGGATCACCAATGAGACAAAGGAATCCTTCACGAGCATGAACTGATGAGCAAGTCACCTACTCCCATTGCATAAAGCAAGCAGCAGGTATTTTCTGCACTGAAAACTGCCTTTGAGCAGTATACAACATCAGGAGCACCTCCAGGACAACCTTATGCATATAGAGAATGAGCACAGTTAGAACATTTCTCTCAAATGTTGTACTGTGATATTAAGTCCACAGTCCAAATGTGATAATAAGCAGTTTTGGTGCACTTGAAAATAGACAGAAATAATGGAGGGATTCAGAGACCTGACAGCAGTAAAATGCTCTCTTGTCACAGAGATCAGTATCTGCAGTCAGGACTTGGCCTCCTTAGTGTCATACATGCAGAAGCACAGAACCAAGTAGGTGGATCTCGATTTCTGCCTTCCCTTGCCAGCACAAATGATAGTAGAAGCATACAACACCCAGAAAAGCTATTCCTGATACACAGGACGGACCACCTAGATCTGTAACAACTAGAGATAGGTAACCTGTAGAGTTATAAGCTAGTCTTTAGGAATCTGCCGCACCAGCTCATTGCAAAGGTTATCAATTAGGAATAGTATAGGACAAAAATTATGGCACAAGTGGACGGCATTTGGCTTTGCACCTCATTAAACATGCTGCACACACACTCACTTTAATAAAAGCAAACTTTGAACACTTTCATGTTTGGAATCAGTAATTTTCAATGTAAAAATTAATGTAATAAAATTGTCTTGCGCATAACAGTGGCAAGACCACTTAGTCTTGCGTCCAAAGAAAAAAATCTCCATTTTGACCTCTGGGCCAAAATTGTCCACCGCCCCATTTGGGCCGGATAATTCAAATTCTCTGGTGAATTACCGCCCGAATCAATAGGGCGGGGAATAGAGGGAAATTGCTCTCTTTGCCTTTGAAAAATCATCCCGAAATTGTTTGGGACGGAAGCAAGTTGGGAGCGGGGTGGAAAGCGGGTGGTGTCATCAGCGCCGGGCTGAGCACGTCAGCGCAACGTGGACGTGCCATGTTGCACTGATGCTTAGCTACGTTCCTCCCCTTCACTTAAACGGGAGGGGTGCTGCGCGACCTACATGGCGCAGACTGGACCAAGTAGGGCCAGGGAGGGCTCTGGCCTGGCCAGTGGCCCGACACACAAGAGGGGGTACCAGGCTGCCTGTTGGCAGCCTGACCGAACCCGTGGTGGCCATTGTCAGGTCAACTGTAGAGTCGGCCGACAATTAAAATAAAATGGCGGCCGCGGCGGTGCGCCCTCCCCTTTAAGGGTGGATGTGCCACCCAGCTATTGGCAGCTTCCCGCCATGTGAAGTTGTCGGGGGCACCGACAAGCGGTCGATCGACTTTTCAAGGCAATGTCGCTTCCGGGCCGGGGACTAGGCAGTGCACATTCTAATGACGTCATTACCACCGTTCGCACAGGAACAGGACGAATACCTTCTTTGCCTCAAAAAATAACGAGGGCAATGTCCCAATTGTCAGAGTCCACCCCGACTGGGCGGAAACTCATTTCACCCAGGCGGTAACTGCTCTTTAAAAAAAAGGGGGGGGGGCAATTTCGTCTTCCTAATGTTTGATGAAAGGTCCAAACGTAAGTCTCATGGGAAAAATTGATTAATGAGTGCCTGTTTTCTCTGTTCTGATTGAAGCACTAGCTCATGTTATCTTCCACCTGCTTTCTGAGACCTGTGTTGCAACATCTCATCCTTACAAGCACATATATGCCTCTTTTAATGATAATATTTTGTAGCATACCAACACGCTGTGGCTCATACTACAAGACACCAGCACAGTGGTCTAAACATAAGAAATATAGTTACAAGCAGCCAAAGGTCTTATTGTATGATATTTTAACCTCCTGAATCAGTGATATTTATAGGCCCTTTCTGGTGAGTTCTGGTAGTTCTGTAGAACTGTCACATCGAGAGTGGATAGTCCATGGGCTGGATATTGCAGGGGGTCAGCGGGCCCGTGGTGGCAGATCGGGTGGGAAAGTGTTGTTTTTCCCCAGTGGGTCGGGACCCCACTGTGAACCCGTCACCATGCGTCTTTTCCAAATGTCGGGTCTGTCAGCGCTGAGTAGACCTGACACACAGCGGCGGGGGAGCGCAATGCAAATGATGCCCCGTCCTCAAAAATAGATCGGGCTTCTTGGCAGAACTACTAGGTAGGTAACCAGCCGCCCGGATACCACTCTGGGGGAAAATCCACCCTACAACTGCCATTTTGCACACACCAAAGTCCTACAAACAGCACTGAGATGAAAGACTAGTAAATCTGTTTTTATGGTGATACTGGTTTGCAGAAAATTGTTGGCCAGTACACCAGAAAACCTCACTGCCCTTCTTCAGATAGTGTAATAAGATCTTTAATATCTCCTGAACAGATAATGGGGCCTCTGTTTAATATCTTATCCAAAGAATGGCACCCCATCAGTGCAACAGTTCCTCAGTACTATACTGAAATGTCAGCCTCGATTATGTCCTAATGACAAAAGTGAAGAATTTTTGTATATTATGTATCAAATTATTGACTTCTTTCTGACGAGGTTAAAAAACATTAACTCAGAGAGGGGTTGCAATTGGGAGTGGGCCAATTGGGGGCTTGCAACAGTCTTCGGGCCTGCTGTGGAGCAGGAAGGACTATTCTTCAGGTAAGTATTTTTAAAACATAACTTTTTGGAGGCGGCTGCCAGTGGCCCCTTTATAGTCCACTGGTTAGACCGCATGTAGATATAATTATCCTGAATGCAGGCGGCTGGTTTCGGGCAGATTGCATAAAATAGGCGTTAGGCTCCCTATTTGTTTTAGGCGTGGGTACTAGTCACCTATATTGGAGCCTTTACTAATATGCCCTTACTGATGTGGAATGTGCGCTCGCATGGCACCCGCCATATCAGATGCTTAGGCGCCTGTTTTACACCTATAAAATGTGCACAGCATCATGAATCTATAGCCCATTGTGCCCATTCAACTCAAATACAAGCAATTTTTTGTACTTATTTTCATATATATATTTGATTGGTAGTTCTTCTTGAATTTATTTAAATTTTCTTTGTTCAGGTCAAATTTTTAAAATAATTTCTCAACATATCTTCCAATTAGATACACAGACCAAAGAGAGACAGTTAGTAGTGAACCTTCATGTAAGGATTAATACCCTTAAGGAGTAAGGCCTTGTGCCTTGTCCAATTCATATTGAAATTTAATGTGTAGGGTCGGCAGACTGTTATTTTCTATCTTCTAAGGAAGGATAGTTAACTCTGTAGCTGCTATAAATCTATCTTGTGTCATTGCTTCTGTTCATTTATCCATTTACTGTTTAATAATGCCACCTAGCAATTTCTGTCCAGTGATGTGTTGCTTCTAATGACTTCTGGTGTTAAGGAAGATCATGTGAGGGCACATAAGTCAGAATACAGTAACAGTAATTTCCTGTTTAATCTCTGATGTCATGATAAATTAAATAAACATGAGGCGGTTTAAGGCACATTCCGGTTCGTGAGGAACCAGGGCTTGTGTACAGGAGTAGGCAAAAACCTGAGCCCAAGAAAAATATTTTGAATAGAAATATCTTGAATAAAAATATAACAGCACTTTAGTTCTTCAGTGAGGCTTGAACCCCTACCCGTCTTTCTCAGAGATGAAAGTGCAACCAACGCATCCGTTTGTTGTGACTGCATTATAAAGCTGACAATGCACCAATAATATAGCATTCCCTGCAAAGCTGAAGGACTACTTTATTGTTGGCAGTAGTAAATTGATGTTCTAGTGGGAGATTTAGACGTTAAAGATCCCATAGCACGATTTGAAAAAGAACAGGGATGTCTTGGGGTGTCTTGTCACAATATTCCTTTCTCAACCAACACCACCAAAAACAAATTACTTGGTCAGTCATCTCATTGTTTGTGGAATCTTGCTAGTCAAAGATGGCTACTGAGTTTGCCTGTATAACAACAATTCATTGCATTTCAAAGTCATTCATTATATGTGGAGTGCTCTGAGAGATGTGATAAGGTTGTAAGTAAATGCAAGTTTCTCTTCATTACTTCAGTGATGCAATGGTGAACTGCCTATTGGCTGATCTGAGTGATGTTCACTGTTGGTGCTTGGAAGTACCCAGTGGTGTAGAAATTGAGTGCAGTGATCACTTTCACTTCCACTGAGAACGCAGTCCAGATGTTGCTCTGTGGCTGTAGATCTGGTTCTGTGAACTGACACAGATCTGAGATTACATCCCTGTAGAGGCACAGCCTCGACATACATTGTTCCTCACAGAACTCCAGGTAGGTAATAATTGGCAGTACCCAAGCTGCATCAGGTAGTACTGAATCCTGAAAGTCTGCCTGCTATGGCTTTGAATCTGCTGGCCATGATCTCCTGCTGTTGCTGTTCCCCCTTCTCCAAAATATTTAGCACTGCAATGCAGACCACATATGACACACACAGTGCATAATTCACAAAAGAAACATTTTTAGGCAAATATCCTGCTCTGTTCATCACTAGAACTCTGATGACTCACTCTGGTAGATGTTACTGTGATGTGGTAATAAATAAATCCCGAGTATATTTGTGTCTCCTCATTAATTGCTGCTTAAAATGTAGTTAACACCAAAAAAAAATTATGACAAGTCTGTGAATTAACTTGCATTAGAAATATTTTCTTCCAGGAGCAAGAGCAAATGTTAACACCTGATCTACTAATTGTAAATCACCAATCACTATTCTTTAATGCACAATTAGCGAATGTGCTAGTTCTATCATACAGAGCAAATTAAAACACCAAGGCCTCCATTCACTATCCATCGGCAAATGATCTTCAAAATTAGCGAGTAACTCTGCCACACTTTATTTAAATTAAACTGTTGTACTTCATGATTGCTGTCACTTTTCTAACTGCCCAAGCAAACAGTCAACAAAAACAGATCTTACCTATGATTGGATTTGATTATTTGATTCAGTGTTTCAATTTCAATCTGAATATTTGTTGTGCTGATACATTTTTTATTGTCAGGTTAAAATGCCACAGGATATGAATATGAATTGCTTCCTTATGACAGTACGCTTTTGTTATCTTATGGAGGGATTCTTATGGTGGGGTTCATAGTTTAGTAATTTTCAACCCTACTATAATTCAGACATAATTATTTTAAATATGTCTTAATTTTAAATTCAAACTCGACCCAGTGTCAATAAAATAAAATTTTTATGTGCAAATTCTTGAATTCCACGAAATGTTGCATTTCTTCATTTTACTAAGTTTTTAACTAACACTTTGTATTAGGTATGTGTGAAAAAAAAGGAGAGATGGCTAGTAAGTGATTTTTATCTGACTGCTTGCAGTGCTTTTACTTCTGTTTGTCAGATACTAATTATGCATGGTTTATTGGGTTTTTAGTTGCCGTGACTTGTCCATATTTACCTGCCTCTCCTTTCCCTTACAACCTGAACCTCAATTAGCCACCTAGTTGTTGCAATTGGTTGTGGAACTTTTCTTCTGCTCTTCAATGGGTTTATACTTTGGCAATACACCAGGTTATCTGATGTCATGAATAACACTTTTAATGGTAGTTTTTTTTTACTTTAAGAAGTGAAATAAAAAATTCTTATTCACACTTTTGATTTACAGATATATTTTAAATATACCGAGAATTATCATACTTCAGATCACCTGATCCTAAACAGCATTCTTGGGTTTGTCTCATAAACTACAGTTTCATAGACACAAAACAATTTTATTGATTTATAGTAATCTAAATATTTAATTTTCATGCTAACACTTCAGTTATATATGTATACCTGTATCTATCAAATTCAAACAGATGTAGGAAAGACTAAATAATATTTAAAATATTAAGATGTAAATATTTCAAAACTATTAAATAAAGGTTTTGTTCATTTTACAGAAGTATGTCCTGATTGCAAAATTGTTTAAGCAAACATTTTTTAGTTTTAAATTAATGCACAAATTATTAAGCCTTATATATGGAAAGTTGAACATGCATCAGCTATATTGTTAGCCACAAACGATGCACAAATTATCTAAAAAAAAAACAAAGGGACTTTCTGTAGTATATTTTACTGTATAATTTCTCTTAGTTCTTAGTTCAGTATACTTGCCCTAGCAGAACATGTATTTCTCTTTAAAATTAACCATACTTCAATTAAATAATTTTTAAATAGTAGAACAGCATGATCAGTTAGATAAATTAATTTCCCATTTAATTCTTAACTAAATTATTGATTAAAAGTTTGAATTAACAAATTTATTGTTTTTGTTTTGAGTTAAATTCTCCACAGTTAACTAAAGATATGTTCATTGCTTAACATGTGTTAATGTAAACGTTTGCCCCCTACCTACTTTGTGTAGGGCTATTTTAGTGACGCCTGGAACGTGTTTGACTTCCTCATCGTTATTGGCAGCATTATAGACGTCGTACTTGGTGAAATTGATGTGAGTACTGTACCTTCCCAGCCACCGTTACTCCTCCCTTTTAGTGCTTCACTAAAGTTATCACTGGACAAGTCACAAACAGTTGAACCTATTTTTAGGATATAAAAGAAGAACCTTCAAAACCTGACTTCTCTCACTTTTTCACTGTCCTTTTCTAGAATGCAGAGAAGGTGAACTCCACAAAACAAAAGCTTGCATAGCTGTGAAAGCATTTGTCTTTTATGAAACTTTTTTTGGTGTTGCTGTGCACAGCCCGACTTGTATGATTCTGTGCTATCTCTGACTGTGGTACAGTTTCAAGCAAAATTTTGAAATCAAACAAGTTAATCTAACTGGGATGATTTGTTTCGAGCACAACATAGGAACTCAAATATACTGGACTGGGTTCTGCTATGGTGCGATGTATCTGCTGTATGAACTTCTGAAACATTAAGCAACAAAAAAGGACACTGTTCCCGTTATGGGTCTATTTAGGTTGTACTGGAAATAACTCCTTAAATAAAACTATAAACTGATGTTAAACGTTCTAGTCTTCATTAATTATTATAGATATTTTAAGTGAATTTTAATCAAGCAAGCTTCTAATCATATTTAATTAATATGATTAAAAAATGAATACAACATTTTCTAAGAAATAATTGAAGACTGGAGTATTTAGTTAAATTGTTTTAGTACATTCATGTTAATTTTATAATTTGACAAGTAAGTTTACAAAAAAAGGGAAAGTGGAAACATGGATACCATTGAATGAAAGAAAAATACTGATGCTTTCACAGTAATGGAAAATACAGCCAAGTTTATCTGGGTTGTAAGTGTATTTGTGTTGTAACTCTGTACTCTCTTGTTACTTTTTTCTATTATCTTTTCTCATCCCTTTCTGCTCCTATTGAATGTTTACATTCACAGCACTATTTCGCTGATGCATGGAACACTTTTGATGCCTTAATTGTTGTTGGTAGCGTCGTTGATATTGCTATCACAGAAGTTAATGTAAGTAAAGGCTATCAGTAACTCCACCTCCAAATTATCCTTGTTCCTTTATCGGGAAATTTTAATATAGAAATTCAAAGTCTGAAATTGTCTTGTATGTTAAACATGTCTTCACTTTAGCAGTGAGTTTTTAACATTTGGACTATTTTTTATACTTCAACTAGTGAAATTCAGAACAATAACTTTTATTCAACATTTAGCTGTCTGATGTCCAAAAAATATTACATCTCGTAGTGATCACAACTGACAATAATATTTGATGCACTGCTTTTTACTCCAAGTTTATACATTTAATTAAAATTGTTGGAACAATTGCATTCAGGTGCAGCGGATGCCCTCGAAGATTTATGATTGACAGTACTATGTCTGTACAGCCAATGAAAGTATATTTCTGACCACATGGGCTGAGACAAGGATATTATAATAACATTGCAACAGAATTTAAATTAAACTGCAATTTCATTATGCTCTCCAGTCAGCCGTTTTAAAACACATTAGTATGGTATAATGCTTTTAGTGTTTGTTTTGCTGGAGGTTGTACAGTCAAGCTGTAGAGCATAGAAATAAAATGAGCAAACTTAAACTACAACTCTATTTTACCTTTTTAGTTGCAGTGGAACTTAAAATTTGCTTTGATAGAATTACAGCTCAATTATTGTCAAATTGCTAATGACAAGATCATTTAATGATGTTTTTGCTTGTAAGCATTACAGTATCATTTTAGGGTTCGAGCGACAATAGAATATCAAATAAATCAATTTAAGATTTTTATTACAGTGATAAGTTTTCTGAGTAATTTCAACAATTGATTTAAAAATGCATATTTGAACAAAAAGATTTCCTAATCCCAAAGCAACAAAAAGACCTCTAAATTAGTGCTAAAAATATTTATTAAAAATGAAAGTACAAAGGAATGAGCTACTTACTTACAATTTTGATCTACCTGTTCTTTCTCAACCGGGCAAGTACAAAAAGCCAGACATAAATGCTGATTTTTTATTGTAACACATCGTGCATTTCTGGTTGCTTCTCAAATACTTCATTTTAATACACATCTACTGTGTACATATGTGTATAAAATTACTGATCTCAAGAGAGGTATCTACACACAAACTTAATGAGGTAAAATTTGCAGTCAGTGGCATACCTCCAGAGTAAACCTCCAACCCACGAAACAAATACGAACCTACCTCCTGGCGTCCAGGCTGCGGAGAGTTCCAGTCTCGGGTCTCCAGGCGGACGTCAACGTAAAGACCCACGGATCCCTGGGGTGTAGGCGGTTTTCCAATGTGGGCCCGGTCCTCCAATCAGTCACTTCATTGCACCAAACTCAATAAAAATTACATTTTTTGACAAATAATTTTAAACATCTTTGCAATATTTGCATGAACTAGTTTAAAGTTTATGTGCATCATTTTTGATTTTTAAATGTTTAATTTAAGGCTTATATATACCCTTACGCTGATGAAAGCAGGCCCTACTACTGTAAGAGTTTTGTGGGCAATTGCTGGGCAGTTGTTAGGCAAATCCCAACTCTGTGCCAGCAATGCTGATTTTCTATGTGGTTCGGCGTACCTTGACAGATCGGAAGTTCCGGATTTTGCACATCCCTCAGTACGCCGTCAGGGAGACTGCAAATTCTGGCCCAATGAAAATACAGTCCCTGGATATGAATGAATTGACTTTTCCACATAATTTGAAGGCTGCTCATTTCAATACTTTTGTGACCAACAACCTGTGCATAGCACATGAAGTCAGTGCCAGCCAAATGCACAAGACGATACAAACTGGTTGGCCCCAGCGAAAGATCAGGGCCACGCGTGAAAAATTATTATTTATTATTTTGATTGTATTCCCTTTGGCACCCTTGAGACTAGGTGCTCCAGTTTCATTATGGGGAGGCCCCTGATTTGAATATTTTGATGGCCCTATACAGATTTTGTGCAGGCTCCTATCACCCTTTGTATTGGCTTATCATCTTGGGCTGAACTGAACCCATCAGACATATAGTAGATCTCAGGTCGTCATTCCTGTTTGCACAGGCCACCCTCCATCATATTATCAGCCCCATAATATACTGGTTTAACAGTTTTGATTAGTTCCTTTTTCTAAATCCTCTTCTTCAAACTTAAACTGTGGAAGATCAGTGGAAAAGACTTGTAGTTCATTTAACCCCTTGTAAGACAAGTATCCATTGCAGATAAAGCCATACCAAGAAAAAATAAACATCTTCTGGTATTTACTTAAAGAGCCTGAGAGACTCTGAAAACTTATTTTTCAAGACAACTGTACCATTTATGTAGATAAACTGGAGTGCAGTGATGTGAGTGGTGACACAATAATGCCTTTTAAGTAACCAATCTTCTCTGCTCATTCAAATGTACTTTTATTCTGGCTGTAAGAAATGTTGAGAAAAATGTGAAATTGCATTGCAACAGTTGGTAGTGCAGTGCCAGCTTTCCAGAACAAGCTGGAGAAAGCTGTTTCTAATGATTCCCTGAATTGAGGATGCCCAAAAATTTCCCAGGATGGCAAAGGAGTAGGTTCAAGTATATATTCAGAAGTTAGAAAACTGTTCCAACTTTATTTAGTAAGACTGTTTTTTTACATTGTCTAACTAACTAAATATATATTTCACTTATGAGCATTCAGTATTCTTATGAAAACATTTTAAAGTATATTCTGAAACAAAAATATGAACTTGCTGTCTTTATTTTTAACATTTATTAATTGAAAACTCACTGCTAAAAACTTTGACTAGAATTATTTTAACCACTGCACTTGTCCAGGTTGTCCATTTATTTGGTAATATGCAGACTGACTATATGACATTAAATAAGCTGTGGGTGGTTTAGAGTTATCATCAGTGTACTTCTTTACAAATTTATGTTTTCTCTCCCAAAAGCATTATATAAAAAAATGCTTTCCTGACAGATTCTTTGTGCTGTTGTGAAAATAACAATTATGAATGGCCTCTTTTAGCTCAGTGAAAACTGGGCAATTAATATTTAAGGATGATTTTTCTTGTTTTGGTTCATATCAGTTATATAAGTGTGTATCCATTCACCAAATGTTAATCCAAGACTGTTATTCTGTCTACAGCAATATAAAATATCACCCATTTAGAATTAATTTTTTTCATCAACATCTTGGTGACCATGCAAATAGATTATGATTGTTATTACATATTCATAAGATAAGGTGACCACAAGTTCATGAAACAATTAGTTGACGGAAAAATTAAAAAAAAGAATGCTGGAAAGTTGAACAAAAACTGAGAATGCTGGAAATGCACAGTGAGTAAGTCAGCAACTGAAAGAAATACCCTTTAATATTTTGGGTGTGACATTTCATCAAAGCTCATTTTATTTAATGAAAGCGTTAATTTTACAAATTACAGTAAAAACCCATTCATATGTTTAAGCAAAAACAATAATGGGTTTTCTAATTCCACTTCATGTTCATTCTGTTTTCTAGAATCTTGTTGAGGCAAGTATATGAACTCTGGTTCATGACCGAGTACCATGCATTTTTGTTCGTATTTTTGTTGCGCACTTTTTATGATCTTTGTTTACACAGAGTTTCACATTTGAAGCACTTATATTGTGGTCATCCAAATTTTCTTTTCTCATTTAATAGGAAAGTAATGCCACCTGCCATTTATTAAAAAAATAATTTGCATAATTTATCCATTTTATACTTTCATGTTTAAATGAGCTTGCAGGTTAAATAATGGCAATAAGGAAGGAATAATCCCATAGTATTTTGAAATTAGCTAATAAATTTGTATGGAGTTTGTTGAACAAATTGTTTAGGAAACCTTTAAGATACACTAGAACTGCCAAACAAAATATTTTACATGAAACTTTGCAAATGAATTAATTTGAACAAAATCATGATTTTCATTTGCACACTGGAAAGATTGTTATTTTTGGATGTAGAATACAAACATTTATGAGACAGGGATTAGTTTAGACATTTCAATATTTATTAGTTCTGATGTATTTATGTTGAAGATAAAAAGTTTGGCACAAACAAGAATAGTTTATTATTTGTAGAGAGATTGGTTATTCAGTTGTCAGAATCGGTCTTGATGGCTAACAAAGAGAGAGGGTTTATTTTCCGACATTTGTTATTGTTAGTGAAGAGGCCAATATTAACGTAAAATGGTTTTCATGCTGATTTTGTTTTAACTAACATCAGCAAACAAAGGAGAATATATTCCAAACTCTTTAATTGCTTTCAACATCTATGTTCCATTTTATTTTATCTTGGAGATGAGAATTTGGCTGACCATAATTCCAACACTTGGTCTTTTGCACTGGATTTTCTGCATGATCACTTGGAGTGAGTAATATAAACAGTAGGAATGAAACCACAATTATTTTTTTCAATACAACTCACTGTCTTCTGTCTGCTGTCTATTCTGATACTCCCAGGCTGCTAGAGTCCCAGATTTTTAATATTATAAACAATCAATGTGCAGTATTAGGAGATTTAGACCTTGGGGGGGGGGGGGGGGGGGGGGCGAGGGGGGTGCGAAACAGCATAATCATAGAATTATTGCTGTCTCTTCATTTCTGGCTTTTCACTTCAGTGAAAATGTATGAGCTTGCAACTCCTCATGAACAATGCATGAATCATGTCTTGAATGTGGGTGGCCATTGTACTGTAGATAATGCCTACTGAATACTCCTTGGGCGATTGTAAGGAGGCAATAGCAAAAATACTGAGCAGCTGTGACCTTCATAGCCACAGATAAAGCAATTCTAATCACAGAGGAGTTCCTCACGTCATCTGCTTTCTACCATTTGATGCAGTTCAGTAATTCCCTATCTGAAGAGCCTTAACTTTCTTGGGCTTTGCTCACTGGGTAGTCCCAGGTATGATATTCTGATTCCGGTCCAGACGTGGATTGGGTCTGTGGTGGATCCGTTGGTCAGGATCACGGCTTGCATGTCATCGTGGAGCAGGCGGAGGATGGTGACAAACTTTTGGGGGCAGCTGAAACGGAGGAGGATGCGTTATAGTCCCTCATGGTTGACAGTGTCAAAGGCCTTTGTGAGGTCAAAGAAGGCCATGTACAAGGTCCCTGCATGTGCTCTTCCCTATATTTCTCTTGTAGTTGTCGAGCTCTGCTCGGAACTCCTACACGGCAAGCAAGCCCCAGGTGGGCAGAGGAAATGTTTCAAGGACACCCTCAAAGTCTCCTTGATAAAGTGCAACATCCCCACCAGCACCTGGGAATCCCTGGCCCAAGACCGCCCAAAGTGCAGGAAGAGCATCCAAGAGGGCGCTGAGCACCTCAAGTCTCGTCGCTGAGAGCATGCAGAAATCAAGTGCAGACAGCGGAAGGAACATGCGGCAAACCAGACTCCCCACTCACCCTTTCCTTCAACCACTGTCTGCCCCACCTGTTACAGAGTCTGTAATTCCCGTATTGGACTATACAGCCACCTGAGAACTCACTTTTACAGTGGAAGCAAGTCTTCCTCGATTTTGAGGGACTGCCTATGATGATGATGATGATTCTGATTCCATAGATGATCTCCTTGTGTGTCCAAACTACATCCTCATCCATTCCTTTGAAAGGTAATAATAGCCATTATGAGTAAAAGCTACAATGCTGTCTCTTATGCTTCAAAGATAAATTTGATTAATTAGTGCCAACTTTGATATGCATCTGTAATTGATTATTCAGTATGAAGGCTCCAGATTGTGATAGTAATTGGCTGCATGTGGAGAGTTCTTGATCTAGGAGTGAGTTCTCTTGTTAGGAAGTGTTGGGGGAGAGAGGGAAGGCTTCCTCTCCCACGAGCAGGCCCACTGATATAGAGGGTCGACGCTCGCCCCAGCCCATATAGCAATTCTCGAAGTTAGCAGACAGTGACGGATGGCAAAGTATAACGATCTTTATTACGAACGTCTGGGAACAACCCGTATCACAGCCGCCTGTGAGTGGGGATGCTCCCCGAACAGCACAATCATACAACTTGTATACATTTCAAAAACCCCTCTGTTCCCGGACAAGACCTCCCTAGATCTCTAATTGGACTACCTTATCAGCGCTACTTCCCTAATTGGACTACCTTATCAGTACTACTCCGGATTGCCAGGTCATGAGCTCTGACTGACAGGCCATGATCTCGTGACCATCTTAGACCGTTCCCAGAATGGTATCATTACGTTGGGATTTGTTATACATTTCCTTTGGTGCCATGAAGTCTCTCTGGTCTCTTCTCACCGCCTTATCAGCGGTCTGTTTAGGTTCTCTCCTATTGACATTCCATGTTGGAATACTATTTGGTATCCCAACCCATAACAGTACCTTCTGGAGCCTTGGAGCTGGAATGTACAAGGCGTGAGAAGAGATACAAGGCGTGAGAAGAGATACAAGGCCTGAGAAGAAAAGCCTTTACCTCCTTATGCAGGAACCAGCACTTTAACCCTTGTCCCGCTGGTACCCCTAATACCAAATTTCTCTTACAGGAAGATAGTGCAACAAAAATGTGGGGCAAGAAGTTCATGTGCTGATAGTAATCTGTATCAAGTAGAATGGCTGCTTCAGATATAAGATAATCCTGCATTTAGATTTTTTATTTGTTTTTATTACATATGTGTTTTTCTTTTATCATCATTTTGTTACATTTTAAGTTTGTGAATTAGATAGGGGCATAAATTATGGTTATAATTGGAAATCCGAAGAAAGATATTAAATGTGCACCTAATTGTGTTCTGTAGATAGAATGTTGAGAAACTGGAAGTTACTTTAAACTAAAAACTTCCCTTGGGTTTCATTTGCCTAGTCCCAGCCATGATGGTTTCATAGAGGTTTAATTAAAAATAATCATTTGATTTTAAAATAATGTTCAACCAGAATATCTGAACAATATTTAGCAGCCTGAGGGTTTTCTTGCAATGCTTCCTGATATCTTCATATTTGCTTTATTTTTACTCTGCTCTTGATCATTCAAACAGCTGTGTCGAAAGTGCTCTCCTACTGTAATTTGTTTCATTTTCTGTTGAATAAATAAGTGTTCACTTAATTATTGCAATAATGCATTCGAAGTAAATAACTCAGAAATAATTTTGCATTAATAAAGACATTTAAGGATGTAAATAAATATATCCATACAACTTTGTTTCTGTGGGGTAGAAATTTGCTTCAGGCTGCAGCGCAAATCAGACAATAGCAAATCGATAGTCCGTGGAATTCCATTGAAATCAATGAAAAAGAAAATTGGCTGGGGTGTGAAGTGGACTGCCGATTCTCTATTGCCCGTTTTGCACTATCGCTTAAGAGGAATATCTCTGGGGTTTTCAGTTACTATTGGTAGTAATTTAAACCACACTATCAGCAGAGATCAGCAATAGCCTCTGTTGAGCATTTCAAGAAGCAGGAATTAAGGTCTTTACCTTTATAAATAACAGATTAATATTACCATTGTCAGAACAGAAAATAGCACACCAAACTAATCAATTCATGAGTGAGAAGTAGACGTATAATGGAGGAAACAATAGCAGAATGCTGCAATCTTTAGCATAGAGATGAATCCCAGAACACAGAGGGAAGCTTGGAAAGCAGTTGAACACAGTCTGAAAAGGTATCAACAAGAGATTTAGGGGACGATATTTGGTATTGCCCCATTTGGGGGCGGTAACCGAGGCGAGGCGGGACTTCCTGCGTCCGTCGCGGAAGTCCTGTCCCGGCCACAAAATTAAGGTTACCACTACCGAGATGAAGTGGAGCATAATCTCGGGCTCTCCACTTCCTCTCGGGGGCAGGACCAGGGCGGTAAGCACGCGAATTTGTCTCATAGTGCTGGCACGAGCACAGAGCCCTCCCCTTCCATTAAAGGGAAGGACACGCAAGCTCTGCAATGAGGCGAGGAGTCACCACTATGCTCCCGTGGTGCGGGGTGCCATGGCCACAGCCTGGCACAAAAGCGGAATACTGGGATGCACCATCGCGGCACGTACCCTGCGAAATGGACAACGAAAGGTCGGACCAGTAAGTCGGTCGTGCAAAAAAAAATGGCACTACCCATCTGTCCTTTACTTTTCGCCCCGTGAGCTGAGTGTGGCCCAGTTTGCGACCCGCGAGGCAGTCTAACGGTGTGCTACCCAATTTTCGTTGCAGGGTGAAAACTGATCGCTTCGCACGGCGGTGATATCGTCGGCGCAGCGGCCCGGGGTGCTACCTGCAGGGAGCAGGGCGTAGCCGGTTTGTGTCTCTACTAACTCCCGGCCAATTTCCTGGGAGGCGGTAGCAACCCCCCCGCCAAGATAAGAAATCGTTTGCGCCCCGTTAATAATGGAAGATGCAAAAGATGCAAATTTCTCCTCCTTAATGATTGGAAAATTACAGAATGGAAAATTTGGATCTGCTACCAAATCAGAAGGGTGAATCCATAAACCTGACGAAGCTGAGACCAGCAAACTTGAGGGTCACTAATTTCTTTAGTTTAGAGAACTTGGAGGGTGTGTCGAGGTAGATTTTAGAAGTATCACAACTGAATCTGGTAAGTATCAGCCTCATATTTGTTGCCTCAACAATAACATGCATATTATGAGAAACATCATGTGTAACTGCTTTTCAAGCTTCCTTCTGTGTTTTGGGATTCAACCCTATGCTAAAAATTGCAGCATTCTGCCATTGTCTCCTCCATTAAACGTTTACCTCTCCCATTTAGTAGAGTGCAGTTCATGGATATAATCCTAAAGGCATGTATGTTGGAGCAGCAGCAGAATATACTCATGCCAATATTTAAGGAGGGTCAGTGGGTACGATCGGCGGGTCAGGTGGGAAAGCATTTTTTTCCCTAGCGGGTCGGTACCCCGCTGTGAACCCACCGCCACACGCCTGTCCCCAATGTCAGGTCTGTCCGTGCTGAGCAGACCCGACATGCAGGGGCGGGTTCACAGCGGGGGACCCAATTCAGGTAATTAGGGGCTTGTTCAGAGCCACTTAAGAATGAATTTCAACTCGCCTTTTGAATTTGACAGCTCATCCATGGGGAGCACACTGGTCGTGGAACATATCTGTCAAGCTGAGGTGGGAGTTCAGTGGCCATTGAATCAGCAGTTGAGTTGACCACATCACGTGTACAATAAAAGCTCCCACCTTACGGAGATATCTTCCCTCAGCTGCAAACTCTTCCTCACTGCACTGCCACAACAGATTCCCCTTGCTACAAGTCTTTACACAAGTCTCCATCCAGTCTGACCTCATTACCTCTCTCACCATTGACAGATCGCTTCTGTCATCTCTGCTTTACTTGCCATCTTTTCTATCAGCATGGAGTGCCCTTTATACTCTCTCACCTTGGTCCTCAGAATACCACCACGATCAATCCCAACACCAGCGGCACCAGGCACACCAGCAGCACCAACAACAACAACAGCAACACTTCTCTGCAATCACCTAATGCTGCACAGGACAGAGGGCATTAGCACCCGAACACATTGCTGCCGGGATGCCAGCGCTGACCTCATGGTCAGATTTACTTCACTTGACGCTGTGCAAACCCTGGCTACCACATGATGCGCCAGGTTGGCACCACCCCACACCAACACCATAAAGCAGCTCTACAATGTCTAAGCCACTTCCAAAGGTGCACACAAATCTGTCCAAGAATGCAAAGTGTTGAAAATAAAGATTTCAATGTTGACACCACATTAACAGGAACTTTACATGAACATTACATAAAACATCCAAGTGCCTACTTGTGTGTTGTTAGTTGGTATGATTGCACTACGATGAAGGTGAGTGTGAGGGGTGGCTAGTCAGATGGGGATGTGATAATGTAGCTAGAGAGGGATGGGTGGAGGTGCAAGATAAGTTGGTGTGAGTAAGCATGTGCAGAAGTAGGGTAGGGAAGACAGAGCAATGGGGATGTGATGAGTGGCACAGCAGGATGTGGTTGAGTGTGGCTTTGTACTAACGGTTCGTGATCTACTGAGATCATTGAAACATTTGCGGCCTTGCACTCAGGTCCTTCTGACCACATCCCTGCTTGTGCCCGCCTCTATATTGTGCAACCAGGCTATGTTGATCTCCTAAGGAGGTCTCTTCCGCCCATGGGAAGGGAAGAGGATCTCCCTGTGGGCTGTGACTCCCTCCATAAGTATACGGAGGGAGACATGGAAGAGCTTGGGTGCAGCGCAGTGCCTCTATGCAGTGTTTGTTAGTGTTTGTAGCACCTCAATGCAGAACACTGACAGCACAAACTTCAAAATAAAGTTAGCCATGGTCTCTTTAAGTAAACCAGCAGATGACGTGGACATCACCAGACCCGTTTCCTCTAATTGATCGGCAAACATGTTGGACGGGCTTAACAATTTCAGAGGCCGGGATGGAGACAAAAGCAGGGTTGGAACCCACCACTGATGTTGTCTGCCATGGTCCTGCCGAGGTTAGCAAAATCACGGCCTTCAGTTTCAGAATGTAGCATTTTCCAAAGCTTGATCTGAGATTCATTCTCTGGTGGAAAATATAATGCCTGCACTATAGTCCTTTGACTAGGACTATAATACCTGTAGTGCAATCATACCAACTAATAACACACAAAGGTAGGCACTTGGATGTTTTATGTAATGTTCATGTAAAGTTTCTGTTAATGTGCTCCAATGTTGCAATATGAGACATGGGGCTCTATTTGCAGCCAACTCTCTAAGCAGACCGACTAGAGTCTTAAATTTAAATCAAGCCAAATACATAGGTATGAAGAGCAAGTTGGCTAAAATAGATTTGGAAATTAGATTAAAAGGCAATAGCGAATATTTAAATAAGTATTTCATAATTATCAATGAATATACATTCCATTGAGAAATAAAATCTCCATGGGAAAAGTGATCCATCTGTGGATAACTAGAGGTTAAGGATAGTATTAGATTAAAAGAGGCGTATAATGTTGCTAAGAAAAATAGCAAGCCTGAGGATTGGAAGAGTTTTAGAAACCAGCAAAGGATGACCAAAAAATTGATAAATAAGAAGAAAGTAGAATATGAGAGTAAACTATCAGAAATATAAAAACAGATTGCAAGAGTTTCTACAAGTATTTAAAAAGGAAGAGAATACAAAAGTCAATGTGGGTCCCTTGGAGGCTGGGACAGGAGAAATTGTAATGGAAAATAAGGAATTGGTAGAGACATTGAGAAACAAATATTTTGTATCTGTCTTCACAGTAGTAGACACGAAAAACATACCAGAAATAGTGAGGAACCAAGTGCCTAGTGAGATTGAGGAAATTAAAGTAATTAATATTAGTAAAGAAAAAGTACTGGAAGAATTAATGGGACTAAAAGCCGACAAATCCTCTGGACCTGATGGCCTACACCATGGGGTTCCAAAAAAAAGGTTGCTGGAGATAGTTGAGGCATTGTTTGTGATCTTCAAAAATGCACTAGATTCTGGAACAGTCCTCATGGATTGGAAGGTAGCAAATGTAACACTGCTATTCAAGAAAGGAGGGAAAGAGAAAACAGGAAATTCCAGACCAGTTATCCTGACATCAGTCATCGGAAAAATGCTGGAATCCATTATAGAGAAAGTATTAACAGAGCACTCAGAATATCATCATCTGAAAAAGAAATTGTGTTTGACCAATCTATTAGAGTTTTTTTTGAGGATGTAACTAGTAGGGTAGATAAAAGTGAACCAGTGGATGTAGACTATTTGGATTTTCAAAAGGCATTCGATAAGGTCCCACATAAAGATTGTTACGCAAGATAAGGGCTCATGGAGTTGAGGGTAATATATTAGCATGGATAGAGGATTGGTTAAAGGACAGAAAACAGAGAGCAAGAATAAACGGGTCATTTTCAGGTTGGCAGGCTGTTACTAGTGGGGTGCTATGAGTATCAGTGCTGGGGTCTCAACTATTTACAATCTATATTAATGTCTTAGATGAAGGGACTGAGTGTAATATATTCAAGTTTGTTGATGATACAAAGCTAGGTGGGAATGTAAGCTGTGAGTTCACAAAGAGACATAGACTAGGCTTATATTCAATGGAATTTAGAAGAATGAGAGGGGATCTCATAGAAACATATAACATTCTGACAGGATTGAACAGGTTAGATGCAGGAAGAATGTTCCCGATGTTGGTGAAGTCCAGAACCACGGGTCACAGTCTAAGGATAAGGGGTAAGCCATTTAGGACCGAGATGAGGAGAAACTTCTTCACTCAGAGTTGTGAGCATGTGGAATTCTCTACCACAGAAAGTTGTTGAGGCCAGTTCGTTAGATATATTCAAAAGGGAGTTAGATGTGGCCCTTATGGCTAAAGGGATCAAGGGGTATGGAGAGAAAGCAGGAATGGGGTACTGAAGTGCATGATCAGCCATGATCATATTGAATGATGGTGCAGGCTCGAAGGGCCGAATGGCCTACTCCTGCACCTATTTTCTATGTTTCTATTGAGTGAGTGGGCAAGAAGGTCGCAGATGAAGTATGCTATTTAGTAAATGTGAGGTTATTCACTTTGGTAGGAAGAATAAATATTTTTTAAATGGCGAGAAACTGTTAAATGTTGGTGTTCAGTGGGATTTGTGTGTCCTTGTACACGGAACACAGAAAGTTAACATGCAGGTATAGCAAGCAATTAGGAAGGCAAATTATTGCAAGGGGATTGGAGTACAAGGGTAAGGAAGTCTTTCTGAAATTGTACAGGGCTTTGGTGAGACCACACCTGGAGTATGGGATACAGTTTTGGTCTTTGTACCTAAGGAAGGATATACCTGCCTCAGAGGCAGTGCAACAACGGTTCACTGGATTGATTCTTGGGATGAGAGGGTTGTCTTATGAGGAGAGATTGAGTAGAATGAGCCTATACTCTTTGGAGTTTAGGAGAATGAGAGGTGATATAATTGCAACACAAGATTCTGAGAGGACTTAACAGGGTAGATGTTGAGAGGCTGTTACACCTGGCTGGAGAGTCTAGCAGTAGGGGGCATAGTCTCAGGATAAGGCTGAGATGAGAAGAAATTTCTTCACTCAGAAGAAATTTCTTTGGAATTAACTAGCCTAGAGCGCTGTGGATGCTCAGTCATTGAGTATATTCAAGGCTGAGATTGATAGATTTTTGGACTCTAAGAGAATCAAAGGACATGAGAATCGGGCGGGAAAGTCGAAGATCAGCTATGAGCTTATTGAATGGCGGAGCAGGCTTGAGGGGCTGAATGGCCTACTCCTGCTCCTATTTCTTAGGTGCTGATATTGGTTGGGAACTGTGGTCATCAATAAAGGGAGGTTTGGCTTGGGTAAGGACGTTGCAAGTCTGGTTTCAGCCAGTTTAATTACAGTGTCTGCTAGGACAGGAAGGTGGTTCTCAGTTAAGCATTCAGTCTATAAGCACACAGATTCATACCACTGCTAGACATCGAGAAATCATAGAACTGTCCACTGCAACAGTTCACCCATTCTATACCATAATGCCGAGACATCACAGAGTGTTGCTGATCCACCCCTGTTGCCCACATACCAAATTGGTCACTTTAACTGTAACTTCTTTCACTATAATTGCAAAGAAATACCACCAAGAATCACAAAGATTGTACAGGGGTAAAACAGACAAATATATGGAATAGGAATATATCTCTGTGCCATATCATTAATTGGAGAGGCTGCAGAGGATATTTACTGGAATGGTACCAGGGATGAGATACTTCAGTTATGTGGAGAGACTACAGAAGTTGAGATTGTTCTCCTTAGAGAAGAGATGAAACGGAGATTTAATAGAGGCATTCAAAATTATGAAGCATTTTGAGAGAGTAGATAGAGAGAAACTGTTTCCATTGACAAGAGGGTTGATAAACAAAGGGCACAGATTTAAGATAATTGGCAAAAGAACTTGGAGTTTGGAGAGATGTGGAGAATCTTTTTATACAGTGTCTTATGGTCTGGAATGCACTACCATCAAATTGGATCAGCAGGTGTTTTCTGTGTGCTGGTGGTAAGTATTTTAATAGAAAATGTGACCTGACAATAACACCAATTAAAGCCCCTCTCTGACATTTCTGATTGGTGCCAAATCAATGTTAAAAATTATTGACACGCAGAAAATAGGGCCTAATGAGTTTTAAAGTAATGCTCACTTAATATTTGATGTGTGGTACCACAATTACATTATCCGAATTCATTCTTATAAGAGTGTGCTGTTACATAAATATAGCAAAGATAGTCATTAATTCTAAAGGGGCAAAGTGTGTTAAAAAGATAAGCCTGAAGGCTCTGTGCCTCATTGCGAGGAGTATTCGGAATAAGGTGGACGAATTAACTGCGCAGATAGCAGTTAACGGGTATGATGTAATTGGCATCACGGAAACATGGCTCCAGGGTGACCAATATCCAAGGGTATTCAGCATTTAGGAAGACAGAGAAGAAAAGGAGGCGGGGTGGCATTGCTGGTTAAAGAGGAAATTAATGCAATAGTAAGGAGGAACCTTAGCCTGGATGATGTGGAATCGGTATGGGTGGAGCTGCGGAATTCCAAAGGGCAGAAAACGTTAGTGGGAGTTGTGTACAGAGCACCAAACAGTAGTAGTGAGGTTGGGGACAGCATCAAACAAGAAATAAGGGATGTGTGCAATAAAGGTACAGCAGTTATCATGGGTGACTTTAATCTACATATTGATTGGGCTAACCAAACTGGTAGCAATGCGGTGGAGGAGGATTTCCTGGAGTGTATTAGGGATGGTTTTCTACACCAATATGTCGAGGAACCAACTAGAGAGCTGGCCATCCTAGACTGGGTGATGTGTAATGAGAAGGGACTAATTAGCAATCTAGTTGTGCGAGGCCCCTTGGGGAAGAGTGACCATAATATGGTAGAATTATTTAGTAAGATGGAGAGTGACATAGTTAATTCGGAAACTAGGGTCCTGAACTTAAGGAAAGGTAACTTCGACGGTATGAGGCATGAATTGGCTAGAATAGACTGGCAAAGGATACTTAAAAGGTTGACGGTGGATAAGCAATGGCAAACATTTAAAGATCACATGGATGAACTTCAGCAATTGTACATCCCTGTCTGGAGTAAAAATAAAACGGAGAAGGTGGCTCAACCATGGCTAACAAGGGAAATTAAGGATAGTGTTAAAGCCAAGGAAGAGGCATATAATCTGGCTAGAAAAAGCAACAAACCTGAGGACTGGGAGAAATTTAGAATTCAACAGAGGAAGACTAAGAGTTTAATTAAGAGGGGGAAAATAGAGTATGAGAGGAAGCTTGCAGGTAACATTAAAAACTGACTGCAAAAGCTTCTATAAATATGTGAAGAGAAAATGATTAGTGAAGATAAACGTAGATCCCTTGCAGTTGGATTCAGGTGAATTTATAATGGGGAACAAAGAAATGGCAGACCAATTGAACAAATACTTCGGTTCTGTCTTCACGAAGGAAGACACGAATAACCTTCCGATTGTACTAGGCGACAGTAGGTCTAGTGAGAAGGAGGAATTGAAGGATACCCTTATTAGGCAGGAAATTGTTTTAGGGAAATTGATGGAATTGAAGGCCGATAAATCCCCGGGGCCTGATAGTCTGAATCCCAGAGTACTTAAGGAAGTGGCCCTAGAAATAGTGGATGCTTTGGTGATAATTTTCCAACAGTCTATCGACTCTGGATCCGTTCCTATGGACTGGAGGGTAGCTAATGTAACCCCACTTTTTAAAAAAGGAGGGAGAGAGAAAACGGGTAATTATAGACCGGTTAGCCTGACATCAGTAGTGGGGAAAATGTTGGAATCAATCATTAAGGATGAAATAACAGCGCATTTGGAAGGCAGTGACAAGATCGGACCAAGTCAGAATGGATTTATGAAAGGGAAATCATGCTTGACGAATCTTCTGGAATTTTTTGAGGATGTAACTAGCAGAGTGGACAAGGGAGAACCAGTGGATGTGGTGTATTTGGACTTTCAAAAGGCTTTTGACAAGGTCCCGCACAAGAGATTGGTGTGCACAATTAAAGCGCATGGTATTGAGGGTAATGTACTGACATGGATAGAGAACTGGTTGGCAGACAGGAAGCCGAGAGTCGGGATAAACGGGTCCTTTTCAGAATGGCAGGCAGTGACTAGTGGAGTGGCGCAGGGCTCAGTGGTGGGACCCCAGTTCTTTACAATATTTATTAACGATTTAGATGAAGGAATTGAGTGTAATATCTCCAAGTTTGCAGATGACACTAAACTGGGTGGTGGTGTGAGCTGTGAGGAGGACACTAAGAGGTTGAAGGGTGACTTGGACAGGTTAGGTGAGTGGGCAAATGCATGGCAGATGCAGTATAATGTGGATAAGTGTGAGGTTATCTATTTTGGGGGCAAAAACACGAAGGCAGAATATTATCTGGATGGCGGAAGATTAGGAACAGGGTCGGTGCAATGAGACCTGGGTGTCATGGTTCATCAGTCACTGAAAGTGGGCATGCAGGTACAGCAGGCGGTGAAGAAGGCAAATGGTATGTTGGCCTTCATAGCTAGAGGATTTGAGTATAGGAGCAGGGAGGTCTTACTGCAGTTATACAGGGCCTTGGTGAGGCCTCACCTGGAATATTGTGTTCAGTTTTGGTCTCCTAATCTGAGGAAGGACATTCTTGCTATTGAGGGAGTGCAGAGAAGGTTCACCAGACTAATTCTAGGGATGGCTGGACTGTCATATGAGGAGAGACTGGATCAACTCGGCCTTTATTCACTAGAGTTTAGAAGGATGAGAGGGGATCTCATAGAAACGTATAAGATTCTGACGGGACTAGACAGGTTAGATGCGGAAAGAATGTTCTCGACTTTTGGGAAGTCCAGAACCAGGGGACATAGTCTTAGGATAAGGGGTAGGCCATTTAGGACTGAGATGAGGAGAAACTTCTTCACTCAGAGAATTGTTAATCTGTGGAATTCCCTGCCGCAGAGAGTTGTTGATGCCAGTTCATTGGATATATTCAAGAGGAAGTTAGATATGGCCCTTACGGCTAAAGGGATCAAGGGGTATGGAGAGAAAGCAGGAAGGGGGTACTGAGGGAATGATCAACCATGATCATATTGAATGGCGGTGCAGGCTCGAAGGGCCGAATGGCCTACTCCTGCACCTATTTTCTATGTTTCTATGTTTCTGTAGCACATTGTAAATCCATCTAGAAACATGCACATGTCTACTTTTGTTTTTCCATGTTTGGATCGTGCATCATAAATCTACACAATTAAATTATGGATACATTTCCATACATACTGTTAAAGACACAGTGAAGCAAAGTTAGTTAAATAAGGTCAAAATATAACAGTAATTATTTGTTTTAATAACAAGGTGTAAAATTTCATATATCCAGTACATTTAGGTTCTCTAATTTTACAGGAACAATTCTAATTAATAAAACTCTATTTGGTGTCTTGGTTAAATATTCTTTTATTTATTCTTCCTTAAATCTTTAATTTATTCTGTGCTTTAATTTTCAAATTTTCATCATTAAATTAGCAAAATTATTTACGAATTTACTTACCTCTTTTCCTTTTCATTCATTTACAATGTGTATATTTGTTTTAGTAGCCTCTATTATTATTATGTGTATGCTATTTATGATAACACAAAGTTATCGTGATATTTATAATTCTATAATTAATTTTTGTCACATTTTATGCTAATTATTTTCTAAAGCTCCAAAGCATTTTAAACCTTATGCACTGGTAATTGCATGCATTTGGCACCACACTGCATTTGCATGAATTTGTTGAACTCACTCCTCACCATAATTTTCCCTTTCCCGTATTTTCATTATTATTACCCTGCACTTGAGGCATTGAACCATTTCAACTCCATGTTTACTATTTTTTAATGTAATCAGTTGCTGTGACAGAATGTGGGGTGCTTGGGAACAATAGTAATTGCAGCTTTTTCTGCAAAAAGTACTAATTTTTTTCATAATATTCAAATTAATTATTATAGTTGGCCTTGGGTCACCCGTTGAATGTCATGGTCAGTAAACTAGAGCTTTATATCAATACAGTTTGAGTGTATAAATTCTATCACATTTGTGTTAACGATATGTGTAATTTTTAGATATTTTAACAAAGAAAAAATATACGTGCATGGACCTGTTTTAATAAATGTATTGTGCATGGATAAGTGACTTTATTTTCTTATCAAGTATTGAATTTAACTATGTGAACACAGTAAGAGGGTTTTGCATGGGGACCATGTGGTGTTTGTACATTAGCACTTTGACCTCTGGGACAAGGGTTTGAATGCAGCCTGGACTAATGTGATGAAGGTACCCAGAGTTTACTGATTGTAAGGATCCTATGTGAACTAAGTTTGGACAGTCTCAACCCAGTTAGCAATCTTTTTCAGAGAGGCATTTTCTGTGGAACTGGAAATGTCACACTGATGCAGCAGTTGGTGCTGTTCTGAGATTGGGACAAAGCACAATGTTGGGGCAGAATGGACAGAGCTTTACTCTGCTTCTAACCAGTGGTATACCTGACTCGGCAGTACTTGACACAGTGTGTCTGAAATGGGAAAACATTCCATGTCTCAGTGCTAACATTTCTCATCTTGATAAGCAAAAATTCAACAATTTAAAAGGAAAAAAGCAGCTGAGATCTGAGGTGCTATTTACGTAATTCATATTCTTAAGCTATTTGCTTGCAAATATTTTTACAAGCTGGATTACCTGTGGGATGTAACAAGCAGAAAGTGTGAAAAAATATATATTGTGCATTTCCTGGTGACTAAATGCACTGCAGTTTTGACAGAGGTCTTAGGTTAGATTGATGGCACTCACTCTCAGCTGAAAATAAATAAAGTATTTGTTGTAAAAAGACAGCCATGAAAACTATAAGGGTCAAAGGTACCAAATGTCCTTATTTATATGCAGTGGTTTGTAAAGGGCTTAAGTATAACAAATTACAAATGGGAATAGCTATTTCTTTATTGGGAATTTAGTATATAAAATTGATGCATCACTCTTGCAGTTGTTGCTCTGTTCCTTTGAGATGCTGTCGTTTCTAACCTATGCTTACATGTATAAGAGTTATTAAATAACACCATGCCAATTTCAGCAAACTGTAATTAGTTAAAAGGCCAAAAAGTGTGAGTAGTTTTCTGGTATACGGTTTTACAAAATGTTTCTTAATGCTTCATACACTTTGAGATTTTACTATAAGTAGCTTGTGTATTTTTAGTAAATGATGTTTTCAATTTTAGTTTGGCCCCATGCACGTCTGACCAGCATCAGGTGGCAAGCTGGCTGAAGAGGAACCCAAAGGTCCTCTTCAGTTTTGTGGTTCTGCGAGGAGTGGGAGGGCTTCTCCAGACTCCACAAATCCAGCCTGGCTGCTGCTGCTCAAGCTCTCCCCAACCCCATCCTAGGAACCTATCTCCAGCCTGGAGGCTGGTTGGACTGCCTGATATTACACATCCTGGAGCTGGCAGTCTGTTTGCTGCTGCAGCCCGCCAACCTGGTGCAAATGAAGTCTGGTCCTCAAATTGGGCCAGGCCTCTCAGCAGGAATACCGGGCGGTTGATTGGCAAGTCCCATCGGCAGCGGACTGCCTTTCGCTCTGGGGGACAGCGCACCATTTTTTGTTTAAACTGGTCTATCTCGTTTAAATCTCAGTGCTTCTAATTTAAGTTTACATTATCACTTTATTTAGTTATTAATTTAAATATTCGTTTCTAAAGCCTTTTGCAAAGCCAACAGAGAGCCCCCCTACAGGGGAACCTGGGGTAAGATACAAAAAGTGTTCCCTGATGTTTACCTTGCATGGATGTTTTCTTTCTGTGAATTTCCTCTAATTAATTTCAATCCAATATTTGTTCCTGACTTTTAGTCTTTGAGTTACTAATTGAGTCAATCATTGTTAATATAAATATTGTGTAATAGACTGTTTGATTTAATCTATATAATAAATTTTCAGAATTATGTTGACCCCAATTGAAGATTTTAAACTTTAAAAGAAACTGGTTGTGACAGGAAACATAAATTTTCTGAAAATTTACCTTTTGTAGCATGAAGTCTTTCAGATCACACTGTGCTTATGCAGATCAATGCAGTTAAGTATGGGAAGGTGATTGAGGCACACCTTGAATTCCTTTGTGATTACCTTTCTGATTGTCTTCTCCCTGTTTTGTCTTACAATCTGTTGAATGCATTTATTCATTTTTTCTTGCAAATTGATTTTAATTGAATTTGTGCACAATTACTTTTAGAGTTCTGAGGAAAGTTCCAGAATTTCCATTACCTTCTTCCGTCTCTTCCGTGTAATGCGATTGGTCAAACTACTGAGCCGTGGTGAGGGGATACGTACATTATTATGGACATTTATCAAGTCCTTCCAGGTATGTATCCAGTTTTATTCTTGTAATCAGGGAATCAGTTGATACTATTACATGTGTGTGTGTGTATATATATATATATATATATATAAAAATAAAGGTCTGATTAATACTAATGTCTGCATTAAGTCGAATTCATACTAATAATATCAAAGATGTACACCAGATTTTTTTTAATATGAGTGTCCGACCTATTTTCTAAATGTGAACCATTTGATTGAAAGTCCAAAGAGAAATCTGGCATTAAAGCCCAGCTCATAGATTAGATAGAGATATTCCTTTGAATACGACAGCATTGCTAACTTTTAAAATCACATATAATTTCCATTCTACGAATATTTGACCATAGAATCATAAGAATTCCAACACAGAAGGATGTCATTCTACTTCACACTTTTTGACAGTGCTAGGACTTTCACTGAAGTTATCTACCGTCATCCTATTTTCCTCACCAAGTTGCTAATTAGAATATGGCACAGCAGCAGAATCTACCTAAGGAAATAGGGCGGAAGGTGCCGGGGGCGGAGGGTGCTGGAATAATCACAACTGGCTCCATTATGCTGAACTGCAATTAGTTGGTTTGTCAGTCGCCATGTAGAAGTCCATGGTCCAGAACATCCTACATTCCTGCTTGTATAGGGAAATGTTGTGATAGACGGTGGGTACCTAAAAAGGAAGGAGGAGAACAAGGATATGTTGCATTCATTTGAGTTAATAGTCCAATATCAGGTAGATACATGAATAGATAAATATTTGGATGAATGGAAATTGGAAGGAGTGGAGGAATGGCAAAGCAGTTTGTGCTGAATTGAATACACTTGTACCGCTGGATATCTGAGGAATAATTTTGTGAGTTTGCACTCCAAGTGTAGAACTTTGCCCATTGGGAATGTATATTGCAAATTTGGGCATGCCTTCGATTATTTTCCATCCATTAACTGCTCTGTAAACAAATGATAGCCCAAAATATTAAAGACTAGTAAAAGTTCTGAGTAAACATTGACCGAATGCCTCATCATGACTTGTGTCACAGTAGCACTTTATCTTAGATTAATGACAAAATATAATAAAATGTCATTTTTAAAGAAGCAAAAGCAGGACTTAATAAATTAAAAGTATAGAAAATACTTGGTATTGATTTCTGGGGAACTTGTGTCAGAAAACTACTGACAAAAAGTGTGTGAAAAGGCCTTGTGTGATTCTTCCAACTTTTTCCACTTGTGAAAGTGTTTAAATGACTCTACCTACAGGAGAAGAACAATATTAGACATATGTTGGGTTTAATATGACAATGCAAATCCTCCACAGTCTTTTGTTGCATTGTCTTACTTTGGGGGTGGGGTGGTACAGATAGTTACAGCAAGACCAGGGTAATAAATAGCTCCCATACAGCTGCAGCTTTTTAAGTCCTGCTGTGAGAAATACTGGAGAGAAGGATAGTCCTTTTTGGAGCAAAAGTGCTTCTCTTCTGAAGAATGGCAGCAAAGCAGCCCAAATGAAGGTAGTAGAAAAAATGAGCAAATTGTTACCTGTGACCAGATCCTGGGAGCAGGTGAGGGAGAAATCTGCTAGACTCCAAAAGGTTGCCAAGGTATGTGTACTTGTGCTTTGCTTAATTTTACAATGGCACAAAGCTTTACTGTAGCTCTGTGGTCTGCTGTTACACAGATCACAAGATATACTGAGAGAGTACCCATCAGCAGAAATAGGTATAGATGAGGGAGTTGTCTCTCAGAGCAACTCCATGCTACCCAGCCTCCCGAGTCAAATGGCCCATGCAGAAAGTGGGCAGGTCCAAGCAGCCGCCACAGAAGCAGACAGTTTCATGGTCATATTATGACCCAGCAGAAGGATGTAGAGAGGTACCACCATCCCAGAAATAGTTCATGGACATCCAGCAAACATCGACGTAACTTCCATCTCCTGCAAGCAAGAACTAGATTAAGTAATACGATGCACTCTCCATACTTATTGTATACTCGATTTGTATTTTATGGAGGCATGTATCTTTTTGCTGCATTTCTTGTTTTCCACACTGGTATCAGCTCAAGAGGATAAGAACATAAGAAATAGGAACAGGAGTAGGCCATACAGCTGATCTGATCATGGACTCAGCTCCACTTACCTGGCCGCTCCCCACAACCCCTTATCCCCTTATCGTTTAAGAAACTGTCTATTTTTGTCTTAAATTTATTTAATGTTCCAGCTTCTACAGCTCTCTGAGGCAGCGAATTCCACAGATTTACAACCCTCTGAGAGAAGAAATTTCTCCTCATCTGTGTTTTAAATGGGCGGCCCCTTATTCTAAGATCATGCCCTCTAGTTCTAATCTCCCCTATCAGTAGAAACATCCTCTCTGCATCCACCTTGTCAAGCCCCCTCATCTTATAGTTTTGATAAGATCACCTCTCATTCTTCTGAATTCCAATGAGTAGAGGCCCAACCTACTCAACCTTTTCTCATAAATCAACCCCCTCATCCCCGGAATCAACCTAGTGAACCTTCTCTGAACTGCCTCCAAAGCAAGTATATCCGTTCATAAATATGGAAACCAGAACTGCACGCAGTATTCCAGGTGTGGCCTGACCAATACCTTATATAGCTGTAGCAAGACTTCCCTGCTTTTATACTCCATCCCCTTTGCAATAAAGGCCAAGATACCATTGGCCTTTCTGATCACTTGCTGTACCTGCATGTTATCCTTTTGTGTTTCATGCACAAGTACCCCCAGGTCCCGCTGTACTGCGGCACTTTGCAATCTTTCTCCATTTAAATAATAACTTACTCTTTGATTTTCTTCTGCTAAAGTGCATGACCTCACACTTTCCAACATTATACTCCATCTGCTGAATTGTTGCCCACTCATTTAGCCTGTCTATGTCCGTTTGCAGATTTTTTGTGTCCTCCTCACACATTTCTTTTCCTCCCATCTTTGTATCATCACCAAATTTGGCTCGTTACACTCAGTCCCTTCTTCCAAGTCGTTAATATAGATTGTAAATAGTTAGGGTCCCAGCACTGATCCCTGCAGCACCCCACTAGTTACTGGTTGCCAACCAGAGAATGAACCATTTATCCCCACCCTCTGTTCTCTGTTAGTTAGCCAATCCTCTATCCATGCCAATATATTACTCTCAACCCTGTGAACTTTTATCTTGTGCAGTAATCTTTTATGTGGCACCTTGTCAAGTGCCTTCTGGACGTCCAAATGCACCACATCCACTGGTTCCCCTTTATCCACCCTGTTCGTTACATCCTCAAAGCACTTCAGCAAATTTGTCAAACATGACTTCCCCTTCATAAATCCATGCTGACTCTGCCTGACCAAATTTTGCTTTTCCATATGTCCTGCTAGCCCCTCTTTAATAATGGACTCCAACATTTTCCCAACCACAGATGTTAGGCTAACTGGTCTATAGTTTCCTGCTTTTTGTCTGCCTCCTTTTTTAAATAGGGGCTTTACATTTGCAGTTTTCCAATCTGCTGGAACCTCCCCAGAATCCAGGGAATTTTAGTAAATTACAATCAATGCATCCACAATACCTGCCACTGCTTCTCTTAAGACCCTAGGATGCAAGCCAGCCTGCAGGCCAGGATCTCCCTGGTCACCCAGGATCCACCCATCTCGGGTAGAAATGCCATTAAGTAATGGTGGGACTGCTAACTGGCATAGAATAAGTGCACTGTGGGAACCACCTGCATGCTGTAATTCTGATGGTTATTTAAAATCTGAGTATTAATTGAATGGAGCCCCTTCCTATTCATAAATGTCCATGGATTTGGTGAAAGTTGTCTGCATGACCACATGGGGCTCTGCACTCTTGGGAACCTTGTGAAGTTTTGTAACTGCTTCAGCTTTCTGGTAAATTTTGAGACAATAGTTGACTATTTTTGTTTTCACCTCAATGTTCCCTACCTATTGTGGCACCAAAAAAAATAATCAGTAAAGAGAAAAATAACTGAAAATGGCATTGAAAAAAAATACAAAAAAGCTCCTTGTGTGGAGTTTACTTATCTGCCTCTGCCTACTCCAGATGGGTGAGCAAAATACACAGCTTGATCCTGTCTAAACCAACAGTACATCATGCTACATCATACTTACACGTATTTAAAATGAAGTTCACAGCATTTTGTGTGAGCATTTTAGGCCAGTTTAAAAGGCTGCCCTGTAAGATCATGCACTGTACTAATCGTGTGGCATCTGGTAAAAGCGACTCCCCAACCAATTTTCCAGGTCCATTCAATGCCAGCGGCCAGAACAATTCCTCCGTAATTGTAGAATTACAAAATAGTCAATTTTAATATATACTCATTTATTTCCACAAAACATTTGAAAGCTCTGGTTTTTTAATTGGATAGTCCAGCTACCAGAAATCTAGTAGAAATATTACCCATATTATGATAATTAACCATTAACAATTCAATATATATGTGAAAAGAACAAATTTCTTAAACATTGACTTAATTAGATGTGGGATTAAATAATCATCTATTGTACTTATTAACATTCAGGTAGTACTTAAAAGGCAATTAGTGAAAATAATAGAATACGTCCTGTGATTATTTTAACATAGCTGTAACTAATGCAACCTAAACTGGAAAATGTTCCTTCCTTCTCAGGCTCTTCCATATGTTGCTCTTCTGATAGCCATGCTGTTTTTCATCTATGCTGTAATTGGCATGCAGGTAATCCGTGTGATTTTGTTGGACACACTCCTGATGCAAATGCAAAATCTTTCTTGGAAAATGTTTTTATTCAATGTTTCATTGATAACTGTAATTCATTAGAAGTGAAATATAAATCTATTGGACATGATAACTACAACCTAATTGTTTAAAGTTTGTACTGTAAATAGATTATTCAGAGATTTATGCTCTCCAGATATTTAACTTAATTGCAATTTCACTAATCTGAAGATTAGTAAGTTTTATTTTATCAGGATTTTAATAAGAAATGGAAAAATATCAATAATAGTTCACAGTTCACTACACAGCAACAAAACTAACTATACTTAATATTGACCGAAGAATATTACTTTTTTTCAGATTTTTGGCAAAGTTGCCTTGCAAGACCACACACAGATAAACAGAAATAACAATTTTCAGACTTTTTTTCAGTCTGTTCTCCTTCTTTTCAGGTACAAAAATAATCCAGCAGTTTCATATTATTGCAATGTCACTGGTTATTGGTTTCATTCTGAAAAGTCATAGCCTTGTTACTCTGTTTGACATTTTTCAAGCACTTTATTGGAGCATGGAGCCTTTTATAGTTTGTATTGGTTACAAGTTCTAGCAATGTCCCAAGAGTATTACACAATTTCACATACAGATTTTAAACTATCCAGTAAAATAACTGAGGTAAAACTCCAGCTTGAAACCAATAAAATGAGTCACTGCTTTGCTCTGGTGTTGTTCCTGAGTGTTCAGTCTTCTCGTGCTAACTACAGGTGCAAGTATGCTATGGAATAATCATCAATTGTAAAGTATTATATTTTAAACTTATGGCATGAATGAATGCCAAATGCTACCCAACAACTTTGTTAAATCATGAATCTCAGATCCTTGACCTAATGGAGCACTGCAGAGAAGCAGCTTGCTCAGCTGTATTCAAAACTGCATCGCCACAACTAGATGCGGGGTAGTAGGATCTCAAGAATACAAAGAAGTAAGAAAAGATGCTAGATAAGCTAGTGTTATGCAGTTACATTAGCATTCAAAGAATGAAGACCAATCGGCTGATGGAAAGATATTGGCCCAGAATTTGCGGCCGGGATGATGGCGAACTGGCAGCATTCGCTGCCATTCCGTCTTTGAAACTGACCGCAATTTGACGGAAATCCTGAAGTTGCGGTCAGTCATTGACAACTTTGAAACAGGCTGCACTATGCTCCCCTCCCTTTTCCCACCCGCCCACAGAGCCAACAATCTGTGTAATCATACAAATCATTGAAACTGACGCAGTAAGTACGTTGTTAAATTCCCCACTAAAAGTTAGACCCAAGGGGATTTAGGTGTAACTTTTTTTTTTACTGTGTTATTACTACTAAACAGATGTTAAGGGCCTAGAAAACTCATTTGAATTTTGTGCAGTATGACATTTGTCCATTTAAAAAAAAAAATGTAAGAAACTTTTCATAATTTTTTAAAAATGTGAGAGCCCCAATCTTTCTTTTGCTGTCTATTAAGTATATTAAAAAGTTTGAATTTTAAGAGCTTACTCACTTTCTTGTTCATTGCCTGTGAGAATGTTGCCTTTTGATTGGCTGTTTAAACAGCCTTTTGACATCACAGCAGTTCGTACAAGGGGACTCCCACTCTAGTTTGTTGATTTGAATTGAAGGTTGGAAAACCTGAAGTTCTGGACACAGGATTGCGAGATCCTTATGCGAAGCGTACTTCGGGGTCAGCAGCGAATGCCTTTGCTTCGCTGCTGACTGCAAATTCCTGGCTGATATATTTATTGTTTTGTAACAACAACAACTTGTATTTATATAGCACCTTTAATGTAGTAAAACATCCCAAGGCACTTCACAGGAGCGATTATCAAACAAAATTTGACACTTAACCACATAAAGAGATACTAGGATTGGCTTGGTCAAATGATGGGCTTTAAGGAGCATCGTAAAGGAGAAAAGAGAGGCGGAGAGATTTAGGGAGGGAATTCCAGACCTTAGGATCTTGCCAGCTGAAGGCACGGTGGACAGTAAGTAAAGTAGCTTCTAGTATATGAGTAACACACCACGGTACAATTAAATTGATGAACGTAGGTTTTTGTCAAGATCCCTCCTCTGTTGTCACTAATTAAAGACTTCAGTGTTCAATTTACTAGGCTTAAATGTTCAAGTTACTAGGTAGTTGATGGTGGAGCGAAGAAAATCGGGGATGTGCAAGAGGCCAGAATTGGAAGAGCTCAGAGATCTCGGAGAGTTGTAGGATTAGAGGAGGTTACAGAGCTAGGGAGGGGCAAGGCCATGGAGGGATTTGAAAACAAGTGTGAGAATTTAAAAATCAAGGAGATTAAAACAACTAATCGGGACTCAATTGCCAAAATATTTGTGGATATTATAGATTGTCTTCCGGATTTTGTGAACTTTTGATAAATAAATTACAAACCTTGTTGTCTTGTTGAAGAAAAAAGAAATACGTTTGGATTAAATATTTACAGGGAACAGGTTTTAATTCTTGCAATTTTCAGTTCATCGTAACATATTGTACAGGTTGAACCTCCCTTATCCGGAACCACCCCTGGTCCAGCACCAATCCCGGTCACCGGGTGGCACATGCGCAGAACTCCGACATGAACAAATTGAAGTCCTTCCTCGCTGCCGACTCCCGCAATAGCTGGCCTGAACCCGCGATCCACCACCCCCCCATGATCTCGCTGCCACACTCCCAGCCCCGATATCCCCTTGCTTAGTAACTATACCATCCAATTTAACGTGACCACCCCTCGTCCGGAAAAAATCTTTATCCAGAACAGGGCAGGCCCCGAGGGTTCCGAATAAGGGAGGTTCAACTTGTGTGTGTATATATTACTTCCCAATATAACTGCAGTTTGAAGTTTCTTTAATATTAATTGTCCAAATCAATTAAGTAGGTCAAATCCCAGCATGTCATTGGGACACAAATAGCCTATTAATATAAATTACTCCTACTTTGCATATTGCTTAACCATATTGTTGCAGATGGAAAAAGAGACCTTCACACAGGTTTTTGAGAATGAGTCTTTTTTTGTTACGGCAAAATCCACATATAACAAGTTTGTAGTACAAGTTGCAAAAAATACATTTGAGAAGTGAGTTCAATGTTGTACTTGACTGACTTGATGTAAATATTACAAAGCATTTAATTAAAGTATTTAATTAATTAATTACTCAAATATCTACTACTATGTGAGTAACACACCGCAGTATAATTGAATTAACAAACAGGTTTTATTTAATTAAAGTGTTAATTAAAGTCGTCCCAAACTCCAAAAGGTATTTTCACCATGGTAAAACCTTACAAGGCACATTGCCATTTTTAGATGGAAAGTAAGCCCTTTCCCCACTGGTGCTTGTAATAAAATAATGCTAGAATGGTTCGGAGTAACATAAATCACAATATCATATTATTTGATTGCAGCTTTTGTGTGCAGTGTGACATAAAATGTATAAAATAATGGTTTGGACTGTAAATAAAATATCTACTAGTATGTGAGTAACACACCGCAGTGTAATTGAATTAACAAACAGGTTTTATTCAGGATCCCTTGTCTGCTGCCATTAATTAATCCTTATGTCTACACATTAAAAGATTCAAAGGCTTAAATGTTAAATTTACCAAGCAATTGATACCGTTTAGATTTCAGATTTCCAGCATCCACAATATTTTGTCTTTTAAAATAAAAAAATTCATATTAGTAATTCCATTAATAGTATGTTAGTCTCTTTATTCATAATCTGAAACTTTTAAATCATCACTTACTTATGTCTGCACTCCAGTTTCAATATTACTTGCTGAATTTGTGAGATAGGATAGAACAGCTAAGCTCAGGCACAGTGTAGCAGCAGTTTAATAAGTTGTTTTCAAATGTAAATGTGAGATCTAATTAGTAACAAGTTAAAGCTGCCAATATGATACTGGCAGAGGACAAGAGTAATTTTATCTGTTTTCAAAGAAGTTGAATGAATATAGTTAAATTAAGGCTACGTGGAATACTATTGACTTCCAGATCAAAGACTGAGACTGGGATTTTGCTCACCTCAGTGGGTCCAGAGTGGGTGATGTCAGTGGCATGTCCTGCCCTGCTGCTGGCTCCAGCCTGCTGTCCAAAATGATTTTCCCTTGATGGGACTTGTTAAGCCCATCAGCGCGTTTGCCGGTCTAATTGGAGGAAGCAGATCTGGTGACATCATTTCATGACGCGTCATCAGCCGGTTTCCTTAAAAGGACCATGGCCAACGTTATTTTGACATTTGTGCTGTCAGTGTTCTACAGCATTCAAGTGCTGCAAACACTGACAATCACTGCACAGAGATGCAGGGCTGCACCCAGGTTGTCCCATGACGCATATGGTGGGAGTCAGAGCATGCAGGGTTGTCCTCTTCCCTTCCGATGGGCCTGGTTGAACATTGCACAGGTGGGCACAAGTAGGGATGTCGTTAGGAGGACCTGGGTGCAGTGCTGCAAATCTTTCAATGATCTCATTAGATCACGAAACATTAGTACAAAGACACACTCATCTTCATCCTGCTGTGCCTCTCATCACATCCCCATCGCTCTGCTTTCCCTATCCTGCACATCTTTACTCACAGCAACTTACCTTGCAGTTCTACCCATCCCTCTCACTCTACCTACATTATCACATCCCTATCTCATTTGCTACCCCTTACACTCACCCTCATCCTTGTGCAAACATACCAACTAATAACACACAAGGATAGCCATCTGGGTATTTTATCCAATGTTCATGTAAAATTTCTGTTAATGTGCTGTCAAACATGGAAACCTATATTTTCAACACTTTGCACTCTTGGACAGATTTGTGTGCACCTTTGGAAGTAGCGTAGTGAGTTGTAGTGAATGATGAGACATAACTGTACCCCAGCAATGCTGATGAGTGTGAAAGGAATAGTTGGGCATTGTCGGGATGCTTTATGGTGTTGGTGTGGGGTGGTGCCAACCTGGCACATCATGTGACAGCCAGGGAGTACGGCGTCAAGTGAAGTAAATCTGGCCATCTCTGGCCTCCCGTGCAGCAATGTGCTCGGGTGCTGATGTCCTCTGTCCTCTGTCCTGTGCAGCATCAGGTGATTGCGGAGAAGGTTGGTGTTGGTGCTGCTAGTGTTGGGACTGATTGTGGTCAGATTCTGAGGACCAAGGTGAGACAGTATAAAGGGACTCCATGTTGATGGACTAGATGGCAGGTAAAGTACAGATGACAGAAGCATTCTGTCATGGTGAGAGAGTTCTTCCAAAGAGGTGATACTGGATGGAGAGTAGAAAGTGGAAAGCTTGCAGAATCTGTGCTGGAAATGGACTGAGAAACAGCTTGTGGCTGAGGAAAGTGAAGACCTGTCAAGTGGGAGCTTTTACTGTACATTTGAAGCTGTCAAGGTATCAGTTGGAGCAATGGCCACTGAAATCCCTCCTCAGGTTGATAGCCATGGTCCCTGAACAGCATGGTTCCCATGGCCATGAAGGTAAAGTGAAAAGTTAAGTTTTTTAAAAAGTCTGTTAATGATCTGTCAACAAGGCAATAATGAGCTTAATTGGGTCGCCCACCGCTGCTTGTCGGGTCTGCTCAGCGCTGACAGACCTGACATTGGGAAAGGTGCGTGGCGGCGAGTTGATAGCGGGGTCCCAACCCACTGTCAAAAATAACCACTTTCCCACCCGAACCACCACCGATCGTGCCCACTGATACCCTAGAAAATGTCCCCCTATGGGTCTCCTTGCTGACCACTCGCTCCATGTTGGACAGAATGGTCTCTATGGTCTCCGCGAAGCCTGATACAGGTTGGAGCTAGACTCCTCCATAATCTGAGCCATTGTTTGCAAGCTCGCCGGCAGGCTTCTCAGTGCACTTAGCATTTCCTGGTATATGCCCATCAGCCTTCTTCGGCAGTCTGGGCTCTCAAAGTTTGCATCTGAGTCCTCTTCAATAGAGCTAGTATGTGATCTCGCTCTTGGGCAAGCTGGCACCTGTGGCGTTGTATCATCCCGACCTATCTCCTGCACACCTGTGGCCGGTAATTTTTAAGGTCACATAATGAGTCTGCAATTACTCGTTAAAGCGCTGTTCCCCCTTGAATGTGGTAACTAACATACAAAAACGATGGACAGAAAAACACCAGCTGGTCCATCGAGTCTATCTAATTCTAATGTTGTAACTAAGCAAATTGACCCTTAATTCTTCCTGCCTACCAGCAGCCATATAGGCCAATTCAGTGGGAAAAAGTTTGAATAAATTTCTCTCCAACCCCAAAAGGCAATCAACAACAAGTTAATTAATAAGAACCAAGGCGACTGCCTCTCATGGTCTCCCTGGCACACTAGAGGTGATTCTGCCATCCTGTACTCCCATAGGAAAAGGGTAGCCCCAGCAACTGCAGTTCATAGTGGTCACCAAGGAGACACTTCGTCTTCAATCTGGAAGTCAATAATATTCTAGTAGTATAGCATTGTAACCCTGATTCTCGTAGCCTGCGAGTGCGGCTTCCCACTGGGGGCATTGGGATCAGAGCATCATTCTTACTGAGTCGGGAAGTAGTGACACACTACATTGATAAGCGCACATTCCCAGTTTGTTTTGTGCTGGCTGAAGTCCTCCATCAGAAGATCACAAAATAATTACAGATAAGAAAGGCTGTTAAGCCCATCTGACTTTATCCAACCAGACTGTCCCTAAAGTCCTCTCATTGCAGCATTCAGTTGCTTCTTAAATGATTCCAGGGTTTTTGTCTCCACAACTGTATCCAGTTGTCCTAAATGTCTCTTTTGCTAGTTTGAACCTATGGCCCTTGTCCTACTCTCACAGTAATTTTCTATACTGTTTTCAATCTTTATAAGATCACCTCTCAGACTTCTGAGCCCATGGAAGACTCATCAGCAGGCTGTGTCACTACTTCAAGTATGCATCCTGACTTCCAAATGTGAAAGTATCTCTCAGGACTGGCTGTATAGGTCACATGAGTTGTCAGTAGGAACAGGATGCAGTCACGAAGGTGGACTCTAGCCACACATTTGTGCTAGGTTCTAAATCTGAGTGCCCACTGATCAACAGATGACAGATAAATCAGATGCAGACCATGAGAGATAGCTCTACAAAGTTCTCATAAGCCAGATGCCATAATTCGCTTTGAATGATCTCCCAAGGGCTGAAGGTCAAAGGATCTGCAATGAATGCACTCTCTTGTCTGGAAACCTCTCTGTTGAGGAGTGAGAACAGATGTAGATGTTCCTGGTGCCACCTCTCTCACTATGTAGCACCCGATTGTATCAAATTCTTCTCTGATACTGGCATAGAGGGTGGCATTGGACTTTAATGTGATCCCTGCTATCCTTAGTGCTTCCATGTGAGTGTGACTTGCATGCAGCATCCTTCGTACACCTGATACAAGAGTCTGCCAGCTCTACCCAGGGGCTACCTTCTGTGGAGCTTCTTCTCCCATTGTCTGATTTCACTCTCGCCTCTGATGTTTTTGGCACTCTTTCATTTATATCTAGCCCAGTGAAAAGCCATCAATGGAACTATCTAGTTCTTCTCTCCACCCACCAACCCCCTGCCGCCGGCTGGATTATTCTGAGTCTGGTGAGTGAGAGAAAAAGGATTAATGATGGTGTGGGTGAGAATGTGGCGCATAAGGTAGAGGTGAAAGAGAGCTGGCCTCTATCCTCCTTCTCTTGCACAGTGGAATCTTGCTTTAGTTTATCTAGAGGAATAGAAAATGAAGAGATCTTATATTATGTGGCTACAGCTACAATGAGGGGCTTCTCTGTCGCTTTTCAAGGTGCTCAATTCTGTTGCTTGATGCTCTCAAATCATTATACAGGCAAGTTGCAAATGGTCCACAAACCTGTAACTGCCACTGGTCCTTCTATTTCTCTGTCCCCAACAAGTTGGCTGCATAGCTCCCAGGATCTCCAGTACGTCCTCCTTGTAGAGTCAGAGGTGTTGGAGAGCTACAAACTGAGCCACTTTTTCCAGCAAGAGAAAAAAAAGACACATATAACAATTCAACAGCAAAGAAAAGCTGTTGTCAATTATGGAGGCTTGCTCATGCACGGCACTCTGTTGGGGATGGAGAACTTGTAGGTTGCAGGTGTAATAGTAATGGAAACAGTGATCGGTAATTCAGCTAACATTCACATCTTAAGGAAAAAAATGGGTTGAGGAACAGTCAACAAATAGGGGTTTTATCCTTGGATCTAACCACATTTATGAGTAATCTTCCAATAATTATTAGTGTAGTCAGATATTGCTGAGAATATGATAAAGAAGTAAATGAATCATTTACAAATAGGATCCATCAACATAGCAGAACACAAAAGCAAAATACTGTGGATGCTGGAATCTGAAATAAAAGCAGAAAATGCTGGAAATCTCAGCAAGTCAAGCAGCATCTATGAAGAGAAACAGAGTTAACGTTTCAGGTCAATGATCCTTCATCAGAACATAGCAGAACAGCTTGCTAGATATTGCAAGCCTACCTTTCAGTCTATGACGATCTTCATCAATTTCCCTGTTTGGTTTGCATTGGTTTTGTTAATGATCATTTTGATTGATGAAAAATAAATCTAACAGTGTTGAATATTCTTGCTTCACATAGATTTCTACAATCCAACACAAGCTCGAGGTTATATTTTTTAGAATATCTGTGGTACTAGGATCCCCAACAGCTATTAGGGGTTTTATCCTTGGATCTAACCACATTTATGAGTAATCTTCCAATAATTGTTAGTGTAGTCAGATATTGCTAAGAATATGATAAAGAAGTAAATGAATACTAACCTACTTCTGGAATCATACTGACATGGAATATATATCTCAATAAGTTTTGTTCTGCTCAGTTTATCCCAAACTGCACATTTCAATATTGTTCGGATTACCAATCCAGACCAGAATCAATCAAGTGTAAAACTGAAAGAAAGAAAGACTTACATTTATATAGTGCCTTTCACGACCACTGAACGTCTCAAAGCGCTTTACAGCCAATGAAGTACTTTTGGAGTGTAGTCACTGTTGTAATGTGTAAAGTGTAAAATGTTAAAATCAAGAAAAAAAAAATCGCAGAAACCATATCACAAAATCTGGACTTTGAGTTCAAGCTATGGATAAGTTCCTCTGTTTCAGCGATTTCAATGGGATGAAAATTGGGTGGGTTCTACAACAGGTAGGTGATCCACTCTGTCAGATGACCTACCAGGCAGTAGAAGGTGAAAATTACCCGCAATACATCTATTACGTCAATTACATTAACAGGTAACATTAATATTAAATTAGCATCAATAGTTGTTCTGCTGACTTAATACTGTTTCAACAGGTGTGCCACTGGAGAAGCCTGGCAAGAAATCATGTTGGCCTGCATGCCTGGAAGACGCTGTGACCCGGAGTCAGAGTATGGTCCAGGAGAAGAATTTACATGTGGCAGCAACTTTGCTATTGTATATTTCATCACTTTTTACATGTTATGCGCCTTTCTGGTATGTGGTATTCATATTCATGCTGGCTTGAACTTTGTTATAATAGAAACTTTACTTGAAATTACTTGTAACTGAATGAAAAGTTAACATTCATGCACGCAGCAAATTTATGCTTCCCAAAGTTCGCAAACAGCCCAGCCAGCAAATTAGGACAGCAAGTAACAACCATACAGACCAGAAAGATACCGGGTTCAACCTTTGGTCTATACTGAAGTAATTAATCTTATCTAGGGTGGTGGTAGGGGCAACATCATTTTACCTCAGTGCCAGTAGGTTAGGAGGGGAAAATCAGCCAAAGCTTCAAACACTATGACACATCAGGCAGGGGAAGAGTTACCTGGACACTGTGTTCCAGGAGACAGTCACACCCCTTAGGCTAAATAATTCAAATTTAGTCCGTGGTCAGGCACAGAAGGATGTGACTACAAGTGAGGCAGGTATGGGGATCCAAAAGTTAGCAATTGAGGAGCCTCAGCCCTTACTCTTATCCAACAGGTAAGAGGCTCTTACTCCCTGTGTGGACAGGAACAGGGATTGCAGGGAGGATGAGTAAACTGACCGACCACAGCACCATGGTACAGGGGGCTATTCAAGAGGGGGGAATAAAAAGAAATGTTGTAGTGGTAGGGGACAGTATAGTTAGGAGGATAGATATTGTTCTCTGCAGCCGAGAGCGTGTGTCCCAAAGGCTGTGTTGCCTGACTGGTGCCAGGGATAAGGACATATCGTCTGGGCTGGAGAGGAACTTGGAGTTGCAAGATCCAGTTGTTGTGATCCACGTAGGTACCAATGACAAAAGTAGAACAAAGAAAGAGGTTCTGATGAGGGAGTATGAGCAGCTAGGGGCTAAATTAAAAAGCAGAACCACAAAGGTAATAATCTCTGGATTACTCCCTACCTGAGCCACAAGCAAATGAGTAAATAAGATCAGAGAGATGAACACATAGCTCGAAGACTGGTGTGGAAGAAATGCGTTTCGATTCCTGGCACACTGGCACCAGTAATGGGGTAAGAGGGAGCTGTTCCGTTGGGACGGGCTTCACTTGAACTGTGCTGGGACGAGTGTCCTAGCGAATCGAATAACTAGGGCTGTAAAGAGGGCTTTAAACTAAATGGGGGATGGGGGGCAGGTTGTGGAGAGTGCAGGTGAGCGTAAATTTTAAAAGTCAAAGAGCAAGGAAAAGGCAATAGAGCAGGGTAGCATTGTGGGAAATGGTAACCAGAGTATGACAGGAAGGGACAGAATGTATAAAAATAAGAGTGCATCAGAAAGTGGGGTCAAAGCAGGGAAAAATGGTAAAAAGACAAAATTAAAAGCTCTATCTGAATGCACGCAGCATTCGTAACAAGATAGATGAGTTGACGGCACAAATAGATATGAATGGGTATGATCTGATGGCCATTACAAAGACGTGGTTGCAAGGTGACCAAGGCTGGGAACTGAATATTTAGGGGTATTTGACAATTCGGAAGGATGGACAGAAAGGAAAAGGAGGTGGGGTAGCCCTGTTAATAAAGGATGAGATCAGAGCAGTAGCAAGAAATTATATTGGCTCAGAAAATCAAGATGTAGAATCAGTTTGGGTGGAGATAAGAAATAATAAGGGGAAAAAGCCACTGGTGGATGTAGTCTATAGGCCCCCTAACGGTAGCTACACTGTTGGACAGAATATAAATCAAGAAATAATGGAGGCTTGTAAGAAAGGTACGGCAATAATCATGGGCAATTTTAATCTTCATATTGATTGGACAAATCAAATTGGCCAAGGTAGCCTTAAGGAAGAGTTCATAGAGTGTATCCATGATGGTTTCCTTGAACAGTTATGGAACCAACCAGGGAGCAGGCTATCTTAGATCTGGTACTGTGTAATGAGACAAGATTAATAAATGATCTCATTGTCAAGGATCCTCTAGAAAAGAGTGATCATAGCATGGTTGAATTTCAAATTCAGTTCGAGAGTGAAAAAGTTTGGTCTCAAACCAGTGTCCTGATCTTAAATAAAGGCGATTACAAAGATATGAAGGCAGAGTTGGCTAAAGCGGACTGGGAAAATAGATTAAAGTGTAAGACTGTTGATGAGATGCAGCAGACATTTACGGAGATATTTCATAACTCTCAACAAAAATATATTCCAATGAGAAGGAAAGACTTTGAGAAGGGAGAACCATCCGTGGCTAACTGAGGAAGTAAAGGATGGCATCAAATTGGAAACAATGGCATGCAATGTAGCTAAAATTAGTGGGAGGCCAGAGGATTAGGACAGTTTTTAAAACCCGCAAAGGACGACTAAAAAAAAAATAGAGAGGATGGATTATGAGAGTAAACTAACAAGAAATATAAAAATAGATAGTAAGAGCTTCTACAGGTATATAAAAAGGAAGAGGGTAGCTAAAGTAAATGTTGGTGCCTTAGAGGATGAGACTAGGGAATTAATAATGGGAAACAAGGAAATGGAAGAGACTTTGAACAAATATTTTGTGTCCATCTTCACGGTACAAGACACTAAAAACATCCCAATAGTGGATAATCAAAGGGCTATAGATAGGGAGGAATTTAAAACAATCACTATCACTAAAGAAAAAGCACTCGGTAAAATAATGGGACTAAAGATGGACAAGTCCCCTGGACCTGATGGCCTGCATCCTAGGGTCTTAAAAGAAGTGGCTGCAGAGATAGTGGATGCATTAGTTGCAATCTACCAAAATTCTCAGGAGTCTTGAGAGGTCCCAGCAGATTGGAAACCTGCAAATGTAACGCCCCTATTTTAAAAAAAGGAGGGAGACAGAAAGCAAAAAACTATAGACCAGTTAACCTAACATCTGTCGTTGGGGAAATTGCTGGAGTCCATTATTAAGGAAGCAGTAGCAGGACATTTGGAAAATCATAATGGAGTCAAGCAGAGTTAGCCTAGTTTTATGAAAGGGAAATCATGTTCGACAAATTTGCTGGAGTTTTTTGAGGATGTAATGAGCAGGCTGGATAAGGGGGAACCAGTGGATGTGGTGTATTTGGATTTCCAGAAGGCATTTGATAAGGTGCCACATAAAAGATTACTGCACAAGGTAAGAGCTCACAGGGTTGGGGGTAATATATTAGTATGGATAGAAAATTGGCTAACTAACAGAAAACAGAGAGTTGGGATAAATGGGGCATTTTCCAGCTGGCAAACGGTAACTAGTGGGATGCCACAAGGATCGGTGCTGGGGCTGCAACTATTTACAATCTATATTAATGACTTGGATGAAGGGACCAAGTCTAATGTAGCCAAGTTTGCTGATGATACAAATATGGGTGGGAAAGCAAGTTGTGAGGAGGACACAAAGAATCTGCAAAGGGATATAGACAGGCTAAGTGAGTGGGCAAACATTTGTCAGATGGAGTATAATGTGGGAAAGTGTGAGCTTATCCACTTTGGCAGGAAAAATAAAAAAGCAAATTATTATTTAAATGGAGAGAGATTACAAAATGCTGCAGTACAAAGGGACCTGGGGATCCTTGTGCATGGAACACAAAAATGTTAGTATACAGGTACAGCAAGTGATCAGGAAGGCAAATGGAATGTTGGTCTTTATTGAAAGCAAACCCCAACACCAGCAGTACCAGGCACACCAGCAGCACCGACCATCTCCACAATCAACTGATGCTGCACAGGACAGAGGGCATCAGCACCCGACCACATTGCTGCCCGGGAGGCCAAGGATAGCCTCACCATGGCCAGATTTACTTCACTTGACGCTGTACAACTTGGCTGCCACATTATGTGCCAGGTTGGCACCACCCCACACCAACACCACAAAGCATCCCTACAATGATTAAGTCATTCCTTTCACACACATCACCATTGCAGGAGTGGGGTGTACCATTATGTCTCACCATTCACTGCAACTCACTAAGCCACTTCAAATGGTGCACACTAATCTGTCCAAGAACTCAAAGTGTTCAAAATGAAGGCTTCAATGTTTGACACCACATTAACAGAAACTTTACATGAACACTGCATAAAACACCTAATTGGATATCCTTGTGTGTTATTAGTTGGTATGATTGCACTGGGTTGAGGGTAAGTGAGGGGTGGCTACTGAGATGGGGATGTGATAATGTAGATAGAGAGGGATGGGTGGAGGTTCAAGGTAAGTTGGTGTGAGTAAGGATGTGCAGGAGGAGTGTAGAGAAGGCAGAATGATGGGGACGTGATGAGTGGCACAGCAGGATGAAGTTGAGTGTGGCTTTGTACTAACGTTTCGTGATCTACTGAGATCACTGAAAGATTTGCGCCACTACAGCCTGGTCCTCCTGACGACATCCCTGCTTGTGTCCTCCTGTGCAATGTGCCACAGGCTGCGTTGGTCTCCTAGGGAGGTCTCTTCTGCCTATTTGAAGGGAAGAGAACCTCCCTGCATGGTGTGACTCCATTCATATGCATATGGAGGGAGTCATGGGAGAGCCTGGGTGCCAATGACATCATCAGACCCGCTTCCTACAATTGGCCAGGAAATACACTGGGCTAATCAGGGGAAAATCATTCTGGACAATGGGTTGCAGCCGGCATCAAGGCCAGGACCCGTCACCGACCCGTCAATGTTGGTAAAATCCAGCCCACAGAGTACAAAAGCAAGGAAGTTATGATGAACCTTTATAAAACACTGGTTCGGCCACAACTGGAGCATTGTGTCCAATTCTGGGCACTGCATTTTAAAAAGGATGTGAAGGCTTTAGAGAGGGTGCAGAAAAGATTTACAAGAATGGTTCCAGGGATGAGGCACTTCAGTTACGTGGATAGACTGGAGAAACTGGGGTTGTTCTTCTTAGAGCAGAGAAGATTGAGAGGAGATTTGATAGATGTGTTCAAAATCATGAGGGGTCTAGACAGAGTAGACAGAGAGAAACTGTTCCCATTGACGGAAGAGTCAAAAATCCGAGGAAACAGATTTAGGTGATTGGCAGAAGGTCCAAAGATGACATGAGGGGAAACATTTTTACTCAGCGAGTGGTTATAATCTGGAATGCACGGCCTGAAAGTGTGGTGATTCAATCGTGGCTTTCAAAAGGGAATTAGATAAGTACCTGGAAAAAAAAAATTGCACGGCTAGGGAGAAAAGGCGAAGGATTGGGACTAGCTGAAGTGCTCTTGCAGAGAGCCGGCACTGGTTTGACGGGTCGAATGGCCTCCTTCTGTGCTGTAATAATTCTATGGTCAGATAAATGTTTCTTTTAAAACTTACCTTTTTGGTGGCAGCCGACAACGGTCACATTGATTAGGTTGCATGGAGATCTGGGGTTAGAAATTACGAAGCACCCTGTTTAGTGTGCTAACTTTTGCGAAAGCGCATAAGTATCACTGAGCGCTATCCAATTCTAGCAGACGCGAACCTCCAGTTTAGCACTCCAGGAGGTAAGTGGGGTGCTAAATCAAGCGCTACCACTTCTCTTGGAGTGCTAAATGGAGCAAGAGGGGCAGTAGCGGCGGAACGCTGCACAATGTCCCGTGCAGCGCTGCCGGAATAACAGGCTCCTTCTCTCCCTTAAAGGGAAGGACCATTGCTGATGTGCTTTGAAGGTAAACCTGACAATGATGGGCGACGGGACCTGCAATCCACGAAGAGCAGCCCCAAGCTCTGTAAGAGAGTGCAGGGCTGCTTAAGCACTATGGGAAATATTCAAGAAACAGCACAGAGGGCTCAGATTAAAATTTTGGCCTACCTAGCCACCACTGCCTTTAAGTACCGCTCCCCAAGCGGCTGGCGGAGCTCGTAGCGCCTTCTGCAGCTGCCATTGTTGATGCCCGGCGATGTTGCAGGGGGCAAAAGGGAACTTAGGATCCAGGGCAGTAACGGGGCGATGCAAACCGCAAGACACCGTGATCTCTGGGGCACAGGAGATTGTGGCGTTAAGGTTTAATGCCAGCATTAACCTACAAGGGAAGTTCACGGGCGTCGTTACTTTCACCCCGCCTGGCCGGAAAGCCATTCGCGCCCGGTTATCACCCCTGGCATGTGTTAATGGGAGGCGCAAAGGAGGCCAATTTCACCCCCCTGGTTTTCCTGGCTGCAATCAGGACAACCCAATCTTGCACAGGGGACTTCAAACAGTTAGCCCTTATTGGCATATGCTAAGGGTCTAATTTTGCCTGATTCAGGTGCACTTCTGGCTCCTAATGAGCATGTAATTCCTGTCCGCCATATCGGTGGCTTAAGTTTCCGTTTAGTCTCTGAAAAATGATCATGACACTATTGAATTTCTAGCCCAATGGTTTATTTTCTCTTTTATTTTCTATATATTTCAAAACGCCTTTATTGCTACCTATGATAGTTTCTTACGCTTGTTTTTTCTTTCCTTTTGCTTCTCTAATTATTTTTAAGCTGCATTTGCTGGTTTTCCTTACCAAATTCTTTGTATTTTTAAGTGCCTTGTGCTTGTCCTTTATATTAGTTTTTATATCCGTACTTAACCACATCAGTATCTATTACTCTTTTAGTATTCGGCTTCACAAGGATGAGTTTATATTAAAACCTTTACAGTTATTTCCAGAATATTTCTACTTTTCCACCGAAACTAAAAACTGTAGTCCTCTTGGTCCATTCTGAGTGTAACACTTTAGGGAGTGCCTTAGAAGGACCACAAATCCGGCCAGAATCTAGATACATCAGGTTCCAGATTTACATTCAGGATTCCACAGGGCCCTGTAAGAGATCGAGACAGAGTCTTCACCCACCCCATACAAAATCAGTAATGCAGGAGGTGACAGGGTTGGGGCAGAGACTCCCAACACTGAAAGGCCCAATAGATCATCGGTGCTGGTACAGGCTGCTGAATGGCAGATGTTGGCTTCACCTGGAGATCCAGGACTGGGTCATAGGCTGGATCCCTGTAAAGAAGTATCATCATGGTGGCCCCAGAAGAAGAATGCCTCAAGGCACATCAAGGGGACCATGAAGATACAGGAGAATACTAAAGAGGCTGCAGAGCAGCACCTGGTGCTAGCTGCAAGATGCATTTGGCAAGCTGTAATACAGGACACTTGCTCTTTGTTTGTGAATCTGACCACTGTGTTAACCATTTTATCTACATCCTCCCATACTCTTCCGAGCTACACCTTCACCTTCAGTGCCCTAAATCTTCCAGGCAACTCATGCCATCTGATGAAACATCCTTTCAAACCTTTGCAAGAACACCTTCTGCTCACAGCTTCAATGCATCCAAGTTTTTAATGCCAGTGTATGCCTGTGTCAGAATGCTTATTATTGGCTCTCTTGGTGATGCTGTGTGATGAATATGCACTTAACCCTAGCCTTGTGCTTCTTCTAAATGCAACATCAGTGGCAAGAGTATGAGGCGGCTGACGATTTCTGAACAGGTTTGCTCAATTCGCATCTACTTATTGGCCAAAACTGATCTGAAAACCTATGCTATATCTACCAGAACCATAAAAGCGTTATAAGAGACTGTACTTGTGAGTGCCCCGGAAATAGCTATTTTTGCAACCAGAAAAAAAACTCCCCAGAGTTTGTTAATACTGTACATTTGTACATAACATTAACACAGAAGTCAGCTGTTTACTGAAACAAATATTCCCAAATGGATAAATAAATCTTTCCATCTTTATATCACAGATTATAAACTTATTTGTGGCTGTCATCATGGACAACTTTGATTATTTGACACGTGATTGGTCCATTCTGGGTCCTCATCATTTGGAAGAATTTAAAAGAATATGGTCTGAGTATGATCCAGAAGCAAAGTAAGTAAATCTGTCAATTCTGTCACGCACGCAATCAGCTTTACATATTATGTACGTTATTACTCGCTTTGCTACATTTTTCTGTGGAACAAAATAATATAGGAGTAATTTAATAGATTTGTGTTCCCTACATAGCACATTACATGATGTAATCGGTGTGCACGGCAACCCCTTTTCGCCCCATGGTAGCCTTGTGGGACGCTGACCAGGCCGCACTCCGCTCATGGGACGAATTTTAATGGGGACATGCGTGCCATTTTTTTTCCCCGACTTACTGGTTGAGCCTTTTTCTACCAATTTCATGTGGCCACGGTACCCCACATCCCCTGTGGCCTAGTGAAGGTCCATCAAGAGCCATCCAGAGTTTTAACGGAAGGTGTCAGCGTTGCGCAGAGATGCAGCGTAGTGCCCGCGAGCCCACCTCATTGGAGGAAGTGGAGCACCTGACATTGGGCTCCACTTGCCCCCTGGCGGTGACCCCAATTTAGGTCGTGGGGCGCAGGTTACTGCCCCCAAATGGGGCGCTCTGGAATTTCGCGGCCTAAGACTTCACTTTATAATGCACGGTCGTGTATTGGTTATGTTACTGAAAAAATAATCCAGTGAAAGTGAGATCAAATCGACCCATGGCGATTTCAGAATTTGCATTAAATTTTTAAAATCTGGAAATAAAAAGCTGGCATCAAAATAAGCTTCCTTGAATGTTGTATTGTTATAAAAAGCCAACTGGTTCACTAAGAGAAGGAAACTTGGTGTCCTTCCTCAGTCTGCTCTATATGTGGCTCTACAGTGGCATAGAAAGTCACTCAGTTGTATCAAACCACTACAAATGCCTGCAATAGTGCAAGAAGAGGGCCCATCAGCACCTTCTCAAGGCAACTAGGGGTGGTTAATGAATGCCAGTCTTGCCAGCGACGCCTATATCCAAAGGATGATTTTTTTTTTTAACTTACGCGATAAATGATGAAGAAAAAGTAAAACATGGATCAAAGTACTCACATATTAAGCTGTGATATATTTACTTGACTTCTAGTTCATGGCACTTCATTTCCAAATACTTGGTAATTGTGCCAGGCTACTGTTTTGGTTATAAAATGAGCTGAACAACTTATTGTAAGCTTAATGTTTGTATTAAATTGTCTCCAGTCTGTGAACAGCTTCTTTATAACTTTCTTAAATGATTTTCATTTGCAAGTTGTGAAAAACATGTAGGCAGGGCCATGTAGCCTCAGTTTTTCAAGTGCTAAATTGCTTCCTAAATGACAGGTAGGAAGCGTATGCTCATTATGAGCCGGAAGTGCAGTGCCCGCCATATTGGTGTAGGCAACAAAAAAAAAATTGGTGCTGCATTCGATAATTGTCTAATGAACCAGTAATATTAGTACATGGCAGACTTTATTGCTATATTTTTATAGCTGACAATTTGCTTATGGTTTGAAAATTCAATCCTTGACAGAGGAAGAATAAAACATCTTGATGTAGTGACATTACTTCGACGTATTCAACCACCGTTGGGCTTTGGAAAACTTTGTCCACACAGAGTTGCATGCAAGGTAAGGCAAACTATAAACTTTAAAGTTTTTATTGATTAGTGACACTGATGATTTGAATGTATTTATCAATGTAACCCATTTCTGAGGACTGTTCTTGCAAAAACTAGACAAGCTAATCATTATAGTGATCAAAGACATTATAGTTGATTTAGTTTAATTTATATCTGTGATACAGGGTGGCTGATCCTCAGAATGAATCAGCATCATATATTTCTAATAATAATTAATATTTATGGGAATACTCCAGTGAAGGCTCATAAAAATCATATTTGGCCAACACAGGTGTTCCTGCACTCACTGTTAGAGGATTATAGTAGCTGAGAATTATATAGATGCACTGAGCTCCATGTCCATATAACTGCACGTTACCTATCAAGGTTCCTTGTGACCTAATTAATAATTCTGCTTGCCAGTCACGAATGTTAAAAGTCCCACTGTCACTATGATGTGCATGGCATTGGAGGGCTGGATTGATAGTGTAGTGGTCAGAAATTATGATTATTGTTCTAAATTTCGACTGCTGTAGATTTAAATTTAGAATTCATTGTCAGTCAATAGCTTTTGTTTTTCTTGGACACAAAACAAATCTCAAAAAATCTTATTCTGCTATTTAGGACTGTCAATTCTTGCAGAATGTAAAAATGAATGTAAAAATGATGTGAAGTGGAACTTCATTAATACAAGGTCGAAAAGATTCTCAGAGTAGTTCTTATTAAGAATTCAACTTATTGTGGATTGAGCTCCTTTACTGCCGCTAATGGAGCTTCTGCTGAGCCAAGAAGAATAAAAGATAATTCGGAAAACCATATTAGGTTTTTAAATTAATAATTCACTTCAGCACCTTAGACTGTTTAAATGATATTTTTGTCATAATTCTTACCCAAACAGAAAATAAAGTAACATTGCCTATATCTTTTATAGTGTATATCTAAAATTTACCCTTTTTTGTAAATTGCAGAGATTGGTAGCCATGAACATGCCCCTAAATAGTGATGGAACAGTGATGTTCAATGCAACCCTCTTTGCCTTGGTGAGGACAGCTTTGAAAATCAAAACCGAGGGTAAGTTTTGTGCAGATCTGAATCAGAACTGTTCCTGTAACTAAATTAAATCTTGTAAAAATTAAATAAGGAGCTAGGAGCTAAATTAAAACGTAGGACCTCAAAAGTAGTAATCTCAGGATTGCTACCAGTGCCAGGTGCTAGTCAGAGTAGGAATCGCAGGATAGCTCAGATGAATACGTGGCTTGAGCAGTGGTGCAGCAGGGAGGGATTCAAATTCCTGGGGCACTGGAACCGGTTCTGGGGGAGGTGGGACCAGTACAAACCGGACGGTCTGCACCTAGGCAGGATGGGAATCAATGTCCTAGGGGGAGTGTTTGCTAGTGCTGTTGGGGAGGAGTTAAACTAATGTGGCAGGGGGATGGGAACCAATGCAGGGAGACAGAGGGAAACAAAAAGGAGACAAAAGCAAAAGACAGAAAGGAGATGAGTAAAAGTGGAGGACAGACAAACCCAAGGCAAAAAACAAAAAGGGCCACTGAATGTAAAGGGGCTGCAGGAGGGGTCAAAACTAAAAATCATGGATTAAAAACTAGTATTAAAACACTCTACCTAAATGCACACAGCATTCGAAATAAAGTAAATGAGTTGACGGCTCAAATCATTACAAATGGGTATCTTTTGGTGGCCATTACATAAACGTGGTTGCAAGGTGGCCAAGACTGGGAATTAAACATATAGGGTATCTGACAATTCGGAAAGATAGACAAGAAGGGAAAGGAGGTGGGGTAGCTCTGTTAATAAAGGATGATATCAGGGCAGTTGTGAGAGACGATATTGGCTCTAATGAATAAAATGTTGAATCATTGTGGGTGGAGATTAGAGATAGTAAGGGGGAAAAGTCACTGGTGGGCGTAGTTTATAGGCCCCCAAATAATAACTTCACGGTGGGGCGGGCAATAATCAAGGAAATAATGGAGGCATGTGAAAAAGGAACGGCAGTAATCATGGGGGATTTTAACCTACATATCGATTGGTCAACTCACATCGCACAGGGTAGCCTGGAGGAGGAATTCATAGAATGCATACGGGATTGTTTCTTAGAACAGTATGTTACAGAACCTACAAGGGAGCAAGCTATCTTAGATCTGGTCCTGTGTAATGAGACAGGAATAATAAACGATCTCCTAGTAAAAGATCCTCTCGGAATGAGTGATCACAGTATGGTTGAATTTGTAATACAGATTGAGGGTGAGGAAGTAGTGTCTCAAACGAAGGGGACTACAGTGGGATGAGGGCAGAGTTGGCTAAAGTAGACTGGAAACACAGACTAAATGGTGGCACAATTGAGGAACAATGGAGGACTTTTAAGGAGCTCTTTCATAGTGCTCAACAAAAATATATTCCAATGAAAAAGAAGGGCGGTAAGAGAAGGGATAACCAGGGAAATTAAGGAGAGTATCAAATTAAAAACCAATGCTTATAAGGTGGCCAAGGTTAGTGGGAAAATAGAAGATTGGGAAAATTTTAAACAACAGCAAAGAATGACTAAGAAAGCAATAAAGAAAGGAAAGATAGATTACGAAGGTAAACTTGTGCAAAACATAAAAACGGATAGTAAAAGCTTTTACAGATATATAAAACGGAAAAGAGTGACTAAAGTAAATGTTGGTCCCTTAGAAGATGAGAAGGGGGATTTAATAATGAGAAATGTGGAAATGGCTGAGACCTTAAACAATTATTTTGCTTCGGTCTTCACAGTGGAAGACACAGAAACCATGCCAGAAATTGCTGGTCACAGGAATGTGGGAAGGGAGGACCTGGAGACAATCACTATCACTAGGGGGGTAGTGCTGGACAGGCTAATGGGACTCAAGGTAGAGAAGTCCCCTGGTCCTGATGAAATGCATCCCAGGGTATTAAAAGAGATGGCGGAAGTTATAGCAGATGCATTCGTTATAATCTACCAAAATTCTCTGAACTCTGGGGAGGTACCAGTGGATTGGAAAGCAGCTAATGTAACGCCTCTGTTTAAAAAAGGGGGCAGACAAAAGGCAGGTAACTATAGGCCAGTTAGTTTAACATCTGTAGTGAGGAAAATGCTTGAAACTATCATTAAGGAAGAAATAGCGGGACATCTAGATAGGAATAGTGCAATCAAGCAGACGCAGCATGGATTCATGAAGGGGAAATCATGTTTAACTAATTTACTGGAATTCTTTGAGGATATAACGAGCATGGTGGATAGAGGTGTACCGATGGATGTGGTGTATTTAGATTTTCAAAAGGCATTCGATCAGGTGCCACACAAAAGATTACTGCAGAAGATAAAGGTACTCGGGGTCAGTGGAAATGTATTAGCATGGATAGAGAATTGGCTGGCTATCAGAAAGCAGAGAGTCGGAATAAATGGGTCCTTTTCGGGTTGGAAATCGGTGGTTAGTGGTGTGCCACAGGGATCGGTGCTGGGACCACAACTGTTTACACTATACATAGATGACCTGGAAGAGGGGACAGAGTGTAGTGTAACAAAATTTGCAGATGACACAAAGATTAGTGGGAAAGCGGGTTGTGTAGAGGACACAGAGAGGCTGCAAAGAGATTTAGATAGGTTAAGCGAATGGGCTAAGGTTTGGCAGGTGGAATACAATGTCAGAAAGTGTGAGGTCATTCACCTTGGGAAAAAAAACAAAAAAAGGGAAGACTATTTGAATGGGGAGAAATTACAACATGCTGCGGTGCAGAGGGACCTGGGGGTCCTTGTGCATGAATCCCAAAAGGTTAGTTTGCAGGTGCAGCAGGTAATCAGGAAGGCGAATGGAATGTTGGCCTTCATTGCGAAAGGGATGGAGTACAAAAGCAACTGTATAGGGTATTGGTGAGGCCGCACCTGGAGTACTGCGTGCAGTTTTGTTCGCCTTACTTAAGGAAGGATATACTGGCTTTGGAGGGGGCACAGAGACGATTCACTAGGTTGATTCCGGAGATGAGGGGGTTACCTTATGATGATAGATTGAGTAGACTGGGTCTTTACTCGTTGGAGTTCAGAAGGATGAGGGGTGATCTTATAGAAACATTTAAAATCATGAAAGGGATAGATAAGATAGAGGCAGAGAGGTTGTTTCCACTGATCGGGGAAACTAGAACTAGGGGGCACAGCCTCAAAATACTGGGGAACCAATTTAAAACCGAGTTGAGAAGGAATTTCTTCTCCCAGAGGGTTGTGAATCTGTGGAATTCTCTACCCAGGGAAGCAGTTGAGGCTAGCTCATTGAATGTATTAAAGTCACAGATAGATAGATTTTTAACCAATAAGGGAATTAAGGGTTACGGGGAGCGGGCGGGTAAGTGGAGCTGAATCCACGGCCAGATCAGCCATGATCTTGTTGAATGGCGGAGCAGGCTCGAGGGGCTAGATGGCCTACTCCTGTTCCTAATTCTTATGTTCTTATGTTGTGATACGTGGCGTTGACTTAATACTGATATTCAAAGCTGAATTTAATAAATTTATATGTGTCATGCCTCTTGTAATGTATTGCTTCATGGGTTCTTTGTTTAAGAATTCATAGCAACACATTGCTATTAAGAACTAGTTGGTTTATTAGCAAAGGTTTAACAATCACACTACACATTACCAGTTCATCCACCAGGCTCACAACCACCTGCCTCATCATGGATCCCCTGAACCCAACTGGCTGGGGTTTTATTGAGTCTTGTGAATATCACATGACTGGCGAAGCCACTCACAACTCAACAGTTCGATAACTATTTTGAGCATAACTTTAAATCAAGTGCCCCCTTTTGGTAAAGGCACTAGAACCCACAAATTTATAAATAAAACTTTAATGGAAACTTAAATCAAATTAAAATTTGGTTGGCGGGGGTAATGATGCACTCCAGTCCCTCCGGTGCCCATCTCTCGCGGAAGACAGTGAGCGTACCGGTGGAAACCGCCATGCTCCATCTCCAGGGACAACCTGGCGCGAACGTAGCTGTGGAAGAGAGGCAGGCATTCGAGCTGATTAATCCCCTCGACCGCCTGCTGCCTGGACCTGTTCATGGCCACCTTGGCCAGGCCCTGGAGCAGTCCTACGAGGAGGCCCTCCGACCTGCCCGCTCTCCTCCACACCAGGTGCCCAAAGATCAGGAGAGTGAGACTAAAGTTCAACAGCTCTACAACTCTTTTGGGGGGGGGGACAAAATAAACATTAGATCAAGTGCCCCCCGATCTGGGGGACACTCCAGACACTTAACTGCCCCTTTTTCTAATAAATGTTTTTTTTTTTGTGGGGTTTTTTTGTGATTTTTTTGGGGAGCATTAAAACCATATATTTTACAAGTGCCCCCTATAAAAGTGGAGGGGGACACTAAAACCCCGGCAATTAAAACAAATTAAACTTTAAAACATAAAATCAAATGAAAATTTGGTTGCCGGGGGTGATGATGCACTCCAGTCCCTCCGGCGCCCACCTCTCGCGGAAGGCCGCGAGCGTACCGGTGGACACTGCGTGCTCCATCTCCAGGGACACCCTGGCCCGGATGTAGGCGCGGAAGAGAGGCAGGCAGTCAGGCTGAACGACCCCCTCGACTGCCCGCTGCCTGGACCGGCTGATGGCACCCTTGGCCATGCCCAGGAGCAGTCCTACAAGGAGGCCCTCGGACCTACCCGCTCCCCTCCGCACAGCGTGCCCAAAGATCAGGAGTGTGGGACTAAAGTTCAACAGCTCTACAAACCTGTGAGCATTCTCACAGGTGCATACATTACAGCCTCTCAACCTACAAACTTGGATCAAGGTCACAGCCTCTTAAAAGCAGGGACAATGGCCAAAATCGAGTACTCTATTTTGCTATGTGTAGTAATATAAATTTTCAAATAACATAACATTTTCAATATTATTATTTATATGCCTCTAATAAGGTTAGTAAAATGTTTTAGTCCCCACAAATACAAATGCAAATTTAGCCTTAAACCATTAACTTGATTGAGAAATGTGAAAAAAAAACAAATTAAGCAAATACCATACTTCCTTTATGCCAGATTCCAAAAGAACCTTGAAGGCTGCGTTTATTCCGGGTTGCTTTTAAGATTCAAGAATATCACACCAAAGTCAGGACAAGGTTAAAATTGATCTACAAAAGAGAGCAGATATGCATAAGAGCCTAGAGTCAGAGTAACAGAAATATATTTTTTGGGGGTGCAGTTCTAGAGCTGTTGGAGGTTACAAAGATTGGGGGAGAAGGCTATGAGTAAATTAGACATTCATGAATTTAAAACTTGAGACAGTCCGCACTTGATTTGCGCATGTGCCCGATCCACTTCAAAATTTGTCTCAAGTTTTTTTATGTGGCTCTGGTGGCTGCCTGTAAGAAACACAGTATTAATTTTAATAAAGTAAGGGACCTGCAACTGAATAAGGACCCGTTTCCTAAATTTGTGGAAGCGCCTGATTCACTGGGTCTTAACCTCGACCAGGAAGTCATTGCCTTAAAAGTCTGGAATCTTGCTTCAGAAATGCTATTTAATGGGATACTTACCTCCATTGAGGTAATTTTCTCAGGTGTCGGAGCACATCGACTGCACCCTGCATGCTCCCGTACAATAGTATTCCTACTAGAATAGGATTTCATTTGTTAAATGTGCAACATATCTGCGACCATAGGCAACAAATTATGCAGATGTGTGCCCAGTAATTGACATTAGTCATGATGCCTTCATCCTGCTCCAATCCTCAATACCCACACTCTTCCCCTCCCCCCACCCCCGACCATTCCGTTAGAGGCTGGCTGCCTGCACACCTAGCATATGATACCTGTCAAGAATCTGGATGCAGAGCCACAACATGCATACAATGTGAGCCACGCCAGAAGCAGGACTCTCATAGAACAGAGCATTGGGCTCCTCAAGCAAAGGTTCCGATGGTTTGATGTGCTTCAATATAGCGAATGTTAAGATTTTTAATTGTGTACTGCATGCACGCAACTTCACCTTGGAAAGAGCCCAGTAAGCAGAAAAAAGTTGAGCAACAAGAAAAAGGGGATCAGGAAGCTGAGACTGTAAAGAAAAATCTAGGCTCTGATAATTTGACCCTGGGCAATTCTTTCCTACAGTATATTCCCTTTCGCACCATGGCATGTATCATTTAATTTGCATAACCCTGTTATTTCTATTTCTAAAATTTTACTTGATATGTCCTTGCTAAAGTTTCTCTGTGACAGTACATTTATTTTTGCATATGTATTTCATCTTCTTCATTTCAAGATTTGTTTTCCTTTGCTACTTTATAATAAATTTCCAGTTACCTTTGTGTCACTAACAAAATCTAATGCTCAGGAATTGTAAGTATTAGTGGTTCATTGCTATTACAAAACATAGAAACTTAGAAACATAGAAAAGACATTTTAATGTATTATTTTTTGTTACTACACACCTAGTAATAGAAATGGCAATAACAAAAGTATAATTAAATTAAAAATAAAATTTTTCAGTCTTGCTTCATTGTAACAAATGGTTCTTATAAGTTTAATTTTCAGTGTGACCATCATCACAAATTTAACAGCACAAAACTGAACTTGAAGTTCACATTGGCCCACATTTGGCAGTTGGAGGCTTCCAGCAGGCTGATACCTCTGACCTGAAAAAAATCTACGAACTTACCTGGTGGTCCAGGAGGTTCGATGACTTTTGGTCCTGTGCCTCTACACATAGGCCTGCGTAGAGGCCCACGTATCCCAGGAGCGCAGGTGGTTCGCAAGCGCTCCTGGGATCATGTGGGCCAGCCCAACCAATGAAAGTAGGGGATCCCCAGTCATACTTATAGTGAGTTCCGCTTCGATGGAGCTGTCATAAGTATGAATGGGAATACCCCCAAAAACACTAACACACTAAATACATTTAAAACAACACATTGCACATTTAAAATTAATTGAATGTACTTTAATTAAATATTTTATACAAAAAAAACATTGTTTTTTTTTTAATATGTTTTACCAAGGCTAAAAATAAACTTACCTTAATGGACACGGTTTTTAATATATAAATGAGTGATCAAATTTTATTTTTCTCTTTTTTTAAACTCTTACGCTAGTAAAAGCAGGCCTTACGTCTGCTTTTACCAGCGTAAGAATTTCAAGGGCATTCACTGGGCAGAAGTTGGGCAAATAGCCCAACTCTCCGCCCGCGGAGGCCCTTTACTTTTGGATGCGTGCCATCTGTCAAATTCTTGACAAATTGCAAGTTCCGGGTTTAGGCCTTTCGTGGCCCCTACGGGCGTGTGCGCACCTCATACGCGCCCATAAGAGCTGCGAATTTAGCCCCATTATTCTCAAAGTAGTTTGAAATCAATATCCTCATTCCCAGGTTGATGAAGTCATTTGAACTCCTTGATAAAATTACTGTCATGTAATCCCTCCCTGGTATTTATGATTCTTTGTATTTATTAATTCTATCTTTAAAACAATTAAGTGTGTGTATTGTCAATGGATATATGGTATGGATATTAATAGTCTACAGATAGCAATATCTCAAGTCAGACATCCATGTAATTGCAGCATAAAAATAATCTATATACATAATGCAAACATAACTGCTTGCACCAACCATGTTTTCAGTAATGCATTACCTATATTGATGTCAATATTTAATAAATCTCACCAGCCCAAATCATTCATTCTACTAGAAATGATACATTGAAAGCTGCTCCACTATTTCAAAAGCTTCTTGTGGCTAATTCTATTACATGTATTTTTTCCTTTGTTGCAGGCAATCTAGATCAAGCTAATGAGGAGCTGAGAGCTGTTATTAAAAAAATCTGGAAGCGTACCAGTATGAAGTTGCTAGACCAGGTGGTGCCTCCAGCTGATGGTTAGTGCAATGACTTTGAGATTGATTTTACTGCTGTTAATTAAATTATATTCTCAAGAATCACAAGCTTTTTACCATTTAGTTATTGAATAATATGGGATAAGTGCACCTTTGGAAAATAACCCAATAAAAATATTTTCCTAGGCAGACATCATTAATTTTGTGTTTGAAATGAGAGGGAAATGTGCATTAAGATTGTAATTCACTTCATGTTCAGTGGTTGAAAAACAACTTGAGTCTGAAGACATATCTCACAATTTACTTGAAGCTACAGTTATTTTATTGAAGTATATTTTATGGGAAAAGTAGCCATAGTATTTGTTGTTTATTTGCCACAGTGTATAACATAATGAATTAAAATGGTAAGTACATAAGGTCTGCAGCTTAACAAGAAAAGTAATGAACATGTTGTGAAAAATATTATCATGTTATATTTAATGACTAATAGCTGGTAAGATTCTCATTGATAGTCAGTATTCTTCAAATGTTTCAGCTTTGATTTTGCTAAATACTACTTAATTTTTTTAATTAATATTTTCAGATGTAATTAAGTGACCATTCGCTTCAACTTTGTTAAAGCTTGCATGGCATAGATGAAGATAGCAACGCATGCATCCAATAACATTTCAACTTTTTTGCTTGAGCTTCTCTGCAGCTTCTGTCCCTTTCTTCTCTCAATCTGTAAGAATATTCTGAAGCAATTCTGTTTTAGGCCGGTGGCATGGAACTCGTGTTGCCTCTTACCAACTATTTCCCCTAAGATTTCTTTGAAATGAAGACCCATGCTTCAGAAATATTCCACACAGCCAGTTCTGCCTGTCTGCATGTCTTGGAAATCAGAAACAATAAGGAGGCTTTTCATCTTTACAAAGCTTCATACACTCATGCTTGCATTACTACAAAAAGTTGACAAGTTTTCAAGCATGTTAGTTCATCAGTAAACATATGCTTTAATTGGCAGAATATTAGCCCTTACACTTGTATTCACTGCATTTGTTGTGCTAACTGTGTGGAGCTTGTCTTTACTCATCAGGGTAAGGGTTAACATTTTCCAGAACATTTTGAATCTAAACAATATTTGTTATCAGATGGGCACAAACGGAAAAAAGAACAAATTATCCAATTGAATTAGGCAAATAAATTTTCTATCAAACATTTGGTTGCGTCCTTGATGAGACAATTTGAAGGGTGCAAGAACTGAAATTGCTGATGTAGACTCATTAATAGCAACAAAATGTTTGTCGTGTCAGTCACGTTGGATAATATACAGTAAATAGTACTTCCACAACAACAGGAATTGTAGGGCACCAAACATTAAAATCCCTTTTATCTGAGAACTTGTTTATAGTCTAGAAATATGAGGGATAATATTCCACCTTTGCATCGCCAACCGAACTTCAAAGCTACTGCATATGGTTTTCTAATCATTTAAATTAATGTTTGGGAAATCACATGACCAGATTCCAATATCCACTCCTAGTGGGTGAGATTCCTAACTGCACGCGTGAAGTTGAAAAATTTCCCCGACAGTCTGATACTATATCTGCCTATTAAAAGATGAAAATAGCCTTGTGGGAAAGTCTTTTAAATATTGTACTGCATACTTACAACAAATTAGACCACCTTAAAATTATATCTAAAATTGTGTGAAATTTAATGCATTGGCTTATAGAGATGAAATTGTTTACTTGTAAATTAAATAATCTTTACAAATCATCCTTTGACATTATACATTTAAAACATTTCTTGTGTCTATCGTCTGAATCATGATCATTGAGTCTGTGAGGGGACTTCTCCTGTTACCTACCTTAAATCAGGCATGATCACAGTGGAGAATGCCAAAATGCACACGGCGAGGCCGACCATCGCTGCCTCATTGCCTGGCAAGGATTTCCCTCCCCCACCTCTGCCGAGACTGCAGCTACTTCAATGCCTGCTGCATATAAATGGCGGCAAAGGGCCGAAGCCAGGATTTACCTCATGTTTCCCTGGGCCACCATGAGGAAGGTGATAATAAACTCCAAGATGTGGCGGTAATGGTTCTGAGTTACCCTTATGGAGGAGAGGACCTTGTAGTGGACTCTCTCCCTCCATTCCACCCCAACACTTAACTGCTATAGACCCTGGTCTCATTCACGGCCTTAAGTCGGACATGCTCCTGTCCCCTGAACAACACACTCTTGGCTTTCTTGGTCCTACAGCAGCATCCCCGCACACTGGTGGTCTCCCTTTTGATAGCAGGAATCCTACCAAGAGCCCCCTCATGCACAGACAATGAACGCCAAGCCAGTAAAATAGGTGAGAGTTGATGTGAATATGAAGGGTAAGGTGGAAATCCCATCCACCTGGTACTCCTACCCGGAGGAGAATCCCTCCCCCTGTATCAATTTGTTCTTTCACATTGATTTGCACTTTTACTTCACCCTCATTTGTTAAGTTCACAATAACTTTCTAATTGGTTATTTCTTATTTATTTCTACTTTCATTACTCACCAATCATGTTACACAGAACCTTCTCCCTAACTTCCAATCATGTTCCACAGAATCCTCTCCCGAAATCATGTTTGACAAATTTGCTAGAGTTCTTTGAGGATGTAACGAGCAGGGTGGATAAAGGGAAACAGTAGATGTAGTGTATTTGGATTTCCAGAAGGCATTCAATAAGGTGCCACATAAAAGGTTACTGCACAAGATAAAAGCTCACGGGGTTGGGGGTAATAAATTAGCATGGAAGATTGGCTAACTAATAGAAAACAGAGAGTCGGGATAAATGGGTCATTTTCAGGTTGGCAAACTGTAACTAGCGGGATGTCACAGGGATCAGTGCTGGGGCCTCAACTATTTACAATCTATATTAATGCCTTGGATGAAGGGACTGAGTATAATGTAGCCAAATTTGCTGATGATACAAATATAGGTGGGAAAGCAAGTTGTGAAGAGGACACAAATAATCTGCAAAAGGATAGATTAAGTGAGTGGGCAAAAATTTGGCAGATGGAGTATAATGTGAGAAAATGTAAGGTTATCCACTTTGGTAGGAAAAATAAAAAATCGAATTATTATTTAAATGGAGAGACTACAAAATGCTGCGGTACAGAGGGATATGGGGGTCCTTGTACATGAAACACAAAAAGTTAGCATACAGGTACAGTAAATAATTAGGAAGGCAAATGGAGTGTTGGCCTTTATTGCAAGGGGGATGGAGTATAAAAGTGGGGAAGTCTTGCTACAATTATATAGGGCAATGATGAGACCACATCTGGAGGACTGCATATAGTTTTGGTCTCCTTATTTAAGGAGGGATATACTTGCATTGGAGGCAGTTGAGAGGAGGTTCACTAGGTTGATTCCTGTGATGAAGGCGTTTTATGAAGAAAGGTTGAGCAGGTTAGGCCTATAATTGGAGTTTAGAAGAATGAGAGGTGATCTTATTGAAACATGCAAGATTCTGAGGGGCTGGACAGGGTAGATGCAGAGAGGATATCTCCCCTCATCGGGAATCTAAAACTAGGGGGCATAGTTTCAGAATAAGGGGTCGCACATTTAAAACAGAGATGAGGAGGAATTTCTTCTCCGAGGTTCGTGAATCTTTGGAATTCTCTACCCCAGAGAGCTGTTGAGGCTGGGTCATTGAATATATTTAAAGTAGAGATAGACAGATTTTTGAACGATAGGGGAGTCAAGGTTTATGGGGAACGGGCAGGAAAGTGGAGTTGAGGCCAAGATCAGATCAGCCATGATCTTATTGAATGGTGGAGCAGGCTCGAGGAGCCATATGGCCTACTCATGCTCCTATTTCTTATGTAACTTTGCTTTTCTCTCCGATCAGATTCCATCAAAAAATATTCTACGCAATTACATTCCATTAAAAAAACACCAAGGTATAGCTACCCTGGCAGTTCATTCACTTGTGGATGATTACATTAACGCACTGACTTGGACTGAAACCTGACTCATGGATGGCAACACCTTGCCCCTTACTGAAGCTTCCCCACATGATGGTATGGCCATTATTGTCAAATCATACCTTGGTCTCCCCCACTGCTCTGGTACTTTCTTCTCCTTCAAGCATCATCTTGTTCCATGCCTTCACTTTTTGAAATTTCTTATTTGTCTACAGCTTCCTCGAGCCAAACCCAAGTTTCTCACTAAGATATTCTCCCTCCTTTCCTCCCTCAACTCCTCATCTTTAGTAATTTGAATCTTCATCTCAGCTCCCCTTGCCTTTTCTCCCCTGAATTCACTGACCACCTGTCCTCCCTAAATCTCTCCCTCCATATAATCTTACCTACTCATCAGAGTCCATCCTCATAGTATGACTCCCACCTTTGCTCCCTTGTCCAAGGAGCAGAGGCTTGAGCATATCTTGTGCAAAACTGGTTTAGCCTTTTATCACCAGAGCTGGTTGGACCATATCAAGCACCATCAAGCGTATTTCTCCTCTGCCAAAATCGTGCATTACTCCAGGATCATTCTGGCTTCTTTTCCACATTACCAATCGTCTCCTTAAAGACCTCTCCCCTGCTCACTCCATCCTCACAACCCAAGTGTGAGGAACTCATGGACTTCTTTACCACAAAGATTGAGACTATCCGTACAGCTGTTTTTTTTCCCTCTCCTTGCCCAATAAGTCAAATCTTTCCCAAAGCTGACCTCACCCCTCCCCCCACACTAGCCAAGAATCTGCATCTTTCTCCAGTTTCTTTTCCATCTCTCATCATGTCCTCTGGTCATAAGACTCACCTCCTACTCCCGACTAATTTCCTACTAAACTTTCAGGCCGAACCAGATTGTTCACAGTCACAATGTCCTATTTCATCCTGAGCTGACTTTCCGATCCCATTTACTCTCCATCACAAAAACTGCCTATTTTCACCTCTGTAAATCACCCGTCTCAGCTCCTGCCTCTTAAATCCACATCCATGCTTTTGTCAGCTCTAAACTGAAACTATTGTAATGTTCTTGTTATGTATGCACTAAAGGTTCAAACTGAGTACTGTTTAACTTAGCAAGGTACAAGCTTGGCTCTGCTTTATTTCGGCCCAAAGTGCCTGACTCTCAAAATGGCTGGCCTTTTATACCTGAGCAGCACCATGTGCATGCTGCTCAATGGCCTCCAACAACGACACCATCTGGTGGCTACAAACAGCATGTACATACATGACAATATCCAGCTCTGAGATCTTATCACAGTCTTTCACAGGTTGAGACGGTCCGGTTGACTCCTGGGTTGACCGTCTCAGTTCGATTCCAGCCTTGGATGAGTGTGCGGGGTCTGTTGTGGCTGGTGGCTGGATGACTGACTTGTTGGGGGTGGCAGTGGCCATGTCAGGAATTGCAAGTCCATTTTTATTGAACAGGTCTGTGATGGAAATTCCGGGTTCACTGATGACCCTTGAGTCCTCTGAAGACTGCTGGTAGGTTGGTTGGTCGTCGATGGTTTCTTCGTCTGACTGTTCTGGCTCGTCTGTGTGTCTCAGCTTTGTCTGATCCATGTGTTTCCTGCAAGTTTGCCCATTCTTGAGCTTAATATCGAATACTCTGTTGCCCTCCTTGGCCATGACCATACCAGCGATCCATTTGGGATCCTGACCATAGTTCAACACATATACAGGATCATTAACAGAAATCTCACGTGACACAGTTGCGCAATCGTGGTACCCTTGTTGAATTTGACTTCTGTATTCAACTGATTATTTAAATCCGGGTGTACCAGAGATAGCTTGGTCTTAAGACCTCTTTTCATCATGAGTTCAGCAGACGAGACCCCTATGAGTATGTGGGGTCTTGTCCTGTAACTCAGCAGTATGCAGGACAAGCGAGTCTGCAGTGACCCTTGGGTTACTCTCCTCATGCTTTGCTTGATTATTTGTACTGCACATTCAGCTTGTCCGTTGGACGCAGGCTTGAACGGTGCTGGCCTTACATGTTTTATGCTTTTATGAAACTCCTGACTGGTGAAGCACAACCGATTGTCGCTCACCACTATGTCAGGCAGACCATGCGTCGCGAACGTGACATTGAGATTCTCTATGGTTGCCGTGGACGTGCTGGATGACATGATTATGCATTCTATCCACTTCGAATAAGCATCCACCACCACTAAAAACATTTTGCCCAGGAAGGGACCTGCAAAATCTACATGGATCCTGGACCAAGGTTTGGATGTCCATGACAACAGACTCAGCGGCGATTCTGCTGGTGCTTTGCTGAGCTGCATGCAAGTGTTGCACTGATGCACTCATGCTTCCAGCTCAGAATCAATTCCTGGCCACCATACATGGGACCTGGTGATGGCCTTCATCATTACTATACCTGGATGTGTGCTGTGTAACTCACGCATGAACTTCTCCCTCCCTTTCTTGGGCATTACAATGCGATTGTTCCATAATATGCAATCTGCTTGAATAGACAGTTCGTGCAGCAAAGGTTCACCAGACTGATTCCCGGGATGGCAGGACTGACATATGAAGAAAGAGTGGATCGACTAGGCTTATATTCACTGGAATTTAGAAGAATGAGAGGGGATCTCATAGAAACATATAAAATTCTGACAGGATTGGACAGGTTAGATGCAGGAAGAATGTTCCCGATATTGGGGAAGTCCAGAACCAGGGGTCACAGTCTAAGGATAAGGGGAAAGCCATTTAGGACCGAGATGAGGAGAAACTTCGTCACTCAGAGAATTGTGAACCTGTGGAATTCTCTACCACAGAAAGTTATTGAGGCCAGTTCGTTAGATATATTCAAAAGGGAGTTAGATGTGGCCCTTACGGCTAAAGGAATCAAGGGGTATGGAGAGAAAGCAGGAATGGAGTACTGAAATTTCATGATCAGCCATGATCATATGGAATGGTGGTGCAGGCTCAAAAGGCCGAATGGCCTACTCCTGCACCTATTTTCTATGTTTCTATGTCCTTGAGACGAATGTACAGTTTGGCCTCTTCACACATTTGCTTAGATATGGCAGACCAATCCCCTTTGAGGATGCAACCCTTTACCACCGATAAAATAGGGTCCTGCTAGTCCAGGTCTTAACTTGTTGAGCTGTGACAGAGGTTCCTTCACTCTCAAAAGTATCCATGATTAACATTAGATCTGCCAGTTGTGGCGTTTCCACCTCCGATGTGGGCAATGGCAACCAGCTCAAAGCATCGACACATTTCTCTGTGCCAGGTCTGTGGCGAATGACATATTCGTAGGCAGATAATGTCAGCGCCCACCTTTGGATGCGGGATGAAGCGTTGGTATTGATATCTTTGCTCTCGGAAAACAATGAAATGAGCGGCTTGTGATCAGTCTCTAATTCGAACCTCAGACCGAACAGGTATTGATGCATCTTCTTAACACCGTACATACACACTAAAGGTTTTTCTACCATGCTGTAGGCTCTTTCCGCTTTAGACAAGTTGAAGTTTCCCCGACTCACTGGCTTGTTGGAGTACGCAATCAATTCCATATGACGATGCGTCACAGGCCAAAACTAAATGTTTACATGGGTCATATTGTACCAGCAGCTTATTCGAGCAAAGCAGATTGGTGGCTGTCTTGAAAGCTCTGCCTTGCGATGCGCCCCACACCCAGGTGTCTCCTTTTCTCAATAGCATGTGCAGTGGTTCTAGTAAGATGCTCAATTTAGGTCGGAAGTTAGCTAAGTATTTGAGTAGACCCAGGAACGAAGGCAGCTCCATCACATTCTGCGGTTTGGGTGCATTCTTGATGGCCTTGGTTTTCACGTCCATAGGTCTGATGCCATCAGCGGCGATTTTCCTCCCGAGGAATTCGACCTCCGGTGCCATGAAGACGCACTTCAAGCGCTTCAGTCTGAGTCCCACTCTGTCCAATCGCAGTAGAACCTCTTCCAGGTTGTTCAGATGTTCCTTGGAGTCACGACTGGTGATCAGGATGTCATCTTGGAACACGACGGTTCTGGGAACGGACTTCAGTAGACTTTCCATATTCCTCTGGAATATTGCTGCAGCCGAGCGAATTCCAAAAGGGCACCTGTGGTAAATAAACAGTCCTTTGTGCGTGTTAATGCACGTAAGTCTCTTCGACGTCTCGACCAACTCCTGTTTCATATAGGCCGGCGTTAAGTCCAGTTTTGTGAATGACTTCCCTCCGGCTAGCGTTGCAAACAAGTCATCAGCCTTTCGTTACGGGTACTGATCTTGTTTCTAAACACTGTTGATCGTAGCCTTGTAGTCTCCACAGATTCTGACCGTGCCATCACTTTTCAGCACAGGAACAGTGGGGCTGGCCCATTCATTAAATTCAACCTGTGATATGGTCCCTTCATGCTGGAGTCTGCCCAGTTCAATTTCGACCTTCTCCCTCATCATATATGGCACTGCCCAAACTTTATGATGGACGGGTCTTGCATCTGAGTCCACGTGGATCTGCACCTTGGCTCCTGTGAAGTTGCCGATATCCGGTTCGAACAGCGAGGGGAACTTGGTCAATACTTGGGCACGTGTATCTTCCTCCGATGACAACGCCTTTGTCATTCCAGTCGCATCTGATTTTTTTCCAACCAGCTCCTGCCGAGCAGCGTTGGGCCATTGCCTGGAACAATCCAAAGCGGTAACTCGGTGAACCGCACCGTTATATGACACATTAATTTGTGCACTGCCAATCACCTTTAGCAGTTCTTTGGTGCACGTGCGCAACTTGGCGTTAACAGGGTTTAGCCTGGGCCTCACAGTCTTAGTATCCCACAGCTTATACAATGCCCTCTCATTCATGATCGATTAACTCACCCCCATATCCAGTTCCATCGATACTAGTATTCCGTTAAACTTCACGTTAATCAAAATTGGTTTACTCTTGGTTATGAAGGAGTACAGTCCATACACTTCCTCCTCTGGCATCTCTGATTGCATATTCAGATCCGCGCTAGTCTGACTCTCATCCTCCTCGTGGTGTGTCGGAGCTCGCTTGCTCATCTGCGGACACTTGCGCTGGAGATGCCCCACTCCCAGACAGCCTTTGCAATTATATTGCTTAAATCGGCACTGCTGGTGCCGATGATTTCCCCCACAACGCCAACACGGAGAAGTCGGATACATTCCCGCTGGCAAACCTTGGGCAGTCACAGATTTCACGAACGCAGCCGGATAGGCCCTGCCATGTGCCGCTCTGCCGAACGGCGAATCAATCGCATTTACAGTACTTGCCGAGGTTCGGTTCTTCACCGCTATTTGCTTTAGACTCCTGTCCGTCATCATACATGATTGAGCGATCTGGATGGCCCTTTTTAAATCCAACTCCTCCACTGCCAGAGGTTTGCGCAGGATCACCTCGTGGTTGATCCCAATAACAAAGAAGTCCCGCAGCATGTCTGCCAACACCGTCCCGAACTTGCTCGGTCCCGCTAGACGTCTCAGGTCGGCAACGAATTCCGCCGCGCTCTGGCCCTCCGATCGAACGGGTGTATAAAACCTGTATCTCGAGATGGTGATGCCGTCGTCTGGCTTGAGGTGCTCCCGTACCAATGTACACAATACCTCGTACATTTTCTCTGTTGGATCACTAGGCATGAGTGGATTCTTTATCAGACCGTAGATCTTTGAACCGCACACAGTGAGGAACACAGCCCAGCGCCGATCTGCATCGTTGACCCCCTTCATTTTGTTGGCCACGAAGTACTGGTTCAAACAGCTCACAAAGTCTGCCCAATCTTCTCCCTCCACGAATCGTTCTAAAAATCCAATCGTGCTCATTTTGCAAACAAAAGTTCTTGTATTCTCGTCGCCAAATGTTATGTATGCACTAAAGGTTCAAACTGACTACTGTTTAATTAAGCAAGTACAACCGTTGCTCTGCTTTATTCAGGCCCAAAGTGCCTAACTCTCAAAATGGCTGGCCTTTTATACATGCTGCTCAGTGGCCTCTAACAATAACGCCATCTGATGGCTACAAACAGAATGTACCTACATGACAGTTCTCCTGGCCAGCCTCCCATCCTCCATGCATTGTAAAACTCTGCTGACTGTATCCTATCCTGCTTCAAGTCATGCTCACACCTCACCCTTATCCTTGCTGACCTATATTGGCTCACTGTCCCCCAACATCTCACATTTAAAATTCTCATTGTTGCGTTTAAATCCCTTTATGGCCTTACCTTTCCCTATCCGTTTAACCTCCTCCAGCCCTATTACTCCTGGCTGAACTCCGCATTCTTCTGACACTGACCTTTTGTGCATCCCATCCTCCATTTTTCTCACCATTGGTTGTCGTGCTTTCAGTTGTCTCAATCCCATAATCTGGAATTCCCTCACTGAAACCCTCCACCACTTCCCTCCCTTCCTTAAAACCTAGTTCTTTCACCAAGCCTTTGGTCACTCCTACTAATATCTTTTTTGCCTTGGTATCTATTTTTATCTGATTACACCTCTATGGAGTACCTTGGTATGTTTTTCTGCATTAAAGGCACTATATAATGCAAGTGGAATGAGCCCTTAACCTAGTGGTAGTATTCCAACTCCACTCCAGGCAACTGGAGACTAGATATGGGGGCCGAAATTGCCCCATTCCAAAGGCATGTCAGGCCTCCCGAAAGATTTTTCTCCCGGGGCTGGCGCCGGAAATCACCCGGCTGGAATTGCCCCCGGGACAGCTTTGTGCCACGCCCCGTAGTTTCCGCCCCGGGCTGCGGCGCACACAGCGATGATATCATCGGCGTCCATGCTGATCCCTTATTGCCCCACGGGGGAAATTGCCCTAAAAGAGCAAGGTTGGCGGGGGCGATTCCACCAAAAGCTTTGTGGGTCGCAAAGCTGTAGTGGCTGGTGTTCCCTATACGCCCTTAAAGGGAGGGCCTTGAGCCGCGGTCACTATTTTTTGTCCGGCTGAAACCCTCCCTGATGGCCCAGTGGACCGAAGTTTAAAGATCGCGCAGGCTCTCCCCTTTAATTGAAGGGGAGATCCATGGTGACGCGGCGCCATGATGACGTTATCGCGGTAGGACTTCGCACCACCCCCAACTTCCTCCCCTCTAGTGGCGTCACCGCCGCATATCCGCCCCCATTAAGAGCGACTTCCGCATCCGAGTGAAAAAAAAACAAAGAGCGGAATTTCGCTCAAGAGGCTACCTCGACCACCACGCACGGCACTCTTTGCATTTGCATGTGGTTTATAAAATGCAGTTATGCTTTGGATAAGTTTAGATGTGATGCATTTAAAGGGAAGCAACAAGTACATGAGGCGGGAAGGATTAGAAGGATATGTTGATGAGGTTAGATGAAGAAGGATGGGAGGAGGCTTATGTGGAGCATAACACCGGCATAGACCTGTTGGGCTGAATGGCCTGCTTCTATGCGATAAATACTATGTAATTTTTTAGGTACAAGAAAAGCTTAATCAGTATGGTTCTTTGAATACATTTTCTATAACTTAGTGCTATTGTCATCCAATAGTTGCAGTTGTAAAGAAAGCAATCAGCCTTTTATCTAAGTTGTTTTTAGAGCTGGATTCATGAGTTTAGTTCTTGGGTGCTTATTACCAGTTGGAATTAGTATAAATACTTCATACAAGGTTTACTTAACAGGAATGACTGGATAACAGGTGCATTTGACTTTTATAATCTATATTATCGTCAAAAATCTCTATTGTAACAGTATTTACATTATTCATGATATATTTTTGATAATTTTTTGTGCTCAGTAAGGTTGGGAATGACAGTGCCAAGGAACTGAACACAGTTTTGTACTTTTGGCACTTGCTGGTGAAGTCAACTACCCACAGGTTATTCATTGCATGGAATGGACAATGTAAAAAGCTTATTCTACTCTGCTATAAGAATAACCAGAAAGTACAGTTGATGGTACCAGTGAACGAATGTTTAACATGTTAGTATGAAATTCTCTAAACCACTGTATTAATTGGAGATTTATCCCATTTATTTTAAATGGTTAATGCCCCCTCTAAAATAACGGATAAAGAAATATCATACATATAAACATTAGTCTGTGTTATTATTAACAATACTTTCTAGGCTAATATGTCTACATAAAAAATAGGAGCAGGTGTAGGCCATACGGCCCCTCGAGCCTGCTCCGCCATTTAATACAATCATGGCTGATCCGATCGTGCACTCGTCCACTTCCCTGCCCGCTTCCCACAATCCCTTATTCTCTTAACGGTTAAGAAACTGTCTATCTCTGTGTTAAGTGTATTCAATGTTCCAGCTTCCACAGCTCTCTGAGGCAGCGAATTCCACAGATTTACAACCCTCAGAGAAGAAATTCCTCCTCATCTCATTTTTAAATGGGCGGCCCCTTATTCTAAGATTATGCTCCTTAGTTCTAGTCTCCCCCATCAGTGGAAACATCCTCTCTGCATCCACCTTGTCAAGCCCCTTCATATTCTCATACATTTCGATAAGATCACCTCTCAATCTTCTGAATTCTAATGAGTAGAGGCCTAACCTAGTCAATCTTTCCTCATAAGTCAACCCCCTCATCTCCGGAATCAACCTCGTGAACCTTCTCTGAACTGCCTCCAAAGCAAGTATATACTTTCGTAAATATGGAAACCAAAACTGCATGCAGTATTCCAGGTGTGGCCTCACCAATACCCTGTATATCTGTAGCAAGACTTCCCTGCTTTTATACTCCATCCCTTTTGCAATAAAGGCCAAGATTCCATTGGCTTTCCTGATCACTTGCTGTACCTACAAACTATCCTTTTGTGTTTTATGCACAAGTACCCTCAGGTCCTGCTGTACTGCAGCACTTTGCAATCTTTCTCCATTTAAATAATAACTTGCTCTTTGATTTTTTTTCTGCCAAAGTTACCAACATTATACTCCATCTGCCAAATTTTTGCCAACTCACTTAGTCTGTCTGTGTCCTTTTGCAGATTTTTTGTGTCCTCCTCACACATTGCTTTTCTTCCTTGTATCGTCAGCAAACTTGGCTACGTTACACTCAGTCCCTTCTTCCAAGTCTTTAATATAGATTATAAATAGTTGGGGTCCCAGCACTGATCCCTGCGGCACCCCACTAGTTACTGATTGCCAACCCGAGAATGAACCATTTATCCCGACACTCTGTTTTCTGTTCATAGAAACATAGAAAATAGGTGCAGGAGTAGGCCATTTGGCCTTTCGAGCGTATACCACCATTTAATATGATCATGGCTGATCATTTTTGCAACTTGAGTACTCCATTCCTGCTTTCTCTCCATACCTCTTGATCCCTATAGCCGTAAGGGCCACATGTAACTCCCTTTTGAATATATCTAACGAACTGGCCTCAACAACTTTCTGTGGTAGAGAATGTCTCAGGTTCACAATTCTCTGAGTGAAGAAGTTTCTCCTCATCTCGGTCCTAAATGGCTTACCCCTTATCCGTAGACTGTGACCCCTGGTTCTGGACTTCCCCAACATCGGGAACATTCTTCCTGTATCTAACCTGTCCAATCCCGTCAGAATTTTATGTTTCTATGAGATCCCCTCTCATTCTTCTAAATTCCAGTGAATATAAGCCTAGTCAATCCAATCTTCATATGTCCTGCCATCCCGGGAAACAGTCTGGTGAACCTTCGACGCACTCCCTCAATAGCAAGAATGTCCTTCCTCAGATTAGACCAAAACTGTACACAGTATTCAAGGTGTGGCCTCACCAAGGCCCTCTACAACTGCAGTAAGACCTCCCTGCTCCTATACGCAAAACCTCTCGCTATGAAGGCCAACATGCCATTTGCCGCCTTCACCGCCTGCTGTACCTGCATGCCAACTTTCAATGACTGATGTACCATGACACCCAGGTCTCGTTGCACCTTCCCTTTTCCTAATCTGTCACCATTCAGATAATATTCTGCCTTCCTGTTTTTGCCACCAAAGTGGATAACCTCACATTTATCCCACATTATACTGCATCTGCATTTGCCCACTCACCTATCCTGTCCAAGTCACCCTGCAGCCTCTTAACATCCTCCTCACAGCTCACATTGTCACCCAGCTTAGTGTCATCTGCAAACTTGGAGATATTACATTCAATTCCTTTGTCTAAATCATTAATGTATATTGTAAATAGCTGGGGTCCCAGCACTGAACCTTGCGGTACCCCATTAGTCACTGCCTGCCATTCTGAAAAGGACCCGTTTATTCCCACTCTTTGCTTCCTGTCTGCCAACCAGTTCTTTATTCACGTCAATACATTACCCCCAATACCATGTGCTTTAATTTTGCACATTAATCTCTTGTGTGGGACCTTGTCAAAAGCCTTTTGAAAGTCCAAATACACCACATCCACTGGTTCTCCCTTGTGCACTCTACTAGTTATATCCTCAAAAAATTCTCGAAGATTTGTCAAGCATGATTTCCCTTTCATAAATCCATGCTTTCCAATGTCACTGCTTTCCAAATGCGCTGCTATTACATCTTTAATAATTAATTCAAACATTTTCCCCACTATCGATGTCAGGCTAACTGGTCTATAATTCCCTGTTTTCTTTCCCTCCTTTTTTAAAAAGTGGGGTTACATTAGCTACCCTCCAATCCATTGGAACTGATCCAGAGCCTATAGAATGTTGGAAAATGACCACCAATGCATCCACTATTTCTAGGGCCACTTCCTTAAGTACTCTGGGATGCAGACTATCAGGCCCTGGGGATTTATTGGCCTTCAGTCCCTTCAATTTCCCCAACACTGACTAATAAGGATTTCCTTCAGTTCCTCCTTCTCACTAGACCCTCGGTTCCCTAGTATTTCTGGAAGGTTTTTTGTGTCTTCCTTAGTGAAGATAAAATCAAAGTATTTGTTCAACTGGTCTGCCATTTCTTTGTTCCCCATTATAAATTCACTCTGACTCTGATTGCAAGGGACCTACATTTGTCTTCACTAATCTTTTTCTCTTCACATCTATAGAAGCTTTTGCAGTCAGTTTTTATGTTCCCTGCAAGCTTACTCTCATACTCTATTTGTCCTCCTCTGCTGAACTCTAAATTTCTCCCAATCCTCAGGTTTGCTGCTTTTTCTGGCCAATTTATATGCCTCTTCCTTGGATTTAACACTATCCCTAATTTCCCTTGTTAGCCACGGTTGAACCACCTTCCCCGTTTTATTTTTACGCTTCATTAGCCAATCCCTTATCCATGCTAATATATTACCCCCAATCCCATGAACTTTTAACTTGTACAGTAACCTTTTATGTGGCACCTTGTCAAATACCTTCTGGAAGTCAAAATACACCACATCCACTGGTTCCTCTTTATCCACCCTGTTCATTATATCCTCAAAGAATTCCAGCAAATTTGTCAAACATGACTTCCCCTTCATAAATCCATGCTGACTCTGTCTGACCGAATTATGCTTTTCCAAATGTCCTGCTACTGCTTCTTTAATAATGAAAAATTGCAAAGTGCCACAGTACACCGGGAACTGGGGGTCAGTCAGTCATAGGCAGCCCCTCGAAATCGAGGAAGACTTGCTTTCACTCTAAAAATGAGTTCTTAGATGACATGAATAGTCCAATATGGGAATTACAGTCTGTGTCACAGGTGGGACAGTCGTTAAAGGAAAGGGTGGGTGGGATTGGTTTGTCGCACACTCCTTCCGCTGTCTGTGCTTGGTTTTTGCCTGATATCGCCGAGAGCATGCAGTCGAGACTTTTAAGATTACAACATCATAGCGATACAAATGCTTTGAACATTAATGTGCTAAGTTTTGCACGTGTACTGATTTTCTTGCAATTCAGTTGAAAAAATATATACAGAACAAGGTTACAGAACTCAAACTGGATTAGTACAACCAAACCATGATGTGAAAAGCACAAAATGAAATATAACTCAGTAAAAATAATCTCTGATGGACATCATCATCATAGGCAGTCCCTTGCACAAAAGGATAGTATGCAGATACAGCAAGTGATCAGGAAGGCCAATGGTATCTTGGCCTTTATTGCAAAGGGGATGGAGTATAAAAGCAGGGTAGTCTTGCTACAGCTATATAAGATATTGGTCAGGCCACACCTGGAATACCGCGCACAGTTTTGGTTTCCATATTTACAAAAGGATATACTTGCTTTGGAGGCAGTTCAGAGAAGGTTCACTAGGTTGATTCTGGGGATGAGAGGGTTGACTTATGAGGAAAGGTTGATTAGGTTGGGCCTCTACTCATTGGAATTCAGAAGAATGAGGATGATCTTATCGAAACGTATAAGATTATGAGGGGGCTTGACAAGGTGGATGCAGAGAGGATGTTTCCACTCAGAGGGTTGTAAATCTGTGGAATTTGCTGCCTCAGAGAGCTGTGGAAGCTGGGACATTGAATAAATTTAAGACAGAAATAGACAGTTTCTTAAACGATAAGGGGATAAGGGGTTATGGGGAGCGGGCGGGGAAGTGGAGCTGAGTCCATGATCAGATCAGCCATGATCTTATTGAATGGGGGAGCAGGGTCAAGGGGTCATACGCCTGTTCCTATTTCTTATGTTCTTATGTTCTTATTTTCCCAATGACAGTTGTTAGGCTAGCTGGTCTATAGTTTCTTGTTTTTTGTCTGCCTCCTTTTTTAAATAGGGGTGATACATTTGCAGTTTTCCAATCTGCTGGGACCTCCCCAGAATCCAGGGAATTTTGGTAAATTGCAACCAGTGCATCCATTATCCCTGCCGCTACTTCTCTTAAGCCCCAAGGATGCTAGCCATCAGGTTCAGGGGATTTATCTGCCTTTAGTCCCATTATCTGACTGAGTACCACCTCCTTAGTGATTGTGATTGTGTTAAGTTCCTCCCTCCCTATAACACGTTGACTATCCATTGTTGGGATATTGTGAGTGTCCTCTACCGTAAAGACTGATACAAAATATTTGTTCAGAGTTTCTGCCATCTCCATGTTCCCCATTACTAATTCCCCGGTCTCGTCCTCTAAGGGACCAACATTTACATTAACCACTCTTTTCCTTTTTATATACCTACAGAAACTCTTGCCATCTGTTTTTATATTTCGTGTTAGTTTATTTTCATAGTCTATCTTCCCTTTCTTAATCATTTTTTTGGTCATTCTCTGCTGGCTTTTAAAAGCTTCCCAAGCTTCTGTCCTCCCACTAGTTTTGGCCACTTTGTATGCCCTTGTTTTTAATTAGATACCGTCCTTTATTTCTTTAGTTAGCCACAGATGGCTATCTTTTCTCTTGCACCCTTTCCTCCTCACTGGAATATATTTTTCTTGAGAGTTGTGAAATATCTCCTTAAACGTATACCACTGTTCATCAGCCGTCCTACACTTTAATCTATTGTCCCAATCCACTTTAGCCAATTGTGTCCTCTTACGTTCATCGTCTCCTTTATTTAAGCTTAGTACGCTGGTTAGAGATCCAACTTTCTCACCCTCCATCTGAATTTGAAATTCAATCATGCTATGATCACTCATTTCAAGGGGATCCTTTACTAGGAGATCGTTTATTAATCCTGTCTCATTACACAGGACCAGATCTAAGATAGCCTGCCCCCTGGTTGGTTCAGTTACATACTGCTCAAGGAACCCATCCTTATGCACTCTATGAACTCTTCCTCAAGGCTACCCTGAGCAATTTGATTTGCCTCTAACTCCATTGTTAGGAAAATGTCCCATGATACCATGTTACAATTTTATTTCTTTCCCAGTCCTTGTTATCTTTGAATGACACAACCAGTTTACATTTTTTAATGGGCAGTTGTAGGTCTTGGACTTCTGCTTACTAGGAACTGAGTTGAGACTGGCTGAGTGAAAACAATCACTGAATAACATTACCCATCAATCATGTCTATTATGAAACTCTGTGCCAGCCTTAACAGCATCCCAAAAATTATAGGGGAACCTTCTTGGGTCTGCGCCCAGGCTCACAGGATTTCCTGGGTGCAGTGAATATTGGAAAACCATTTTGTCAGGAAAAGTGAATGGATTAATTTGCAGGCGTGCACTGTGATCTGTCCGATTTTCCAATATCCACCAACCCAAGTGATGCAGTGTGGCTGGGCACAGACCCATGAATTTTACTGCAGATGGCCCACACAACTTAAGGATGAGGGTATTCAGCTTTTTCCTCTCAGAAAAATGGGGTGCACTGAAACTTACTTTTAATTTAGAAGAGGTTTCTGCAATATTTACTAAGTTTCTAAAAGTCACTTGTAATTCAATAGAAGAAAGTATCCTACATAGCTTGAGGATGTGATGTATTATCTGTCAATTTTTTCCAACTTTCTTACGTATAAGTTCGAGATAAAGGTGCTTAACTGTTTAGTCATAAATGGATGCAACAACTTAAAAAATAGATAAACAAAACCAACTTGATCCATTGTCAGTTGAATGATCTACTTTATTTGTGCACTTGGCCTAACATCTGTTTGTGCCCTTCTGCCTAATAATTTTGCAGCTTTGCAATTTTAGTTCACATCAGTCATGAAGGTGAATAATACACATTACATTTTTGAATATGTTTGATATACTTTAAAATTAGAAAATAGAATGTATTTTCATTCTTAACTGTACAACTCCATTCTTTATCTTTCTACTAAGCATTGTGAACTGATAATGATATTAGCAAAATTATTCATAGTACGACAGAAAATTTATAAAAAGTAATGTGTCAAATGAAACAACATCTTGTTCTGTAAGATTTTCCATCCTTAAAGGAACAATGGAGTGGCAATTGATTACGGTCTGTTTTTGGGACCATAACCAGCAGTGTTCCGACAGTGTGCATGACAACTGGGAGACCTGAGACCATCCCATAATTAGTCCTCGAGTCTCATTAACAATTTTTTGCATACCACAGGCAGCTTGTGCATTTTTCATTGTTGATTATTGGGCCACTCTCAGTGGCCTTTATCACTTTAGATAAATGAATACAACTAAAGGAGAAGATTGCTAAAATAAATACCTGCAAATAATTTTGAGGTTGATACAAGATGTGAATGTAGTGTTTTTAAACAACTTTTTTTTATACCCAATTTCTGTCATACAGAAGGCTTTATTGATACTATATTTAACCAACATAGCAGAGTTCCAAACAGATTATCAAGTGATATTTGCAGTTCATTTCAAATTTGTAGAACTATAGAACAGCTGCAAATATGGTGCCCAAGTTTCGGGCCGTGCCTAGAACGGCGCAGCCCCGACCTGGACGCCCGTTTTTCGTGCCCAAAAGTGTGTCAAAAAAATACCTTCAGATTCTCCGGCTCCCTGCAGGTCCTTTGGAGCTTGGTGCGGCGCAGCACGAGCTGTGGGGAGTGGAGCCAGGTCCCTGCGCTGAAATCAGTGCCGGGACCTCTGCACAGGCGCGTTACAGTGGGCGCGCATGTGTAGTAGCTCCAGGCACCCAAAACTGTGTGGGAGGGGCCCGAAGCACGCCGCCCCTAGCCCTGGCCGAATGGGCTCGCTGGGGCGGCGAAGATCAGGTTGCACCTCCCTCGTCCAGCTCCTGCTCTGGCTCCAGCTTCCTCCCCTGTTCAGCTGGCTCTCTCAACCCCCCCAGCTCCTGCTCTGCTGCCCACTCCCCCCCCCCCAGCTCCCGCTCCGACCCTCCCCCCCCGCCAGCTCCTGCTCCGCTCCCCCGCCAGCTCCTGCTCCGCTCCCCCCCCCAGCTCCTGCTCCGCTCCCCCCCAGCTCCCGCTCCGCTCCCCCCCAGCACCCGCTCCGACCCCCACCCCTCTGCTCCCGCTCTGAACCCCCCACCCCCAGCTCCCGCTCCGACCCCATACCCAGCTCCCGCTCCGACCCCCCCTCCAGCTCCCGCTCCGCTCCCCCCCCCAAAGTCTTGGGCCCGGCTTCTTCACGTCGGCCGGGCCCGTTCAGACTCCTCCCTCTCCTCTCCCCCTCCCTCCCCTCTCCCCCTCCCTCCCCTCTCCCCCTCCCTCCCTCCTTCCCTCTCCTCCCCCCCTCCTCCTCCTCCCCCCCCCTCCCCTCGCTGTCAGAAACACGTAGACACTGACAGACAGAGAGTGAGAGAGAGAGAGACACTGACAGAGACAGAGAGAGACACACTCGGGGGGGCCCCGTCCCCGCACGCTGTTGGAGGGCTCCTGGTGCTGCAGTCGGTGAATAGAAAATTATTATTTTTTTTAAATTTTAAAACATTTTTATTAATTTTTTTTGATTGATTTATTAGTTGATTTATTGATGTATTTATCATTTATTATTGATGATGGCTCTTTATTTTTAAAACTGAAGTGTTTAATGTTTATACCCTTCCCCGCCCCACCCCCTTCCCCCCGCCTGATTTGTAACCTACGCCTGATTTTCTAAGTGTAGGCAAGGTTTTTCTGAGCGTACAAAAATCTACACTTACTCCATTCTAAGTTAGTTTGGAGTAAGTTTTCACTGCCCAAACTTTCAAAACGGGCATAAGTGGCCAGACACGCCCCCTTTTGAAAAGAAAATCTGTTCCAAACTGAAACTGTTCTAACTGACTAGAACTGGAGCAAACTAAATGCCGAGAATTGCAATTTCTAAGAAACTCCATTCTAAACCAGTTGCTCCAAAAAAACAAGAGCAACTCAGGCCGAAACTTGGCCCCATTGTCACTGTATACTGCAAATATAGCTAACTGTCTAACTACATTTAATATTAGAGAAAATCCCATCATTTAGTGCATGGCACAAAGTAAAGGGGTAATATGCTTTACCATTTTAGAGCACATATTCCAATTTTGGATGAGAAATGTGATGTGTATTATTCACCTTTAATTATTTTGCTAATAAGCTACATGCAAAAGTTTATATTTTGTGCTGTATAATTCTTACATTTAATTCCTTCAAGTTTAATCTTTAGCGTATAATTTTTTTGTTATCATTTAACATAACACACATTATTATAAGGTTTAGAACATAGGTTTACAGAAAGCAGCCAAACTACAAAGTTCCAGGATGATTAGAAAGAAGCTATTGTTCTGAAAAAGGAGGAATCTGTTTGGTCTATTCACATAGATGATGAGGTAACCGTGGGGAAGTTCTATGCCACCTTCCTGATACAGGACTACTTTAGGAAATTCAAGCGACGCAAGGAACAAGGCTTGGTAGGAAAGCAACCTACAAAGAACACTACAGTTGCTCTACAGGTGAGATTCATTTGATAAGTTGTAAGGTATGTTTTTAAAAGTGCTTGTAAAGTGATTGATTAAAGGGCATACACAATCTGCACAATTATAGCATTGGATTTTAATCATCAAGGCCTTTAAATTATGCTATGTGATAGTAGTGTATGTACTCTATGGGCCCAAAATTGGCCGACATACCGCATACTGCCCAAAATCGCAAAATTGATGACTTACCACCGACGTACCACCGACCCTGTTGACCACCCTGGAAAAGGTGCTTTTAAGTCGATCTTCAGTCGGCGTCATGAATCTTCACCTGTGAAATTTTTTTTATCCGTCGCCGCCTGCCAGTTTCTTCCACCACCCCCCCCAGTCTCTACCCCCCCCCCACAGCGAATTGTTTTTCCCCCCACAGCGATCTGATCCCTCCCCCCACAGCGATCTGTTTTTCCCTCCCCACAGCAATCTCCTCCCCCCCAATAGCGATCTCCCCCCCGGTACCGATCTCCCACTCCCCCCACCCCCCCGCCAAAGTAGCGATCCCCCCCCCACAGCGATCTCCTCCACCCCCAATAGCGATCTCCCCCGCCCCACCCGCCCAAGTAGCGATCCCCCCCCCACACAGTGATCACCCCCCCCCCCCAGCAAGTAGCGATCTCTCCCCCCCGCCAAGTAGCGATCTCTCCCCCCCCCAAACAGCGATCTCTCCCCCCCGCAAGTAGCGATCTCTCCCCCCCGCAAGTAGCGATCTCTCCCCCCCGCAAGTAGCGATCTCTCCCCCCCGCCAAGCAGCGATCTCTCCCACCCCCAAGCAGTGATCTCTCTTTCCCCCCCCCAAGTAGCGATCCCCCCCAAGTATCGATCTCCTCCCCCCTCCCAATAGTGATCTCCCCCCCCACCCAAGTAGCGATCTCCCCCCCCCCACAAGTAGCAATCTCCCCACCCCCCACCGATAGCGATCTTCCCCCCCCCCCAAGTAGCGATCCCCCCCCAAGTATCGATCTCCTCCCCCCCAATAGTGATCTCCCCCCCCCCCCAAGTAACGATCTCCCCACCTCCCACACAGCGATCGCCCCCTCCCCCAACAGCGATCTCCGCACCCCCCCCCCCCCCTGCAAGTAGCAATCTCTCCCCCACCCCCTCCCAATTAACGATCTCACCCTCAGGTAGCGATCTCACCCCCAAGAAGTGATCCCTCCCCCCCAAGTAGCGATCGCCCCCCCCAAGTAGCGGTCTCTTCCCCCCCCCCGAGTAGTGATCTCCCCTACCCCCCCCAATTAACGATCTCTCCCCCCCATTAGCGATCTCTTCCCCCCAAAATTAGCGATCACTCCCCCCCAATTTGCGATCTCTTCCCCTCCCCAATTAGCGATCTCTCCCTCCCAATTAGCGATCTCATCCCCCCCCCCCAATTAGCAATCTCTTCTCCCCCCCTCAATTAGCGATCCCCCCCCCCAAGTAGCGATCTCTCTTCCCCCCCCCAAAGTAGCGATCTCCCCCCCCCCCCAAGTAGCGATCTCTCTTCCCCCCCCCCTCAAAGTAGCGATCTCCCCCCCCCCAGTAGCGATCTCTCTTCCCCCCCCCCCCCCCCAAATAGCGATCTCCCCCCCACAATTAACGATCTCATCCCCAGGTTGTGATCACTCCCCAAGAAATTATTTCTCTCCCCCCCCCCCCACACCAAGAAGTGATCTCCCCACCCCCCCTCACCCCGCGCAGCGATCTCTCCGCCCCCCCCCCGCCCAAGCAGCGATCTCCCCCACAAATAGCAATCTTCCCCCCTGCCCCTCCCCCCAAGTAGTGATCTCAACCCAAATAGCGATCTCCTCCCTAAGAAGCGACACCCCCATCCCTCCTCCCCACATACCTGCACAGCACTCTCACACCGGCAGTCTCTGGCGATTCTTGTCTGTGTCTCTCGGGGGGCGGAGCTTCACAGCAGCATGCACGTGCGCAGAACTCAGGACCTGGAGATTCCTGAGTGAAAAGGACTCACCGCCCGCACACCGCCAGCTGCACTCCGCTCGGCATACCGCCGAGAAAAAACTGGTGAAAATCGCAAACACTCCATCCCAGTGGTACCTGGCGGTATGAAATGACATACCACCAGCATACTGCCGAGAAATGGGCGGACGACCAATTTCGGCCTCTCTCTATTCATCTAAAATGTTCTAATTTCTGTTTTAGAGGTTACCACCTATTTAAATAGGTTAACATTTCCTCTAAAATTTCAGACATACACATCAAGCTACTATTCCACTACATAATTTCAGGACCAAATTTTATAGTAATGAGTTAATGTAATATGTTGCCATATTATTGTTGATGTGATATGTGAAATCTCTTGCATCATCCTGCATTGTATGCAAAACTAAAAGTTACTATGAGGGTTGGATTGGTGAGATGCATGTAGCCTTTTTTGTTTTTTTTGTGCAGCTTTTATATATGCTCACGGCTGTGCCATTCATGGACAAATTGATTCATCTTCATATGAAGACTATGTACACCTTTATAATGCATCTCCAGCCGTTATTTTGCATGATATAAAAATTTAAATGAATTATCCTACATTGGCAATAAATGGGAAAACAGCAAAATATAAAGCCAGAACACAGTATTTATGGGAATATGCATTTTGAACAGTTTGAATGGAATGTGCATGCTTGCATTGTTGCTCCCTCGGTCAGCTTTAAAATAATTATTGATAATGATCCATATCTGTGCTTGGAAACTTGAGTAGCTCTGGGTATTGCAAACCAAATTCATTATTTAGCAATTTTTAATAACTTCGATTGCATTATGAGTCCAACACTGAATATGAAATCATATGGAAAATGATTGATGCATAAATGTTGCTTACCACGAATGGATTAACACGTATTTGTAAAATTGCTGCCATCTTTAGCTCAATGATCCAATGGAGACATATAAACTTAGAAATTGCTGTTTATGATGTCGGTATATGATATTTCTTTGCTGGCCTTTTTAACAGTGGTGGTAGCCTGTTTAGTTTAGTTGAGTTAATGCCTCTATTAAAATAGCAAAGAAACATTGTGTGAGCTTGTTAAGCACTCGTATCACAAACAGTAATTTTGAGCCTATAAAATTAAAGATACCTGTAATTGCCAATTGCAGTTGGCCAAGTTAATTGATCAACTATAATTGTGCAATAACTCTCTCTGACATGATGGTTTGTTGTATTTTTTTCTGATACTTCACTGGCAGTATTGTGCTATTTTTCACAATCTTATTAAATTCTATCTGTTTTATATGGACATTAATACAATCTAAATACAATGTTTGCACAAAAAAGCGCTGCATAAAGAGATTGTTTAGCTGAAGAGATCAACAAGAAATCATTGTTTATTTTTCCATAGTGTATGGGAATTAATACATAAGGCAAGTCAGTTATGGTAAAATAAGAGATTATTAGCTTGTAAACTGTCTTGGCAAAAAGCCACTCCATCCATTATCAGTCAAGCAGAGATTTATAGGCAACCGTTTGGAGACACATGCAGCTTCATAAATCACGTTTAGCAGTATGCAGCATAAGATATTACCCTTTTTTTGTCCCTGGGTGTTTTTCAGTATGTCAAAAGTCTTTGAGCCAGTAAGCATCTCTAAACATTTTAGTTAGCTGTTCATTTCTGGCTCCACAACAGACTGGTGATATTATTAGAATAACAAAACAAACACTGATTATATTTTGGTCTCTATTAGCTGGTCAACTGATTAATGTATAAACAAATGAATAAACAAAAGCTTATTTAACATAACATTAGTACATCATTATGCAAAAGTTTGGATGCATATTATACCATTACATTTCAAAATCCAGTGAAATGTTTAATTATCAAATTTTAAAATTCATTTTACTAGTAGAAGGTATTGATTATAAACCTTGAAAATGGAAAATCTTAACTGGATCTGCAAGTTGAAGATGGGAAAGTTACACTCTTCTGCACAAATGAGTACAGTTCTTAGAGGAATAAAAGATTCCTGCAGTTTAAGCTTAGTTATTTTGCCAAACACCATTGAGAATATACAGGGAATTTTCCCATTCTTAACTTCTTGTAGACTGTTACAAAACAGAAAGCAATGACAACTAAAATAAAAGGTGTAAATCCCACCAGGTCACCATGTACTAGAAGTTGATACAGATCTCATTCAGGACAGGAAGAGGAATGAGCTACGACTGCAGAAATCTCAGAACAGGTCAGACTTTAAATTAAAGGGGGAACAGTCAGTCAAACTAGCCACACTATTATTATTTAATTATTGAATTATTTTTCAATATGACAACGAACTGAACACTCAGGTAACTAACCCCATGGAGTGAGAAAATATTTAATTGAAAACTACAACGGGTACAAATTGAACCTATTTGTGCCATTTTACAGGTGCAAAATGGATGCAATGAGGCCCAAATATGGGCATTAATCCTGCACCCCAAAAACGCCTGTAAAATATCCGTCCCGAAATTGGGTTGTGCCATTTTTCACACGCCTGTGGTGGCCGTCTAAAACAGTTCCCTGAGAAATATAAATGAATCTAATGCCTGCCAAATCTAATGAATCTGGTCTGCAATGTGCGGGAAAGGAGTCAGGCCTGCCCTGCTCGGGATTCTTAAGCAGCCATTGCGGCCTAAGCAGTAGCTGGCAACTAAAGGTGAGTTATTTTTTTTTAATGAAATGTTCTTGTGAAGTCAGGAGGAGCAGGAGTGCACCTCCCTGCTCCACAGCCCTCCTGAAGGCTACTACTGGTCTGCAATCAACCCCCCTCCCATTCCCTACCCATGCCCCCCCCATCCCCCCGGCACTTACCTGAAGGCCACTGCCAGCAAGGCAGGCAGCCCAAAATTCGAACCAACGGAAAGGCAAGCTGTCTGTGGAGGGACAGGCTTGCCCATGTTATTTAGATGAGACCTGAGGCCCAATTTTAGATCATCCTCAGGCCTCCTGGTATGAGCGTGGATTGCCGCCTCATCGCTGACTTTGCACCTGACACTGGGCACAATTTAATTTCCATTCCAAGTGTTCCTGGTGTACATCTGTGTGATTTACTGTTTAAAGCTGTGCACCAGTGAATTTCAAAACTGTTTGTTTATTTACTAGTCCCTTAGACCGTTAGAGAAAAATAGTGTATCTCCTGTAGCATTGCTCAAGGTGAGTCAAAGGATATGGATATTTTTAGATTGTACCTATAGTTCTTTTTCAGGAGGAGTCACGTGAAAGGGAGGGATGAAGTTTCCATATATATAAAATTGCAGCGTTTTGCTTCGAGAAGGCATTACAAATTGTTTGTGTTACGAACACATTTCAAATGTGATGCACACTATGCACATTACTTTTAACGCATTAATAGATATTCTGTTGGTTCTTGCTTGAAAGCATCAAATCCTGGACCAGCTGCTACCTGTGATCAGGTCAGCCTTACTTGTGGGAGATTTCCACTGTTTTTGTTCCATAGCCTTAATATGCTATCTGTTCATCATTGAGAAATATGACAAGCTGCATACATGAGATTAAACATGCAACTACTGCCACATGCATCGTCTAAACCCAAGCCAACATTCAAAACATTTTTGAATTTAGAGTTTTCATTCCTCAAAAGAAAGCTTCAAGTTAAGTCAGTAACTTCGTCTTATTTTGGCAGCCAGTGGGTTTCTTGTTGAAACAAAAGCTTTCAGGTCTCGAAATTTGATGGTTAGTGCCCAGTAATGATGGTAAAGCGTTGCTCATGACTTACCGTCCAGGTGCGACGGTATTGGCGGCTGTTGCGAAATTCGGTTGACTTTAGCGGCGGTGCTAACAGTTACCACCTCACTCTTTAGCACCAAGCAAATTGTGACATGAGTATCTGTGTAACGACCCGTTAGCGCCCTGAATGCGAAATTCGTGTTTTGCACCTCACCTACCGCCTGGTGCGCAACTTGCCAGAAAAAGCAAGCCTTCATACCAGCATGGGGCACTGCTGGACCGGTATTTAAAGGGATGAGCAACCGAGTCACAGAGGTCACAGTGAGTGCTACCAATTCCACTAGCAGAGTGCGTAGCTCTTGGCTTCCTGCAGCTGCTCATTTGTTACAGTTACCAATAACCTAGCAGTTTGAAGCTCTGCATTTTGATGGGGGCAGCGCTGGCGATTAATTGGTAGGCACCGGCTGCAGAGACAGAATATGGGCAATGTAGGGCCAGGCACGAGGAGAGGCTGCAGAGGTCAGAATAGGAGGTCTTACCCACCCCAGGGAGCACTTCTACGACATAAATATGTCAGAGAAGCAGTGTCTAAGAAGGCTGCGATTTCACAGGAAGGTGGTCACGGAGCTCTGCCACCTCCTGCACCCAGACCTAGAGGCTCACATCAAGACCAGGATTTTGCTGTCAGTGGCAGTGAAGGTCACAGTAGCGCTGAGCTTCTACGCCACTGGCTCTTTCCTGGCTCCAGGAGGGGATATCTGCAACATCATGCAGTTTGCTGTGCATTGCTGCAGCTGGCAGGTCACAGACACTCTATACAGCAGGAGAATGGACTACATCAACTTTAGCATGACAAGGGAGAAACAAGAGGAGCGCTCATGTGGCTTCGCCAGGATAGCAGGTTTCCCCACGGTTCAGGGCACCATTGACGGTACTCGCGTGGCATTGCGGGCTGTGGAGGTGTTTTGGAACCGCAAGGGCTGCCATTCGCTCAATGTTCAGTTGGTGTGCGACCACAGGCAGCTCATCCTCGTTGTGAATGCCCACTATCCTGCAGGAGAGCACTGTGCCAGGACTCTTTCAGTCGTCATATGTGGGTCACGGCTGGCTGCTCGGTGACAAAGGCTATGCTCTAGCCACCTGGCTGATGACACCCCTCTGCAGCCCCACCACCCCTGCTGAGCAGTGCTACAACGAAAGCCATGCTGCCACCAGAAATGTCGTAGAACAGACTATCGGGATGCTGAAGCAGTGGTTCCGTTGCCTTGACCGCTTTGGAGGGACCCTTCAGTACTCCCCTGATCGAGTCTCCATGTTTACTGTTGTCTACTGCATGCTGCACAACCTGGCCATCATGAGGGCCCAGGCATTGCCATCGGGGATGGCAGCTGCACCTCAGGAGGAGGAAGAGGGAGAGGATGCTCAGGAGGCACAACATGGCGATGCAGTCCAAGAGGAGGATCAACAGCCACAGAGGAGGCATCGTGAGACTGTTGCCGCTGCAAGGGCAGCATGTTAGCACCTCATCATGCAGCGATTCCAATGAATGATGCAACACATGGCGAGTGCCCATCGTAGTCACATCGCTGGCACCCTGCAAATCTCAATGTATATACATCGCAATAATCCAAAGATCAAATCATTAATTTATTATCTTCAACAAGAGTGTACTCTCAACCAGCACAACACAGAACCATCATCACCAACTAATTAGCAATGAACCAAGACCCCTGGAAACATAATAACCCACAAGCAAGTGCAACAATATATATACAAACAACCTCCCGTCTGAAATAAAACCGCAACGTCCATGAACAATATTTCTCCAAAGAACCTTCCACATATAATAACCATGATATGCCAACAATATACATGTATGCCAACAATATACACGTACTTTAATATTCATAAAAGATGTGGCGATATAGCCATGTTGCGATAATTACTTATTGGGACTTACTCCCATATTTGCCATCCCTTCCCTTTTCCCTCCTCCCATGCCTACTGGTCCTCCTTAATGTGGCCACAGTGCCTGCAGCATGGCTGCTTGAAGACTGCTCCGTCTGTGGCGCAGAGACTTCAGATGGCCTAGCAGGACGCCCCTGACCAGCTCTGGGACTGGAAGGCCCGGCTGCGGACTGCAACACTCCTGCATAGGCAGCAGTTGTCTCGGATGGATGGGGTGCAGAAGCAGCAGGTGCAAAGGCGAAGTGGCAGTGGTTAGATCCAGAATGCTGTCATCCTGAGAAAGAACAGCACCTTCCATTTCTATCGACATGCTGCCACTTCCCCAAGGCAGAGCCTCAGCATCCCGAGCAATCTGCTGGAGCTCAGAGGACCCAGAGACAATGGCAGCAGTCAGTGCTTGCGTGGCATCAATCTGATTCTGCATGAGAGCTGAATGAGTCTGCATGAGAGCAGACTGAGTGTTAATGCCACCAAACCGTGACGCCATGACAGCATGAAGGCCTTGTGTAGCTTCGGCCTGTGCTTCAACAGCTGCTGCCACGTCAGCCATGGCATGCGCCATGATGTCTGGGTCCCCACAGTTGCTCGTCAATTCCAACATCCGTTGGTAAGTGCAAAGGATGGGCTTGATGGGCTGCTGAGAGGCACGGCCAATGCTTGAGGTAGACACCCCCCAACCTCAGAGCAGATGCGTCCAAATTCTCGGGCACCCTTGCCAATGCAGCCATAAGCTCACTGTGCATCTGCAATGATTGTCTGGCCACAACCTCCAATCGGGGTCCTCATCTGAGTCCTGCTGACCAGCACTCAGGAACTGACTCCAGGGAGCTGGCCCCCAAGCTTCCCTTCGCCCATGGCGTTGCTGCAGGCCATTGGGTTCCAGAGCCTCATCCACCTCAGACCCCACAAACATGTCCTCCTCCATCGGGGTGGTGTACACACTGTCTGAGGCCTCTGGCTCCTCTGTGACTAGCAAAGAAGTGTCTACCCTTCATTCTCGTCTTCCACCGTCGCTGGAAATGGAGAGCTCATTGTCAGGCTCTTAGGCTTCTGGCTGATTATCTGAAAACAAAAAGCCAAAGAAGAGTGGTTACGTGCAGGGGAGGGGACAGGAATGGAACGAGTTGAGAGGCGACAGTTGCGTGTAAAGTTGGAAAGGCTTATGGTGTCAGGACTAAGTGGTCTGATAGAAGAGGGAAATGTCATGAACATACCGTCACTGTCCCCAGGGGGCTTGGCCTCACCGACCGTAACCACACCCACTTGTGCGCCCATGATGATGCACACGCAGTCCTTGACCTCCTTGAAGGCCTGGAGGTCAGGCTCTCTTCCACTGATGCGCATCCTGGTGGTTATGTGCCAGCTTGGCCTGCAATAACAAACAGAACATCTGAGTTAGTGTGCATCGATCCATCTATCAGATGTGCCTTGCATAGTTGAATAGCTGTTACTATATGGAAGTCATCAGATGTCCACTTAACTTTCAATAGCTGCGCACAGTTGATGTGTCAATGCTGGGATTTTGGGGCTACCAGCTAACATTAAAGGTAAGGCTAGTGTTTTCCATACCCATATAAAGAGAGAAAAGGTAGCAAGAGGAGTGGTGGGGCTGAGTAAGGAACAAAAAAGTGACCTGCACATGGAGGCTGAGGAAGCAAAGCCTAACTTTGCATCTGTCTTCGCCAAGGAAGAGCATGGGGTCCTAGACATACTGAATGAGCAGATACTGCACACAATACATTGTGTGAACAGTGAGGTTCAGATGATGGCATGGTAAGGTTTATGGAAAAGATACTCACCCTGACGATCTGAGTGAGGTCGTTGAACTTTTTGTGCCATTGCGTCACTGGTCTGGGCACCGTGCTCCTGGCCAACACGTGCTGTGCCACTTCCCTCTGTAAATGCCTAAAGGCATTTGGCTGTGGCCTTCTGCCAGTGTCTGAGTGTAGGATATCCCTTTGCCTCTCCAATGCGGCGAGTAGAGCATCTAGGGCGGCATCTGAGAAGCGGTGGGCACTCTGGTGACCTCTTACGTCTGCCATCTTCTCCCTATCAATCTTCTCCCTCCATCAATAACAGTGCACAGGCTGCAATGATCAGAATGAACGCCAGTATGTCTGATGCGCAGCTCCTGACCCTGAATAGCGCTGTGACCTTAGGGCGCTAAAGGCGGCAAGCAGGGCGCTAAGAGTAGTGTGTAATGCTTGATTTACTGTTCCATTTCCCTCTTGGGGCGATGAAACTGAATTTCATGGTAGACAGTGCTAATTATCGGCAGGTGCTAAACTTACCAACCAGGCGGTCTTACCGCTTCAAAATAGGCGATACTGAATTTCCACTCCCCCTCACCCCCACCAGAGTTCAAATTTTTACCATAAATTTTATTTCTAAATTGATGTTATTCCTTTCTGTTATTTCAACAGTTCCACTGGGTTCTGACCTATAACATTATTAGTAGCACACATTATTCTGAGAAGAAAGCAAACAGTGAAAGTGATTATAAGGATAGTGTTGAAAAAGGAAATCAGCAGAAATTACAATACTAAAATCAACATTTCAATTCAAATAAAGGAGCTACAGCTATATTCATATTGTCATCTATTTTCGTTGTGATTATCAAGCATGTTATCATTTCTCTTTATTATTCTTTCAACACTAACTTTATCATTAAATTTAAGCAATAGGCTAGATTCAACATCTAGTTATAACAGTGTGATTGGTTCGATGACAATGTATACTTTAGGTTTGAAGATAGAAATGCTGTTGCTATTTCCTCAGCAATTTAATATATGGTTCTTACGTTGGCATAAAAACTTTGAATCTTAACACCTTGGCATGTGTTTGTGTTAGTATATAGCTTGCTTTTAATATTATTTGAATTGCTAACAAATGAATTTTATCAACTTGTACGTATAAGAGTACTACACCATTAATTTATGTTCCAGAATTAACTTTAAACAGACAATGTCTTGCCTTGGCAGAACAGAAGTATATGTGACTACTGATCATTAGTTCCTCAAAATCGACAATTAAGTTGCAGTGTCTCAGAAAGAAAGAACTTGCATTTATAAAGCGCCTTTTGCATTCTCAGAACATGCCAAATCCCTTGGGGAGGAATTAGATTGGATTTTTGTTTTTATCATCTGGTTGGACTGCAGAGAAGAAAACACAGCCAGGAGGATAATACAGCCAAGAAGGTAGCACATCCCTAAAAGAACCCACCTGATTTTCCTTCCATTTAAATGAATGTAAGGAAAGTCAAGCGGGTTTTGTATCAGGCATGCCATCGTCCTAGCCCAGTTTCCTCTCTGCACTCCACACAGGCGATGTTTAACACCCAGGCAATAAAGATGACAATCTACCCCAGGGTCTTATAGTGGACATCAGAAATGTTTACCATTCCCCTCTGACCTTATGCTAGTTGGCTGACACACCAGCAATTTCTATCCAATTCTTATTTGCTGATACAATTTAATTGGTGAGAGAAACTTTGATCTTAAGCAATACATTTGACATTCAATACATTTGTCAGTAATGCATTTAAATATATCTCTGCTACATTTATATTAACATAACTTCCAAATAAACTTTTCCCAATGTATTCCATTCATTATATCATAGATAAAAGAGTAAGAAACTGACATTGAGGAAAATTTACAGTAAAATGTTGGCTAACAGGGTTTAACTTGTAAAAACGATGGTTTTAATGTGACCCATTATTTGGCAGAATTTTTAAAAAATGTGTTGTTTAGAAATTAATTTACTTTACGGAAGTACTAAATATGCATTAATCTAAATATTATCAAAAGTAAAAGTAAAAATCAATCTGCTGCTGGGCTTTACTTTGAACTACAATAGTTATTAAATAATAATTAAAATGGGACTTAAATATTAGTGTAAAAATATTATTAAATTAGGCCCTTACTTTGTCTTTCCTCTTCAGTTATTAGTCCAGATTCTGGTACTACGATTGGTTGCTTATCTTCTACTCAAGTAGAAAAGCCATTTACCCATCTCAGCAGTGCATTTATTATTTATTTTATATGACTCTAGCAGGCTTTGCTTGCTTCCCTGGATATTATAGAGCCTTGTGCATGGTTGATGTGGGCATAAAGTATCTGTTATGCCTAATGAAGCAGTGTAGCACTTATGGTTTTAAATCAAACACTCATGTAGTTGGGAATCATCAGAATTTTACACCAGTGCACCACTTACACTGTACTCAGTAGTCTGATGTCTTTGTGGAATAAATCAAGAAGAGCAATGAGAAATTAGGGTGCGCGTGAGGCACAGCCAACACAACTGCTGTAGAAGAACAAATTATACAAGGTTAATAGCAGATGTTAGCAGTGTCCTGGTTGATTTAGAGGTTTAACACATTACCCCGTTGGGACCTAATGATGAAAGTGTTCTCTCTCTATCCCCTTGAAAGATCCTATATGAAATGAGTTCCAAGTAAGTGGCTGGGGGCGGTAGGGGGGAGGGAGGGGCGAAGCACAAAACTGCCTTTAGCTTGATACAAATTGAGATTTTCATGCACAGCTGCATGAAATGGCTGGTGTGACAATGATTATCGCACTGCACATTAGGGATTACTTTCCTGAGGTTGGGGCTAAGGTATATTGTTCAGGTAGAGTGAAGATAGCTTTACTCTGCATCTAGCTTGTGGTGTACCTTGTGTGTGCAATTCTGAAATTTGGTATAAACCATGAGAAAGTGTTTCACACCTTGATAGGTACATTAATTCACAACAATAACAACGGCGGTTACTAACAATGAAAGTAAAAAGAAAACCCATTTCTACTGCTTTATGTAATTCAAGTTATTTAAAGCGCATAGGCTAAAAATTCAGATGTGCAATGACCGTTTCTCGGGCGTGAACCAGCCTACTAAGATCCCAATATGGCAGGCAGGAAGTGCACACACATTTTTGCCCAGAGATGCATCACCCGCCATATTGGTATAGTTAGTTGGGCTGGCATCAGGTGCGCACATCAAGAATATTTCAATGGGTGAATAATTTATTCAAATTGGGGTCCTTCATTTTTTTTGCATGACCTATTTCCCATTTTTAAATTCCCCAGTGCTTCATTAGTCATGTGCTGAACTCACATAGCACAACATGGCGCTAACCAGCAGGAGGGCCCACCCCCCGCCTCACCAGCGCAGCCTGTGGGTGGGGATAGAAGGGCAGATGAAGCCTTTGGTCATTAAGGAAAGGAATCTGGAATTATTCCTACTCTCTAAGATGATCCCGGAGTCAGAGGAGGATTTGACTATGGACAGTGAGGTGCAGTATTACTTGGTTTGGTCAAACCCAATCTGGGGGTTTCCGTCTCAGTTGCTATTGTGATGGAGAAAGATGTATGAATTTTAAACATCAATTTGAAGAGCACTGTGTGGTTGGACAGCATGCTTGTCATCTAACAAACGCCATTGGTACACAATTCTATTATTCCTGCAATTATCATGGTGAGTGCTTGTCATCAACTGAGCTACCAGGAAAAGTTACAGTGGGAATGGCATATACCCATTGGGAATTAAGATTCAAAGGGTGAATCACTGCAGCATACATTCATGTAGATCTTAGTAGTCAGATCTACAGCAGCGTTGGAAGAGGCCTCTTTGTTCTATGATTAGGGAATGTTGTATGATGTAGGACACCCAAGGGCCGGGATTTTGCCGTCACTCGGATTGCGGGTTTAGAAACATAGAAAATAGGTGCAGGAGCAGGCCATTCAGCCCTTCGAGCCTGCACCGCCATTCAATGAGTTCATGGCTGAACATGAAACTTCAGTACCCCCTTCCTGCTTTCTCGCCATACCCCTTGATCCCCCGAGTAGTAAGGATTTCATCTAACTCCCTTTTGAATATATTTAGTGAATTGGCCTCAACTACTTTCTGTGGTAGAGAATTCCACAGGTTCACCACTCTCTGGGTGAAGAAGTTTCTCCTCATCTCGGTCCTAAATGACTTACCTCTTATCCTTAGACTGTGACCCCTGGTTCTGGACTTCCCCAACATTGGGAACATTCTTCCTGCATCCAACCTGTCCAAACCCGTCAGAATTTTAAATGTTTCTATGAGGTCCCCTCTCACTCTTCTGAACTCCAGTGAATACAAGCCCAGTTAATCCAGTCTTTCTTGATAGGTCAGTCCCACCATCCCGGGAATCAGTCTGGTGAATCTTCGCTGCACTCCCTCAATAGCAAGAATGTCCTTCCTCAAGTTAGGAGACCAAAACTGTACACAATACTCCAGGTGTGGCCTCACCAAAGCCCTGTACAACTGTAGTAACACCTCCCTGCCCCTGTACTCAAATCCCCTCGCTATGAAGGCCAACATGCCATTTGCTTTCTTAACCGCCTGCTGTACCTGCATGCCAACCCTCAGTGACTGATGTACCATGACACCCAGGTCTCGTTGCACCTCCCCTTTTCCTAATCTGTCACCATTCAGATAATAGTCTGTCTCTCTGTTTTTACCACCAAAGTGGATAACCTCACATTTATCCACATTATACTTCATCTGCCACGCATTTGCCCACTCACCTAACCTATTCAAGTCACTCTGCAACCTCATAGCATCCTCCTCGCAGCTCACACTGCCACCCAACTTAGTGTCATCCGCAAATTTGGAGATACTACATTTAATCCCCTCGTCTAAATCATTAATGTACAATGTAAACAGCTGGGGCCCCAGCACAGAACCCTGCGGTACCCCACTAGTCACTGCCTGCCATTCTGAAAAGTACCCATTTACTCCTACTCTTTGCTTCCTGTCTGACAACCAGTTCTCAATCCACGTCAGCACACTACCCCCAATCCTATGTACTCTAACTTTGCACATTAATCTCCTGTGTGGGACCTTGTCGAAAGCCTTCTGAAAGTCCAAATATACCACATCAACTGGTTCTCCTTTGTCCACTTTACTGGAAACATCCTCAAAAAATTCCAGAAGATTTGTCAAGCATGATTTCCCTTTCACAAATCCATGCTGACTTGGACCTATCATGTCACCATTTTCCAAATGCGCTGCTATGACATCCTTAATAATTGATTCCATCATTTTACCCACTACTGAGGTCAGGCTGACCGGTCTATAATTCCCTGCTTTCTCTCTCCCTCCTTTTTTAAAAAGTGGGGTTACATTGGCTACCCTCCACTCGATAGGAACTGATCCAGAGTAAATGGAATGTTGGAAAATGACTGTCAATGCATCCGCTAAGTACTCTGGGATGCAGTCCATCAGGCCCTGGGGATTTATCGGCCTTCAATCCCATCAATTTCCCCAACACAATTTCCCGACTAATAAAGATTTCCCTCAGTTCCTCCTCCTTACTAGACCCTCTGACCCCTTTTATATCCGGAAGGTTGTTTGTGTCCTCCTTAGTGAATACTGAACCAAAGTACTTGTTCAATTGGTCTGCCATTTCTTTGTTCCCCGTTATGACTACCCCTGATTCTGACTGCAGGGGACCTACGTTTGTCTTTACTAACCTTTTTCTCTTTACATACCTATAGAAACTTTTGCAATCCGCCTTAATGTTCCCTGCAAGCTTCTTCTCGTACTCCATTTTCCCTGCCCTAATCAAACCCTTTGTCCTGCTCTGCTGAGTTCTAAATTTCTCCCAGTCCCCAGGTTCGCTGCTATTTCTGGCCAATTTGTATGCCACTTCCTTGGCTTTAATACTATCCCTGATTTCCCTAGATAACCACGGTTGAGCCACCTTCCCTTTTTTATTTTTACGCCAGACAGGAATGTACAATTGTTGTAATTCATCCATGCGGTCTCTAAATGTCTGCCATTGCCCATCCACAGTCAACCCCTTAAGTATCATTCGCCAATCTATCCTAGCCAATTCACGCCTCATACCTTCAAAGTTACCCTTCTTTAAGTTCTGGACCATGGTCTCTGAATTAACTGTTTCATTCTCCATCCTAATGCAGAATTCCACCATATTATGGTCACTCTTCCCCAAGGTGTCTCGCACAATGAGATTGCTAATTAATCCTCTCTCATTACACAACACCCAGTCTAAGATGGCCTCCCCCCTAGTTGGTTCCTCGACATATTGGTCTAGAAAACCATCCCTTATGCACTCCAGGAAATCCTCCTCCACTGTATTGCTTCCAGTTTGGCTCGTCCAATCTATGTGCATATTAAAGTCACCCATTATAACTGCTGCAACTTTATTGCATGCACTCCTAATTTCCTGTTTGATGCCCTCCCCAACATCACTACTACTGTTTGGAGGTCTGTACACAACTCCCACTAACGTTTTTTGCCCTTTAGTGTTCTGCAGCTCTACCCATATAGATTCCACATCATCCAAGCTAATGTCTTTCCTAACTATTGCATTAATCTCATCTTTAACCAGCAATGCTACCCCACCTCCTTTTCCTTTTATTCTATCCTTCCTGAATGTTGAATACCCCTGGATGTTGAGTTCCCAGCCCTGATCATCCTGGAGCCACGTCTCCGTAATCCCAACCACATCATATTTGTTAACATCTATTTGCACAGTTAATTCATCCACCTTATTGCGGATACTCCTTGCATTAAGACACAAAGCCTTCAGGCTTGTTTTTTAACACCCTTTGTCCTTTTAGAATTTTGCTGTACAGTGGCCCTTTTTGTTCTTTGCCTTGGGTTTCTCTGCCCTCCACTTTTCTTCATCTCCTTTCTGTCTTTTGCTTTTGCCTCCTTTTTGTCTCCCTCTGTCTCCCTGCATAGGTTCCCATCCCCCTGCCATATTAGTTTAACTCCTCCCCAACAGCACTAGCAAACACTCCCCCTAGGACATTGGTTCCGGTTCTGCCCAGGTGCAGACCGTCCGGTTTGTACTGGTCCCACCTCCCCCAGAACCGGTTCCAATGCCCCAGGAATTTGAATCCCTCCCTGCTGCACCACTGCTCAAGCCACGTATTCATCTGCGCTATCCTGCGATTCCTACTCTGACTAGCACGTGGCACTGGTAGCAATCCCGAGATTACTACTTTTGAGGTCCTACTTTTTAATTTAGCTCCTAGCTCCTTAAATTCTTTTCGTAGGACCTCATCCCTTTTTTTACCTATGTCATTGGTACCAATGTGCACCACGACAAGTGGCTGTTCCTCCCTCCCATTTCAGAATGTCCTGCACCCGCTCCGAGACATCCTTGACCCTTGCACCAGGGAGGCAACATACCATCCTGGAGTCTCGGTTGCGGCCGCAGAAACGCCTATCTATTCCCCTCACCATCGAATCCCCTATCACTATCGCGCTCCCAATCTTTTTCCTGCCCTCCTGTGCAGCAGAGCCAGCCACGGTGCCATGAACCTGGCTGCTGCTGCCCTCCCCTGATGAGTCATCCCCCCCAACAGTACTCAAAGCAGTGTATCTGTTTTGCAGGGGGATGACCACAGGGGATCCCTGCACTATCTTTCTTGCACTACTCTTCCTGCTGGTCTTCCATTCCCTATCTGGCTGTGGACCCTTCTCCTGCGGTAGGACCAACTCACTACACGTGATACTCACGTCATTCTCAGCATCATGGATGCTCCAGAGTGAATCCACCTTCAGCTCCAATTCCGCAACGCGGACCGTCAAGAGCTCGAGGCGGATACACTTCCCGCACATGTAGCCCCCAGGGACACTGGAAATGTCCCCGAGTTCCCACATGGTACAGGAGGAGCATATCACGTGACCGAGCTCTCCTGCCATGCCTTAACCTTAGATACCCTTAAATTGGTAATAACAATGCTAAAGTTCACTTACTGATATAAAAAATAAAAGAAAAGCTACTCATCAATCACCAGCCAATCACTTACCCCATTGGCTGTGACGTCACGTTTTGATTCCTTTCTACTTCTATTTTGCTTTCTCTCCCGCTGTCGCTGCACCGGTCCGCCTTTTATAGGCCGCACCCGCCTCACCAACTACCGCTGGCTCTCGATCTCCCACTGGGCCTTTTATAGGCTGCTCCCCTCTCACCAACTGCCGCTGGCTCTCGATCTCCCGCTGGGCCTTTTATAGGTCGCTCCCCTCTCACCAACTGCCGCTGGCTCTCGATCTCCCGCTGGGCCTCTTATAGGCCGCTCCCCTCTCACCAACTGCCGCTGGCTCTCAATCTCCCGCTGGGCCTCTTATAGGCCGCTCCCCTCTCACCAACTGCCGCTGGCTCTCGATCTCCCGCTGGGCCTTTTATAGGTCGCTCCCCTCTCACCAACTGCCGCTGGCTCTTGATCTCCTGTTGGGCCTTTTATAGGCCGCTCCCCTCTCACCAACTGCCGCTGGCTCTCAATCTCCCGCTGGGCCTCTTATAGGCCGCTCCCCTCTCACCAACTGCCGCTGGCTCTCGATCTCCCGCTGGGCTTTTGATACGTCGCTCCCCTCTCACCAACTGCCACTGGCTCTCGATCTCCCGCTGTGCTTTTGATAGGTCGCTCCCCTCTCACCAACTGCCGCTGGCTCTCGATCTCCCACTGGCCTTTTATAGGCCGCTCCCCTCTCACCAACTGCCGCTGGCTCTCGATCTCCTGCACCTTTTGCCCCTCACTCACTCACCTCCTGCCCGTTACTCCGCCCCGTTTGGAGGCGGGTCCGCTGTCAATTCAAAAAGATTGACAGCAGGTTGGTATCCTGCTGTAAACCCGCCTCCTTGTCAGTTTCCCAAATGTCGGGTCTGTCATTCCTTAACAGCGATGGCCTCACTATGTCCAGATTTGCTTCACTTAACACTATACACCCTGGATGCCACAAGATACGCCAGGTTGGCACCACCCCATACCAGTACCATAAAGCATCCCTACAATGTCCAACCCATTCCTTTCACACTCATCAATATTGAGGGGGGCGGGGGGGAAGCGTTATGTCTTACCATTCACTGAAACTCACTAAGACACTTTAAAAGGTGTACACAAATCTGTCCAAGAAGGCAAAGTGATGAAAATAAAGATTTCAATGCTTGACGACACATTAACAGAAACTTTACATGAACATTCGCTAAAGCACCCAAGTGTCTACCCTTGTGTGTTGCTAGTTTGAATGATTGGACAAGAATGAGGGTGAATGTGGGCGATGGATAGTGAGATAGTGATAATATAGATAGAGAGGGATGGGTGGAGGTGTGAGTATGGATGTGCAAGGGTAGGGAAGGCAGAGTGATGGGGATGTGATGAGTGACACAGGAGGTTGAGGTTGAGCGTGGCTTTGCAGTAATGTTTCGTGATCTACTGAGATCATTGAAAGGTTTGCGCCACTGCAGCCAGATCTTCTGACAACACCCCTGCTTATGCTGTGTTGATCTCCTAGGGAGCTCTCTTCTGCCCATTGGAAGGGAAGAGAACCTCCCTGTGACTCCCTCCATGGGAGAGCCTGGGTGCAACTGTGCACTTTTGTGCAGTGCTTGTCAGTGTTTGCAGCAGCTCAATGCTGTAGAATACTGACAGCACAACTGTCAAAATTAATCTGGATATGGCACCTTTAAAGAAACTGGCTGATGATATCATCAGTCTGGCTGTCTTTTAATTGGTTGGGAACCAATTCGGGCACTTGGAGGAGGCTGGACGAAGACGGGAGAGGGGTTTGAGGCCGCACCGGACTCGCCACGGCTGGTGAAATCGCAGCCAAGTGGTGAAAAGAAAATAAATACTTTTTTAAAAATCCACAGATTTTATTTAGTACAACTCGGAAGCTCAGAAAGTGTTTCTTACGGATGGCGAATGGTGACTATATAGACTATAGACTATACACTGGAAAGATTTTGTACATACGATGTCTGTTCACACCAATGCTAACTCCTATAACTACACAATAACAGCAATGCAATAAAAACCTACGTTATTTGGTGGTGTGTAGGGATATAGGAGTACAAATTGCCCCCCGCCCGAAATGGGGTGTTCCCACCCTGTTTCGGTGGATTTTACCGCAGCTGCGGTTCAGGTCAACTATTTTGCGAAATTGGGCTTTGTTTTTTTTTGTTTTCATCTGGAAGTCGGTCATAATGGGGGCGGTGATTACAACTGAAGCGCAAAAACGCGGTGGTGACAGCAACTGACGGGCGGAAGTTGGGAGCGGTGCGGATTCGCCGCCGCAATGACGTCACCACGGCCCTCCCCTTCACATAAAGGGGAGAGCCACCGCGCTTTTAAAACATCGGCCCACTGGACCACCAGGGAGGGTTTCGGCCGGGCCAGCAGCCTGGCACCCAAGAGAGGGTGCCAGGCTGCCTGTTGGCGGCCCGGCCGAACCCAGGGGCATATTTGTCGGGCCAACCTGGCAGTTGGCCGACAAAATAAAAACATGCGGCGGCGCCAGTAGGCCCTCCCCTTTAGGGGAAGTCACACTGCCACTGTAGGAGGCCACAGCCTCACTGGACCACCGGGTGAAAGTTTGTTTTGGCACCGCCGGGCTGGCCGAAGATATTTGGAGGGGAATGTCGCCGTCGGTGGGTTAGATCAGTGGTGCGACGGTGATGACACGCATACTGCAGACCGGCAGCATCGGAGCGATCGGGGTGGTTCGGGGCGCCGCCAGGAAAACTCAGGAGGGTAATTGGGCTGGCAGCGGCCATTCCATCTAAAGTCACGGCCACTCCACTCTACGGCGTGGCCGCCGATTTGCGGTGGGAACAGGCCTTAAAGAAAGGGGTAATTTAGGCCCCATACACTTTCCATTTGTGGCAGAATAAATATGACAGCATAATACCTCTGCTATGAGTTAAATAAATTTTTTAATTGGTTCCAATCTTGAAATGAAACTTAATATGGACAGGTGTAAAATATTGCATGTAGGAAGTAAGAATGGGTAAAAGTGCAAGATATCTCGGGATGTTAGTTGTATCAGCACTTAACACAGCCACTCACTTCAGAGCAACAATCAACATAACAAACAGAATGCTGAACTATATAACCAAAATAGTAGAGGACAAGCAGGGGGAAATTAATCCCTAAACTGCACAGTACTTTGGTCAAGAAATCATATGGGATGATTTTCAACTACTAGTTGCCCATTTCTCACCTGAAAAACAAGCAGCTGGCAGTTGCAAATAGGTCGGCAGGCGAGAACCTCAGCTGTCTCATTGACACCAAAGGCCTGCATGAGGAAATGTTCAGGTGGGCCCATTAAAAAAAACTCTGGCACACTGCCAGTGCGTTCATGGCCTGCTTCATAATCAGTTTCTTGACCCCAGCTTGATCTGCCAGCCGGCTAAATGTGGGAGCCAGCTGATTTCCCGCCCTCCCACAACCGGCGAGGTGCATTTAGTGCCCACAGCTCGCCAGGGGCATTTAAATAAGGCCAAACCCAAAAATGGTTCGGGCCTCCCGATGCTTGCTTTGGGCAGGCAGTGTCGCTGCCCTACAAGATTCACACCCATTTCGGGCAGAAGTCGAATATTGTCCCTATAGAACGTTTGGCCCATCAAGTCTGTACTAGTGTTTCTTTCCACTAGCCACCTAGTCTAATCTTGCTTTTACAGATTTCTTTTAATGTTCCTCTTTTTCAAGCTAATATCTAACTACATTTTAAAATAATTTACGGACCTTAAATTTCTGGAGGAGTAGTCCCCGAGACAAACAGCTTAAAAGGTCCTTTTCAGATATTTCTCCAGGGGTTCCATCTATCTCATGCCAAAATTATGGCAGGAGATCAGGAGAACCCCACAGAAATTCAGGGCTGTGGACTCTGGTTGAACAAGTTTGTGGTTCACAATTCCATATTTTAATTACCCTGTGTGTTTAAAGAACTGCTCAAGTCTCTCTTCATCCTTGCCACATCTAGTAAATCTATTCTGCTTCTTTTCCATTGCTTTTATATCCTTCCTATAATGGGATGCTCAACATGTACACAATATTCCACTTGTAGTGTAACTAAATTCTGCATTATCTCTTTGTTTTTGTATTCTATCCCTCTTGATACAAAAGCAAGGATTCTGTTTGCCTTTTTTAATGGCTTTATCTCCTTGTCCTGATACCTTTAATAACACGTCTATTTGCTCCTCTACTGCATTTAAAATCTTGTCATTTTGTATTTACATTCCAAAATGCATTACTTCCCATTTTTCCACATCAAACTGCATCTGCTTCCTATCCTGCTAGCCTATATTTGTCCCCCTCTAGTCTTTTACAATTTTTGTCACAATTTTCCATATTCAATGTTGTTCCCTCAATTCCTAAGTCCAGATCATTTATATATTTCATAAATGAAAGCAGCCACAAGATGGATTCCTGTGGAACACCACTCATCATACCTTTTCCATTTCAAGAAACATCCTTTTATCCCAACCATTGCTTTCTGCCCTCCATCGATCCATCCATGTGGCCACATTCCCCGTAATTTCAAATGCCATAAGTCTCTTGTGTGATACCTTACCAAATGCTTTTAGAAAATCTATACGAACCACTGCCACTCCATTTGCTTTGTTTATCCTCTTTTCATTCTTCACACTCTTATTTCTTCACGCTTTGTGTACTGTGACCTACTCTGGTCATCGAGACACATAGGGAGACATTCATGCCCAGGGGGATTACACAAAAGAGCCATTGGACTGAGAAAGGCAAATTTATGGCTGACAGTTCTTCACACAAAGAATAAAGAGGGGACTTCTGAGTCAGGTAGTGGAGGCAAAATCTCTGGAATGATTTCAGAAACAGTCAGATGCTGTGATGGAAAACTACTGGTTCTTCCTGGATGGATGAACCAAGAGGACAGACACACCAACCATTCAATCTGTCTTGAGTTGTTGTACAGACTAGGAAGCAGGATATGGTGGTATCATGGTTATCAGTTCCCACCATGGAAAGTTGTGCAATTGAATTCAATGAGTCTTGTAATTTATGGGCTAGCGCCAGGACCAAATTGACCATCAAAGCCGTCACATTGTCTAGAAACTCATTTGGTTCACTAATGTCCCTTAGTGAAGGGAACCTGCCACCCAGTTGTAAACAATCATCAGAACTTAGGAAGAGAGAAGCAGGAGTAGGTCATTCAGCCCCTCGAGCCTATTCCACCATTCAATGAAAATGTGGCTGATCTATAACTTAACTCCACCCACCTGCCTTGCTGCCATATCTCTTTATACCCTTAGCTAGCAAAAATCTATCAATCTCAATGTAATGTCCTTACACACTACTATAAATTCACACGAGACACATTCTGCAGACAAGGTCACTCTGTGACCTGAACCTTTATTCACAGGACCAAGAAGTGATGACCCTGCACAGGACCATTTCCCGGGACAATCCAGAGTGGCAGCCGGTTCTCTGATCCATTATGTGTGACCATCAACATTGCACTGCCTAGCACTGGGATGATCTCTTTGGTGTACGTCCGTAATTGCGTGTCAATGCGTTCTAGTTCTGAGTGGCCATAGTTTCTCGAATTGTTGGACACTCATAAGTGACTGGCTGGTCCCTGTGTCCAGCGCCATGAGTACCGAGATGCCGTTTAATAGGACTTTCATCATCATAGGTGGCGTTTTGGTATATGAGCTGTGATGTTTGCCACATGAACCCGCTGAACGTCAGCGTCCAGTGCATTGTCCCAAGCATCAACCTGCCTTGCAGACCCCTCTTCTGGTTCATCTGCCTCGTAAATTAGCCTCGCTGCGGGCTTCCTGCACATTCTGGCTAAATGTCCACTGAAGTTACAATTTCTGCAGATAAATTGTTGAAACCTACAGGTTTTGCAGCATGTCTGCCCCCGCACCTCCAGCATGAGCTGAGATCGTTGTGAACAAAAGGGCTGTTACCAGGGGCATTCCTCTCTGATTGTCTCTTTGATTACTCTTGAGCACTCTGTTAATGGGTGTCAGTGGCCCCATCCCGGGACGCATTGTCCACCATGATGGCGTAAATGTCCGTTCAATCTGCCATTGTCTCTGTTGAGGACGCACTCTAGAGTCTGTTGCTGCCTGGGTGGTGTCGAATTGCCCTTGCCTGCCTGCGGGGTTCTGAGTCGCGTTTACAATGTTAACTCCCTGATCCATCGCCACATTGGAAGCAGAGATGCACACGTATATTATCTTGGTTTCCTCCTCCCCCGCCATGAAGGTCTGAGCCATCAACGTGCTGCTTCTAAGGTCAAGTCGTTGGTCTCAATTAGCTTTCTGAAAATCCCGGCATGACCAATGCCCTCAATAAAGAAATCCCTTAACATTTTCCCCCCCTGCAGGCATCTGTGAACTTACAGAGGCTGGCCAAGCACCTAAGGTCCGCAACCAAGTCCGGTATGCTCTGTCCTTCCCGACGTCGGTGTGTATAGAATCGGTGTCGGGCCATGTGTATACTGCTCGCTGGTTTGAGGTGCTCACCGATCAGTTTGCTGAGCTCTTTAAAGATTTTGTCCGCTGGCTTCTCGGATGCGAGCAGGTCTTTCATCAGTACGTACGTCTTAGGTCCACAGCTGGTCAGTAAATGCGCCCTTCGCTTGTCAGCCGCTGCATCTCCCAGCCAGTCCTTCATGACAAAGCTCTGCTGGAGCCTCTCAACGAAATCGTCCCAGTCCTCACCAACACAGTACCATTCCTCTGTGCTACCGGTGGCCATTCTCGTGAGTCGTTGATTCCCGTTTCTCGTCGCCAAATGTAATGTCCTTACACACTACTATAAATTCACACGAGGCACATTCTGCAGACAAGGTCACTCTGTGACCTGAACCTTTAATCACAGGACCAAGAAGTGATGATCCTGCGTGGGACCTCCCTTTATATACCTGGATGACCAGGTGAGGAGTGTCTCCCACAAGTTCACCCCCTGTGGTCAAGGTATGCATTTCTTAGGTGTATATAGTATGCAGTGTTGTTATGAAGGTTACAGTTACATGAAGGTTACATACATGACACTCAGATTTTAACTTATTAATTGTGCTAGCATCTACTGCTTTTTATAGAGAGAGTTCCGCACTTCTACTACCCTTTATGTGAAGAAGTGTTTCCTAAATTGTCTCCTGAACGGCCTGGCTCTAATTTTAAGGTTATGTCCTCTTGTCCTCCACCAGCGGAAAATGTTTCTCTCTATCTACCCTATCAATTCCTTTCAAAATCCTAAAATTCTCAATCAACTCACCCCTTAACTTCCTATATTCCAGGGAATAGAAGCCTAGTTTACGTAATCTCTGCTCATAATCTAACCCTTGGATCCCTAGTTACATTCTGGTGAATCTGCGCTGCACTCCTTCCAAGGCCAATATATTCTTTCTAAGGTACAGTACCCAGTACTCTAAATGTGGTCTAAGCAGGGCTTTGTATAGCTGTAGGAAAACTTCCTCATCCTTATATTCCAGCCCTCTAATTATAGAGGCTAACATTCCATTTGCTTTTTTGATTATTCGCCTTGGAACACAATGATAAAAGAAATATTAGATCGACCTATCAGCTATGAACATCAAGCTTCAGGCATTCCTAATCCAGTCAACACTGCAAAGTCCTCTTCGGGGCAATTGTGGGAGCCTTACATAATTGTGCTCACAGAGCCATATATATCCGCCAACATGCCAGACTCCTGACAGTGGAATAGGATAGACCCACTTGAGGTGATGGAATAGTGATATACAATTGGATGCAGTTGGCCCTAGGAGTTCATATTCTCAAGAGTTTAGAAGAATGAGAGAGAGTCTCATTGAAACATACAAAATTCTTACATGGCTTGACAGGGGTGATGCAGGGAGGATGGTTTTCTTGGCTGGGGAGTCTAGAACCAGGTGTCACAGTCTCAGAATAAGGGATCGGCCATTTAGGACTGAGATGAGGAGAAATTTCTTCACTCAGAGAGTGGTGAATCTTTTTAATTCTCCACCAGAAGGTTGTAGAGGCTAAGTTGTTGAGTATATTCAAGACCGAGATTGATAGATTTTTGGATATTAAGGGGATCAAGGGGTATGGGGATAGTGCAGAAAAGTGGAGTCGAGGTAGAAGATCAGCCTTGATATTGAATGGCGGAGCAGGCTCAAGGGGCTGAATGGCCTACTCCTGCTTCTAATTTTTATGTTCTTACGTTCTTATTGGCTTTGGTCCCAATTAAATCTCGGGGCTACAGATCAAACAAGGCCAAGGAAACCTCATCCTGATTACCATCTACAACCCCCTCAACTGATAATTCAGTTCTCCTCCATGTTGAACGTCACTGAATGAAGCAAGGGCACAGAGTATACTTTGAGTGGTGCCCTCAATGTCCACCAAGAGTGCCTCAGTAGTGACCAGGCTGGCTGAATCCTGGAGGACATATCTTCCAGATTGGGCCGCATCAAGAAGTAAAGCGACCAACACAGAGTGTAACCTACTTGACCTCATCTTCACCAATGTGCAAGTGTATCCATGATAATATTGACAGGAATGACCACCACACAGTCCTTGTGAAGAAAGTCTTCACTGTGAAGGCACCATTCATTGTGTAGAGTGGCACTATCACCATAAGACATAATAAGGACAGAACTAGCAGCCCAAAACTGGACATTCATGAGGTGCTGTAGGACATTAGCAGCAGCGGAACTGTATACCAACACAATTTATAACATCATGGCCTGACACATCTTGCACTCTTTGATCACCAAGTTGGGAGACCATCCTTGGTTCAATGGGGAGTGCAGAAGAGAATGCCAGGTGCAGGACCAAGCATTTCTTAGAATGGGGCACAACCTAGTCATGCTAGTATACAGGGCTGCCTTCATATTAAATACAAGAAGCAAGCACTCCTATAACCAATGTATCAGCAAAAACCTCCAGCCCTACCACATTGAGTCGGGAATGGTGGTGGACAAATCAGGCAACTAATAGGATGAAGTGGCTCCATGAATAGCTCCATCCTCAACTATGGCAGAGTCCAGCGGAGACATACCTGACATAAAGGTCATGGTTCTTGGAGGCCAATCATCTATGCCCCTGAACATCGTTGCAGGAACTCCACAAGGAAGAGACCGCCGCTCAACCATCTTCGTGTGCTTCATTTTCCTCCATCAAATGATTAGTAATGGGGCTGTTTGCTAGTGTTTCTATTGTATTCAGCTGTATTCACAATCCTCCAAAAATGAAGCAGCTCACGCCAACCTACAGCAGGATCTTGACAATATCCAAGTTTGGGCTGACACTGGCAAGTCGCAGTCACACCATATAAGTACCAGGAAGTCCCAAGCATTAACACCCTGGGGGTCACCGTTTACCAGAAGCTTTACTTAATAAGCCAGATGAACAATTTGGCTACAAGTGATGGGGAGAGGTGATAGGTGACTCATGTTCTGATCCCTCAAAGTCTCTTTACTATCTACGAGACTCGATTCAGGAGTGTGGTACAATATTTGGCACTTGCCCAAATAGGTGCAGCCACAGCAACAGTCAAGAAGCTTGGCACTCCAGGACAGAGCCGATTGATGCCCCTGCCACTGGACTTAATATCCACCCCTCCACCCCCCCAAAATCACTGTCTCACTGGGGCTACAGTATGTACCCCCCTATCTGTAGGATGCATTGCAGCAACTCGCCAAGTTTATCTTGACAGTACCTTACAGTCCCAGGACTTCTACCACCAAGAAGGACAAGAGCAGTAAGATCATGGGGAACCCATAACCACCAAATTACGTGTGATCCTGTCTTGGACATATATCACTATTCCTTCATTATCACTGCACCATCACCTTCTCAGAGCAACTATGAAAAGACAATACGAATGCAATTTTGCCAGTGTTGTCCAGAACCTCAGGACAAATGTTTTAAATAATCAAAAATGTATTCAAATATGATTAGCAATGTTGGATACACCAATTCCCCACTCCCACCAATCCCAATTTTCTCTGCTGAATGTAGTGACACTTGCTTGGAGTACAGTTCCCTGGGCTCCATGAGCCTTCTACAACCTCTTCCAGGTAATCATTCTTCATATAACATGTTATTAATATCAGCAAGGTATTTAACTATGGAGGGCATACCCCTATGAGGTCCCTTCTCAGTCACCTTTCAAGGCTGAAAAGACCAAGTGACTCAAATCATTACTCATAAATCAGTCCGTGGCACAAGAGATCCGTTCCATGGCTCATTTTTGTATCGCCTCTGGGCTTGAATGACTCTCTTGTTTCTCAGTAACCGCAGAAGATCACAGTATACAAAGTGTGAAGAAATATCATAGGCTAGACAGAGCAAATGTAATATCTGTGGTTTGTATGGATTTTTAAAAAGCATTTGATAAGAAAAAACATGAGACAATTGCAAAGATAATGACATATCGAATTAAGAGTATATTGGGCCACATGGATGGATAGATAGGGGACAGAGCTTGATCTTGTACGCATCAGAAACAACGGGACTAATCTTGAAACACCCCACCCCCACCGACGAACGGGAGAAAAAGTCTTAAGTCCGACCCCAACCCATCTCGAACATGCCCACGAGGCGAGCTGGGGGGCAGACAACTAACCTGCTATTTAAATATGTTAATGAGGCTGTGTGCTTCAGATTTTAGCAGCCATTTAGATTCAACTGCTGCAGGTCGGGTTTCCGAGAGCTTGGGAAACCCATTAGCCAAAGGGAGGTGAGAAAGGCCAGATTCAGCAAGTAAGCGCTTCCCCGCCCCTGCCCCCCCAAACTAACCTGCTTCCCACTCGGCAAGTGGCCTCCCTCCCCCACCCCGTGCTCCGATCTTCCTCCCACCTTCGGTCCACGCTCTGATCTTTCCACCCACAGCCCGCTCCGATCATCCGCCCAACGCCCCCCACCCCTCCGATCCACAACAACATGTTTTTATATAAACACCTTTAATGTTGCAAAAAGTCCTAAGGCGCTTCACTGGAGCGTTATAATACAAAATTTGACACCGAGCCACATAAGGAGATATTAGGACAGATGAAGTAGGTTTTAAGGAATGTCTTAAAGGAGGAAAGAGAGGAGAGAGACAGAGGTTTAGGGAGGAAGTACCAAAGCTTAGGGCCTTAGCAACTGAAGGCACGTCCACCAATGGTTGAGTGATTAAAATCAGGGATGCTCATGAGGCCAGAATTAGAGGAGTGCAGATATCACGGAGGATCATGGGGATAGAGGAGATTACAGAGTTATGGAGGGACCGAGGCCAATGGAAGGATTTGAAAATAATGATGAGAATTTTAAAATCAAGGTGTTGCTTAACCGGGAGCCAGTGTAGGTCAGCGAGCACAGGAGGAATTTCTTATCTCGGAGGGTTGTAAATCTATGGAATTCTCTGCCCCAGAGAGCTGTGGAGGCTAGGTCATTGAATATATTTAAGGCAGAGATCAACAGATTTTTGAGCAGTAAGAGAGTAAAGGATTATGGGGAGCGGACAGGGAAGTGGAACTGAGTCTATGATCAGATCAGCCATGATCTTATTGATTGACGGAGCAGACTCGATGGGCCAAATGGCCGAATCCTGTTCCTATTTCTTATGTTCTTATGTTCTTGGTGATGGCGCGGATATATGGTCGGAAGCTCATCTCTGGGTCAGATACAAGGTTGCAAACAATCTGATTCAACCTCAGAATGCTGCCAGGAAGAAGGATGGAGGCGGTGGCTAGGGAACGGAGCTTGCAGTGGGGACCGAAGACAATGGCTTCGGTCTTCCCAATATTTAGGTGAGATGCTCAAAGGTGGGGAAGTGCCGGAGGAATCGGAGGCCAGGTGTGATTTGATGATAAGAGCCACACCACCGCTGCATTGACCTAGGCGGTACAAGTGGTGGAAGGCGAGGAGATTCATTTAGGGGGAAGGTGTCATTACACCTCAGCCAGGTTTCTGTCAAGGCCATGATGTCGATGCAATAATCCACAACAAGCTCATGGATGGCAAGGGCCTTGTTCACAAGTGAACAGGCATTCTGGAGGGAGATACAGAGAAGGACGGTAATAGCTGATCTGCTGCCAGACTCAACAGTGTCAGCACTGGGAGGGGTGAATTGGTTGGGGAGGAGATTGGGAAGATTAGCCTCCATGGGCGGGAAGGTTGGCGAGAGAAATAGCAGAGGATGGTTTCGATCTATTGACCTCTGAGTTATGGATTCAGCACATTTTCACTGTGCCACTCTGCTGCAGGTCCCCCCTATCCGTGGTCGCTCCCTCTCCTTCCTCCCCCCAGGCTGCTGTTCGAAAAACAGGGCCTCCGCATTTCCAGGTTTTCCAACCGCTACGACCCCATCCCGCCATTCCCCACATCCCTGTAAATATAGGGGCTAACATTTTCCAATTACCACCAGCAGGTCTCCCATGCAGTAGGAATTTTATCAGGAAATCATGGACAGTGCACCTGCCAAAGATCTAATGTAGATAAATAAAGACGCCATTGCTAAAACATACACAAGCAAATAAGAAGCTGCCTATCGTATTTAAGACTCCACCAGTGGTGTAAGGACTTGGGAAATGTTACCGTATATAACCAAATATGGGCACTTTCTATCAAAGGTGAATAGTTACATAGAATTACATAGGTTCTATGTTGCAATCAGGTGTGAGATCACTGGCTGACTTTTCCCTGGCCCCAGGAGGGCTAAGGTAATTTTCACACTCGTACTTTCACCCATGTTGTGATCAACCTGTGATCAAAGGGTATGGTGAGAAAGCAGGAATGGGGTACTGAAGTTGCATGTTCAGCCATGAACTCATTGAATGGCGGTGCAGGCTAGAAGGGCCGAATGGCCTACTCCTGCACCTATTTTCTATGTTTCTATGTTTCTAACCACCTCACACACAAAAGGATCAAACTTGCAATCTCTTGATCAATTTGATCCATTGTCATGCTAAGAAATTGTGCTATGAAAATTCTGTGACCCCCCATTGTTCAGGTACAATTTCCCAAGACCTCACTTCACTTGTGGGATCTTGGACATGGTAGGCAGTTTCTTATTTTCCAGTGTATGTTTTAGCAATGGTACCTTGGTTTATCCACATCTGATCTTTGGCAGGTGCACTTCCAAGGATGTTTTGTGAACCCCCATTGGTCAGGAAATTGAAATAAGATGCTCTATTTATGAACCATTAAATCATATATTGATTCTTACATTGTGGCACAAGCTTTATTTTGGGGTACCACTAATGATGTTCAGTATCTACACAATTACTAAACTTACTAGTTCTCAAGATTGGGGTTGAAGGGAGAGAAACTAAAAATATTTTACTTATCATTTATATAATCTATCCTCACTCCTTCAAATTGACCAGTTAAATACCCTCAGTACTGTTGAGATGCTATTAATGTTTCAATGCTTTCCTTAGACAACTAGTACTAACCTAGTGGAACTCAGTGGTGCAATTAGTTATCACACTATTTTTTCTTGTCCGCAACCTGAGGTTTGAAACTATTGGATGAGTAGTTCCTCTTTTTACAGGCTATAAAGGTCCAAAGAACAAAACTGCCCATAATTCATGAAATCATTCGACAATCTCATTCAGGGGCAAAAATGATGCTGATGTTGGAAATGGAAACATTCAGGCTACTGCAGTAAGAAGTGATCTTGTGTTATTGTTATGGCACATTGTTGGGATACAGCAGAGTAAGACATTCTCTGCCTTTGGCCTTGCAATACCTGATGTGGGAGTTGCTTGCATCATATTTGAGTTATACTTGCATTGTGTACTTTTTGAAAAGCAAGTTCATTGTATGTAATAAGATCATTTTAATTTGCATGATATGGACAGCTTGTTCCATAAAAGAGCTAATGCAAACTTTCCATTTTCTTTAGGCAGATGTGTTTGCAGTGAGAGTATGTGCAATGTCATTTTTGGGCAGTTTGAATGTGCCCATTGTAAATTCATTTCTTGGATACACACCTGAGTTTCCCTTTTTGTTTTCCACTTATGCTTTAACAATGATATATTCGTTTACCCATCTGACTTATGACTCCCTACTACAGTTAAAATATTTGTGCAGATTGGGCCTAGGTGAACCAATTTTGCATCTTATTATTGTTATTTTAAACAAAAATCTAAATCCAGTTACCAGTTCTGTGCTATTTTCATGGCTGTCCAACAAAGAAGTGAGACTTGAAACTTCATTGCTAGAATGAACTATTTTTGAAAGATTAAGGGCCATTTGTCAGAGAAATGATTTGGCTTCAGCTATCCATTCTTCCCATTCACGCCACTGATATTAGCCACGTAATATAATTCAATGCACACACCACATTTGCATTATTTGTAATGTGCTCAGGATGTAAATGTATAATGTGTACATTCAAATGGACAAAAATGACATTGCACATATACTCACTGCAAACATGTCTGTTTAAGAGGAGTGGACATTTGCAGTTCTCAACATGTGATCCAGAAATCACTTTACATAATATAGATACAAACTGAACAACTTTTCTCACAACTTTGCATTCAAATATATCTAATGACATAAACATTTATCTTACACTATTGGAAATGTTAAAATTATAACTTGCTACTCTTTATTCTTAACATGTACTTTGCATAAAAATGGCAAAGCACTTGCTGTCTCATAAATATTACAATATCAGCAGTAGAAATGACATTTAAGACAGTTAAACAGCTATCCAGTTTTAAAATATGTAAATTCTATTAAGGATAAACACAAACAATAAATAATAATTGGTTCTGTACCTGTCTATAGCCAGTATTCAGAATCTGGTTTTTTTTGTCATAACAGCTAAATTCAAATGCAAGGTTTCTTTTGCAAAAAAAACCCTGGCTATTCTATAATTGTTTCATAAAAAGACTGTTCAAGGGTATTGTGAAAAGTGTAAATTTGTAAATGCTTTGAAAATTAGCATGGTTGGCATCATGACATGTATTTATAAAATCATTTTTACCATGTATGATCTTTGAAATTTTCAGTTAAGGATGTTCACCCCTATATAAGGCTCTGTTTTATTTAGAATTCAGCAATGCTATAAAATATTATTCTAAGGTAGTTGAAAATAGATTTTTTTTAAAGGGATATCGGAGTAGTTTCAGGATGTAGCCAACATTCCATATTTTAGAAGTTTCTAAGTGCATAGAATAACTTTTGAATATTGTAGAAAACATTTAATATTGTGTCTCATATGATGTGTGGATCAACAGTATTCTCCCTTGGATAGTAATAAGACTTTTTATTTGTAGAAGTATCCTGTATTTGAACATTATTTTTCTAAAGGTTGTAAGGATATTTAACAGCAAAAACAGTTGGGCTATCCAGGTGATTTTTGTCTGTGTAATTAAAAATTTAAGGTTTGGTCACAAGAAAATGGAAGTGCTACTGACATCAATCTTGGATTTTATCCGATCATGGCCCATTTCCAAAGGACGTTGATGGTAGAAAGCCACAGGCAAAATTTGGTGGTGCTCAATTGAACAGTTTCAAAGTTAATGCGATCAGAAGAAAATCAACTTGCTGCTGGCAGCCATCTTGGATTTCATCAGATCATGCCCACTTTTAAAAGGAAGTGAGCTTTTGCTGGTACAAAGTTATGTACATTTGGTGACTGATTTATTATTTCTGGTGATATGAGAAAAATCAAAGTGCCACAGTGACCATCGTGGACTCAATTTAATTATGCCTAATTTAAAAAAGAAATGGGATTTTGATGGTAGTGAATCACATTAAAATTTGATGACTAACTGAACAGTTCCAAAGTTGTTGCAATCACAGGAACACTAAACTACCAGAGGCTATCTGGATTTTTCAGATCATATCCTAATTTTGATAGAAAACAAGGGTTTTTTTCTGGGAGTACTTTAGATTTTGTGATAAATGATGGGACGAATTCAAAGCTATTTGGAATTGCAAGACGTTCATAGTGCCACTTGCAGTCATCGTGGATTTCATTGGATTGCACCAGGTTTTGAAAGGAAGCAAAATTTCATGGTAGGAATGTATTTGATGGTTTTGATGGTGTGATCACAAGAAAATCAAAGAGCCAATGGAAGCCATCTTGTATTTTTTCTAAATATTTCCAATTGCACAAAGACTTTAGAGTTTGATGGTAGGATGTCACGTCAAATGTTTTAATAGTCAGTTCCATGATTTTAAAATGATTGCAGTCACAGAAAATAGAAGTGTCACTGTTCAGAAGAGGGCCAAATTGTTAAACAGATTGCATGATACAACAGATGGCAGAGAAAATTGGATGAATGTATAGATTTTTTTCTAAAACTATTTGAAATATGCATGGCATTGATTGCTCATAAACAGGAATGACATTTGTAGGAACGATGAAAGAAAAACATGCAGAAACAATCTGGCTTGAGTAGCCCATTTATTATTGCTTAGCATGGCATAAAACCAAAGGCAACATTGTACTAAAATTGTCCCACATGCCAAACTCATATACGTGTATGACAGATTATCCTACTAACAAGATGAACACAAAATTATCCAAAACAATATCCAAAGCTTTTTAGCAAAGCAATTTGAACAGTGTAATAAAGCATGATAAAAAAGAGAAACCTAAAAGGAACGAGAACATGTTTCAAGATAGGTTGAGTTGTTTTTGCAGCTATAGTGCAAATTCATTCAACTCTCAACTAGACCTCCTTAGTCAGGAATAGCTGATGAGTTTGGCATTGTTGTTTGGGCCATTTGGAAAGAAGGGGTCTCTCCTCACATTGCTCAAGCATGTTTCCACCCTCTCAACCAAGGTAATATCATTAATGGAGGAGTGGTGAAACATTCCAAACTCTGGCATAAAAAACAGGCACATGCTCCCAATATATTACCCAGCAATAGTATAAGGAAAGTGGAAAGAGGAGAAACTCAAAATCTATTGGGCATCATGCAAGCAAATAGCCATAAAACAACTGACTCAAATGTCTTAAAACCAACCTCAAACAGCCACAGTAAATACCTTCTGCATTGAATTAGAATTCTCCCATCCAGTTATTACCTAATTAAATTAATATAATGTAACCCAACAGTATTATTTTCTCTTAACCACTGCGCATTAGCATATGATAAACATTTAGTGATTATGTCACAATCATTAATCCTACATTAGCTACATGTTGCTATCTATATTGATATTCTCCACAGGAAAAGACAGACTCAAAATGGAACAAAATCACCCCCATAATCTCGTGTGTGTGTTTGTATGTGTGTATATACGCATATGTACGTGAAATGATTTCAAGGTTATTATCTCATTTCTGGATGCAGATCATAGCTATAAACACTTCAAGCTTCATCCTCATTGTCCATGGTGTCTTCTAGACGCTTCAGTGTTATTGCTGCTTTATAATCACTCCTATTATCCATCTGTTTCTTTTTACACCTCACTAAATGATAACAGATTATTAGGCCCAAAGCTAACTTTGGCAATATTAGACCAATGCTGAATACATTCACATGAAATTCATTTGCTATTCTAATGCAAGCTTTAAACCGTTTATTTCAAATTGGTTAATGCTTCTGCTATTTAGCGGATGAAGGAATGTCATGAAAATGCATTTGTCCACTGATACTGTCAACAATAATTTCTAGGCTACTATCTTTATAATGTCTATACAATACTGCTTAGGTGTTACAACAGGCAACATCAAAGAGCTTAATTTCCAGAAGTGCTTAAAATATCAAAATAAGAACGCAATACTGAAAATATTTATTTACATTTTACATGCCTGTAGTATAAATAGAATATGAAATTGATAAATGTGAGATAGTAGGGCTATTATCCTCTGCTTGTGCCCAGTAATACTCAGCTCCCAGGTTGAAAGCAAAGGAAAGCAATTCCCTCGGTGTTCCAAAGGTTTTCCTCTAGTTGGGGCAGAGTGGTTATGCCTGGACCAAAAATTCTAAACTCATGCAAATGAAATAGCAATGACAAAACAGCAACTTTCACCTCCTTTTCTCTTTTATTGATGGGCAGGCGCCCAGAAGAAGTGGGCCTTAAGCCCCATGCCCAGTTTCACTCAAATCGGGGGATCTCAGCGGGGCTTGGGACCCACCTGTTAAAGCCAAGCAGATAGTTAAGTACCATCGTTTGCAGGTTCATGAAGGAAAGGATTGAACCTGAAAGCTTTCTGTGCGCTGTTTTTGGACAACCAGCTACAAAGCCCCATAGCCAATAACCACTGTCAGTGCTGCAGACCTTCCATTCCTGCAGCAACAGTTGGATTTCTACTCCCATTTCCAGACACAAATATCTGCCAAGGAGTGGGCCTGCACTTGGGGGACATTGGGTCGAGAGTAATGACTTGAACCTGCAAATATGGGCAAGTTCAGGTCAGGTTACCTAGAGTGCTCTTCAGATGCAATCCACCTGACGTAATCGGGTGGGTTGGGTGGGGTGGGGGGGAGAAGAAAATTGGCCCTACTTATTTATGTTTCACTGGTGAAAATCAGCATTATGATATATTCACAAAATGTTGGTCAGCTCAGGGCTTCCATGGTGCTTTTTGCTGAAACAATCATGCTCATTGATGAGGCTTAATGAACATCCTTTGTGAGGTATAATGAAAGTACTTTTAGTCAAATTACTTCCCTGTATAATTACCTTCCTGTTTAAGGAACCAGGAAATATAAAACTGTGAAATGAGTTTGTATAGCAGCTTGCATAAATTAAATGGAAGATATTTTTAAATGTAAGATCTGCAGGAACTGGTAGTTGTTTCCAGTTTGCTGATATTCATACCAACACTAGAAAATAGGAGGTTATTTTTAACTCAGGCTCAGAAATTAGTATGGAAATACATTTATTCTCCAGATAAATGGAATTTGCAATAAACAACCAGAAAATCGATTTATCAATGTACTGTATGTCTTTTACTTCATGGTATGGCTTCTGGACTCAAGAAATAAATTACATTGATTTTAAGTATCTTGTTCACTTAAGGCAGTAAATTTTGTAATAAATGCTCATATAAATCATTTGTCATAACAAACGAATTAGAATTATTTCCTAAAGAAGCGTATGAATAAATGTCATTTTATTTTAAAGAACATTTAATTTTTTCTTCCAAATATTTTTGTTTTCCTTTTTACTCCCCCCACATAATGTTCCCTATTTACTGCCCCCACACAATGTACCATTTTCCCTTCCCCACACAATATACCATTTTCCTTCCCCACACAATGGCCAAAATCTTCCCAGCCCTGCGAGTACGAGTTTGGAGGCGAGCCCGCTGTCAAAATGACTTTGATTGACAGCAAGTCGGGATCCCGCTCTGAACCCGCCTTCTTGTGAGTTTCTCAGCTATCAGATGTGTGTTCGGATAGCAGACACAACAGCAAGCAGCAGGCCAGGTAATTAACATAATTAAAAGATACTTAATGCTAGTTAAGAGGCTTAAAAGCAGGCATTTACAATTTTACAAAGTTTTTGATGAGTTTGCCATCCCTCGGGTTTCATGCCAGGTAAGTGTGTTGGGTTCTCAGTGACACTCTATTGCTTTGGTTAGTTGACAGCTGCAGAAGTGGTATAAAAGCTACCATTTCATAGCTGTTCACTTTCCATTGTCAGAAACTGAAGCCATTAGGTTTTGGAATAGTATTTGAGCTCTATACACTTTGGAAGTGTTTGCAGTGAACTAACTCTCTATTCACTGTCACCTCCTTGGAGCAACGCCTCTCTCCATTGACAGGACACTTCTGTCATCTCAACCTCACCTGCCATTTATTCCAGCAGCATCGGTGCCCTTCAAAAAAATCTCAGCTCTTAGAATTCCACCATGATCAGCCCCAACACCAACATCACTAAACACACCAGCATCACAACCAACACCAACCTTCTCCGCAATTACCTGATGCTACACAGTACACAGGGCATTAGCACCCGACCACACTGCTGCCCGAGAGGCCAGTGATGGCCTCACCATGCCCACATTTATTTCACTTGACACTGTACACCCTGACTGCCACATGAAGCGCCAGGTTGGCACCACTTGACACCAGCTCCATAGTGCATCCCTGCAATGTCCAACCCATTCCTTTCACACTCGTGATCATTCTGGGCGGTACCCTTATGTCTCACCATTCACTAAAACTCACTAAACCACTTACAAAGGTGCTCACAAATCTGTCCAAGAAGGCAAAGTCCTGAAGATAAAGATTTCAATGTTTGACAACCCAACAACATTAGCAATACATGAACATTGGCTAAAGGACCCAAGTGTCTAGCTTTGTGTGTTATTATTTGGTATGATTAAACAAGGATGAGTGTGAGGGGTGGCTAGTGAAATGAGGAACTGAAAATGTAGATAGAGAGAGAGGGATGGGTGGAGGTGCAAGGTAAGTTAGTGCGAGTAAGGATGTGCAGGGGTAGAGTAGGGAAGGCAGAGTGATGGGAATGTGATGAGTGGCACGGCAGGATGAGGTTGAGTGTGGCTTTGCAGTACCGTTTCGTGATCAACTGAGATCATTGAAAGGTTTGCGCCCCTGCAGCCTACTCCACCAGATGACAACCCTGCTTGTGCCCACATGTGCAATGTACAACCAGGCTGCGTTAGCGTCCTGGCGACGTCTCTTCCGTCCAATGGAATGTGTGCTGTGATTCCCTCCATAAGCATCTGGAGAGAGTCACGGTAGAGCCTAGGTGCAGCTGTACACCTTTGTGCAGTGTTTGTCAGTGTTTGCAGTAGCTCAATGATGCATGACACTGACAGAAGAACTGTCAAAAAAAAGTTGGGAATGGTCCCTTTAATGAAACCAGCTGATGACACGTCATCAGATGACATAATCAGACCTGCTCCAGTTAATTGGCCGGAAAACCCGCAGGGTGGGCTTAACAAGCCCCAGCCATGGAAGGTTAAAGGGAGAGAGTGGACTGTACTTCGAAACAGGTTTCCCATGCTGCACCAATGCCGCCCACATCGAACTCGCCTCTGTTGGCAATGTACCATTTTCCCTCCGCCACACAATATACCATTTCCCTCCCCCACACAATGTACCATTTCCTTCCCCCACACAATGTACCATTTCCCTCCCCCACACAATGTGTACTATTTTTCCTCCCCCACACAATGTACCATTTTCCCTCCCCCCACACAATGTGTACCATTTTTCCTCCCCGACACTATGTACCCATTTTCCCTCCCCCACACAATATACCATTTTCCCAACCATTCGAGTGGCCCAATAATCTGTCCCATTTCTTTGACAGGCCCATAAACGGTGCATAAGAATGGCTGGGTGTCTTTTCCATCGCCTTTCCCTTCCCTGTGTGGGTATATGCCTGGCTTTAGTTCATCAACCTCCATATAGCACAGCTGATAGTAGGAAATGAAAATCTAAATTAGGCACAGTGATAACTGATTTATTTTCCTGTGAATTTTTCTACAATTTGAACTACATGAATTATACATTCAAGATAAGTTAAGTTACACTTGTACCAGCTGACATGATGGTGTGATTATACAACAATTACCAGTCAGTCTGACACTACTATCTGTACAGCACGATGCTCAGTCAGTCAATACAAGTAATACTGGCCACATAAATCTAGCACGTTGTTGTCGGTTCCATTGAGTTTAACAACAAAATAATTCTGTGCCTGTGCACTTGAACACATGTATAGAGCTCCATTTTCCGAGTGGCTAATTGTTAATGTCAAGAAAGCTTGGGAAGGAGTATTCACTTTCTGACGGCATTAAAAGGTTGAGAAATATATATTAGGTCCCCAAGAGGTCCAATGAACCATTAAAATGTAACTTCACACCAGACTGAAGCATTAGATTACTTTCAGTCTCTAGTTTTGCAAACTATACTGGTATAAAGTTGATATGCACTCCAAGCAGTATGAGACTATCTATGTGAGGTGGTTTCATTTCTCTCATTTAGAATCACATCGCTGACTCCAGATTACTGAGTTATGCTGACACACTTTTATCAATATATACCCAAACTAAGATCATAAGAAATAGGAGTAGGAGTAGGCCATTTGGCCCCTCGAGCCTGCTCCACCATTCAATAAGATCCTGGCTGATCGGATCATGGACTCAGCTCCACTTCCCTGCCCGCTCCCCATAACCGTTTACTCCCTTATCGCTCAAAAATCTGTCTATCTCCGCCTTAAATATATTCAATGACCCAGCCTCCACAGCACTCTGGGGCAGAGAATTCCATAGATTTACAACCCTTTGAGAGAAGAAATTTCTCCTCATAGAAAATAGGTGCAGGAGTAGGCCATTCAATGGGCGGCCCCTTATTCTAAGACTTGGGGCTAGAACCTCCACTTTTTTTGCAAGCTTAATGCCCACTTAATGCTCATTTTACCGCTGAAATGACACATAACGCCCATAGATCGCCCATTTTGGCACAAAATGGAAACTGCCGGGCATTTTTCGGAAACTTATCACCGAGCGTTATTTTCCCCATGTGCTTAACGTCGAGAAAAAATATTACCGCCCGCCCACTTTTTTGGAACAAATTCAACACCATAATATTGGCCAGCATTACTTTCCGCACAGAATTAACGCCGAGATTCAATATTAACGCTCGCCCACTGTTTTTTGTCATAAAGAGCATATTTACCCAAACTATAGCAGCCATGGAGATCGCCCATTGTCAATTTCACCACCTCGCACACATATCGCCCACAATATCGCTCGACCAAAAAACTTCCCACAAAAAGTGGAATTAGCTGGTACGAATCACAGCGTTATGGACGCCATGTTCCAGATCACATGTCGCGTCCTTTCAAAGGCTGCTGTGCTTTAACCTCGGTGGAGTTCGGATGTACTCTGCAGGTCGTTGGAGTTGATGTGAACATCTGTAAAAACATCTTGACCATACTGTGACTGATTGGAATTGAAGAGGTGTCTTCGTTGGGACATTCCTTGTTTGTGAGCAATCGGTGGAAAACAGAGAGCGACTGCAATGGGGCCTGTCCTTTCTCACCCTCTCTTGGTGACCAAATACATTATGTGCCCTGTTGTGCTGCAATAACTGTTAGAATGAGTACTGTTTAACTCCAAGAGGTATGACCTTCGCTCTGCTTTTTTAAGGCCCAAAATGACTAATATACAAAATGGCTGGCCTTTTATACTTGGGCTGCACAGACGTGCAGTGACACCATCTAGTGGCTAGTGATCCCAAAAGTACATCCATGATAATACACCCCTCTGAGACATTAACACAGTCTTTTACAAATTGAGACGGTCCAGTGTTTTACACTCCCGGGTTGACCGTCTTAGTTCAACTCCAGCCTTGGGTGAGTGTTCAGAGTCTGTTGTGGCTGGGTGGCTGACCTGGTGGGAGTGGCAATGGCCATGTCAGGGATTGAAAGCCCATTTTCATTGAACATGTCAGTGATTGAAAGTCCCGATTCATTGATGACCACTGAGTCCTCTGATGATTGGGAGTAGGTTGGTTGGTCGTCGATTGTCTCTTCCTCCGACTGTTCCGGTTCTGTGTGCCGCAGCTTTGTCTGATCCAGATGTTTCCTGCATGTTTGCCCATTTTTGAGCTTGACAATAAATACTCTGTTGCCCTCCTTGGCCATGACAGTACCCGCAATCCACTTGGGACCCTGACCATAATTCAGAACATATACAGGATCATTTACAGAAATATTGCGTGACACAGCTGCGTGATCGTGATACCCTTGCTAACTTTGTCTTCTATATTCAACATGATTATTCAAGTCAGGGTGTACAAGAGATGGCGTGGTCTTAAGAAATCTCCATCATTAGTTCAGCAGGTGAGACCCCGGTATGTGTGTGTGGTCTTGTCCTGTAACTAAGCAATATGCATGACACGTGGGTCTGCAGTAACCCTTGGGTTACTCGCTTCATACTCTGCTTTATGATTTGGACAGCACGTTCTGCTTGCCCATTGGATGCAGGCTTGAATGGTGCTGACCTTACATATTTGATACCATTGAGTTTCATGAACTCTCAAAACTCCTGACTGGTGAAGCACGATTCGTTGTCACTAACAACAATGTCAGGCAGTCCACGTGTCGCGAACATGACACTGAGATTCTCATTGGTAGCTGCGGATGTGCTGGATGACATGATTATACACTCTATCCACTTCGAATATGCATCCACCACAACTAAAAACATCTTTCCCAGGAAGGGACCTGCAAAGTCTATGTGGATACTGGACCATGGTTTGGATGGCCACGATCACAGACTCTGATTCCAGCTCAGAGTCAATTCCCGGCCACCATACATGAGATCTGGCGATGACTTTCATCATTACAATGCCGGAATGTGTGCTATGTAGCTGACGTACAAATTACTCTCTCCCTTTCTTGGGCATAACAACACAATTGCCCCACAGTATACAATCCGACTGAATAGACAGTTCATCTTTGCGATGAATTTAAGGTTTGGTCTCCTTGCACAATTGCTTGGGTAGAGCAGACCATTCACCTTTGAGGATGCAACTCTTCACCATCGATAAAATCAGGCCCTGGCTGGTCCAGGTCTTAACTTGTTGAGTCATGACAGGGGTTCCTTCACTCTCAAAAGCATCCATAACTAACAACAGGTTATGGCATTTCCACCTCTGGTGTGGGCAACGGCTCAAAGCATCAGCACAATTCTCGGTGCCGGGTCTATGGCGAATGACATAATCATAAGCAGATAATGTCAGCGCCCACCTCTGGTTGCGGGATGAAGCATTGGCATTGAAACCTTTGTTTTCAGAGATCAATGAAATGAGCGGCTAGTGTTCTGTCTCCAGTTCAAACCGAAGACCAAACAGGTACTGATGCATCTTTTTAACCTCATACACACAGGCTAATGCTTCTTTCTCTACCATGCTGTAGGCTCTTTCCGCTTTAGACAAACTTTTTGAAGCATACGCAACTGGTTGAAGTTTATCCGACTCATTAGCTTGTTGGAGTACGCAACCAATTCCATACGACGAAGCATCACAGGCCAATACTAAGTGTTTACATGGGTCATAATGTACCAGCAGCTTGTTAGAGCAAAACAGATCAGTGGCTTTCTCAAAAGCTCTGACTTGAGGCGCACCCCACACCCAGTTGTCGCCTTTTCTTAGCAGCATGTGCAATGGTTCTAATAAGGTGCACAATTTAGGTAGGAAGTTACTGAAGTAGTTGAGTAGACCCAGGAACGAACACAGCTCTGTCACATTCTGCAGCTTGGGTGCATTCTTGATGGCCTTGGTTTTTGCATCCGTGGGCCTGATGCCGTCAGCAGCAATTTTCCTCCCCAGGAATTTGACCTCTGGTGCCATGAAGACGCACTTCGAGCGTTCAGTCTGAGTCCCACTTTGTCCAGATGATGTAGAACCTCTTCCACGTTGTTTAGATGTTCCTCGGAGTCATGACCTGTGATCAGGATGTCATCTTGGAACACGACGGTTCTGGGAATGGAATTCAGTAGACTCTCCATGTTCCTCTGAAATATTGCTGCAGCCGAGCGAATTCCAAATGGGCACCTTTTATGCGTGTTAATGCACGTCTCTTCGACGTCTCGACCAGCTCCTGTGTCATGTAGGCCGATGTCAAGTCCAGTTTGGTGAACGACTTCCCCCCGGCTAGCGTTGCAAAGAAGTCATCAGCCTTCAGTAATGGGTACTGATCCTGTTTCGAAACCCTGTTGATTGTAGCCTTGTAGTCTCCATAGATTCTGACTGTACCATCATTTTTCAGCACAGGAATAATGGGACTGGCCCATTCATTAAATTCAACCGGTGATATGATCCCTTCACGCTGGAGTCTGTCCAATTCGATTTTGACCTTTTCTCTCCTCATATACGGAACTGCCCGAGCTTTATGATGGACGGGTCTTGCATCCGAGTCCACGTGGATCTGCACCTTGGCTCCTGTGGAGTTGCCGATACCTGATTCGAACAGCGAGGGGAACTTGCTCAGTGCTTCGGTACATGTATCTTTCTCTGACAACAACCCCTTGATGTCGTTCCAATCACATCTGATTTTTTCAAGCCAGTTCCTGCCGAACAGCGTTGGGCCATTGCCTGGGACAATCCATAGCGGTAACTCGTGAACCGCACCGTCATACGACACTTGAATTGTGGCACTGCCAATCACCGTTCTGAGTTCTTTGGTGTACGTGCACAACTTGGCATTGCCTGGGCCTCACAGCCTTAGTATCCCACAGCTTGTCGAATGCCCTCTGGCTTATTATCGTTTGACTCGCCCCCATGTCCAGTTCCATTGATACCGCCATCCCATTAAATTACACGTTGATCATTATCGGTTTGCTCTTAGTTAGGAACGAGTACAGTCCATACACTACCTGCTCTGGTATCTCGGATTGCGTATCTGGATCCGCGCTAGTCTGACCATCATCCTCCACGTGGTGTGTCGCAGCACGCTTGCTCATCTGCGGACACTTGCGCTGGAGATGCCCCACTCTCAGACAGCCTTTGCAACTATATTGCTTAAATCAGCACTGCTGGTGCCGGTGATTTCCCCCACAACGCCAACACGGAGAAATCAGATGCGTTCATGTTGGTGGACTTTGGGCAGCCACGTACGCAGTCGGGTAAGCCCTGCCATGTGTTGCTCTGCCGAACGCCGAAACAATCATATTTACAGTACTTGCCGAGTTTATATTTTTCACTGATATCTGCTTTAGACTTCTATCCGTCGTCATGCATGACTGAGCGATTGTGATGGCCCTGTTCAAGTCCAACGTCTCCACCGCCAGCAGTTTATGCAGAATCACCTCGTGGTTGATGCTGATTACAAAGAAGTCCTGCAGTGTGCTGCCAACGCAACCCCGAACTTACACGGTCCCGCTAGACGTCTCAGGTCGGTAACGAATTCTGCCGCATTCTGGCCCTCTGAGTGAACGTGCGTGTAAAATCTGCATCTCGAGATGATGATGCCTTCGTCTGGCTTAAGGTGGTCCTGTACCAGTGTACACAATTCTTCATACGTCTTCTCTGTGGACTCACAGGCAGTAATAGATTCTTTATCAGACCATAAATTTTTGGACTGCAAACCGTGAGGAACACCGTGAGGTGCCGATTTGCGTCGCTGACCTCTTCCATTTTGTTGGCCACAAAGAACTGGCTCAAACGACTCACAAAGTCTGCCCAGCCTTCTCCTTCCACAAATCGCTCCAACAATCCAATTGTGCTCATTTTTGCATGCAAAGGTTCTTGTTGCCTCATCACCAAATGTTGTGTATGCAATAACTGTTAGACTGAGTACTGTTTAACTCCAAGAGGTATGACCTTGGCTCTGCTTTATTAAGGCCCAAAGTGACTAATATACAAAATGGCTGGCCTTTTATACTTGGGTTGCACACATGTACGTGCAGCCCAATGGCCTCCAACAGTGACACCATCTAGTGGTTCGTGATCCCAAAAGTACATACATGACATGCCCAATGTAAGAAGTGACAGACAGATGAGGAGGGCCAGACGTTATACCCCCTGCAAGTACAAGGAGAAGCATTCTTACCTCGACTTGCCCGACACCACCTGCCTTTGGAGACTGCGCTTCCACAAAGAGGTTATCACTGAGGTATGTTAGCTGATAAGGGCAGATCTGCAGCCTGTCAGCACCATCAGTACTGCACTGTCCATCGAGATCAGAGTCACTGCGGCATTGTCGTTCTATGCCTCGGGTTCTTTTCAGGCCACAGCTGGCGACATTTGCGGACTGTCTCAGAATGCCACACATTGCTGCATTAGACAGATCACTGAAGCTCTGTATGCACGCAGGAGGGACTTAATCAGCTTCCCTGTGACCAGGGAGGCACAGAGTGAGAGGGCTCCAGGATTCTCCAGAATTGCAAACTTCCCCAAGGTGCAGGGAGCAATAGCCTGTTCACACATCGCGATGCAGGCACCTTTTTAGGATGCAGAGGTTTTCAGGAACCGCAAGGGATTCCACTCCTTGAATGTCCAACTGGTTGTTGACCATCAGCAAATTATACTGGCAGTGAATGCTCAATTTCCGGGCAGCATCCATGATGCTCACATCCTGCGTGAGAGCACTGTATCTGACTTGTTTAACAATGACCACAAGGTCAATGCTGGATGCTTGGTGACAAAGGATATGGCCTCGCCACCTGGCTGATGACACCCCTGCGTGACACCCACACCAAGGCCGAGAGGCGATACAATGAGAGCCACAGAGCAACTCGCAATATCGTGGAGAAAACCATTGGAGTGCCGAAGCAGCGCTTTAGATGCCTGGACCACTCAGGAGGCGAGCTCCAAAGCCACCCTGAGCAGGTAGCTCAATTCGTGGTGGTGTGCTCCATGCTACACAACTTGGTTATCAGGAGAGGACAAGAATTGCCTGATGAGTCTAACAGGCCACCTCACCAGAGAGAGGAAGAGGAGGATGAGGAGGCGGACGCTGTTATTGGCCCAGACAATCAGGTTGATGCTGAAGCCATGCCCTGCCCCCCTGTAGACCATATGAAAGGGCCCATGGTGGCATGATAGCTGCAAGAGCCTTACGTCAGGAGCTCATCAATAATCGCTTTGCCCGAAAAAAACATTGGTGTTATTTACAAGGCTGACACATTGCTGGGTGTGCAGGTCATGCATCAATGGTGGGCATCACCTTGGTGACAGTTAAAGTTTAAGTTGATTGAAGTTAAGTGTGATTATACCCTTCGATGTTATGGAATCAACAGCGTGTAATGGCGCAGCCAACTGAGCCAATGTGCTACAAGGTTTTGTTAAATAAAAAACATTTAAACCGTAGTCTGAAATCATCAGTATTTCTGTACAAACCAACCCTGCCCCCCCCCCCACCCCACTTCTCCTCCCCACCTCTACCCCTTCACCTCCTGGCTCCAAGCCGCCGGGCCAAGGAGCTCCTCAGGCGATGCTTCATTGGGGGGCAGGGGGTTGATGGCCGAACCGCTGCTTGGACGGATACGGTAGAGGATGGTCTCGAGGTGGGAATGTGCTCCGAGCCAGAAGCAAGATGTTGCTGCTGGCTCTCGTGTGGTTGGCAATGGGATTGCGGTACCTTAGGGTGCAGTGCGGTGCTCCGGGGCCACTGGGAGCCCTCTGCCACCAGTGTTCCTGGCTACCAGCTCCAGGGCCTCCTCCATCCCTTCCATTTTATATCTTATTTGTTGGACAAAAACTCTGCTAACTATGTTCTTGGTGCTTAGTAAGCTTTTTGCTACTGGTGAATCTCCCTCGTGCCTCCCACAACAGCCAGACAAGTACACACCACAGCCACACATGCTTTCAGTGCCTCTGAGCTCCCTTTCTCTCTGTCTCCTCTTCTGCGCATGTCATGATGACCCTTGACATCCCGAATCGTGGGAATCGAGCGTTGCCATGCCGTTGGTAAGGACGGCCACACTTTACGGCAGAAGGTCAAAAAAATCTAATGCTACCGTCCATTTGATAGCGTTCGAGGTAACATCCATTTTCAAAAATGGAAACGAGGTGTTTTGAGAACGGGCGAGAAGCTGCTGATCAGAAAACACTTTTTTTAATGCCCACGCTGGAAATAACGGCCATTTTTGGGCGATAAGCACAAAAGTAGAGGTTCTAGCCCCAACATCCCCTCGTTTTAGTTTCTCCTATGAGTGGAAATATCCTCTCTGCATCCATCTTGTCGAGCCCCCTCAATGTCTTATATGTTTCAATAATTTTTCTGAACTCCAATGTGTATAGGCTCAACCTATCCTCATCTCCGGAATCAACCTAGTGAACCTTGTCTGAACAGCCTCCAATGCAAGTATATCCTTCCTAAAATACGGAGACCAAAACTGCACACAGCACTCCAGGTGTGGCCTCACCAATACCTTGTACAGTTGTAACAAGACCTCTCTGCTTTTATATTCTATCTGCCTTACAATAAAGGCCTTCCTGATTACTTGCTGTACCTGCATACTAACTTTTTGTGTTTCATGCACAAGGACCCCCAGGTCTCTCTGTACTGCAGCACTTTGCTATTTTTCTCCATTTAAATTATAATTTGCTTTTCTATTATTTCTGCCAAAATGGATAACTTCACATTTTCACATTATACTCACTTAGCCTGTCTATATCCCTTTGCAGATTTTTTGTGTCCTCCTCACAATTTGCTTTCCCACCCATCTTTGTATCATCAGCAAACTTGGCTACATTACACTCGGTCCTTTTATCCAAGTCATTAATATAGATTGTAAATAGTTGAGGCCCCAGCACCGATCCCTGCGGCACCCCACTAGTCAACTGGAAAATGACCCATTTATCCCGACTCTCTGTGTTCTGTTAGTTAGCCAATCCTCTATCCATGCTAATTTATTACCCTCAACCCCGTAAACTACTTTTTATTGATGTGAAAGTGGTAGTGTAACTGCATCCTTCGATATTGCAGTCGCAAAATTCCACGTATTTACCAGTGGGGGGGTGGGGGGCACAGATATTGGGGTAGGATGCAATTATGCTGGGACTCTGACACTTTGGAAGTTGCTTTGGGATTTCCTGTGGGGTGGCCAGCTGTTGCATTCATCCATTTTCAGCCTGAGGACATTAATTGAGGCAGGACCTTTTGGAATGATGTAATTGCCAGAATTCCCACTAGTCCTGCCTCTGGTGCCTCCAGTATAATGTATACATGCAAGTTACAGGCTCACAGTAAATTTTTTCTGGTGAGAGTGGGCCAACAAGAATGTTCTAGGCTGGATTCAAAGTGTGGGACAGCTCAGAAGCATGTGACTGGCCTTGCTGAAAAGGGGCCACTTTTAATTTAATTCTTTAGCTGAACCTGCCAGCTTTGCCCACAAGCAGCTGGCCAGCTCTGCCTTTTGTTCACTCTGGGCATTTGGTGAACACCGAAGCTGTGCTGGTACTGGCATGGAATCCTGACAATGCAATGCAAATTGCCAACCCCGGGAAATCCGAAGGAGCCCGGGTTACAGGTCACTTATGGTTGGAAATCCCACTCCTCCATAGTTCTAGTGGTGGAACGGGATTATGGGTTTTCAGGCCCACCATCTCCAATATAGACAAACGTTCCCACTGCACTAAAATCATGGGGATAACGATGTTCCATAATACTTGAACTGCCCTTCAGCAGTATTAGCAAAAACTTTATCTTTCAAACACATTGGAATTTAAAAAAAAACTGATTATCTACTCTTTTAACACTTCTAAATATCGCATTTTATTCAAATATAAATTATATTAATTGCAATTTACACATTTCAATCTAATTTTCTATAATCTGGCATTTCTTGACATGCTGCAGGAAATTATCATAAACCAGTGCAATCTGCTAAACCAGACTTCGACAGTGGACTAATATCCTATACAAACATTTAAATGTGAATAAAAGGATTTCAGCTGTGCATCGTAGTTCTATTTTTGTATCTGTAATCATATTGTGGTGCATTTCCTATCACATTTAATGAGGGTTAGAGCAGAAGATGGATGTATAAACTGTCTAATTGTAAATTAAATATTTCCCTGAGCTGAGGAAAATAAACAGCCATAATCAGCCACAACATAAAGGGAGAAACCACTGATATTAGTATTTACAGCACAGAACAAGCCATTTGGCCCAACAGGTCTATGCTGCTTTATGCTTCACACGAGACATTTTAATGATTGCAACATAATCTATAAGGTTATTATTAAAAATAGTACTAAGTATTGCCTCACTTATTTCTACTAAATACACAGTTGAATTTGACACAAATCCTTACAAAAGTCAACATACCACAGTATTTTTCAACATTAGTGATAACAACAGCTCTTTGGCATTTTAAACTTGCATTTTAGTTAAGTTATTGTTATAGACCAACTCACAAAGTATGGTAACTTACTGAAAAAAGATAATAGAAGAAACCTGAAAAAATTTGATTATTCATCACAAAATACAATAATTTCTTATGGGAATGATCATGTCTGCTAAATATGACATTTGTCTGACAATTAAGGGACAACCAGGTCAATAACAAAATAAGAACCCTGGTCCACCCCCACCCACAACTGCTATTGTGGGCTGCATGCAAAGTATGCTTCGGGCTAGCATGAGTAGGTTACTTGGTTCAGTCTAATTGAGTTTGAGCCTATGCACAATGTACACTGCAGCATTGTAAACGAAGCCTGGATTTGACACAGTGCTTCAGTTCAGATGTGCACAGTGCAGTGTGTTCAGCAGCTGTTTGCTTTCAACACAAACTGAAATGGGGTCTGCTGAGAAGAGCAGTTCTGCGGAATTGAGTTTGGACTACTATGTTTCATATGTGCACTGCTACAGTGTAGGTGCTTTATATGTTTTATTAATTGTTTATTGTAAGCATGGAACATATTTAGCTGTACAATCTTTTTTTTAATGTAATTGAACAGTTTGTTGAAGCATAGGGCTGGGTACACAAATAATATGCACATATTTCAGAAACGTAATTGTTAGTACAGGCTTTTTCTCCTATGCACAAAAGAAATTTGTATCATGAACTCAATTTCAGTGTTTGAAAAGCTTATAATAAGCATCATTTGAAGATGTTTGGAAATTACAGTATCAATTAAATACAAATAATTTAGAACTGTATGTTCAGCCATTACAGATCTTTTGTTAATTGAGTAAAAATTTGTGCCATAATAGACAGAAAATTAGTTAAATGTGGATGATGCTTTTTTTTAACAAAATATGGACTTGTGACACTGACAATTTCTGCAATAGAAAATATGATTCAATTGTTGGTTAGTAAGCTACTTTAACCCTTTGAGTACTGACATTACTTCGCACCTTGGAACACAGTAATATATTTGTTATAACTTGACAAATGGAAAAATAGTAATTTGTAAAATGTAAATGCTGAATATTACACACAAAGCAGAATGCAGTCGAACAACAAACACGATGACTGTTGAGGTTATGTCAATTAGTAAGGTGTCACAGTGGTAGTCCTCAAAAGGTTAACTTTATCAAATTTATTTCAGAGGAGATTATATTTTATACAATGTACAGTTTATAAAAGATTGTTCCATTGTTTATTTTAGAATGTGCATGTCTTATTACTGAAAGAAAATATTAAGCCTCACTTGTATTGATCTTTGACTGATGAAGTTGTTCATTTAAATTGCAAATGTTCTCCATTTCATGGCTTCTTTGTTTAGAAGCTTTGAAACGGGGTATAAGTATAGGCTTTTAAAAACACCAAATGGGTTATTGGCTTCATAATGACAATGTAATACGTAGCAGAATCTATGCTGGTTAATTTATTTAACATTGTTTGAGTATTTCTGTAGCTTCAAAGTTACATACTCAATTGCATTGAATTTCTTCATCCTGCCAGCAGTATCACTTATGCCCAAACAAAAAAAAATTGTTCTGTATGTTGGTTATCAATTGTGAAAATGCTTGTCTTAATTTATATCAGGCACCTGTTGAGAAGTCAGTCAGCACTTTTGGTATTTCAAGTATATGTGTATTTTTATTATTAGATTTTACTGTTGGAGACAGCAGAGAGGATGAATTTGAACAAGCAGCAAGAATCGCTCCAGAGCGATAGGGGCCGATTTTAACCCTGCCCACCCGGTGGAAACCAGGCAGGCAGGCAGTTAAAATTGCAACAGCCACTTACACACTGCGATCCCATTGGTTGGAATTTTAACCTGTTCTTTTAAGCAGGTGAGCAGGACACCCACCTGAAGGCAGCACAGTCCTGCTTTAAATATGCAGATTTGGCCACCATGACATAATTGGGGCACAACTGTAATATTAACCTGAGGCCTGTAGGGGGAAGCTGTTTTGCTTTCCCCTGCCAGGCCAACCTGGTGGCAAACAGGAGAGGGGCCAGAAGAGGCCCATAAAGTTTAGTAAATGTCTTTTTTTTATGGTTTCCTTGTGAGCCAGCCACAGCAGGCGTGCTTCTCCAGGCTCCACAAGGAAACCTTGGCCCTACCTGCCCCAGGTTTCCTTCTTCCTTCCAACCCCCCTCCTAACCACATCTGACTGTCGAGGATCGTTCCATCAGGTCAACAGCGATGGCCTCATGATTCCCAAAATCCCGTCAGTCAGCTACTATTTCCCGCTGAGTTCGGGTGGAACATTGACATGGGCCACGCAGTGAGGCCCAGGCATTAAAATTTCCTCGGCTTCATACCGCGGAGGGCTGGATGGTTTCCTGTTCGCCACGGCCCCCGCCCACATGACTCCCACCAGGAGTTAAATTCTGGCCTAAAGTCTCAGGTTTTATGTAAGATAGAGTTCAATGTTTACAAATGAATTGATGCTTTGAAAGAGCTAAGAATTGTCCAGTATTTTATATTCTAGTTTCCTGTTTTTTACTTACAACATTTATGGTTTACTGTGAGACTTGGTTCTGCAGAGCAGTATCCATTGCAATCCAGTGATATGATGAGTTGTAATATATATGAGCTATTACTATGGTGTGTTGCTAAGTATCAATGGCATTACAAGGCATTGTATCAGACTAATGATATTGCACCAGTTTGTGGCAACTATCTTAGTATAATGATGATTGTGATGCATCGGATTCAACAATTCAACAACACTCTTTGAGTTTTGACTGCATCTTTAGCAACATACTCTGTAAGAAAAGTACAACCCGTGCATCATTTTTTCTTTTTTAATTATGTACTACATTTAAGTCCATGCATATGTAATCCTGATATTAGCACATGCATGGCAATGTCCTGATAGATGCAAATTATTACCAGGTTCTGATTCTCTCTGGGAAAGAAAAAAATAAATACATTATTTGCTCATTAGACAGATTTCACTTTAGTATTATTTTGTACAAGGCTGATTGACCATGTGAGCTTTTTCACATTATCAAACTCACTGTAAATTAATTAATTAACAGCTGTGTCTATGATAAATGTAATGTTTTCCATATAAACGTACTTCCTGTAAATGTAACATTTACTTCCTGTAACAGTCATCCCTATTTCCATTGTGACTTTCCTGTCAATACTATTCTGTCATACTCTTTCCATTACACCTGATTTTCACTCTATAAAATGCTATTTTAAATGCTATTTCTTCTCCTCACCTGTGGCTGATTCTGGCTGGTGACTCACTCCCAACCGCGGTCCTCCAAGCCTTGGTCCTCCTAACAGTGGTCCTCCCAACCGTGGTCCGACCAGATATTCAATGGATTGCTGACTAAATTATCTGATCAACTTCAGCCTTGGTCCTCCCAGCCTCAACTCCCACTCCGTCACGAGTCAGAAAGCCTATCTCCAGTGGCAGCTTTCTTCAGGTAATTTTTTTCCAACTTCACTCCTTCCCTGGTTGACTTTTTCTTGAAAGGCACTATATAAATGTAGCTCTCTCTTTCTTACTCACAGATCCCGGGATCCTGGTCCGAGTGCTGCCATCCTGCAGCACCGCCCTCCCAGTAGCCTCAATTTGGAACTCTCTTTTCAGTGCTCCTATATCCCGGGAGTCCTCTCTCAATACTTCCATATAACACACTCCCTTTCCCCCACCTACCACCGCCTCCTCCCCCGTCCCCCACCCACCATGCTCCCAGGACGTATAACCTCCCTCCCCATTCAATCAATACAAAGATACATTCATTCCAATACTCCACCACCTAAGACCTTCCCAATGCTTTCATACAGGAGGACCCCCCATCCAGTGCTCCATGATTCAGGAATTCTCCCCTCTAATGCTCTCATTCCACCACTACTATACCCCAGCATCCCTTCCCCAGTGTTAACACACTTCAAACATAGAAACATAGAGAATAGGTGCAGGAGTAGGCCATTCAGCCCTTTGAGCCTGCACCACCATTCAATATGATCATGTCTGACCATGCAACTTCAGTACCCCATTCCTGCTTTCTCTCCATACCCCTTGATCCCTTTAGCCATGAGGGCCACATCTTACTCCCTTTTGAATATATCTAACGAACTGGCCTCAACAACTTTCTGTGGTAGAGAATTCCACAGGTTCACAATTCATTGAGTGAAGAAGTTTCTCCTCATCTCAGCCCTAAATGGCTTACACCTTATCTTTAGACTGTGACCCCTGGCTCTGGACTTCCCCAACATCGGGAACATTTTTCCTGTATCTAACCTGTCCAATCCCGTCAGAATTTTATATGTTTCTATGAGATCCCCTCTCATTCTTCTAAATTCCAGTGAATATAAGCCTAGTCAATCCAGTCTTTCTTCATATGTCAGTCCTGCCATCCCGGGAATCAGTCTGGTGAACCTTTGCTGCACTCCCTCAATAGCAAGAATGTCCTTCCTCAGATTAAGAGACCAAAATTGTACATAATATTCAAGGTGTGGTCTCACCAAAGTCCCGTACAACTGCAGTAAGACCTCCCTGCTCCTATACTCAAATCCTCTCGCTATGAAGGCCACCATGCCATCTGCCTTCTTCACTGCCTGCTGTATCTGCATGCCAACTTTCAATGACTGATGTACCATGACACCTTGGTCTCGTTGCACCTTCCCTTTTCCTAATCTGTCACCATTCAGATAATATTCTGCCTTCCTGTTTTTGGCACCAAAGTGGATAACCTCACATTTATCTACATTATACTGCATCTGCCATGCATTTGCCCACTCACCTAACCTGTCCAAGTCACCCTACAGCCTCTGAGCATCCTCCTCACAGCTCACACTGCCACCCAGCTTAGTGTCATCTGCAAACTTGGAAATATTACATTCAATTCCCTCGTCTAAATCATTAATGTACATTGTAAATAGCTGGGGTCCCAGCACTGAACCTTGCGGTACCCCACTAGTCACTGTCTGCCATTCTGAAACGGACCCGTTTATTCCTACTCTTTGCTTCCTGTCTGCCAACCAGTTCTCTATCCACGTCAATACATTATCCCCAATACCATGTGCTTTAATTTTGCACACTAATCTCTTGTGTGGGACCTTGTCAAAAGCCTTTTGAAAGTCCAAATACACCACATCCACTGGTTCTCCCTTGTCCACTCTGCTAGTTACATCCTCAAAAAATTCTAGAAGATTTGTCAAACATGATTTCCCTTTCATAAATCCATGTGGACTTCGACCAATCCTGTCACTGTTTTCCAAATACGCTGCTATTGCATCTTTAATAATTGATTCCAACATTTTCCCCACTACCGATGTCAAGCTAACCAGTCTATAATTCCCTGTTTTCTCTCGCCCTCCTTTTTTAAAAAGTGGGGTTACATTAGCTACCATCCAATCCATAGGAACTGATCCAGAGTCTATGGAATGTTGGAAAATGACCACCATTGCATCCACTATTTCTAGGGCCACTTCCTTAAGTACTCTGGGATGCAGAGTATCAGGCCCTGGGGATTTATCGGCCTTCAATCCCATCAATTTCCCTAACACAGTTTCCTGACTAATAAGGATTTCCTTCAGTTCCTCCTTCTCGCTAGACCTTCAGTCCCCTAGTATTTCCGGAAGGTTATTTGTGTCTTCCTTAGTGAAGACAGAACCAAAGTATTTGTTCAATTGGTCTGCCATTTCTTTGTTCCCCATTATAAATTCACCTGATTCTGACTGCAAGGGTCCTACATTTGTCTTCACTAATCTTTTTCTCTTCACATATCTATAGAAGCTTTTGCAGTCAGTTTTTATGTTCCCTGCAAGCTTACTCTCATACTCTATTTTTCCTAATTAAACCCTTTGTCCTCTGCTGAATTCTAAATTTCTCCCAGTCCTCAGGTTTGCTGCTTTTTCTCGCCAATTTATATGCCTCTTCCTTGGATTTAACACTATCGCTAATTTCCCTTGTTAGCCACGGTTGAGCCACCTGCCCCATTTTATTTTTACGCCTGACAGGGATGTACAATTGTTGAAGTTCATCCATGTGATCTTTAAATGTCTGCCATTGCCTATCCACCGTCAACCCTTTAAATATCATTCGCCAGTCTATCCTCGCCAATTCACGTCTCATACCATCGAAGTTACCTTTCTTTAAGTTCAGGACCCTAGTCTCTAAATTAACTGTGTCACTCTCCATCTTAATGAAGAATTCTACCATATTATGGTCACTCTTTCCAAGGGGCCTCGCCCAACAAGATTGCTAATTAATCCTCTCTCATTGCACAACACCCAGTTTAGGATGGCTTGCTCTCTAGTTGGTTCCTCAACATATTGGTCTAGAAAACCATCCCTTATACACTCCAGGAAATCCTCCTCCACCGTATTGCTACCAGTTTGGTTAGCCCAATCTATATGTAGATTAAAGTCACTCATGATAACTGCTGTACCCTTATTGCACGCTTACCGAATTTCCTGCTTGATGCCATCCCCAACCTCACTACTACTGTTTGGTGGTCTGTACACAACTCCCACTAGCATTTTCTGCCCTTTGGTGTTCCGCAGCTCTACCCAGACAGATTCCAGATCATCCAAGCTAATGTCCTTCCTTACTATTGCGTTAATCTCCTCCTTAACCAGCAACACTACCCCACCTCCTTTTCCTTTCTGTCTATCATTCCTGAATATTGAATACCCCTGGATGTTGAGTTCCCAGCCTTGGTCACCCTGGAGCCATGTCTCTGTAATCCCAATTACATCATATCCGTTAACAGCTATCTGCGCTGTTAATTCATCCACCTTATTCCGAATGCTCCTCGCTTTGAGACACAGAACCTTCAGGCTTTTAAAAAAATATTCTTTGTCCTTTTAGAATTATGTTGTAATGTGGCCCTTTTTGATTTTTACCTTTGATTTCCCTGCCCTCCATTTTTCCTTATCTCCTTTCTACTTTTTGCATCTGCCCCCATTTTACTTCCCTCTGTCTCCCTGCAGAGATTCCCATCCCCCTGCCATATTAGTTTAATATTCCATCTCCATCGTACATGAACACACCAACAACCAACCCCCACACTTCTGACACACATAAGGCCACTCCACTACTCCGTACCCCATCACCACAATACTGCTAAACCTCAACACCCAGATACTGGCAGATGCAGGTATCTCCCCCAAAAGCTGCTACACATTTGGATCCTCCCTCTCCAAACCTGCTATACCACGATCATTCCTACAGCTGCCAGATCCCAGAAGCCTGTGAGTGCTATCAGACCCTGATCTCCAAGTTCTGACACACTCTCGGACCCCGTCAATCCTCCACCAGTACCTCTCCACAAGAACATAAGAATAAATGTAGGCCATACAACCGTCATAGCCTGTTCTGCCATTCAATTAGATCATGGCTGATCTGTACCTTCACTCCCTTTACCCAACTTTGCCCCATATCCCTTGATCCCCTTACCAAACAAAAATCTATTAATATCAGTCTTGAAAATTTCAATTAACCTAGCATCCAGTGCTGCTATCTTCTGCAACACTCCATCCGATACTATAGATGTGAAGACCCACTCTACAGTGCCCTCTCCCACTGCTGCCAAAACCTGGAACTTCCTCTATTACCATCAGAACAATGGCAATGTGTTTCTATTAAAAGGGAGTTAGATGAAGTCCTTACTACTCGGGGGATCAAGGGTTATGGCGAGAAAGCAGGAAGGGGGTACTGAAGTTTCATGTTCAGCCATGAACTCATTGAATGGCGGTGCAGGCTAGAAGGGCTGAATGGCCTGCTCCTGCACCTATTTTCTATGTTTCTATTGTCCAGTAAACAAAAGACCACATTCCATCTCTTGAGCTGCCAAGCGCCAGGTCACACTTCCACAGTTCTACCATACCCCACAACTGTCCCATAACTGCTGCTACTCGTATTCCTCGCTGCTGCTAAATCCATCAACAATTGCAACTTGCATTTATATAGTGCCTTTAATGTAGGAAAATGTCCCATGGTGCTTTATAGGAGCGTAATTAGACAAAAATTGACACCGAGCCAAAGAAAGAAAATTAAGATGGATGAATAAAAGCTTAGTTAAAGAGTTAGGTTTTAAAGAGGGTCTTAAAACAGGTGGAGAGGCAGTGAGCTTTAGGGAGATAATTTTAGAGCTTGGGGCCTATAGAGCTGAAGGCATGGCCATCAATGATGTGGCAAAGGGAGTCGGCGATTCACAATAGACTACAATTGGAGGAACACAGAAATCTTGGATGGTTGTAAGATTGGATGGAGAGGGGTGAGGTTATGAGGGGATTTGAGCACTAAAATGAGAATTTTAAAATCGAGGCATTAGTGGACCGGATTCAATGTAGATCAGTGAGCGCGTCTTAGTGTGAGTTAGAATACAGGCAGCAGAGTTTTGGATGGGCTCAAGTTTATGCAGGGTAGAAGATGGGAGGCTGGCCAGGAGACTATTGGAATAGGCGGGTTTCGAGGTAACAAAAGCATGGATGAGGGTTTCAGCAGCAGATAAGCTGAGGCAGGAGTGGACTTGGTGATGGAGGATATGGGGTCAAAGATCAGCTCAGGGTCAAATAGGACGCTAAGGTTGTGAACAGTCTTGTTCAACCTGAGATCTTGGAATCAGTGGCAAGGGAACGGAGTTTATGACATTTTCCAAAGATGACGGCTTCAATCTTCCCAATGTTTAATTGGAGGAAATTGTGGAAAATCAAGGTCTGAATGTCGGACAAGCTGTCTAACAACTCAAAGGCAGTTGATGGGTCGAGAGAGGTGTTGGTAAAGTAGAGCTGGGTGTCATTGGCATACATGTAGAACCTAACATCATGTCTTCGGATGATGTTGCCGAGGGGCAGCATGTAGATGAAAATTAGGAGGAGGCCAAGGATGGATCCTTGGGGGGGGTCCTAGAAGTAACGGTGCGGGCTCAAGAAGAGAAGCCATTGCAGGAGATTCTCTCACTACGACTGGATAGGTAAGTGTGGAACCCTCATATCTATCTCCAACCTGCTACATATTGTTTACTATCTTCTTGTGTGTCCTCTCTAAAGAAAATCAGATTAGAAATTAAATCTATAGCTCAAGCAACATGTGAGACTTATCAAGCACGGCCATTGTTGTATTCATAGAAAAAGAGTAGATTTGTGGAATTCAATCCCCAAAATGCTTGTAAAAATTGCACTATACCATGCAATTAAAATACACATTTGATTTATTAATTTAACTATAGTCACTGTAAATCCATGATAATTATGCATTGTATGTTACAAACCATACATTCCTGTTATAAAATATTGTATCCTCTGAGATTGTGACCAATACTATGGGAGATCTGGTAATGATTAACTGTAATGCTATTTACGTATATTTACGATAACTAGATCATTAGAGATAAAGGAAGGGAGTCCAAGGGTTATGTGGGAAGTAATATCAATGAATAGCTTCAGGTCATGTAGCTTTTAAATTTGAGGGCTATATTTGAGGATGTAACATTTTATGAGCACAATTTCAATCCTACAGTTTTATTACGGTTGTAAACAACGACCCCAATGGTCCAAATGCTTAGCCGATCTCAATTGGTTTCAGATTGTAATTGTTAATATATTTCTAAACATTATGTATAATAGATAACATTGTAGTAAGTTTGCTGACACAACAGAAAACATGAACCTTCCCTGTGCCAAGTTTAATAAATAAATAATAAATCCTAAAGAAATGCCTATTATTTTTTATGTAGAATATTAATAAATTAATGTATTGTTATTAAGATTCATGTTTATAATTTGATCTACTGACTGAAAAATCACCAAAGCAGCTACACTTAAATGTTTTTTAAGACAAGCTGCATGAATTGTCTATTGTAGGATGGAGACTGCCTCTCTGTTCACCTTGTTGATGGTGAATGAAAAGTAACACCAACAAAAACTTATATTTATATAGCGCCTTTAACTTAAAGAAACGCCCAAAGACGCATCACAGGAGCATTATCAAAATGAGCCATATAAGGAGATGTTAGGACAGATGACCAAAAGCTTGGTCGAAGAGATAGGTTTTAGTCATTGTTGGTCGAAGTATTTTGGTAGATTTTTTTCAAAGGTTGACCAAATGCTGTATACATGACAGTGAGATTTGATTATAACAATTTATCATCAGCATATATATGGAACACGCACGATTTCCACTCAATAAACATCCAGAGTGTCTTTAACCCTTTTGGTCCTGCAGGTAGATGTCAGGCACTCAGACAGCATGACTCCTTCATCCTATGACAGTCCACAGTACCACCATTTTTCACGGCTCAATAGTCCGCAATGGATGGTTTCTGGGAGACCAAGGACACCTCTGACGCCATGATCATTGACACCTGTCTGCAAACCACACACAGCGCCCTAAAGAAAATAAAATTAGGCTCATTCTGCCACTAGGACCTAAATTGAGCATACACACAAAGGTTCTATTATCTGGATCAGTCAGGGGCATCCTACTATACAGCCCTGAAAAAGTCTCACTAAATTATTGTAATCTTCAGTATACTTAATAATTTCACAGTTCAGAGAGGCATAATTTTATAGAAGAGACAGGAGATGGTTCAAGAAATATCTTTAGATTACCCAGACCAGTGGAAATCACTCTTTGAGCAATACCATACTCAAGAAATCAGACAAAGGTTAATTTCTGAACTGACCACACCATCACAATATCGTGAGCTCCCACTGTCCCTAACTCACTATGGGTGCAGTGCCAGGCAAGAAGAGGAAGACCTGGGGGTGTTTGTGCACAAATCTTTGAAGGTGGCAGGACAGGTTAACAAAGCAGTTAATAAAGCATGTGGGATCCTGGGCTTTATAAATAGTGGCAGTGTACAAAAGGCAGGAAGTTATGATAAACCTATATAAAACACAAGCTTGGACCCAGCTGGAGTATTGGGCTCAAATCTTGGACCCCCGCTAGAACGGCGCACATCGGAGAGGCCCGCCTAATTTGTAGAACAAAAATTGTGGCGAATACTTACCTCACGATTCTCCGCTATTTGTAGGCCCGTTTCCAGCGCGGTGCGGCGCAGCAGGAGCTGCTGGGGGCGGAGCTACAGCTCTGCATCAAAAACAGCGCCGGCAGCTGCGCGCGTGCGCAGTAGCTCCTGGCCCTCCCAGCGCATCCTGTCTCCAAGCGACGACCCTATCCCTGGCTGAAGAGATGTCGCCCCTATCCCGGGCCTAGTGGCCTGACACCTCTTATCTCATCGGAGGCGGGGCCCGCCCACCCGGCATCTCGCTGGGGGCGGGCCCCGCCCGAAGTCCTGGGCGGTGGCCGGGCCCGCGTGACCGGCATCTCCTGGGGGGGCCCCATCCCAGCACGCTGTTGGAGGGCTCCCGGCGCTGCAGTAGGTGAGTAGAAACTTAATTTTTTACTTATTGATTTTTTATTATTTTTTTAATTTTCAAATTTTTTTTTGTTCGATTTATTGGTTGGATTATTGATTTATTTATCATTTATTATTGATGATAGCTCTTTATTTGTAAAAGTGAAGTCTTTAATGTTGTAAACTTCCCTCCTCCCCCCCCCCCCACTCAATCTCTCGTTTCCTACGCCTGATTTCAAAGTGTAGGCAAGGTTTTTCTGAGCGTATAAAACTCTACACTTACTCCATTCTAAGTTAGTTTGGAGTACGTTTTCGCTGCCTAAACTTGCAAAACAGGCGTAAGTGGCTGGACACGCCCCCTTCTGGGAAAAAAATTTGTTTTAAAATGAAACTATTCTAACTCACTAGAACTGGAGCAAACTAAAAGCTGAGAATTGCAATTTCTAAGATGCTCCATTCTAAACTAGTTGCTCCAAAAAAATAGGAGCAACTCAGGCCAAAATGAGCCAATTGTGTCTAATTCTAGCCACCACACTTTAGAAAGAACTTGAAGGCTTTGGGAAGGGTACAGAAGAGATTTACTAGAATGGTTCATGGGATGAGGGATTACAGTTACATGGATAGATTGGAGAAGCTGAGATTGTTCTCCTTAGAGTAGAGAAGGCTAAGAGGAGATTTGATAGAGGTATTTAAAATTATTAAGGGTTAAGATAGAGTAAATAAAGAAAAACTGTTTCCAGTGGCTGAAGGGTCAATAACCAGAGGACTCAGATTTAAGGTGATTGGCAAAAGAACCAGAGGCGACATGAGGAAAAACTTTTTTAACGCAATGAGTGGTTTGGATTTGGAATGCACTACCTGATAGGGTGATAGAAACAGATTCACTAGTAGCCTTCAAAGGGGAATTGGATAAATGCTTGAAAGAGAAAAAAATTGCAGGGATATGGGGAAAGATCAGGGCAGTGGAACTAACTGAATTGCTCTTCAAAAGAGCTGGTGCAAACTCAATGGCCTCCTTCTGTGCTGTTCTTTGATTTAAATCATTCAACAAAAAGGGTAGCGATCCTCTGAAAACACCAATATCCTTTGCAACTATGCCCAAATTATTGTGCTTTTTGTGTTGTCTATTTTTCATTTCCTTGTGCTTCCCCTTGGCGACATTAGATATTGATTGTCACATCTTATCTAATTTAGCACTCCTCTTAAGTGCTTCTATAGTGAGAGAAGGGATCAGGTGGTTGGTTGCTGCCTTCGGCAGGGCCAGTAGAAATCTTTCCAATTGCAGGTACCACTTACGATGCTGTGGTGGCTGCTGCCTGATAAGTTCACAGAAGCCCTGCATTAATGTTCGGTACCGATGATCCTGCAGCATGGCAGCATGGCGAACACCATGAACAGCAGATTGAAGCCTAAGGTCTTCATATAATTTATGTTGTTGCTGATAGAGCCTGCAGTTGAACTTATGACCTCTATATAATGCAGCTCCTTTGCAAATGCCGCAAGAGGTGCCATACACTATGAGTAGACTGCAATTTTGTCATGTAGTCAAAAATGACTGCATAGATGCAGGTGGTAGACTGCTCCATACTAACCATCATACTCTGCCGTATTCTTTGCACACTCTTTCAGAGTTCTCTTACAAATTTGGGGTGTTTAGATATTCTCTCCGATTCCGTGGCACTGGTCAAGTCTCTTGTGCATTGTAGTGTGCCTGTACCACCCAATATCTAATTATACAATAGCACAACCCGGAGATGTAATAACAGAATGCCCTTGTGATCCGAACTGGATATTGTGAAATTGGACCTTGGTGCACCCATTTTATAGGCATAAATTGGACACAACGAGGATCAATTTCGAGGACTAATGGATGCCCCGAAAGATGTCTGACCTAATGCTGGGTCGAGCAATTTTTCAGGAGTCCCTGGTGGACGCCTAACATCGGATTTTGGCTGACTCGCTGGTATTTGGTCTCGGGATTCTTAAGTGGTCGCTGATCTACTGCCACCAAAAGAAGTGATTCTTTTTTTAAATACTAAGAATTCATTGCTGTGGTGCCAGGAGGACCAGATCCCCCGACTCCACAGTATGCCGATCCTCCCCATCCTCATTGTCGTTCCACATCCCCTCCTCGCGGGACTTACCTTCAGGCCACTGCTGGAGAGGCAAGTGGCCCGAAATGAATTTCTTCAAATGGGCAAGCTGCCTGTAGAAGGGCAAGAGACACCAGCAGTTCACCCAATTAATATTAATGAGGCCGAAGCCTAATTCAAGACCGGCCTCAGGCCTCCTGGTTCGGGAGCGTATTATGGCCTCCTTCATGGGAATCGATGAATTTATACTTTTGTGTTTTTTTACATGTGCCTTCACATGTACTTCTCCAATCTTTCAGTAGATGGACTGAAATCACATTACTGAGACGAGGCCAGATAAACGTAATTTTATTTTACAGGCAGCAAATGAATGTGCAGAGTGACAGTTAAAATCAAAATTAATTTACTTCACTTAACTCACACTGCTCCTTGTGAATAAGAAAAATAATAAATCACGCCACACTTCCATGTTAGTGGGCTAACCTGACTTTTTCTGGTCAGCCGCCTAGTTCTAACTAGCTCTGAGCTTAAGGTGAGTCAGTTTTCCCTCGCTAAACAGAGCTCCCTTCCCTAACTGGACTGATCTAGCCCATGTATTTCTTGTACACATCCTCTGTGCCCCAGGACGACAGGGCTCATCTGACCCCTCCCTTGTCCAGCGATTGGTCAGTAGGGATGCTATTTAAACTGGCACCAGCCTCCCAAGCATGGACTTCTGTGGAACATCCTGTGCCCCACCCCACTTAGTGCTTGCAGGCCAACCAGAGATTTCAACATACCCTGTGTGAACACATGCTGAAATTGTCTGAATGTGTAAATAGCTTATCTATTTGGCTTGACCTGATAAACAGTTTCAATGATTGGTAAATTATTTTCAAGAGAATCGAATGATACAACTGGCTCCCTGTTGTTCAAATCGCTCCATACTTATCTTCTGTTTAAAAAATGGTGCTGGCATTTTATGATTTAAAATTTTAGACTTTTGACTATTTTTTAATTCATTCTCGGGATGTGGTCGTCGCTAGCAAGGCCTTAATTGCCCTTGAGAAGGCTGTGGTGAGTCTCCTTCTTGAACCACTGCAGTCCATGTGGTGAAGGTCCTCCCACAATGCGGTTTGGTAGGGAGTTCCATGATTTTGACCCAGCGACGATGAATCAACGGCGATATATGTCCAAGTCAGAATTGTGTGTGACTTGGAGTAGAACTTGGAGGTAAAAGAAAAACTTGCACGGTTTTCACGACCGCTTTTCATGGCCAACGGACATCCCAAAGTGCTTTATGAACAAGGATGAACTTTTTGAACTTTGATCACTGTTGTAATGTAGGAGAAAGAAAAAACTTTGATTTATATAACTCTTTTCATGACCTCAGGATGTCCCAAAGCGTGTTACAGCCAATTAAGTACTTTGTGAAGTGTATTCACTATTGTAATGTAGGAAATGTGCAGCTATTTTGCACACAGCAAAGTCCAACAAACAACAATGTGATAATGACCAGTTAATTTGTTTTTAGTGATGTTTGTTGAGGGATAAATATTGGCCAGGAGAATGAGGAGAAATCCCCAGCTATTCTTCGACATAGTGCCATGGGATATTTTATGTCCACTTGAATGGGAAGACGGGCCCTCGGCTTAACGTCTCATCCAAATGACGGCACCTCCGACAGTGCAGCGATGGTATTCCCATGCACTTGCTGCCTTTGTCCTTCTAGGTGGTGGATGTCGCAGGCTTGGGAGGTGTTGTCGAAAAGCCTTGGCAAGTTGCTGCAGTGCATCCTGTAGATAGTACACACTGCAGCCATAATGCACCGGTACTTGAGGGAGTGGATGTTTAAGGTGATCGATGGGCTGCTGATCAAGTAGCCTGCTTTGTCCTGCATGGGGACGAGCATGATTGTAGCTGCACCTATCCAGGCAAGTAGAGAATGTTCCATTATACTTCTGACTTGTGCCTTGTAGGTGGCAGAGAGACTTTTGGTGAGTCAGAAGGTATGCCATTTGCCATAGAATACCCAGCCTCTGATCTGCTCTAGTAGCCACAGCATTTATGTGGCTAGTCCAATTGAGTTTCTGGTCAATGGCGACCCCAAGGATGTTGATGGATGTGGATTCGGCGATGGTAATGCCATTGAATGTCATGGGGAGGTGGTTACACTTTCTCTTGTTGGAGATGGTCATTGCCTGACACTTGCGTGGCGCGAACATAACCTGTCACTTATCAGCTCAAGACTTCATATTAAAAATGTAGCTTAAACCAGGAACCTTGAAACATAAGAGACTCAATGAATTAATGCTGCTCTTAAAACAACCTTCTTTCAGAGGCAGATCCTGGATGGCAACAATCCATGAACTCAGAATTTGAAAGCTTCCTGGAGCTGGCTCTCCAGTCTACTTCAGGCTGTGTCTCTGATGCCTTCTGCAATTGCTCCTCTTCAGTCATTCTGTATGCTTTCATTCTGTAATCCCCACTCTAACTCAGTAGGCCAGATTTTTCTGTCAAAATTATGGTGAGGCTAATGGCGCTCACTGTTATTTATGCGTAAATGGTTCAGAAACTTCAGGCGAGGAGCAGATGTGTGGTTAAATAGCAATATCTAAAATATGCTGTCCAAGTTGTGTCGCTCCATCATTAGCTTGGCAAAAACTGCACCTTGCTGTCTGCTTCACCATTGACCATTGACCAATGTCTTGACGTCGTTGCATTTGTGCGGTAGATGTGAACTAAACTCGCCACAGAAAGTTAAGTGTTGTTATTACAAGCACAAGTATGCTTTTAACAATGTGATAATTATGAATTACTGCCAATCAATCTCTCTGGCACTGAAAATTACCTATTACAACCGTGGAATCTCATTCCTTCAGGTATTAATTGTTATTGCAGATTTTTTAAATGGCAACTTAAAAATAAATATAACTTTTTATTTTTCCTTTCTGTCTTTTTTCTCTCTCTCTTAATCCAATCTTTCTTTCCCTCTCATTATTTCTCTTTCTGTACCTGATTTGACATTGAATTTACCCCCTCTTTTCCATCATTCCTGTTTAAATCTCAATCCTTCGATCTGATTAATTAAGGAGATACATAGTTGGTTGTCCTGTTCACTTGGGTCCCAGATAGCCTGTTTCTCTCGCTACAACGTTTTCAGCTCGCAATTCCAGCAACTTGCCACTCAAAAGTTTTTTAAACCGTAAGTGTGTAAGAAAAAGTCTAATGGCAGAAACTGTGGAAAGCCTCACTCCAGCAAAACCTGAGCCATTATCTACTTCTGGAGTGGTGGGTGGAGTAGGTGATACAGTGTGGAGAAAAGTGGATGTGCTTGCTGTCTCTGGCCCTGTAAGCTGCTGCTTCCCAGGCAACTCTATGGCAGTACAAAGAAAAATCATCACTTGTAGGGATCTACAAGACAGTTCTTGAAGCACATTTTCAGCAGTGCCCAATATAACTATTTGCCTATTGACAAACTACATAGGGAATGAAACAGTCCCATTGGAAGAGAAAGTAAGCAGAATGGGTACGAGCCTGCGGATTAAAATTCATCACCTATCGCCTCTCTGCAATGGAAACCACAGAGCAGTGGCTCAATGTGTCCAGTGAGATCTTTGAAATGTGTCAACATCTGGAGGTTTGGGAAGACACAGTTTTCAGCCTCTCCCTTTTCTGGGATTCCTAGACCTGCAATTATAAGATATGAATGAAATGCTGACTGTTTCCTGAGGTTTGCCAGAGTTAGGCAATTGGCCAACTGTGTCTCCCTGAACAAGAATACAAGCATAGCCAGAATACAAATGAATGCTGGGGAGTCTTCGCCATCAATGTAAGGGCTCCTGGGTAGGTGAAGAATGTGTTGCATGAATATGGGATGCCTTGTGCTTAGAGTAAAGTGAATAAATGGGATGTATAAAGATAAGAATGCAGCTGATGGAGGGGAAAGTCTGTAGTGCAAAGAGCTAAGTACACACTCACCTCGACAAACTTCTTGACGGTGCTGAATTTCTTACACATTTGGGAGGATGATCTATTAATCGCAGAAACTGTAATGACCTACTCAGCCACTTCTCTCTAGACTGCCTTCACGGCAGCTTGCCGAATAGGATGCCCGAAAAAGAGATACATCCTTTCTAGGATCTCCCTTACATTACTTCCAGGGCTCTCGCGCTAAAGGATGCTGCCCTCTCTTCCCCCTGGGAATTGTTGGAATTTTATCTCATTTCCAGCAATACATAAACAAGAGAAGCGCTTCCCTCAGACAAGGAAGTGCAGGTACAGCTTTAAGGTACTGAATCTGCACTTTAAAATCACTGACCATGAAATCCCACCCCTCCCCAACATCTGCATCCCAGCACAAGTCACAATTTCAGCTGGTGGCGCATCTGCCAAATGCACCAGGAACTTGTTGATTTTTGCCACCCGTTGTTCAGCCAAAAAAATGGGCAGATGCAGTGTAATTTTTCCTCCCTGTGGCCCGTTTTCAGGTGCGTAATGCAATGCACGCTGGAAGCACACGTCATAAGCCACAGGCCCAAGGCCCGGCCTCATCAGCGTTTTTCCAGCAAGTTGCGGACACCAATCAGGCGTCCAGAGGGAGCTCGTTGGGTTGAAGAGGACCAATTTGGGCCATCTGCCTCGCCAGTCGCAACCCTCCGGTAAATGCTGAGGGGAAAGGGAATGGGTAGGGCGCTATCATGGTGTGCCAGCAGCCCACCATAGTACAGTAGAGCCGGCTGGAGTATGTCTGCTCTTCCCCAGCTCCACATTAAAGTAAATTTAAAATAAAGTACTTGCGTTTTAGGTGGCAGCCTCTAGAGGTCCCTTTAACGACTGAAGCCGCTGAAGAACCTAAAAGTCTAGGCGAAGCATGCCCAGCACTTGCGAAAGAACTTATGGGAGAGGAAGGAGCACAGTGTGTGTTTGAGGCAGCTTCCAGGGACATCTGAATATTACCTGACCCAATATGGTGTCGGATGTATTTCAGACGCGGACGGCAACACCAGCAAAGTAATGCTTTTTGCCTCTCATCTGCATCTGAAAAATAGGCACAGAGGAATACAATTTACCGCCCCCCCCCACCAAACTCGAGAATTGTATTAGAATCTGGAATACATTAGCACAAGTGACTACTGAAGCTGATTCAATCACATTTAAGGAGGAATTAGGAAAACAGTTGAAGAAGAAAATTGGAGTACAGGGAAACAGCACTGAAATGGAACTAAAGTAGATATCTCTGATGTGTAACTGGTGCCAGGACAGTCCATGCTCTGTGCTGAAATTTCTATAATAAGGCAATAAAAATAACAAGCACCAGAGAAATGAAAAAAAAAATGCAGAAAATCTCTTTTTACACTATTTACCACCTTCAACCATAAAGAAGTGTTTCTCTACCATGAACTCATTGAATGGCGGTGCAGGCTAGAAGGGCCGAATGGCCTACTCCTGCACCTATTTTCTATGTTTCTATGTTTCACTCTTTAAGGTAGAAATTGGACTTCATTTTGCCTGTTTTACACAATGGGGGCATCAAGGGCCAATTTCAGAACCAATGCCTCGTGCCCAGAGTATGTCTGCAAAACGTCCGACCTGATATTAGATCGGTACATTGTTCAGGTGTCTTTGACAGCCACATAAAACAGACATTGGGCTCCCTTACACATGTAAATAAGAGGAAATTGCATTATGAATGAAACTGGAACCGAACCTTCAGAATTCTTCAGCGGCTAGTAAGTTTAAAAAAAAATAAATTGAAAAATTGTTACTGTGGAGCCAGGATGAGCTGGAGTGCTTCCCCAACTCCATAGCCCTCCAGATCGATTTCTCCCCCCACCACCACCTTCCTGCTCGACCTCCTGGCGAGGTAAATGACCCAATATTCATCTTAAAATGGGCGAGTTGTCTGTGGAGGCAACAATCACCCAAATAATATTAATGAGGCCCAAGGTCCAATGTAGGTTCAGGCTGAGACAACAGCCACGGAGTAGGATGGAATCGTTGGCTAGGGAACGGAGTTTGTGGCAGGCGCCGAAGACGATGGCTTCAGTCTTCCCAATGTTTAATTGGAGGAAATTTTGGCTCATCTAGGACTGGATGTAGTCTGATAACACAGAAAGTGAGGTAAAGCATAACAACATTGTCAGCAGAATTTACAGATAAAGTGCATAAAGTTTATTGAATAATGTCAATGTATTTTGCCACAGTCTCCCCATTAGTGAATGTGCTTTGTTTGAGGTGTACCGCACCTTACTTATTACTCCTTCCAAGTGATTCCTTTGAGGATGGAATCCAGGGTTTCACTAACAGCTTACTCTCAGTTTGCTGGCCCAAGACCTTCCTTGGCTGTGCCTTGTACATCAGCCACATCAAAGATTGTGGTGGCTGACTGGTTTGCCTGCTTTAAGCTTGTCTCATGTCTGGTATAGCAAGGGCTTCTGGGGAATGGTGGGGGGCGGTGGGGAGCTGGCCATCAGTCCCTTAAATTATGTGCCTTCTCTAACTCAGAAGGGCTTACAGCTTTTGGCCTGTCAAACTGATTTTTATAATTCAGTAATGCCCAAATCTACAGAAATTAGTGAGTAGTGCACTGGTTTTGCCTTTCCAGTGCTATATCACTGCTTACCTGGCTCCTAATTGTAGTTGACAACTATATAGTGCTGTTCCTTTCTCACTGACTGGCACACTGTTGGTAGAGAATTAGCAGTTTTGCCCATTTAAAAAAAAAACTACAGCCAATTTTTGCATGGGAAATTTCAGGTTTTGTATATGGAGGACTTGGATTTTTTTGTGTATGGGATGCTTGCATTTTGTGTAATCATATACAGCTCATTCACGGGTTGTGGCATGTGGATCCAACCTTCTGCTCCAATGGTTGGACACCCTTGATGTAGTAACCGAGTGCTTCAACAAGTTTTGCCACAAAGTGAAAGGATGTCAGATTAAGCCTACAGTTTCCCATTTGAACTGAGCCGTCAGGAGGAGGTACAGGATGTTTTCCTGAGGGAAGGGAGAGGGAACTGAACCCACACCACTCACATGTACCTTCTCTGGTTGGCTGAAAAATAATATCAGCACAGGCCTGGAAGTGTCCACCTGTCCACTTTCTCAGTGAAACAATAATGCATGTCACCAGAAGAGTATATGGGATATCAATATGAAGTGACATTTCTAGATAACGTATTTTATTTTATAGGCTGGGCTTAGAACTCTACATGACATTGGACCAGAGATTCGTAGAGCAATTTCATGTGATCTACAGGAAGAGGATATTATAGAGGGGACTCAAGAAGAGGATGAGGATATATACAGAGTAAGTTAACACCCCTTTAGTAACTCCTATTATCTATCCCCAAAGTAACATTCAGTTACACGAATCACCTAATGACTTATGGTGACTCAGAGTATTTAATCTGAATGAATACTTGAACCAACTTTTCTACGAAGGAAACATCTGAACACGGAAATTCTCCTGGTAGAAGAGTAAAACTCTTGGATTATCTTAACTTACTTACAACTACATAAATCAAAAAATCAGTTGGCTTGAAACTAGTTCCTTTTATTCATTTATTTGAGGATTTTCATATTGCACTTGTGCTCCTGGTGGCTCTGACCACATTAACAACACTGAGTCTCATCTTAAGTGGTGGGCTGGCCGTGGTGTAGTACAGTAACACCGAGAACTGACAATGCCCTTAAAGCCAATGTATGCAATGATATAATTACATCACAAGACCATGATGCATATTGCAGCCACCATTTATCATAACATGCTGGTGTAAGTCTTACACTACATGTTGGTTCTTGGCATACTGGTAAGTAGGTATCATACTTCTGACTACATACAGTGGGTGGTCTGGCATCCATTGAAACTGAAACTCCATACCAGTGTGCATGCACTGACATGTACACAATGTATGATGCACAACATACATGCCTGCGCATGCACTATGCTGCTTTGAGTACCAGAGAAAGACAGAAATCCAAATTGAGTGCAGTCAGTATATCCTGGCTAACAAAACTCAGTCAACATTACTCAATGAGGGAGCAATTCCTCTGGGTGGTATGTCATTGGCCACCCGTTATACGCCATTGAAGTCAATGGTACTAAATATCAGGCAGGGCACATAACCAGCGGCAAATGTGATACCGCACATTTTGCGATACTACCCAAGAAGAATTTCTAGCCCGATATGGTTTACTCAGGTTACTTAGTGAAAGCTGAAATGACTAATTGCTAAGCATCCCTTGCTGTGGGTATCCTGGAACAGTGATAAATAACTTGTATATTAAATCAGGAATTGATTTAATAGTTCTATTATTTCTAACACAGGACATTTTAGAAATAAAAGGTCATTTAGCTCAACCATCCCACTTTTTTTGATTAACCTCAGTGTTGCTTTCTAACATAACTTATACAAAAGTGATCAATCCTTACCAATTAGGTTCACTGATCTAATGCAAACTAGCATCCAAGTGGCAGGGACATTTTAAGTGCCATGGCAAATTATAAAATAGCCTTTCAGTATTCAGTTTGGAAAAACTGTATGTCAAAATCAGTGAAAAATACTGATCTAAACAATTTTCTCCATTGCTCAACTTATTAGGCCATTTGGTTTAACAAACATTTACAATTAAGGGGATCTTCATAAACGTATAAAGATAAAGAATGAGAATATCCTAAAACTCACTGCTCTAGAATCCGACAAGCTAATTTAAAAGACAAGAGCGAATTAGTGCAGCTAGACTGAGGTGATGGAAATAAAATGTAAACTGACACAGCAAAGATTACTAATATCTGGCTTTGACTGTGTCAACACCACTGGGATCCAGGATGCATGGCATCATAATATTATGATGCACAATGAAGCCATTATTTATACTTTCATAATAGTGTGACACAGTTAGATCAAATAAAGTTACGGCAAGTTTTCAGTTGGCATCTGCATTTATAATTATTTCCATTAAAAGTCTGCAACAAATAAGAAAGCAAAATTACGTTTAATTAAATATATTTTATGCCACACAATTACGTTTTGAGTAAGCATCATTCTGCATGCGAAAGGAATCCACACACATTCATTCAAGCTTGCACCGCTTGTGAGTTATTCATTCCTTTCATAGCAGTACATGTCTGTTACTGTAATTTTTGTATTTACCTTATTGATTTCCTTTGCATTAGCATCAAGGACCAAGAGGATACTTACCTGTATTACTGCAAAAATAACTTTCATTAACCGACCTACTGCTAATAATGAGACTCAATTCGAACACCATGCCAGAAATTTCTGGGGCTGGTGGGGGTTGCAGGAGCAGCATCATTTGGATGGAATTTGAGGCAGAACCTGCTTCCGTCACATTTCTAGCCCTTTTTGTTTGCAGCCATATTCTAGATGCTTCTTGCATCCACCCTTTCCCCAGAAGACAAGGGACTGATGTGATGAAGTTTTCAATCAAAAAATTCATCGGTTCTGTCTCCAGTGGCCCCCGACGCTGAGTACACTGCATGACGCAAGGTGTGCTTGCATGCCAGGACTGGTTCCTAGCTGAAGTGGGATCCATCACTGCATCGACATGGCAACTTTGAATGTGTGTAATCTCTGGCTGAAACAGCAAGGTGCCACTTTGAAATTCCTGACCTCCCCATCCCCAACCAGGGCAGAAGCCTCAGTAACACACACTAGTGGCACAGATGTGCCCTCATGTAAGTGACCCTGAGACCCTAACTCCAGGATTAAGCACAGTGTCTGGAGGCCGAAAGTCCCGCCCTGGGTCGCAGTGGACCAGGGCGTCTGCAATCTCAGGCCCAATATCTTTGTTAAAATCCTGATTTTCTTTGTTTTATTTTATGCTCTTGTTACATAAATGATGGATTACCACAGATTAAAGATGGATTTTGAGAATTCTTAATGGAACTTAATTTTGATTATTTTTCTTTTGCAATTTTGCAGAGAAGTGGTGGCCTTTTTGGCAACCATGTTAACCATGTGTCTGGAGAAGAAAAGAATTGCATCCAGCAAACAAATGCCACACAGCGACCCCTGCAGGTTAAACGGTCCTCAACCCCACCAATAGCTGACTCTGACAAATCCCCTTCTTCCTCCAACCTTGAGAATTCTATATCTCACAACCAGCATAACCACAGTTTTTCAGGAAAGGTATCACCAAATTCCACTAATGCCAATCTCAATAATGCCAATGTGTCCAAAATCGCAAATGGAAAGTACCCTGGCTCCTTAAGTCATGAGCAAGCCACTGGAAAAAATTGCAACTCCCACACATTGTGCATTGAAAAACCAAGAAAGTCAAGCAGCAGAAGGTAAGAATTTTCAATTACTTTTTTTCAGTAACAAAATAAATTACTTTAAAAAAAAAAAATTAAAACTAGTTCACTGCTACAATGTGCAGGGACAGCTAATGTTGTGCATTTAAATTAAAGGCAGGTGCTAAAATGAAATAAAGAATGAAATAGGAACAGTTTAAATTCCTTCTCTGTTCTAAATAAACACGCCAGGAATGTTTCAAGTATATGACATAATGAACAAAAAAACATGTCTTTTTTGTTGAGGAAATTTGTTTCATGATAAGTGAAAAGTTGTAAAGATATCAATTCCAAATAATGAACACGCCGCTTCTCTACTTGATTATGCTGAACTAATCAGGCTGATAATGAATCTAACGAGTGTCAGAGTTCAGTTTTGCTATGCATTGACATGGGAAATTTAAAAGATTATTGCAGTGAAACCAACTGAAGAAAAATTTAAATATATCAGGAAAAAGATTGATCTCAAATGGAATTTAGTTTTAGCAGATTTCCTAATGTTTTACCGTAAGAATAAGTTGAAATAGAAACTACCTTCAACCTTATTTGTTTAGTAAATGTATCTGCAGAGTACTCCAGATATCTAGTACCAATAATAATACTGCACCAACTTTTCAATCAGAATATACTATTGTATGAATTGTATTGATGACAAAACTTTAAGGCCAGAATTTCAGTCAGCTTTCTCCTGTGCAAATGCTATTTTGCATTTCTTGGTGCCTCATTTACACTGGTTATTTTCAAAGTATTGATTGTTTTCATTGAACAATTTTTCCAAAGTGTATTTTTACAAGTAACACCTTGAAAGGTGCATTCAATAATACGGAAGGAGGAGAGTGATAGTTCCTTTCATTTGATATCTACTTGTACTTTAGCCCTAAATTGACATATTCAGAATGTACATCTTTTTGAGGTAGAACCAATATATTATTTGCAGGTGGTTAACATCTCCTGTCCTGACTGGAGCAAATAGTGAAATAAGTATTTGCACATTGTTAAAAACAACAACTTGTGCTTTTGTAACATCTGTAATACCGTATAGCAAAACTTTCCAGGGCACTAGTGTGGCACTAGTATAGTAAAACTGAAATCGTTGGGGGTCAAAGGGAAAATCCTCCAATGGCTGTCAATCCAAACACAAAGGAAGACTGTTGTGATCGTTGAAGATCATAGACCCAGGACATCACTGCAGGAGTTCCTTAAGGAAGTGTCCTTGGCCCAACCATCTTCAACGGCTTCATTAATGCCCTTCCCTCCATCTTGGTCATGAATGCCGCTATTGAGCTCCATTCACAATCCCTCTGATAATAGCCAGCTTACAACAGTTTGGGCTGGCAACTGGTAGATAAGATGCATACCACATAGCTGCCAGGTAATGACCATCTTGAACAAGACAAAGCTCAGCCACACCCCTTGACTGTCAATAGCACCACCATCAGTGAGTCCCCCACCATCAATTGACCACAAGTGGAACTGGACCACAAGAGCAGGACAGAGGCTGCATACTCTGCAATGATACACCTACTGACCCCTCAAAGCTCTCAACCAGCTACAAAGCTCAAGTCAGGAGTGTGATGCAATGCTCACCATTCCTCTGGATGGGTGCAGCTGCAACAACACCCAAGAAGCTGAACACCATTCATGATACAGCAGTTTGCGCAATTGGTCCTCCAGCAGTGGATTCAGTATCCATGTGCTCCACCACTGATGCACCATGGTTGCAATATATATGATCTAGAGGACAATGCAGCAACTCACTAAGGTTAGTTCGATAATAACTCCTTCCCCTGCGACCTATTACCAAGAAGAACAAGAGTGACGTATTTCTCTCCTGATTGGACATGCATGACCATTCCTTCATAAGTGTTACTTCAGAATCCTGGAATTCCCGACCTAATACCATGTGGGACCACTAACACCACAAGCAGTTCAAAGGAAGGCCCACCACCACTTTCTCAGGACAATTAAGGATGGGCAATAAATGTCAGCCTTTCTGGGATCAACCCCATCCCAAGAACAAATAAAAACAATCTTTGCAAAGGAGACATTGAACACTAAGCAGGGAATTAGGAGAAAAGATTACAGAAAGTGACCACAGGCAACATCAAAAGATATGTTTGGAGGTGGGAAGAGAGGTAGGTAGGTGGAAGGTTTAGGAAGCATGGTGGCTGAAGACTTATTCGCAACTGTAATTAGGTTAGTGTAATCCAGATCTAACGGTTAGCTCTGATCCTGGTGAATTGCTTATTAGAGAATGTGTACATTGCTCACTACAGCTTGTATCATCTTGTATGGTGGATAATATCACACCACTAGACCACTTTATATAGACTAAACTATTTACAAATAAAATAGTGCACAGAAGCAGAAAGCATAAGCAAAATAATAATAGCACGGAGAACAGGTGTCTCCACAATGGGTTAACTTACCATTTTCAGAAAGCTGGCACTTTACATTCAATACCTCCTTTGGAAAAATCAGATGAACTTTCCCTTACAGTCTGCAGTCTTTTTGGATGAGATGTTCCACACAGAGTATGTGATTCACAAAAGTTCATGCAGCCTGGGTGCATTCATCAGAACTAAAAGCTAGCAGTCATCTCTGAGATATATAGCACTTGGAACTTTATTGATGTAAAGCCACTTCCCTTGAAGCAACCAAGCACAGAATTGGTACATCTTCACACACCGTCGAATAAAGGGATAATGGCTAGTAACTGTTGGTTTCCTTCGCATATTTCTCACAAAGTATTCTTCACACATGCACGACAGACATTACAGGGTCAATTTGAACCCGCCGTGCAAGGCAGAAACCAGTCACGTGAGCAGTTGAAACTGAGCAGGTTAGTTACCCGCTCAGAACACGACACTTGTAACCAGCAGGGTTCTGCAGGCAGCTGATGTGCCCACCTATAGCAAATAGGGAGCCTCATGAATTTATGCACATTGTGTCCTATTGCATTAATAAGACCCTGATTGCATTTTAACCCAGGACGGAACAGGGAAGCTGCTGCAGTTTTATTGTCAAGTGAAAGCAGGTTGGCAGCATCCGGGAAAGAGCAAGAGGCTCTGACAAGAGTGAAACACTTTGTGGGGCAGGGAGCGGCAGGAATGCTTCTCTGGGCCCTAAGAGGAAAGTTGCGGACTCCCTCTCTTGCCCTCCTGCAAGACCCTTCCGAAACCTCCATGTCTTACTTGCTTAACGGCAAGCTATCCTTTGACGCCAGCTAGCAGTTTCCATCCTCTCAAACTTCCTCTGCTGCGCAGCAACCAACAACTGCTTTCCACCCGTTTTATGCAGGCAGCTGACTGACTCCTCAGACCGAGACGAGGTGGAACTTCTTCACTCAAAGGGTTCTGAATCTTTGGAATTCTCTGCTCCAGAGAGCTGTGGATACTGAGTCTCTAAATATATTCAAAGCTGAGATAGATAGATTTTTGGAGCTCTAGGGGAATCAAGGGTTATGGAGATCGGGCGGGAAACTGGAGCTGAGGTCGATGATCAGCCATGATCTTATTGAATGGTGGAGCAGGCTCAAGGGGCCGTATGGCCTACTCCTGCTGCTATTTGTTATGTTCTTATGGCTGCATGCAGGTGAGGTCCAGGAGTTAAAATACCGCAGGCCTCAAAACTTAGGCCAGCGAGTACATTTTGTGCTTGCCCCGTCCACCCACCCTAAACCCACTGGATGTTAAAATAGATCTCTACATCTTTATTTGTCAATCTGCATTCATTAATATTTCAATCATGCAGTGCAATCAAAGTAGATTCATCTTGACTGATTGCTGAATAAGAGGCCTGTGCTCTTTACTCTCAACTGTTTTCTACTTTTCATTTTGTATCTAGCTAGGACAACTGTCTCCATTTAAGACTGTAGCTATTTAAAACTATATAAAATAAAGACAGAAAATGCTATTTTGTTACCGGTATACATAGAAACATAGAAAATAGGTGCAGGAGTAGGCTATTCGGCCCTTCGAGCCTGCACCACCATTCAATAAGATCACGGCTGATCATTCACCTCAGTACTCCTTTCCTGCCTTCTCTCCATACCCCTTGATCCCTTTAGCCGTAAGGGCCATATCCAACTTATCCTTAGACTGTGACCCCTAGATCTGGACTCCCCTAACATCGGGATCATTCTTCCTGCATCTAACCTGTCCAGTCCCGTCAGAATTTTATATATATATACATATGGAATCTGACCTGATGTTTACAGATAATGTGGCCAAGCGGCAGCAAGTAGATGAGGAATAGGAGGGAATCAAAGATACATTCTTGGGGCAAGCCAGAAGTGCCTACATTTAGTTTGAGGGTGAGAAACCTGGGTCTGAAACTAGTGTCTTAAACCTAAATAAAGGCAATTACAAAGATATGAAGACAGAGTTGGCTAAAGTGGACTGGGCAAATAGATTAAAAGGTCAGACGGTAGATAAGCAGTGGCAGACATTTAAAGAGATATTTCATAATTCTCAACAAAGATATCTTCTATTGAGAACGAAAGACTCTATGAGAAGGGTGAACCATCCATGGCTAACTAAGGAAGTTAAGGATGGTATCAAATTGAAAGAAAAGGCATACAATGTTGCGAAGATTAGTGGTAGGCTAGAAGATAGGGAACATTTTAGAAACCAACAAAGGATGACTAAAAAAAATATATAAAGTCGGAGAAAATAGATTGAGAGTAAACTAGCAAGAAATATAAAAACAGACAGTAAGAGCTATAAGTATAGAAAAAGGAAGAGAGTAGTTAAAATAAATGTTGGTCCTTTAGAGGATGAGACTGGGGAATTAATAATGGGAAACAAGGAAATGCCAGAGACTTTGAACAAATATTTTGTATCTGTCTTCACGGTAGAAGACACTAAAAGCATCCCAATAATAGTAGAAAATCAGGGGGCAAAAGAGAGGGAGGAAATTAAAACAATCATTATCACTAGAGAAAAAGTACTAGGCAAACTAATGGGACTATGGTCTGACAAGTCCCCTGGACTTGATGGCCTGCATCCTAGGGTCTTAAAAGAAGTGGCTGCAGAGATAGATAATCTTCCAAAATTCTATAGATTCTGGAAAGGTCCCAACGGATTGGAAAACCGCAACTGTAACGTCCCTATTCAAGAAAGGAGGGAGGCAGAAAGAAGGAAACTATAGACCAGTTAGCCTAACATCTGTCATGGAAAATGCTAGAATCCATTATTAAGGAATTAGTAGCAGGAAGGACATTTAGAAAATCATAATACAATCAAGCAGAGTCAACATGGTTTTATGAAAGGGAAATTTTGTTTGAAAAATTTATTAGAGTTCTTTGAGAATGTAATGAGCAGGGTGAATAAAGGGGAACCATTAGATGTAGTGTATTTGGATTTCCAAAAGGCATTCGATAAGGTGCCACATAAAAGGTTACTCCACAAGATAAGAGCTCATGGTGTTGGGGGTAATATATTAGCATGGATATATGATTGGCTAACTAACAGAAAGCAGAGAATTGGGATAAATGGGTAATTTTCAGGTTGGCAAACTGTAACAAGGGATCAGTGCTGGGACCGCAACTATTTACAATCTATATTAATGACATGGATGAAGGGACCGAGTGTATTGTGGCCAAATTTGTTGACAATACAAAGATCGGTGGAAAAGCAAGTTGTGAGGAGGACACAAAGTGTCTGCAAAGGGATATAGATAGATAAAGATGGAGTAATATGTGGGAAAATGTGAGGTTATCCACTTTGGTAGAAATAATAGAAAACCAAAATTGTATTTAAATGGAGTGAGATTATAGAATGCTGCGGTACAGGGGGATCTGGGGGTCCTTGTACATGAAACACAAAAAGTTAGCATGCAGGTACAGCAAGTAATTAGGAAGGCAAATGGAATGTTGGCCTTTATTGCAAGGGGGATGGAGTATAAAAGTCGAGAAGTCTTGCTATAACTGTACAGGGCGTTGGTTAGACCACACCTGGAGTACTGCGTACAGTTTTGGTCTGCTTATTTAAGGAGGGATATACTTACATTGGAGGCAGTTCAGAGAAGGTTCATTACTGGGATGAAGGGGTTGTCTTATGAAAAAAGGTTGTGTAGGTTGGGCCTGTACTCATTGGAGTTTAGAAGAATGAAAAGTTATTTTATTGAAACATACAAGATTCTGAGGGGGCGTGACAGGGTAGATGCTGAGAGGATGTTTCCCCTTGAGGGAGAATCTAGAACTCGGGGGCATATTTTCAGAATAAGGGATCACCCATTTAAGATGGAGATGAGGAGGAATTCTTCTCTCAGAGGGACGTGAATCTTTGGAATTCTCTACCCCAGAGAACTGGAAGCTGAGTCATTGAATATATTCAAGGCTGAGATAGACTGATTCTTGAACTATAGGGGAGTCAAGGGTTATGGGGAACAGGCAGGAAAGTGGAGTTGAGGCCAAGATCAGATCAGCCATGATCTTTTTAAATGGCGGAGCAGGCTCGAGAGGCCTATGGCCTACTCCTGCTCCTATTTCTTATGTTCTTATGCCTACACGGGCACGGGAGGAGAATCCAATGCAGGAGATAAGCAGGTTATGTTGCAGCAGTTAGGAATGGAACCATGACAAGGTATTGCCATAGAGGTAGACTGCAGAGGCGAGATCATGGAAAAGGATGAAGTGGTTGATGGAAGGATAATATGCTGCTGTCACAGTCACATGGGATATTGTTGTTTTGTTTGATGAGGGCAATTACAATGCTCTGAGCATGATGTAAGCCAAACTGAATGCATTCAAACGGAGAGTGACAGATATGGTTCGGTTATGATAAATAGAAAAAGATAATGAAGAGTCAAAGATAAGAGTGCTGGACTAGAAAATATCAAAGTTCAATGAGATTACAAATGGTCTGGCCCAAATTAACAGGGCAGCAAAGTTAGCAAGTCGGTCAACAGATCAGCAGTGGGAAATTTTCAAATACAAGATGCATAGAGTATAAAATAAATGTATTCCTGTAAGGAAAAAAGAGGGTGCATCAAAGTATAGAGTTCTGTGGATAAATAGAGAGATTACAACTACATTAAAACTTAAAAGTAAGAATGATAAAGTTAGGGCTAGCAATTCTAAAGATAATCTTGGAGAACGGAGAAAGTGTAGTATGGAAATTAAAGAGCCAAAAAGGAATATTAAAAAAGACGAGCTGACAATATAAAAAGAAATAGCAAGGGCTTTTGTAACTGCAAAGAAAGTAAAAGGCTAATTAATAGAGGGTAGAATCACTCAGTAATGAAGAAAGAAGTCGAATTATGAGGATGGAGGTATGTAGAGATATTAGATAAATATTTTGCATTGGTTTTTACAAATGGTGGCAGAAGTGTTGATGTGGGTCATTAACAGCAGCTGGATTGTATACCACCACAATCTGTAACTTCATGGCTCAGCGTATGCCTCACTCCTCCATCACCATTAAATCACAAGCCGCGAAATGGAGCATTATGCCTCCCTGGCCTTAATGAAGCTCCCATCTGCTTCAGACGGTAGTTTCAAATTCCCATCTTGGCTGACTAGAAAATGGAGTGCGACCTGAATTAGATGGCTATTCGGTAGAATTAATTTCCAATGGTTTTTGCAGTTTGGTACACCTTGACTGCACCAGAAACACATACCAAACTCTAAACTAGGCTCCCTTATCTTTAGCATCTTTGTACTCTTATAAAATCTTTTCTTACATACCGAAGAAAGATTGATTCTGTAAATAAGCTCTCTCAGATAAATACAAATGAAAGAGGCCAGTTGTCCCATTCTGACTCATCCATTCAGAAATAAAACCTAGTCATGTCATCACAGATCCCAGCTGATTTTAAAAAAATTATTTCTGTTTTTTTTCTTCCACTATCCTACCCAGAAACCAATTTTTTAAATTCTCGGGATGTGGACGTTGATGGTTATCCGCATTTATTGTCCATCCCTAGTTACCCTGAAAAGATGATGGGCCTTCTCCTTGAACCACTGCTCTGATGCTGCTCCCAGGACAATGTTATGTAGGGATTTCCAGCATATTAAATCTGCGGCAATGAAAAAATGGTGGTATATATCCACGCTAGGATGGTGCCTGACTTGGATAGGAACTTGGAAGTGATGGTGTTCACACGACATTGCTCCTCTTGTCCTTCTGGTGGTAAAAGTCACAGAGGAGGGAGGTGTGGATGAATTAATTTTGGTGAAGTGCTGCAGTGCATCCTGTTAATCATACATACTCTATCCAGTGTGCCCAAGCTTGGATATTATCTAGGCCCTGCTGTAGGCTGGCATGGGCTGCTTCATTTTAGGACGTTGTGAATAGAGCTAAACACTGTGGAATCATTAACAAACAACTCCACTCCTAACCATATGATGCAGGGATGGTCATTGAAGCAGTGGTTGGGCCGACAACACTTCCCTAAGGAACTTCTACCATGGCATCCTGGAACTCTGACAGCCACAATCATTTTCGTGTCACTGGAGGGTTTTCCCTTTGAACCCATTGACCTTCATTTTGGTAGGGCTCCTTGTTGCCTTATTCAGTCGAATGCTGCCTTCATGCTGAGAATAGCTACTCTCATCTCTCCTCTGGCATTCAGCTCTTGTGTCCATGTCTGGATCAAGACTGTGATGAGGTCAAGCCAAATTGTTCTTGCGGAATCCAAACTGGTGTCGATGAGCAGGTTATTGTTGAGTAAGTATTACTTGATGACACTATTAATGACTCTTTCCATCACTTCACTGATGATAGGGAGAAGACTGATATGGCAGTAAGATTTGGCATATGGTCAATTAGATTTATTTTAATATTTGTGGATAGGATGGACCTGGGTAGTCTACCACACTACCAGACAGATGTCAGTGTCATAGCTGTACTGAGGGATCGTGGCGGAGGTGCGGCGAGTGTTTGTGGCGGAGGAACGGCGAGTGATCATGGCGGAGGTGCGGCAAATAAAGATACGGGGCCCAGAAGAGCCGAGGGCCCAGGAGCAGCACGAGCCAGCCCACACTGCGATATGTGTGCGCACAAGGTCCGTGCAGCAGAACAGGTCTCCAGTCATCCTGGTTAACCCTTGCCACTGGACTAAGACCTAGCTCTGTCAAGCCCATGTGGTAGCTGATGTGCAATGGCCACCACACGTTAAAAAAAATCCACGCACAGGCATCTTCCACCCCCTCAATTTGAGTTCAGGACTGGAACATCGGGTCCTTCATTGAAACATCTGTGAACTCTTGTGGAAGCAAGTAATCCTCGTTTGAGGGACCGCCTATGATGATGTACTGAAACAGCTTTGCTGGTGGTACCACTCTTAGTCACTAAGCTGCAGTGCTGTCAGGGCCATGGTGTTTGGTGTTTCCCCTGCACTCAGCCACTTCTTAATGTCATGTCAAGTGAACCAAATTCACTGGTCATTGGCATCTTTGATGGTAGGTACCTTGGGAGGTGGCTGAGTACGATTATACAACTTGGCACTGTTAGCTGAAGATGTTTGCAAACACAAAACTAAAAGTCTCTTGCACTAATGTGCGGGCACCACCATGATTCAGGATGGAGACATTCATGGAGTCTCCTCCTGTTACTTGCCTGGTTGTCCACCACCATTCTTGACTGGATGCAGCAGGGCTGCAGAACCTGTTGCTTTTGGTCTTTAGAATGCAGGTGGTAACTTCACTATGTTAGTACCTCATTCTAAGTTAGCCTGGTGCTGCACCTGAAATGCCCTCCGACACTCCCAATTAAATCAGGGACGTTCTCGTGGCTCGGGCCACGAGAACATCAGATTGTGGTGGTATACAAATTTGATGCTGCTGATGACCCACAGGACCTTATGGAGGCCCAGTTTTGGGCTGCTAGATCTATCTCTAGTTTGCTCTCATTTTTATATGAAAATGATCATTAGAGAAATTGCTGAAAGTTTTGATTCTATGTCATTGAGTCATACTATAAGATAATTATATTGATAAATAAAGCCTGTCATACAAAAATAAGCTCACAGAAAAGAAATAAAGTGATTAAAATTACAAAAAAAGGGTAGCTAGAATTAGGATTCAGGATCATACCCTCATCAGAATCTGGAAATTGCTGTTGGGGTAATTGCTTACGCCAGTAGAAATAATGCAGGCTGTAGCAACAATTTCTGAGTTACTGAACTCGTGTGTCACCCATTGAGCACCACCTTCAAATGACTGCTGGACTTTTCAGCATGTGGTGTATTTTCTTGCCTTACAGCATAATGATCATTTGTCATGCTCATTACTTATTGTTATTTGAAGAGGAGTCTGGCTGCACACATCACGTATGCAGTGTGCTAATTTTCTCCATTTTAACTGACCTTGGCTGGCCTCTAATCGGACAGCACGAATGGCAATTTATTTTGTTGGTAAGCATGCCACAGCTTTGGGGATTGCTTTCAATGCTCCCATGTCACTTGTTCTAAAGCTGTTCTCTACCTTAGTAGCTTCCTTCAATTCAACCATGTTCTTTCGAATTTAGATCCAGATCTCTGTTATCTCCTGTCAGGTTAACTGTATCAGTTGTTTTTGTGGATTGTGTGCTTTTGTTCCATATGCAACAGTCAGCTTCCCTACAGTTTCTGCAACATTAGCTGCATCATACATTGAACAGTACATTGTGGAACCAACCAGGGAGCAGGCTATCTTAGATCTGGTACTGTATAATGGAACAGGATTAATAAACAATTTCCTAGTAAAGGATCCTCAAGGAATGAGTGACCATAACATGGTTGAATTTCAAATTCAGTTGGAGGGCGAGAAAGTTGGATCCCTAACCAGTGTCCTAAGCTTAAATAAATGAAACTACAAAGGTATGAAGGCAGAATTGGCTAAAATGGACTGGGAAAAGAGATTAAAGATTGGGACGGTTGATGATCTGTAGAAGATATTTAAGGAGATATTTCATAACTCTCAACAAAAACATATCCCAATGAGAAGGAAAGGCTGTAAGAGAAGGGATAACCATCCGTGGCTAATTAAGAAAATAAGGGATGGTATTAAATTGAAAACAAGGGCATACAATGTAGCCAAGACTAGTGGGAGGCCAGAGGATTGGGAAACTTTTAAAAGCCAGCAAAGAACGACTAAAAAAATAATAGAGAGAGGGAAGATAGATTGTGAAAGTAAACTAGCATGAAATATAAAAACAGATAGTAAGAGTTTCTACAGGTACATAAAAAGGAAAAGAGTGGCTAAAGTAAATGTTGGTCTCCTAGAGGATGAGACTGGGGAATTAACAATTATCATCATCATAGGCAGTCCCTCGGAATCGAGGAAGACTTGATTCCACTCTTAACATGAGTTCTTAGGTGGACAGGGAAATGGCAGAGACTTTGAACAAATATTTTGTATCAGTCTTCACAGTAGAAGACACTAAAAACATCCCAATAGTGGATAATCAAGGGGCTATAGGGAGGGAAGAGCCCTCTATCACTAAAGAAGTAGTACTCGGTAAAATAATGGGACTAAAGGTGGACAAGTCCACTGGACCTGATGGCTTGCATTCTAGGGCCCTAAAAGAAGTGGCTGCAGAGACATTGGGTGCATTGGTTGTAATCTACCAAAATTCCCTAGATTCTGGGAAGGTCCCAGCAGATTGGAAAACCACAAATGTAATGGGGGGCAGACAGAAAGCAGGAAACAGATAGATAGATTTTTAACCAATAAGGGAATTAAGGGTTACGGGGAGCGGGCGGGTAAGTGGAGCTGAGTCCACGGCCAGATCAGCCATGATCTTGTTGAATGGCGGAGCAGGCTCGAGGGGCTAGATGGCCTACTCCTGTTCCAAATTCTTATGAAACTATAGACCAGTTAGCCTAACATCTGTCGTTGGGAAAATGCTGGAGTCCATTATTAAGGAAGCAGTAGCAAGACATTTGGAAAAGCATAATTCAATCAAGCAGTCAGCGTGGTTTTATGAAAGGGAAATCATGTTTGACAAATTTGTTGGAGCTCTTTGAGGACTTAACAAGCAGGGTGGATAAGGGGGAACCAGTGGATGTGGTGTATTTGGATATCCAGAAGGCATTCGATAAGGTGCCACATAAAAGGTTACTGCACAAGATAAAAGTTCACGGGGTTGGAGTAATATATTAGCATGGATTGAGGATTGGCTAACTAACAGAAAACAGAGAGTCAGGAAAAATGGTTCATTCTCATATTTCAGTTGGCAACAGTAGCTAGTGGGGTGCTGCAGGGATCGGTGCTGGGTCCTCAACTATTTACAATCTATATTAATGACTTGGATGAAGGGACCGAGTGTAATGTAGCCATGTTTACTGATGATACAAAGATGGGTGGGAAAGCAAATTCCGAGGACACAAAAAATCTACAGGATATTGGTGAGGCCACACATGGAGTACTGCGTGCAGTTTTAGTCTCCGTACTGAAGGAAGGATATACTTGCATTGGAGGCTGTTCAGAGAAGGTTCCCTAGGTTGATTCCGGAGATGAGGGTAGGACTTATGAAGATAGGTTGAGTAGGTTGGGTCGATACTCATTGGAGTTCAGAAGATTGAGAGGTGATCTTATCGAAACATATAAGATAATGAGGGGGCTTGACGAGGTGGATGCAGAGAGTATATTTCCACTCATAGGGGAAACTAAGACTAGGGGGCATAGTCTCAGAATAAGAGGCCGCCCATTTAAAACTGAGATGAGGAGGAATTTCTTCTCTCAGAGGGTTGTAAATCTGTGGAATTCTCTGCCCCAGAGAGCTGTGGAGGCTGGGTCATTTGAATATATTTAAGGCGGAGATAGACAGATTTTTGAGTGATAAGGGAATAAAGGGTTATGGGGAGTGGGAAGGGAAGTGGAACTGAGTCCATGATCGGATCAACCATGATCTTATTAAATGGCAGAGCAGGCTCGAGGGGTCAAATGGTCTGCTTCTGCTCCTATTTCTTATGTTCCTGTGTTAATTCATTGAATCTGGCGGCGCCCCCCCATTTCTGCCAATTTTGCAGCACAAACCCCTCTCTTGCAATTCCAACTAAAAATGCTGTTGTTTAAATGGCTGCTAACCTAGAGCGATCACTATATTGAAGAGATTGAGGAGCTTGCATGAAATACACATCAGCCCAACCAAGAATATTGGGGTTAATGGCCAGTTGAGCTTAGTGGTAATTTCTGTTTTGTATATCCACAGCAATTTCCAACTCATAATACTGCCAATTGAAAGATTTAAAGCCTGTATTAAATACCATAACATCAGTTGGCTTAAAATGAGTCAATAATTTGTGTCAGTCCTGGCAGCTTTATATACTGTAATTACTAGGTAATTTTAACTATGAATATAGATTCTCGAGTATCATGCAATGACACCCTAGCATTTGGTAGCCATTAATTAAGTTTCATTAAAGGTCAGGCTTGCATTTAAAATCTCAACAAGTATTATTACTTTGTTCATTTAAAGGATCAATTTTTTACACTACTAAATACAATTTTTATCATAATTTCGAAAAGCCTTATTATTGTCAATGTAAATTAGAAATAGGTTTAAAGGACCCGTGTATTTATGAGAAAGTATTTGACAAACCATCATTTTGTCATGGAACTTAACCTTTTTCACATTGTGTGTTTGAAAATAAACAAAACAAAATGTCCTGAGCCCTTTTTTCAAAATGTTAGTTCCCCTTTAATCAACAATATTACCAACAAAAACAAATGTTGTTTCCATATTATCATGGACTGAAGGTTTAGCCTATTGACTCTTGGTTTGAACAAACATTTTGGTACCTGTACACGTATCTAAAATATTTGGTATAAGTAATGAGTATTTCCAGCATTTTTTGTTTTGATTTCAGATTTTCAGCATCCGCAGTGTTTTGCTTTTGTCTAAAATATTTAGGCTGTGCTTAGAAAGCTTTCCAAAATAAAGTGAAACTCCGGGTCAGGTAATACAATATTCAGATCCAAAGTTACCTGAATTGGGCCATTTTTGGTCTGTTTCAAAACACACAAAATTGTTTGAGACCAGAGCAGATTATGTTACTTTTAGGTAAAGGAAAATGGTAGTGGATACATAAGCAGACGTCATGACAAAATCTTCCTCTGCACTTGGAAGTCACTTTAGCCGAGATATTGGAGGGCTGTCAGTCCCATGAAACTGTAGCCCAGTGAAAAACAATACTTTCAGGAAAGGAAGAAAGGAGTAAACATTGGGAAAATGGAAAAAAATAAATCTGCTGTGTGGAGAATATTGGTCACAAATCTATACTCTGCCACTCCATAGCGGATACTGCTTGAGTACTGAATGTATCATTACTATTAAATAATTCTGTCATTTTTTGTTTTTAACTTTAAAATACGAGAAAATAAATAGTCAATTTAACATCAAGATTGTGGTAGCTTTATGTTTTGGATGTGCCCTCAAGGACGTGGGTTGAGAATGTCCAAACTCTCTTCAGGCAATAGAAGAAATGTTCGTCTCATTTGAACTGCATTTGAACCATGAAGAAAAAAGGACAGAATGCTCACCCACTGTATCATTAGCATCCCCTACTTTTTAAAATTGATTTCAATTTTTTTAGTTACATGACCTGTTATGTTTTCATTTTATTTGGCCATAAAGCAACAAGGAGGAGGTGGTGTTGAAGCAGTACTATATGGATTTCTCCACAGCACCACAGCTAGATCTGTTCCATTCTTTGACAATTTGATACATGTACACTTTGAGGCCGGAATTTTACCAGCCCTGCGAGTGCAGGTTTGGAGGCCGGCCCTCTGTCAAAATGATTGACAGCGGGGCGGAATCCTGCTCTGAACCCACCTCCGAGTCAGTTTCCAAAGTGTTGGGTCTGGCTGTGGTTCACAGACCCGGCACCATCGGTGGGCCAGCCAACTAACATCATTAAGAGATAGTTTAGAGGTATTTGAAAAGAATTTTATCAGGTACTTACCATTTTTCCAAGTTTTTCAACAGCTTCCCGTCGCTCAGGCTTCACGTCCGGTAAGTGTGTTGGGTTCTCAATGACTCTCCTTTGCTTTGAATAGTTGACAGCTGCAGAAGTGGTATAAAAGCTACCATTTCACAGCTGTTTCCAATCTCCGAGGCTGAAGCCTTCAGGATTTGGACTTTTGAGCTGTATGCAGTTTGAGAGAGTCTGTAGTGAACTCTCCATCCACTGTCTCCTCCTTGGACCAACCTCTCTCACCATTGACAGATCGCTTCTGTCATCTCAACTTCAGCTGCCTAGATCTATTCCAGCAGCATCGGTGACCTTGAGAAAATCTCACCTCAGAATCCCACCACGATCAGCCCCAACACCAATATCACTAAACAGACCAGCATCACCACCAACAACACCAAACTTCTCCGCAATCACCTGATGCTGCACAGGACACAGGGCATCAGCATCCGGCCACATTGCTGCCAGGAATGGTCTCACCATGGCCACATTTACTTCACTTGACACTGTACATCCTGGCTGCCACATGAAGCGCCAGGTTGGTACCACCCACACCAGCACCATAAGGCATCAATGACATGACCAAGCCATTCCTTTCACTCACCATCATTGCGGGGAGTACCCTTATGTCTGACCATTCACTATAACTCACTGATGCCACTTCCAAAGGTTCAGACAAATCTGTCCAAGAATGCAAAGTGTTCAAAATAAAGATTTCAATGTTTGACAACACATTAGCATAAACTCTAGCAGACCTAAGTGCCTATCCTTGTGTGTTGTTAGTTGGTATGACTAGATGAGGGCGAGTGTGATGGGTGGCTAGTGAGATGGGGATGTGATAATATAGATAGAGAGGGGTGGGTGGCGGTGCAAAGTAAGTTGTTGTAAGTAAGGATGTGCAGGAGTAGGGTAAGGAAGCAGAGTGATGGGGATGTGATGAGTGGCACAGCAAGATGAGGTTGAGTGTGGCTTTGCAGTAAAGTTTTATGATCTAGTGAGATCATTGAAAGGTTTGCGCCACTGCAGCCAGTTCCTCCCGATGACATCCCTGCTTGTGGCCTCCTGTGCAATGTGCAACTAGGCTGCGTTGGTGTCCTGGGCAGGTCTCTTACGCCCATTGTGTGCTGTGACTCCCTCCATAAGCATCTGGAGGGAGTTATGGGAGAGCCTGGGTGCAGCCTTTGTGCAGTGCAGTGCAGTGCTTGTCAGCACCTCAATGATGCAGAACACAGACAAAACAACTGTCAAAATCAATGTGGACATGGTCCCTTAAGGAAACTGGCTGATGATGCGTCATTAAATGACATCATCAGACCCGCTTCCTTCAATTGGCCAGGAATCTCGCAGGGTGGGCTTAACAAGCCCCATCAAGGGAAGATTCTTCACACAGTGCGGGCTGAAGACAGGAGCAGGGTCGTCACCCGCCACCGACCCCAGCCACGGTTGGCGAGATCGCAGCTTGACTGTGGGAAAGGTGACTTATATCAGTGTTTCCTGCTGTTGGAGTGAGTCACTAGCAAATAACTTGGCCAATATTGACAAAAGCCTTCACAATGTAACTGATAACTTAGAATGCCAGGTGGTCTACAGTTTCCTCTTCTCTTCTTAGGCAGTCCACCGGAGTCGAGGATGACTTGCTTCCACACTAAAATGAGTTCTAAGGTGACTGATGAGACCAATGCGGGATCTACAGTCTCTGTCACAGGTGGGGCAGGTGGTGGTTGAAGGTATGGGTGGATGGGGTACTTTGTTTGTTGTAGGCACCTTCCGCTGTTTGTACTTGGCTTCCGCGTGCTCCCGGCGAAGAGACTCTAAGTGTCCGGCGCCTTCTCGGATGCTTCTCCTCCACTTTGAGCGGTCTTGGGCCAGGGATTCCCAAGAGTCGGTGGTGATGTTACATTTTTTCAAGGAGGTTTCGAGGGTGTCCCTGAAGCATTTTCCCTGTCCTCCTGGGACTCGCTTGCCATGGCAGAGCTTGGATTAGAGCTCTTGTTCGGGAGGCTAGTATTGGGCATGCAGACAATGCAAAAGTATCAACTCACAGCTAAAAGATTTTGAGGGAATGACCTTAGGTGCCACACTAGTGGTCTGGTTTAATAAGGCTAGAAATTATTGTTGGCAATATTAGTGGCCAAATGCTCAACAGATTAACTAGGCACTGAAATAGTAGGCAAAGGAATGCCATCTGAATGTCTTAAATGTGTGTTTGCAATTATCACCAATATTCATTTTTAGGTAATAACCATTATTGCATTCCATAATTTTACAGTTCAATTTAAACAGTCAATTTTACTTTTGAAATAAGCATCGTTTAGAACTATAAATGTATTGAAATTTCTGTATTTCCTTACCTTAATGTTTGTTTTTCTTAACTACCTTCTGGACCAGAACACGTTATTATGAAACTAACATTAGGTATGTCCTTTAATATTGAGATATTATTTGGATGGTTCATATATATGCTTAACATATATTTACTTTCTTGACTGCTGAATATCATAAAAGTTGTTTTGCTTTGTTATAACTTAAATATTAAAGCATTATTTTTTACATATATACTTAAGTATTAATTGTTCTCCTTGTAGTATTTTACTACAATCATAATTGCCCCTTTCTAGAAGGTCTCTGGACGCCTGAAAGCAGCGGCCAGGGGTCGGTGCGGAATGGCCACCGAGTCTCCGCGGAGGGGCCATCATTTTGAAAATTGCCCTTCCTCACGTTTGGAGAGTGTCCAGGACCACTCCACCCATTTTCCTGTCGCAGCGTGCACGCGCCAATCCCTTACTGACTGGCGGGGACCCTTCGCGAAATTGCCCCTTTCCCGGAATTGCCCTGTGGGAGCGGCCCCGCCGCCGCTCGATTCCCATAGTTGGGCGGCATGGCCGCCCTTAAAGGGGACGTCACTGTCAGCAACGTCATCTTATTTTTTTGGGTGGCCGACTGCCAGGTCGGGCCGACAATAATGGCCGCGGGTTCGGCAGCCTGGCACCCCCTCTTGGGCCGTTTGCCACTAAAGTGGTTACAGAGTTCTCAGCGGCCCTCCTCTTTAACTGAAGGGGAAGATGTCATCAGCGCGGCACTGATGACTGACAGCGCCGGCGACTCCGCCCGCCTCCACTTCCGCCCCTCTCCAGAAATTCCCCGAAGTGCTGAATTTTGACGGTTAGGCTGTCCCATGCATTGAGGTGGCCAGAACACATCAAAAACGGTAGATGCGCCTCGTTTCAGGTGGTGGGCAATTTCGGCCCTAAAATGTTTTGATTTTTAAAAATTGGACGTATTTGTGATCTACATATATTAATAGCAAAATTGAAACCCAGAATTAAAATATCATGCCATAAAGAAGTTCCATTTTATTGTTGTGTCTTGATTTGCTACAGGTCAGATTCTGGCGATGGTTGCCTGCCTACTATTTGTCGAGAAGAACCAAAAGCAGAAGACTGGTTTGAGGATGAGCATTATTCAGGAGATCAGGAATATTTCAGTGGGGAGGAGTATTATGAAGAGGATAGCATGCAGTCAGTGGATAAGTAAGATACTTGAATAGTAACTATATCCATTTTGTAAATTAACTAAGGGAAAAGGAAAGCTTCCTTTTTATGGAAGGCAATGATAGTCTCACCACAAAATCAAAATCAAGCAAAGTGCATCCAGACACAAAGTCAAAATGTTAACTGTTCTTTAGGAATAAAAGGTTATTAGTGTTTGTGGTATCGTACATTGGAGCTATAGGGGTAGAAATTGGTATGGGTTGCACCCGTTTTTCCGGTGCAAAACGGGCAGTGGGACAGCCTGAACCCAATCTGCACAGGCGTTGTTCTCATTGCTAAATTTGTGGGGACCATTTTTAGCCTTTAATACAGGTGTTAAGCCTATTAAATGTGTTCATGAGGTCACTAATGCCCATTGAAGGACCTCTCTACAAAACAAATTCCCGATGAATGAGACAGGCGTCGAAACTGCGAGAAAGCATAGGTTATGGTTTGAGTATTTCTGTTATTTCTGATACTGTCCCTATTTCACTGTGTAAAATGTGTTGTTGTATTCTTTTTCTTCCACTCCCATATATAACAAAGACAAATACATAGTGACTATCAGAATCAAATTCAAAGTAATGACCTAGATTTTGAAAGGCCAAAGGGTTATCATCATCCCTGTGGTTACTATGAAGATGAGGAGGCTTACAATTACATCGAAACCCGGCGTTCACCTCGGCGACGATTGCTTCCACCAACACCTATAGGTGAATAGCTTCTCAGACTAATTCATGAATATTTTGATGTATGTTTAGGTCATTTTTGTGTTTACATTTGCACTTTCCATTTATTGATTGCAATTTAACAAAAATACAGAAAAAGACTATTTAAAGTTTTCAAAATAAAAGTCTCTTTCATAGGAGCTTTTTGTGCTTTTTAATTGACATTCGACTATTGTTGTAAACATTATAAATTTATGTTAATATTCATTATAAATAAATGAAAGTTGCCTGGAACTTTCAGAAAAAGACAAGTTTTGTCATGCTCTGATTAATAGAACTAGATGAACCCAATTGTCTACTAAAGAATAATAATTTCTTCTTGCATGTGCAAGGCAACCAATAGTTAATATATATTAGAGGCCATTTTCTTTTTTCACATATGATGAATAGCTTCAAACCAGTAAGATAGCTTTTCTCTCATACATGTTGTTTAAAATATATATTTGAAATGTTTCCTAAAATTGTATTTTTGTTGGGAATTCTATCTAGATTAGGTTTTAGATTTAAGTTATCTAAATAATTATTGTCACCCTTTTTATAAATGAAAATCTGCATGTTGCACAAATAAAGCCACCACTGCTGGGTCTGACACTAAATGTGTTTGGTGCTTGCACCTAATTTGGAGAACAAAATATATTGTGCAGCAAAGGAAGGCCTGCTTTCAACCGACTTATTCTCACAATTCCAAGTAGCAATGTTAGTAGGGGAACGAGAAAAGTCTAGCATTGTTTTGTGCATGTCCCAATGTATGAACATGATTTACCTCCATACAAACAGCATTTATGGAGTTGTGTGTAGGGTCTAATACGGAACCAGCTTGCGTTTATATAAGATTCTGAGGGGGATTGACTGGGTAGATGCTGAGAAGTTGTTTCCCCTGGCTGGAGAGTCGAGAACTAGGGGGCATAGTCTCAGGGTAAGGGGTCGGCTATTTAAGACTGAGATGAGGAGGAATTTCTTCACTCAGAAGGTTGTAAATCTTTGGAATTCTCTATCCTAAAGGCTGTGGATGCTGAATCCTTGAGTATAATCAAGGCTGAGATAGATAGATTTTTGGACTCTAGGGGATTCAAGAGATATGGGGATTGGGCAGGAAAGTGGAGTTGAAGTCAAAGATCGGCCATGATCTTATTAAATAGCGGAGCAGGCTCGAGGGGCCATATGGCCTACTCCTGCTCCTATTTCTTATGTTCTTATGCCATGATTCTCATGTTGCAGTCATAGTGGTTTACAATGTGAACACCGAACAAGAAGTGACAAAATTGGAGGATGGGGGCGGGGGTGGAATGAAGACATGGTACTAGAGATTTTTAAGAAGGCTTTTAAAAGTAGGAAGAGAGCTAAACTCGTTTCAGAAAATAATTCCTGGCAATAGGGTGTCGTGACAGAAAGACAAGCCTCCGATAATGGAATGTAAAATGTGGTGCATGAGCAGTAATCCAGAACTGTGCATAGAAACATAGATTGTAGGGCTGGAATGTATGCTGGAGAAGATTTGAGAGAAAGGGTGGTGTGAGGTCTTGGATGGAATTGAAAATGAGGACAAGGATCTTGAAGTCAAGTTGCTGGGGTATAAGGGGCCAGTGGCAATTGGCAAGGATAAAAATAATAGGTGTGTAGTACTTTGTGGAGTAGAGGACACAGGCCAGAGAGTTCTAGATGAGCTGAAGTTTTTGAAGGGTGAGATAGGGGTAGGAGATGGGATGGCTCATGAGGCAAGCATTTGAAAAATCAATCCCCAAGATGTAGATGATGATAAATATCAGCAGGTTGAGTGGAGATGTAAGTGGCCCATGTTCTATAGGTTTACGAAGGCAGCCTAGGCAACAGAATAGCTGTGAGGTAAAACTCTCAGCTCAGAGTCAAGTAGAACACTGAGGTTTTGCACTATGTTCAGCTGTGCAGACAGCTACAGAGGTTGATGGAGTCAGAGCCAGAGGTACAAAGTTGCTGATAAGAGGCAGAGAGGATGGCTTCAGTTTGCAGACATTGAGTTGTAGTAAATTCCAACTCATCTAGAACTTAATACTACCAAATAGATCTAAAAGAAATCATATTTGAACTTGTATCTGGATGAAAATATGTAAACCTAATGGGGCCAAAATTGCCCCTCTCCTTAAAGCTTGTTACCACCGCTAATCGGCGGCCATGCTGCGGAGTGGAATGGCCGCTGCTAGCCCAATTGCCATCCTGAATTTTCCCAGTGGTGCCCCGACCTCTTTCCCCCCCCCCCGCCACTCCACCATTCCGCTGCTGCCGATCCATTGTAAACATGTCATCACCGTGGCACCATTGATCTTACCCCCCCCCCCCCCACCACCGCAACAGCGACATTTCCCTCTAAAAAATCTTTGGCCCGCCCGGCAATACCAGAACCTGTTTTTTTCTCGGTGGTCCATGGAGGCTGTGACCTTCTGCAATGGCGGTGCAGCTTCCCTTAAAGGGGAGGATGCACTGCCACCATGTTTTTTTGTCGGCCGATTGCCATGTCAGCCTGACAGTTATGCCCCCGGGTTCAGCTGGGCCGCCAACAGGCAGCCGAGCACCCCCTCTTGGCCCAGCCGAAACCTTCCCTGATGGCCCGAAGTTTTTAAATTGTGGAGGCTCTCCCCTTTAAGTGAAGGGGAGAACCATGGTGACGCGGTGCTGTGATGACGTCATTGCGCCAGTAAATATGCACCGTGCCCAACTTCCGCCCCTCAGGTGCTGCCACCGTCTCGTATCTGTCCCTCGTGTTTTCACCGCCCCCATTAAGAGCGACTTCTGGATCCAAGGGAAAAAAAACAACAAAGAACCAAATGTCGCTCAAGAGGTGCTCTGAACCACAGCTGCGGTGTAAAAACCATTGAAATGGTGGGGGGGGTAGGCGCCCCGTTTCGGGCGGGGGGCAATTTCTACCCCATAAAATCTTTGTTTATTTGTAACATTTATTCAAGTTTTAACAAATTTGTTTTGACAGCAAATCGACGGCCGTCCTTCAATTTTGAGTGTCTACGCAGGCAAAGTAGTCAGGATGATATCTCCCTATCTCCTATATTCCAGCAGCGTACTGCTCTGCCACTACATTTAATGCAACACCAGGTAAATATCCCAACTCCAGCACATCTGTTGATATTTCATCTGATGTGAAAATGATCGTAACTGCATATAGTACTTCACCAAAGAGAATCCTTCAGATGATGAAGCATGATAATAAAAGCAATTGTAAAATTTATGTAAAACACTAAATTACTTCTAGAAATGTTACTATGAAGTTCCCTCAGTGAGTTACGGTGGTGAGCAGCTGAGCCACACAGTCTAACAACGTCCCAGGTTCAAATCCTTGTTCCTGATGAGTTAGCCGATCACAGGTCGAGGTGATATGCTTAACACTAATGGCTTTAGCACTTCTGGACTGGGAAAAGGAATATTGGTCAGGGTTCCTGCTCCAGATCACTGTCTAATCAGCTGTTGTTAAAAGTGTGTGTGTGTATTTCAGATGAGGGCAGCAGCAGGATTGCTTGTGGTCAAATAAGCTGCTTACATTCACTATCTACACTCATACATCAAGACTGGCCATTTGGGTGAGATACTAGAGGGAAATGATGCCAGCAAGGAACCAATGTTGATGCCATTTATCAATCTGTTGGTAAAGGAGCTATAAGAAACACTGCTCCCTAAGCCTCATGTAGATAAAACTGATTATATTGCTTTAATTCCCTAGTTTATAATAATAAATACATATGTTTTATGGCAACCAATACATCTTAATACAATTATTCAGTACAATAATACAAAGTAATCATTAGATAGGAAAGTAATTTGTGCTTTCTAAAGCTTTTGTGCAGCATTTCTTTAAGAAACACCTTCCTTCCCCATAGTACTTATCTTCTATCATAACGTTAATTTTACAAGAGCAATTGTATATTATATACAACATATAATTATTACAATCATTTTATTAACAATTTTGCTCACAGATACATGAATAGAGAATAAATCTGCTTAGAACTCATCTTCATCCAGTAGTTAACTCATTGTGCATGAACTTGGAGCACATTATAAACTGGGGAATCAAAGCAAAATAATCAGTTTTAAATACCAAACAGCTAACTGCTGCCTATCGCTCTACGTAAGGCTTTGGGAGCAGTGTTTCTTACAGCTCCCTTACCAATTGAGAACATAAATAAAATGGATTCTTTATAAAAATGCATTTTCTGTAGCTGCTCACCAGCCTTTCATCTTGAAACCTTGAACTCACATTTATACTCATGAACAGCTTCACTCAATACTTAAAAAGAATCTATTCATATACATCAGAAGTGTGAGTGTCAAAAAATGGGAGAGAATGATGACTGTAAAATGGGTTGCTGATTCACTATTGCCCATTTTGCTCTACCACTCAAGACAAATTTAATCCTGGGGATCTGCAGGGAAAGTCAGTGGGAAGGTGTAGGAAGAATCGTGGATTTGGTCTGTGGACCTTGTTACTATTTTCATACTGACAGGTATTCAGCCATTAGGAACACCACTGGAATGAGGCCTACCTAGAATAAATGTCAATCTAGAACTAATTGCTTCAGTAATTTACAGTGACAGTCAGTGCTTGAAGTTTCTCTTTGACACTATAATCAATGTATTACAAAAGGGGGTGGGAAGACAACCTACATAACTCAAATTCTGGGTTTTTTTTGTGAGCAATTATGGAAAGTTATGGATTCAGCAGTTATATTTGTACCATTCATTTCTCCCTGTATGAATAAACAGGTTATGGCTGTGGCAGGATTGGACTCTTACAAAAGTAGAAGGCTCTCACCAGCACGGTCAACGCGTTCGTGGGCAACCCCTCCAGCTACACCACCCAGCAAAGAGCGATCCCCATACTACACTCCTCTGATCCGTGTGGATCGTGTTGAATCCAGGGAAACTATGAACGGTAGCCTTCCATCAATGAACAGGAGTTCTTGGTATACCGATGATGGTGACATTCCTTACAAAACCTATACCCCAACAAATCTAGCCGTTCCTAATAACTTTCTACGACGCTACTATGAAAAACGAGGAAGTGCTGACAGTCTAGTAGAAGCTGTAAGTATTGAACCTTTTGGTGTGATAAGATATGTAATGAAAAGCTTCAACAATGACAAAAAATAATCTATATTTGAAGTTGTACAAGATACCGTTTGTGACCATTTTTCATTTTTTCACCATTCCTCTCTAACCCATGTACCGGACATCATCATTGAGAACGTGGAGTCGTTAGCACTGAGGACTTCTCTGTGACCTCCACCAATAAAATGTGGTTGATCAGCAATATGGGAAGATTAAATGAGATCAGATGGAAAATTTTTATTTTTGCCTCCCGACAGAACCTATTGCTGTGATTATTGCTTCATTCAGCAACCTGGCTTGGACCTGCTGACATTCACCTAGCTGAGATGTAAAGACAGGTGACCAGAGAGGGAATTCCAGAATTTAGGGCCAAGGCAGCTGAAAGCACGGCCGCCAACAGTGGAGCGATTAAAATTGAGGATGCTTAGGAGGCCAGAATTGGAGGAGCGCACAGATCTCAAAGGCTTGTAGAATGTAGAAGGCTACAGCGATACGGGGGAGCGAGACCATGGAGAGATTTGAAAAGGAGGATTTTAAAACTGAGGTATTGTCAGAGCGGATTCAGTGTAGGTCAGTAAGCACAGGGTGATGGGTGAACAAGACTTGGTGCGAGTTAAGATACGGGTAGCAGAGTTTTGGATGAGCACAAGTTTATGAAGGGTGGATGATGGGAGACTGGCCATTGGAGAGCATTGGAATAGTCAAGTCCAGAGATAACAAAGGATGAGGGTTTCAGCAGCAGATGAGCTGAGGCAGGGTCCGAGTCCGGCGATGTTCCAGAGGTGGAACTAGGCAGTCTTGGTGATGGAGCGCATATGTGGTTGGAAGTTCATCTCGGGGTCAAACACAACACCAAGGTTGCAAACAGTCTGGCTGAGACAAGGAAGCTTAATGCCAGATTAAGATAGCTCTGTAGTTTGAGCTTGTGAGCTTCTTAGTAGAGGTTAAATGTTCAGCTGTTTAAATTAATAAATTAATTGATGTGCATGGTTACAGCTTGAAATAAGAGAAACTGCTGCTGACTGACAGCATATTTTGAATTCCAGTTTTGTCTTGGTATTACAATAACACCCTTAGAATCATAGAAACATTATGACACAGGAGGCCATTTGGCCCATCGTGGCCATGCCGGTCAAAAAAGAGCTACCCAGCCCAATCCCAACTTCCAGCACTAGGTCCGTAGCCCTGTAGATTACGGCTCTTTAAGTGTACATCCAAGTACTTTTTAAAATGTGAAGCAGGTTTCTACCTCTATCACCCTTTCAGGCAGTGAGTTCCAGAATCCCACCACCCTCTGGGTGAAGAAATGTTTCCTCATCTCCCCTCTAATCCTCCTACCAACTTCTTTAAATAGCTCTAGCTATTTCAATCCCCCCTTCAGTAGCCAGATAATTATAATGACCAGCAGTGCTTGAAGAGCTAGTGAAGCCAGATAACCCACATCTTGATCTTCGTGCACTTCTAGCACATTATCCATTGTGTGGGAAGAACAACACTAACTTAGGTTAATTACCTGGCATCACATGATTGCCCAAGTTCAGCTCACCACACCATGTACAGTCCCTGAACAGCAGCAGTCCTGCCAGCTCTGCACAGGGATCACGTTATCAGCCTCATTGGGGATGAAATTCAACATTGGTGGGGACGCAATGCAGGCGGTAGCAGATCAGCCACCCATTATACACCCGACCTATTTTCCTTTCCATTGAAGTCATTGGCTGCTGGGGTCAAGGCCATGGCACCCATCCTAAATCCCACCTTGCCTGTATAATCTACAGATTTACAACCCTCAGAAAATAAATTCCTCCCCATCTCAGTTTTAAATGGGCGGCCCCTTATTCTGAAACTATGCCCCCTAGTTTTAGTTTCCCCCATGAGTGGAAATATTCTCTCCGCATCCACCTTGTCGAGCCCCCTCATTATCTTATATGTTTCGATAAAATCACCTCTCATTCTTCTGAACTACAATGAGTATAGGCCCAACCTATCTTCATAAGTCAACCCCCTCATCTCCGGAATCAACCTAGTGAACCTTCTTTGAACTGCCTCCAATGCAAGTATATCCTTCCTTAAATACGGAGACCAAAACTAGGTGTGGCCTCACCAATACCCTGTACAGTTGTAGCAAGACCTCTCTGCTTTTATACTCTATCCCCCTTGCAATAAAGGCCAACATTCCATTTGTCTTCCTGATTACTTGCTGTACCTGCATACTAACTTTTTGTGTTTCATGCACAAGGACCCCCAGGTCTCTCTATACTGCAGCACTTTGCAATTTTTCTCCATTTAAATTATAATTTGCTTTTTTACTTTTTCTGCCAAAGTGGAAACCCCACATTTTCCCACATTATACTCCATCTGCCAAATTTTTGCCCACTCACTTAGCCTGACTATAGCCCTTTGCAGATTTCTTGTGTCCTCCTCACAATTTGCTCTCCCACATATCTTTGTATCATCAGCAAACTTGGCTACATTCCACTTAGTCCCTTCATCCAAGTCATTAATATAGATTGTAAATAGTTGAGCCCCTAGCACTGATCTCTGCGGCACCCTACTAGTCACTGTTTGCCAACTGGAAAATGAATCATTTATCCCGACTCTCTGTTTTCTGTTCGTTAGCCAATCCTCTATCCATGCTAATATATCACCCCCAACCCCGTGAACTTTTATCTTGCACAGTAACCTTTTATGTGGCACCTTATTGAATGCCTTCAGGAAATCCAAATACACCACATCCACTGGTTCCCCCTTATCCACCCTGCTCGTTACATCCTCAAAGAACTCTAGCAAATTTGTCAAACATGATTTCCCTTTCATAAAACCTTGATGACTCTGCTTGCCTATTATGCTTTTCCAAATGTCCTGCTAGAGCTTCGTTAATAATGGTTTCCGGCATTTTCCCAACGACAGATGTTAGACTAACTGGTCTATAGTTTCCTGCTTTCTGTCGGCCTCCTTTTTTAAATAGGGGCGTTACATTTGTGGTTTTCCAATCCACTGGGAACACCCCATAATGCAGGGAATTTTGGTAGATTGCAAGCCATCAGGTCTATGGTGCACCTCAGCTGCTGCTAAGGCAGCCTGTTTCAGCTGCCTTACTGGCACCATGGTGGATAGAGGTTGAGAAGGTGATGAAGAAGCAGACTTGCCAACATTCTAAGAGGATAACACCTGTAGCACCATTGCCGTTCCCATGGGGCTGGCATCAGCACTTCCACTGATCTGATCAAACTGTAGAAGATGAGTGACTCCTGGTAAGCCTCATCTATTCAATCCACCACTCAGTCCAAGGTGAAGCCTACATGGAAGCCGTTTGAGCTTCCACCAAAGTTGCAAAGGCTGGTGACGCTGACTCGGGGGGGCCTGGCTGCAGCATCCCTGGAGGTGCAAACTCTCCAACGTAGACTCCAGAATGGTGATGTCCAGCGAGGTGAAACCACACAGACTAGATACGGACTCCTCCATACATTTAGCCATGGCCTTCCAATACCTGGCATAATTGCTTGTGTGAGGAAAGCATTTGCCCCATATATCCTCATCTCTGTTCTGCGCAGCAGATAGGTAAGGACCACACCCTCGGGTGTGCTCTCTTCTGGGCTCTCTCTGCCACCAATACCTGCTGCTGTTCATTCCATGTGCAAATCCCTCTAGCTCACTAACCCACAGGGAGTGCCATTGTCTGTGCTAGTGCTGCGGCCAGATTGAGTGCGTGACAAGGAATCGTCATCCTCTGAGATGTCTTCTCTAAGAGGCACTGAGAGTCTGGACATTAGCAGGTGACAGTCTTCCAAATGCAACTTGAAGTTTGATGAATATATATGCTGAAGTAAATGAAGGGTTACAAGTAATATGTAGACACCATGCTCAGATAAGCCACCAGCCTTGCCTTCCTCAATGCTTATAGCTTCACCCAGATCACTGATCTGCAGGGCCTCCTGCTCCATTTGGGTGAGGGCTATGATGTCAGCTAGGATATGAGAAGGGAATGCTGTTGGTGTGAAGACAGCGAAGAGGTGTTTGAAAGATGAAAGAGTGTGCCGTGCTATATGCTGAAGGATGTACTGGAGGGAAGAGAATTTGTTGAGTGCCGGGGAAGGGGTTGAAAGGAGTGTTTGCAGGTGTTGAGAGAGAAAAATAAATGTAATCGGCCTTGCTGCTCTTGTGAGGTCATTGACCCACTTTCTACTTTGAACCCAGGTCTTTAGGGTAATGCTGCTGACATTGACTCTCTCAGCCACCTCTGTCCAGCCCTGTTGCTTATTCAACCTGGGTATATTCCTGCAGGTGCTGGGTAACAGTACCTCGCTCCTTGCCCTGACTTTCTCCACCAGGACCTCGAGACATAAAAAACCTAGGGGCAGCCTTGCAACTCATTACTGCCCACAGAATTGTCTCTACAGTGTTGCCACAAAATCTGAAAGCAGAGAATGCATTCTTGCTTTAAGAGGTGCATTCCTACTTTAAATAGGCCTCGGGCTGGAAACTGCAGAGAAAATGGGCGGGCTGCCCATTACCTGACTCGATTGGGTAGGCAACTGGCAACATCAAGGAGGTTTGCCAAACTCCCTCCTGATTCCTGCCCAGTTAAAATCAGTTGTAATTTCAGACACGATTCCAAGATCATAATTAAAAAGGCAACAAAAATAGCAGAAAACACCTTTCTGTATCTCACTCATTACTTAAAGCTTGATACGACTCAAAGTTCAGAATAGCAGAAATACACACAAAACAATACACATCAAGAAAATCTCAAGGCAATGGAGCGCACACAGTATGATGTGTAAGGTGTGAAACAGATGAAAGTGCTTACTGGGACAGTGATTACCCAGTTGGGTTGCAGAATCTTTCCATAGTTTAAGAAGAAGGATAAATGAATAAATAAAATACAGTAGTTTCCTCATCGTCTACAATACTTTGGGCTGTTCAGGAATTACCACCTGGTGTTCAGACTATTAAAAACAATTCTAACAATTTGCTTTGTTTTTGAGATGGTTTATTTTTAATGGAAGATGGATAATATAATTTAATATTTAAATCACCAGTGCAAGCATAAAACAATAGTAACAAAATGCACCTAGGGACAGTGTTGAGTAGAGATATAGCTCCTAAAATATTTAGGATTTAGTTACAATTCAGTAGAATATACTTTGTCTAATAAAATCCACAGATCTGAAGGTTGGGACCATGAAATGGAAAATTATGAAGTTTTGTCCAAAATTCCTCACATTTCAAACTCATAGTTTCAGCTACACTTTCAAGGCAAGTTGTAGGCACTTTTTGCTTACTATCTATAGTAAAATATAAGATCCACACACCATCTGGATGCTGGATTAACATAGTTTGGGAGTGGGGTGCCTGCTCTGGGTCAGGAAATGTTCCTGCAAAAAGTACCAATTATTTTAATTCACTTTTGAGTTTCCAGATACTTCCAATTTGTATAATTGAGTGCTATTAAGCTGCACTAGAATACAAGTAATTTACTCAGCTAAATGCTTCTTTTGATGCAATTTTCTATAAAACAGAAAAAAATTAGATGTGTAGTTCACTAGTTCAATAATTACATTATTTTTCTTCTATTTAAAAGGTCCTAATATCAGAAGGTCTAGGACAATATGCAAAAGATCCAAAATTTGTTTCAGTTACTAAACATGAACTTGCAGATGCCTGTGATATGACTATTGATGAAATGGAAAGTGCAGCAAGCAACTTATTAAATGGCAATCTTCAGAATGGAACTACTGGAGATATGCTCTCTGTTAAAAACAGGCGTGACTATGAGCTACAAGATTATGGTCCTGGATACAGTGATGATGAACCAGACACTGATATATATGAAGAGGACCTAGGTGATGAAATGATATGCATCACTACTTTATAGCATTTACTGTGGAAGACTCGTTTATACAAAAATGAAGGAAGTGCCTCACAGTCAAGGAATTCTTATGGCACTAGCTAGATCAAGTGACCAATAGAACTTCTTCCAAGTGATGTCACAGCCTTACTGGCAACGGTCCTAACTGATGCCGATCTGATCACATAACCTCCATTTTGTCCTCCAGTACAGCAGTGCGATCTGATCAGAATGTGGTCATTCTAAAGAAATATACCCGACTATGAACCAATCAAAATCTAACTAGCACACTAAGATTTACTGAGGACCAGGGAGAAAAATGTAAGATGAAGTAAAGCCACATTTTTACCATCCAAGGCTATGGAGTTTTTCTCAATCAGAACGTCATCCAACATGCAGTGTTGAAGGAAGCAGTGTATTATTTCTATGATGATGCATTCAGTTAAAGGGAAATATAAAGGGTATTAATATAAAGGTGATGACAATCAAATATGACAGATGTCATTACCTCAGAGATGCACTTGGACTTTTGGCTGAGAGCAAGTGTTGGCATGTCAAAAGATTCAAAACTATAAAACATATCTTTTCTCTGTCAATTTTTTCATGCAAATATGAACCATTCTTAACAGCTTTTTAAAATCCTGCAGTAAATCTGAAAAAATAAATTGGGGAGGGGGCAATTAGCTTTTTTCTGAAATATTTTATTGTGAGTTTACATAGGATATATCATTTTTGTCTTACTGCGTCATCTGCTGCTGTGGAGAAAGCCTAATTTTCTGGCTATTAGGAAAATTATAGGCAACATACATTGGAACCAGTAATGGCATTCATGTTACTTTCAACAACGTTAATTTAATGCTTAAAAACTAATTTTCTTCAATTGCAAAGTAGAGAAATTGTATATGGTTGTAATATACAGATAACAAATTTGTATTTGTAAAGAGATGTTCTATATTTTGTAATCCTGGTACTGTAACTGATAAGCAGCAATATTTATGGTTCCAAATTACTGTCACTTATTCTATAGATTACTGTTATTTTTTAATAGAGGTACAAATTCATAAGTAAATGTACTGATAGAGCTGCCTTTTCTTTGTGTATGATGCAAGTTTAACTTTAGAGTTTTGTGCTAAGGCTGGAGCCAAAGGATAAAACTTTGGCAAGCAATTTTTAAAGTAAAATATAAACCTAACTTTACACAGGATATGCAAAGATGATTTACTTGCACTCTTACTTGGAATGACAAATATTTAAAAATATTTTACTCTTTGATACATTCTCCATCCTTCTTTCTAAATCACTTGTAGTAATTGAAAGTTTTCATTGCGTGACCCATTTACTGAAAGGTACTTTGCTATTCTGAAGCAAAATCATTTGAGATAAATTTCAACTTGAATCATCCAAGCGGCTCCTTTCAGTTCTTTTTTTTTTAATCTGGGTGGTTTCAGTAACACAATCTCTGATTTTTGCATATCTTGTTTAATACTATTGCTCATGGCAGAATTAACTTATAGTCAGGATGTACAATTCTGTCATTCACTGAGATTTAGCTGTATCTTTTTGTAATTATTAGCATTCCCAACATATTGCTGAGGGCTATAAATGCATGCATCCCAAGGTAAGGTTCCTTTAGTGACAGTCCTTCGAATGAGGTGTTATCAGCACATGCGTCAGTATGTTGAGTTTTTAGTTTAAACCAAACATGTCCATTTACACATTTTATTTCCACTGCACAAAACACGTCACAAAGCAGGTCTTTCTGAATTATCTGAAGGCGCTGTTTTTTTGCTATGTACATTTTCAGAATTTTTAATATATATTTTAAATGATGGCCTGTTTCAGTTGCAGGTACTTCACTAGTAGCAGCCACTAGAATCTTTTAAATTGTATGCATTTTTAAACACTTCTGTATATTCTACTAGTAACAAGAACTAAAGCAAGATATTTTACCTCAGTCAGGGATACATAGGGTTTTAAATTGTTTTTATTCCATACCAAGGGTATTCTTGATCTTCAGCACATTGGTATAGCAATCTATGATTGCACAACTCTTTCCTTGTGTGCAACCTTCATGACTACTTTTGTATGAAGTAAGCCTTTTGTGTAGTATGGTATTTGTATATTCAGTTTATACGGTTGTACTATTTTGTGATTGTACGTATGGTACAGTAAGGTCTGTATATGTATTTTCCATACCACCATACCAGTGTGCTGGAAATGTATATACACAACAGTGTATATTTCTGTAACATGAGAATATATTGGCATTGAAACCCAAGTAAAATTAAGTTAATTTCTCACTAGACAAGGCTGAACTGTTATTACTGTGAAAATTATAGATGGCTCTGGGTCTGTCTGTACTTGCCCTTTAATCCCATAAAATTTAACTCTTGCTGTACTTCCACAGTAGATACTATAAACTGACCAACAAAAATACAAAAGTGAACGTTTCATAACTGGATTACAGTTCTTGTAAGATTTGTTCATGTACATTCTTAACTATCCTGTACAGTCAATTGTTGTTCTGACGTACCTGCCACATCTGATATTCTTTAGGGTGTCTGTTGTTGCCTAATTCAAGTTACAGCGTGTACAACCCAAACATATTTGTCCTAATGAACAAAAAAATGCATGGGTACCTTATCCTGTACAAAATAAAGTCAATTAAAAAGCCTCCCAGAAAATTACTATGTGCTACGTAGCACTATTACTTCAAATTTTGGAGAACATTACTTGTATGTTAAGCATGCACAAAAACAATGAAAAGTAATGCAGTCGTGAATAGATACTTTTAAAAATGAACTGTTTGGTTTAATTTAATGTGGTTGAAGTTTTTTGTGGGGCCAGGAGGACCACTCCTGCTTTTTCTACACACACAAAAATAAAAACTGAACATTACTAGGCGTTTTGGTTTGATCAGTTCCTAGCGGTCCCGTTGCTGGTTAGGCCGCTCAAGCCTGGTACAACTAGACGGAGCATGCGTGGTGTCGCTCCGCCCATTTGTACCCAAATTCCACATACAATTGGTGTAGGCCCTGATATGTATATTTAAGGAGCCTACCACCTATTTCAGGCAGCTGTCCTGGATCACACTCATCTAAGCCAATATGGTGTCAGACACAGCAGATTATGACATGAAATTTGGAGGTCTGATGACTACTTTATACCAGAAAACCAGACAGTTGTGAGCTGAATTTCTCTGCTAATGTCTCTCTGCACCTGAAAAAAAACAAGCTTTGATATTCTTCTGGTTAGGATAAAGAAACAACTTGCATTTATATAGCACTTTTTACCTCCTCAGGACATCCCAAAGTGTTCCACAGCCAATGAAGTACTTTTGAAGTTTCGTCATTGTTATAATGTAGGCAAATGTTGCAGCCGTTTTGTGCACAGCAAGATCCCACAAACAGCAATGACATAAATGACCTTTAGAAATATAGAAACTAGGAGAAGTAGTAGGCCATTCGGCCCTTCGAGTCTGCACTGCCACTCAATATGATCATGGCTGAATCCCTATCTCAACACCATATTCCCGCTTTCTCCCCATACCCCTTGATGCCTTTTGTTTCTAGAAATCTATCTATCTCCCTCTTAAATATATTCAGTGACTTGCCCCCCACAGCCTTCTGTGATAGAGAATTCCACAGGTTCACCACCCTCTGAATGAATAAAAATTTCTCATCTCGGTCCTAAATTTCCTACCCCATATCCTGAGACTGTGACCCCTTGTTCTAGATTTCCCAGCCAGGGGAAACATCCTCCCCGCATCCAGTCTATCCAACCCAGACAGAATTTTATACGTTTCAATGAGATCCCCTCTCATTCTTCTAAACTCTAGGGAATCATCATCATTGTAGGTAGCCCCTCGGAATCGAGGAAGACTTGCTTCCACTCCTGAAGTGAGTTCTTTGGTGATTGAACAGTCCACCGATTCTCACAGGGGGGGACAGATAGTCGTTGAGGGAAGGGATGGGTGGGAGTGGTTTGCCGCACACTCTACTGCCTGCGCTTGATTTCTGCATGCTCTCGGCGTTGAGACTGGAGGTGCTCAGCGCCCTCTCGGATGCACTTCCTTAACTTAGAACGGACGGTCTTGGGCCAGGGACTCCCAGGTGTCAGTGGGGATGTTGCACTTTATCAGGGAGGCTTTGAGGGTGTCCTTGTAACATTTCCGCTGTCCATCTTTGGCTCGTTTGCTGTGAAGGAGTTCCGAGTAGAGCACTTGCTTTTGGAGTCTTGTGTCTGGCATGCGAACTATGTGGCCTGCCCAGCGGAGCTGATCAAGTGTGGTCAGTGCTTTAATGCTGGCGATGTTGGCCTGGACGAGGACACTGATGTTGGTGTGCCTATCCTCCCAGGGGATTTGTGGGATCTTGCGGAGACATAGTTGGTGATATTTCTCCAGCGACTTGAGGTGTCTACTGTACATGGTCCATGTCTCTGAGCCATACAGGAGGGCGGGTATTACTACAGCCCTGTAGAACATGAGCTTGGTGGCAGTTTTGAGGGCTGGGTCATCAAACACTTTTCCTCAGGCGACTGAAGGCTGCACTGGAGGCGGTGTTGGATCTTGTCGTCGATGCCTGCTCTTGTTGATAGGAGGCTCCCGAGATATGGGAAGTGGTCCGTGGTGTCCAGGGCCGCGCCGTGGATCTTGATGACTGGGGCCAGTGCTGTGCGGTGAGGACAGGCTGGTGGAGGACCTTTATCTTACGGATGTTTAGTGTAAGGCCCATGCTTTCGTACTCCTCAGTAAATACATCGACTATGTCCTGGAGTTCAGCCTCTGTATGTGCGCAGACGCAGGCGTCGTAGTGAATACAGGCCTAGTCGACCCAATCTCTCCTCATAAGACAGTCCTGCCATCCCAGGAATCAGTCTGGTGAACCTTCGCTGCATTCCCTCTATGGCAAGTATATCCATTCTTAGGTAAGGAGACCAAAGCTGCACAGAATACTCCAGGTGCGGTCTCATCAAGGCTCTGTATAACTGTAGTAAGACATCCTTGCTCCTGTACTCAAATCCTCTTGCAATGAAGACCAACATACCATTTGCCTTCCTAACTGCTGGCTGCACCTGCATGTTTGCTTTCAATGACTGATGTACAAAGGCACCCAGGTCCCTCTGTACATCGACACTTTCCAAGCTATCACCATTTAAATTATACTTTGTCCTTATGATTTTCCTACCAAAGTGGATAACTTCACACTTATCCACGTTATACTGCATTTGCCATGTGTTGTTTGTTAGTTTCAAGTGAATGACTCAGCATTGTTGAGAGAGTGGGGAGCATGCATCACATTTTCCCAAGTTGCAGGATAGTGGAAGGCAGATATCATGTATCTCAGTCAGAGGAAGCATCCATGACAACATTGAACAGAGACCAGGAACTGACACTAGCTACATACTTATAATAGGACCAAATAAGCTCACAAAAAGAGAGTGCAGGGCAGAATGTGAACAGAACCACATAACTGATAAATAGAAAATTAATCTTTTCACATCTTGGAAGCAGAAAGTTATGTCTTTGCTGACAGAAAAATCAAAAGAATGAAGGCCTATTTATAATGCAAATGGTGGAACATTACCACTTGACCAATGCATGGCAGAAAGTTCTTGAGCAGGCAGCCTGCTGACCTATTTTTCCCCGAGTGGGATGATCGCAATTTTTCATTTTATGTGGATGGCAAATTAATTATATGTTCATACTTTTACCAAAGTAATGTGCCTGTGCAATGTTGTGACCCAATCTTTTCATCAGTTAAGTATTTTATAAAACTATAATTTTAAGGTTACAGCAGTACTAACAAGTCAACCACTATTTTGCATGTTGATCAAGGGATTATGTTAATGGGTGGATTTGGCACTGATGCATAAATAAACCATGTGCCCCATTACCTTGGTCTGGGTCCAACCACAATCATGACATCAGACATAACTTGAGTAAAATATGCTGTGTTTAATTTGTGATTTAGTCAATGAAGGGAAATTTAATAGAAAGTGAAAGCTATAAAAAAAAATAATCACAAAACTAGGTCTACTTTATTCATCAACAAGTATTCAGATTTTCTCCTTGTATCGAGTACAATTTTTAATATTGTACCTGTTTCTCACTGAGAAACAAACTTTTTGTAATGTAGTAGGAGAGTGTTTAAATGTGTGTCACCTTTTTACCACTGAATGTCTGCGGTTTGGGTTTATAAACAGAAACATCCTTGTCACACAGTGGTGGGCATCCCTTGATTATGTCAGCGGCCTTCTCAGCCAACATAATTGTGGGTGCATTTAGGTTGCCACTAACAACATTTGGCATTATAGAAGAATCTACAACCCGTAAGTTCTCTAGCCCCATAACTCTCGTCTCAGGATCGACAACTGCCATGGGATCAGAAGGTTGTCCCATTTTACAGGTGCAGGATGGATGGTAGGCACTATCAGCCTTTTCTCTCACAAAAGCATCAATTTCCTTGTCCGTCTGGACATGGCTCCCAGGCAATACCTCTGGACCACGGAACCTGTCAAAGGCCTTTTGAGCAAAAATCTCCCTGCTTAGCTTCACCGATTGACGGAGTTCCAAGACGTCAGTTTCTGCAAAATGAACAATTGTTTAAATGATACAAAACTGGAAGTAATTTGGCACAAACACAAATACAGCGGAAGCTTGTTTTACTTTAATATATTATGTCTAATAAGGGCAGAATTCTACAACTAAGACTTTCCCGGCAAAATTCCAAACAAAAGGGTGTTGAAAGACTAGAATACTGAAGAAACCACAAGAGAAGCTAGCACCTTCAAGTAAAATCAGCTCTTTTTAAAAAAAAAAGGTTATGCCACATCAGCAAACAAACATATGTGTTTAAACGTTATACAAATAGAAGAGCAATTTATTATGACTGTAAAATAGAAAAAGACTACCTGTAGATAAGTAGTTTGGTTCAATAATTGGATGGTCTTTGGGGTTTGCACTCCTGAGCTTCAGCCAACCCACACTTGTGGGTCTCATTGAGCCAACATGAACCTAACAATAGAGTTAAGTTGAATATTTCAATGAAAGAACTGCAATGGATTTAGCAGGTTACAACTGTTTTATCATTCTATCGCATTTAAACTTTAATTTATCTTGTATAGAATATTAAAAAATTAAACTTAATACACATTATCAAGTCTAATCATTTACAATACAATCTGGATGTCTTGAAAGGGAAGCTGAACTTTAAAAAAAATACATATATATTTTGTGTAAAGTCACTCTCGGCTCCAGCTATACACTGAGTGAAGCATTAATTTACATTTTTGCTCATGGCTTACACATATAAGGCACACACCACAGGATTCTTAGGTGAACATAAAAGATCCCATGGCACTATTTCAATGGAAAGCAGGGGAGTTATCCCTGGCGTCATGGCCAATATTTATCCCTCAATCAGCATCACTAAAACAGATTATCTGGTGATCACATTGCTGTGTGTAGGAGCTTGCTATGCACAAATTGGCTGCCTCATTTCCTACATTACAACTGACTACACTTCAAAAAGTACTGGGCTAACCAAACTGGTAGCAATGCGGTGGAGGAGGATTTCCTGGAGTGTATTAGGGATAGTTTTCTAGACCAACTAGAGGGCTGGCCATCCTAGACTGGGTGATGTGTAATGAGAAAGGACTAATTAACAATCTTGTTGTGCGAGGCCCCTTGGGGAAGAGTGACCATAATATGGTAGAAATCTTTATTAAGATGGAGAGTGACACTGTTAATTCGAGACTAGGGTCCTGAACTTGGGGAAAGGTAACTTCGATGGTATGAGATGTGAATTGGCTAGAATGGACTGGTGAGTGATACTTAAAGGGTTGACGGTGGATAGGCAATGGCAAACATTTAAAGATCACATGGATGAACTTCAACAATTGTCCATCCCTGTCTGGAGTAAAAATAAAACGGGGAAGGTGGCTCAACTGTGGCTAACAAGGGAAATTAAGGATACTGTTAAATCCAAGCAATATAAATTGCCCAGAAAAAGCAGCAAACCTGAGGACTGGGAGAATTTTGTAATACAGTAGAGGAGGACAAAGGGTTTAATTAGGAGGGGAAAAATAGAGTACGAGAGGAAACTTGCTGGGAACATAAAAACTGACTGCAAAAGCTTCTATAGATATTTGAAGAGAAAAGGATTAGTGAAAACAAATGTAGGTCCCTTGCAGTCAGATTCAGGTGAATTTATAATGGGGAACAAAGAAATGGCGGACCAGTTAAACAAATACTTTGGTTCTGTTTTCACGAAGGAAGACACAAATAACCTTCTGGAAATACTAGGGGACCGAGGGTCTAGTGAGAAGGAGGAACTAAAGGATATCCTTATAAAGCGGGAAATTGATGGGATTGAAGGCCGATAAATCCTCGGGGCCTGATAGTCTGCATCCCAGAGTACTTATGCAAGTGGCCATAGAAATAGTGGATGCATTGGTGATCATTTTCCAACAGTCTATTGACCTCTGGATGAGTTCCTATGGATTGGAGGGTAGTCAATATAAAACCATTGTTTAAAAAAGGAGCAAGAGAGAGAAAATGGGTAATTATAGACCGATTAGCCTGACATCAGTAGTGGGGAAAATGTTGGAATCAATTATTAAAGATGAAATAGCAGCGCATTTGGAAAGCAGTGACAGGATCAGTCTAAGTCAGCATGGATTTATGAAAGGGAAATCATGCTTGACAAATCTTCTGCAATTTTTTGAGGATGTAACTAGTAGAGTGGACAAGGGAGAACCAGTGGATGTGGTGTATTTGGACTTTCAAAAGGCTTTTGACAAGGTCCCACACAAGAGATTGGTGTGCAAAATCAAAGCACATGGTATTGGGGGTAATGTACTGACGTGGATAGAGAACTGGTTGGCAGACAGGAAGCAGAGAGTCGGGATAAACGGGTCCTTTTCAGAATAGTAGGCAGTGACTAGTGGAGTGCCGCAGGGCTCAGTGCTGGGACCCCAGCTCTTTACAATATGCATTAATGATTTAGATGAAGGAATTGAGTGTAATATCTCCAAGTTTGCAGATGACACTAAACTGGGTGGCAATGTGAGCTGAGCCACGTAAGGAGAAATTGGGGCAGATGATTCCCGGGATGGCGGGACTGACATATCAAGAAAGACTGGATCAACAGGGCTTGTATTCACTGGAGTTCAAAAGAATGAGAGGGGATCTCATAGAAACGTTTAAAATTCTGACGGGTTTAGACAGGTTAGATGCAGGAAGAATGTTCCCAATGTTGAGGAAGTCCAGAACCAGGGGTCACAGCCTAAGGATAAGGGGTAAGCCATTTAGGACCGAGATGAGGGGAAACTTCTTCACCCAGAGAGTGGTGAACCTGTGGAATTCTCTACCACAGAAAGTTGTTGAGGTCAATTCACTAAATATATTCAAAAAGGAGTTAGATGTAGTCCTTACTACTAGAGGGCTCAAGGGGTATGGCGAGAAAGCAGGAATGGGGTACTGAAGTTGCGTGTTCAGCCATTAACTCATTGAATGGCGGTGCAGGCTCGAAGGGCCGAATGGCCTACTCCTGCACCTATTTTCTATGTTTCTATGTTTCTAAAAGGCTGCAGGGTGACTTGGACAGGTTAGGTGAGTGGGCAAATGCATGGCAGATGAAGTATAATGTGGATAAGTGTGAGATTATCCACTTTGGGGGCAAAAACATGAAGGCAGAATATTATCTGAATGGCGGCAGATTAGGAAAGGGGGAGCGGCAACGAGACCTGGGTGTCATGGTTCATCAGTCATTAAAAGGTGGCATGCAGGTACAGCAGGCGGTAAAGGCGGCAAATGGTATGTTGGCCTTCATAGCTAGGGGATTTGAGTATAGGAGCAGGGAGGTCTTACTGCAGTTGTACAGGGCTTTGGTAAGGCCTCACCTGGAATATTGTGTTCAGTTTTGGTCTCCTAATCTGAGGAAGGACGTTCTTGCTATTGAGGGTGTGCAGCGAAAGTTCACCAGACTAATTCCCGGGATGGCCGGACTGACATATGAGGAGAGTCTGGATCAACTGGGCCTTTATACACTGGAGTTTAGAAGGATGAGAGGGGATCTCATAGAAATTTGAAGATTCTGACGGGACTGGACAGGTTAGATGCGGGAAGAATGTTCCCGATGATGGGGAAGTCCAGAAACAGGGGACACAGTCTTAGGATAAAGGGTAGGCCATTTAGGAGTGAGATGTGAAGGAACTTCTTCAGTCAGAGAGTTGTTAACCTGTGGAATTCCCTGCCACTGAGAGTTGTTGATGCCAGTTCATTGGATATATTGAAGAGGGAGTTAGATATGGCCCTTACTGCTAAAGGGATCAAGGGGCATGGAGAGAAAGCAGGAAAGGGGTACTGAGGGAATGATCAGCCATGATCTTATTGAATGGTGGTGCAGGCTCGAAGGGCCGAATGGCCTACTCCTGCACCTATTTTCTATGTTTCTATGTTTGGCTGTAAGGCGCTTTGGGACATCTAGTAGGCACTGTATAAATGCAAATCTTTCACTATATCTTACATCTGTATCATAATCAAACCGTTGTATTATCTCTCAATTATTTTTTTAAACTATAAATTTACATTTTATTTGAAATGTTTCAGAAGGGAAAGGCCATCAACATTTGACCATTTCATTACAGTAGGCAGAATATTGTCTACTTCTGTTAATTCAAAGTCACAAAAGCCGTACAAAAATTATTCTGCTATTATCCTACATAGAATCATAGCAGAATGCATAAGAAAGAAAATAATGGTGCAGATTTTGCGGTCGGCAGCATGCCTACAGAGTAAGCTGCTTACATCCGAATAGAACACGAACTTACCTGACGGGGACCCTGCTGTTTGACAATGCGTATTCGTGGGCAGTGTAATGGCCCACGGATCCCAAGGACGCAGCGTGTGCAGAAGCGTACTTCCAATCAGTGGAAGCACAAAGTTTCCTCTCGACAGATATGTGGAAACCAGCATCTGACTTATAGGAGAAAGGAGGGTGCAGACTAGAACCTGGCCCGCTGAATCCACTCTCAGAACGGCATGGTCAATGATAATAGCACTGTACAGTGACTTTAAAAGCTTCAGGGGCAGTGGTGGTAACGGGGATTTACAGATTCCCGTCTGCAATTACTCCCGTGCCGGGTGCGGCGGAAATGGGTTTCCGTCGTGCCGTCTTTCCCGCACCACGTGCCGACCCCTTACCGCCTGATGCCGGCCCCTTTTGCGCCCCGTGGGGGGAATTGCCCTGCCGAAGCGCGGTTGGTGACCTCGAAGGCTTTGCGGGGTGGCCGCTGGTTCGGCTGGGCCATCAACAGGTGGCCTAGTGGGCGCCACGGAGGTCTCATTATGCCTCGCAGCATCCCTCCCCTTTAAGTGAAGGGAAGGGACGGGACGGTGCAACGCGGCACATCGCGCTGCCTTCCATCCCGCTCCCGACTCTCACCCCACTCCCGCCTCCAACAGTGCCGGGAGGCTTCCCAAGAAACAAAGTCCCAAATATCTCTCCATTCTCCGCCCCATCTCTACGGGTGTTAAATCTTCAGTTAATTCAAATTTCGGCCCCATAATGTCCTAAAATAAGAAACAAATATATAGTTAGGTTGAACATTTCATTCTTTATTTGGGATTTAGTATCGGCTAAATTCAGATTGCCCCACACAAAAAAACTGGCAAAATGACAGCACCATCAGCAGGATTTCAATAAAATGTGTAGACAAAACAAACTAACTAAAAAAGCTCTTTGCAATTCTACGGAGCTCAGGTGCTTCCATCTGTTGGAATGTTTCAATTTCACTTTTATGTGAGCTAAATAAGGTAAATTCATGCCGAACAATGCTTTGGATCTTTTGAGGTATCCCCTTACGCTGATGCAAATGCAAACAGGCCCAACGGCTGTTTGCATCAGCTGTAAAAATCTTTGCACACAATTTGCTGGGCAGTTCGTGGGCAATTAACCCAACTCTGCGGCAACAATTAGGATTTCCAAGGTGGAGCGGATGATCTGTCAAGTCATCATTTCCTTGCGGTCCATTTCAAAGGCGATATGATGGCGTACTCAGAGTACCCCGTCATACCCACCACAAATTCTGGCCTATAATTTAGGAACTAATTTTGCCCCCAACTCAATTTTATCCCCTTACTTATGCACTCATGAAGAGCACAAGTCAGTTGGAAGAGGAAATTACATTGACATGCAGGATAAGGCTATACTAAAGGAAAAGAACATCATTTTGAAGGTACCCTTTCACCCAGAGCATGCCACTCTTTCGATGATGTCTCAGAGGAGGTCTGCTAAGGATGGTTCAATAAGAATGCATTGAAGGAACTCTATCTCCAGTTGCAAATTGACCTCCAAACATTCTCTCAAACACAAAACAGACTAATGTTTCTGCCCAACAATTGGAGCAGGTGGACCTTTAGTGATAAGTCAATGAGTCAAGCCCTACACAACTTTAGTCCCATTACTATCTTATACTACTTAACTTTTAGACAAACAGGATGGTTACAAGATGGTAATCACATCTGACCAATTATATATATATACACCCCTTTGGCCTGATTTTATTTTATTTTACTTTTCTCTACTTCTACTTTTCTGGATGGAGAACGTCCCTTGGGGCATTTCATGAAAATAAACACATGCCTCTGGTCTCTCAGAGCATCAGTGTGCCAGGCACTAAGCCCCAACAATTTCCTGTTTTTATCCAATCTCCTATTCAATGTTAACCTAATTGATGTCTATTGGAGCTTGCCGCTCCATCTTGATTTAATCTTTCTCTTAATTTCCTGGCTTTAGTGACCATTGGACTCAATAAACTTTTCGAATCAGTCCTTTCAATCACATCATCAGCATTGACAGCTTAAAAAGAACATTCAAACAAAAAAGCCAAAGGAGACAGAACAAAACAAAAGATTGTTCATTTTTATCAACTGTTCTTTGCAACTGTTTGACTTTTAATAAAAGGAGATCTTTAAGTCCATACTATACAAAATGTCATAGTACTTAGCCATGCTTCTTAGCCTAGGCGAAGCCAATCTATAATGTTATAGAGCAGTTTGCCTACGTTTGGAGCTTGTCACATTCTTATCAAAAGGTCAAAATGGGGAAAAACTGTGGCACACAATGGAAAAATTGCACTTCAACAAGAGACACGGCAATTGAGGATGATGTTCGCAAAATGGGATCAATTGTGTGTTGTGAATTTAAAAAATCAAGTTTTCAGGATAATAATCATAATCTCATTCATCAGGGAGAAGTACCAATGAATCAGTTATTTACTTCCCAATAAAGGCCCCTACAGAAAGATTAAATTGTGTCTTTGATCAAAAGATTAACTTTATTTATTTATTTCTTTAACTTAATTAGCAGCATTATTTCTTTAAGTGAAAAGATCTGGTTTGTTCCATTGTGAGGATTTGGATATTTGAAGCAGGCATACAAAAGTATTCACATCTTCATGGATATTCGCATCTGGACTTTTGATATCTGCATCTATTGTTAATTGGATACATGCATGAAGTATTGTTGAGTTTCTATGGGAATCTAAGCATCATGATGCCAAAAGGAGTTTTAGTTTTGATTTCCAACAGATTAAATAATGTCCTTTAATGACCATCAACATCCTGGGGAGCACCATTGACCAGAAACTTAACTGGATCAGTCACATAAACACTCTGGCAACAAGAATGGGTCAGAGGCTGGGTATTCTGTGGTGAGTGTCTCACCTCCCGATTCCCCAAAGCCTTTCCGCCATCTACAAGGCACAAGTCAGGAGTGTGATGGAATACTCTCCCCACTTGCCTGAATGAGAGCAGCTCCAACAACACTCAAGCTCACCACCATCCAGGACAATCAGCCCGCTTGATTGGCACCCCATCCACCACCTTAAACATTCACTTCCTCCATCACCCACCGTGGCTGCAGTGTGTACCATCTATAAGATGCACTGCAGCAATTCACCATGGCTTCTTCGGCAGCACCTCCCAAATCCGCAACCTCTACCACCTAGAAGGACAAGGGCAGCAGGCGCATGGGAGCACCATCGCCTGCAAGTTCCCCTCCAAGTTACACACCATCCTGACTTGGAAATATATTGCCGTTCCTTCATTGTCGCTGGATCAAAATCCTGGAACTCTCTCCCTACCCGCACTGTGGGAGTACCTTCACCATGCTGACTGCAGCAGTTCACCACCACCTCCTCAAGGGCAATTAGGGATGGGCAATAAATGCTGGCCTTGTCAGTGACGCCCACATCCCAGAACAAATAAAAAAAAAATGCCACCTCCATATATGCTGTAGTTCAGTGATACGAGAAGAACTGGTAAACTAAGAACATGCTTCCTAAGATATACTCCTAATACTCTTTGACGTTCAACCATAAATAAAGGAAATTCAAAATTTTTTTCAAAATAGCATGAGACTGTCAAACATCCACAGGATTTAAAATACACACTTCAGGGCCAGCGTTGTACCTCTTGTCCTCTTTCAAGTTCAAAATTGGGATGTAGGAAAACAATAGGTGTGCCTACCATTGCGGAAACAAGTTTAGCCTTAGTTACTCTCAGATGCAAGACAAATGTCCGTTTGCACGTTAAAACAGTTTGTATTTATAGAACGTCTTTAACGTAGTAAAACGTCACAGGAGCATTATAAAACAAAATTTGACAGAGCCACATAAGGAGATATTAGGGCAGATGACCAAAAACTTGGTCAAAGAGGTGGGTTTTAAAGAGCATCTTAAAAGGAGGAAAAAGAGGAAGAGAGAATTAGGGAGGGAATTCCAGAGCTTCGGGCCTTGGCAGATGAAGGCACAGCCACCAATGCTGGAACGATTAAAATCGGAGATGCTCAAGAGGCCAGAATTAGAGGAGTGCAGATATCTCGGTGGGTTGTGGGGCTGGACGAGATGAGAGAGATAGGGAGGGGAGAGGCCATGGAGAGATTTGAAAATAAGGATGAGAATTTTAAAATCGAGGCGTTGCTTAACCGGAAGCCAATGTAGATCAGCAAGCACAGGGATGATGGATGAACAGGTCTTGGTGCGAGTTAGGAAACAGGCAACTGCATTTTGAATGCCCGCAAGTTTACGAAGGGTAGAATGTTGGAGGGTGGGCAGGAGTGTGTTGGAATAGTCAAGTCTAGTGGTAACAAAGGCATGGGTGAGGGTTTCAGCAGCAGATGAGCCGAGGTAGGGACGGAGTCGGGCGATATTGCAGAGGTGGAAATAGGCGGTCTTAGTGATATGTGATTACCAAGCGCATAATCATAAGGTTTCAGAACAAAGCCAGCAGTCCATGACAAATAGTGTCTACATGCTTTGCATTCAATTGTATTCACATAGGAATAATGCCTTTGAAGTGGAACTGTAATGTATATATTCCATAGCCTGGAGAAAACACTTTATTCCCTTATCGTTCAAAAATCTATCTCCGCCTTAAATATATTCAATGACCCAGCCTCCACAACTCTCTAAGGCAGAGAATTCCACAGATTTACAACCCTCAGAGAAGAAATTCCTCCTCATCTCAGTTTTAAATGTGCGACCCCTTATTCTGAGACTATGCCCCCTAGTTTTAGCTTGCCCTATGAGTGGAAATATCCTCTTTGCATCAATCTCGTCAAGCCCCTTCATTATCTTATATATTTCAATAAGATCACCTCTCATTCTTCTGAACTCCAATGAGTATAGGTCAACCTATCTTCATAAGTCAACCCCCTCATCTCCGGAATCAACCTCGTGAACTTTCTCTGAACAGCCTCCAATGCAAGTCTATCCTTCCTTAAATACGGAGACCAAAACTGTACACTATTTGCTAGGTATGGCCTCACCAATACCCAATACTTCTCTGCTTTTATACTTTATTCCCCTTGCAATAAAGGCCAACATTCCATTTGCCTTTCTGATTACTTGCTGTATCTGCATGCTAACTTTTTGTGTTTCATGCACAAGGACCCCCAGGTCCCTCTGTACTGCAGCACTTAGCAATTTTTCTCCATTTAAATTAAAATTTGCTTTTCTATTTTTTCTGCCAAAGTGGATAACCTCACAGTTTCCTACATTGTACTCCATCTGCCAAATTTTTGCCCACTCACTTAGCCTGTTTATATCCCTTTGCAGATTTTTTGTGTCTTCCTCACAATTTGCTTTCCCACCAATTTTTGTATCATCAGCAAACTTGGCTACATTACATATAGGGCTAGAACTTGCACTTTTTTTGCATGCTTAACGTCCATTTTACAGCTGAAATGACGTATAACACCCAGATATCGCCCATTTAGCCACAAAATGGAAACTAACGCTTATTTGTAGGAAACTTATCGGTGAGCGTTACTTTCTCCATGTGCTTAACGCCGGGAAAAAATATTATCGCCCGCCCACTTTTTTTGGGCGGAATCAGAATGCCCATAATATCGCCCAGCGTTAATTTCCACACTGATTTAACGCCGAGATTCAATAATACCGCCCGCCCACTTTTTTTTGTTGTGAAGAGCATATTTACCGAAAATAATGCCCAGCAGATTGCCCAGCATCAATTTCACCACCTCGCGCACATATCGCCCACAATATCACTCGCCCAAAAAAACGGCCACAAAAAGTGGAACTGTTCTGAACGAATGCCAGCGGTGTGGCTGGTATTTTTAAAATCCCACTCTTACGTGAGGAGCTGATATCTGAATGACTTGCCTGAAAGAGCACTGATGTGAGTGACAACACTGACACACTGCTGTGTGTGTGCAGCTCAGACATCAATGGTGCCCATCACCTTGGTGCCAGTTAAAGTTTACGTTGATTGATGTTAAGTTGTATTTAATCCTTCCATGTTAAGGAATCACCAGTGTGTAATGGTGCAGCTATCTGAGACAATGTGCAACAAGGTTATGTTCAGTAACAAAAATTTTATACCAACATTGGTCTGAAATCATAAGCATCACGGGCACTAACACCCAACCCCCGCCCACACCCCACTTTTCCACCATTGAAATAAATCACATGTTCAACATGTCCAGCAACACAGAATACAAAGGCAAAGCAGGAGCGTGGTCCCCAGCCCCCATACATTGCAACAAATTGCATGCACCCAGATGGAGATATAACACAGCCATCACCGGCGCACATGCACCTCACTTTCCTTCCCCCCCTCTCCTTCTCCCCACCTCTACCCCTTCCCCTCCTCGCTTCACTGCGTCTGGCCAGAGGAGCTACTCAGGCAGTACTTCATTGGGGGGAGGGGGGGGGACGAAGGCAGATGCGGTCGTTGCACGGGTACGGGAGCGGGTGGTGCCGAGGGGGCAACATTCTCTGATACTTACGCAGGATCTTGGTCCTTGCTCTCTCATCTGTCATTCGTAGTGGTGGTGCGTAACCTCGGGGTGGATTGCCGCGCTCGGGGACCACTGGGAGGCCTGTGCCAGCAGTGTTCCTGGTTATCGCATCCAGGGACTCCGCCATCTGCGGAATATACTCGGTCATGGTGCCGGAAATGGTGGCCAGGTGTCGGGATATGTCCCCCAATGCTTCGATGAGCTGGTCACTAATGTCTACAGTCCTCCTGGACAACTGTACCATCTCTCCGCTGCCACGTGGCGCTCATGGAACAGACCTGCTGCGTCCACAGGACCGGTGCCGTCCTGGGGACAAATGGGGTGCCCTGTGGCGAGGTGCTTGGGGCCAGTACCTCCAGAGTGGAGGCAGGAATGACCGGAGGACCACTAGATGGCCTTGGGGTGGAATGGCTTCTGGAGCGTGGCGATGCAGATTCCTCGAAGTCCGCGCTCTCATCCTGGAGAACAGACCCAGCAGATTGATGGGCGAGAATCAGAGCTCCTCAGCACCAGATGTAGTAGGATCATCCGCCGACTCCTGCCCCACGCCCCCACCTTCTGGTCTTGCCTTGGGACGCGCTGCTGCCTGAGCTGCAAAACACAAATGAGGTTATTAGAGGAGAAAGGGGTGCTAGGGTGACAATGAGTCTAGCGCTACAGACAGCATATGCACGACAAAAGCACCACCACTCTCAAAATCATCACAGACATCACATTTCATGACCATCAACGTATTGTGCATTGCAATGATTTTCATTAGGCCATCATTATTTCTATGACAATTTTAGAAACCATCTATCATATATGATTGTTCGGATATGACTGGGTGTGGCATCTATTGACTTTACATGACGCAATGGTGTAAGCTTTACTCACATAGCATCACTTCAGGGTCTGCAGATGCGTCCGTGACTGTCCGGGGGTGCTTCCCCACGACTGCGAGCACATGTCAGTGATGTCGCTGGGGACTGGTGGCCCCCCCCACCCGTTCGCCTCTGCATGGACCTCATCATCAATAGCTTCTTCTGTAAAAGGTGACAAGACGACATGGCATGAGATCATTGCATGATTTCATTGCTAGGTACTGTCACAGACACTGACAGAATATATAACCGACAGATGTAATCATGATTATGATAGCTATCATTGTTTACCTAAAGATGTACACTGTGACTGCAGGCTTTGAGTAAAACATTCCCAGTAAATGTGAAAGACCTCACATCTGATGATAGTCACTCATGACTGTTACAAATCAAATTATATAAATACATAAGTACATGTAAATCAATGTAATACTTACTCTTGCGGATCCCACAAGGTCGTTCCATCGTTTGCAGCATTGGTTGCCCTCAGGCACCTCGTTGGTCACCGACGAGACCACCTCTGCTATCTCGGTCCATATCCTCTGGTAGGTCTTTGGGGTGGGCTTCCCACGCCCTCCCTGTGTCAAATCACCCCAGCGTGACTCGACCTCCTGCAGCAGGGAGGCAGTTGCCTCGTCCGAGAACTTCCTGGCTCTTTTGCGCCCTCCAATGTGCTCCTCTCCCACTTCACTGTTCCCTCCAGCGTCAGTTTCCACAGCGTGCTATGGTGCCTCCTCCTCTCTCTCCATTATAGGCCAAATTCGGTCAAGTATGTGGCTGGTAACAGCTACTTTTTGTTTGCCTACTTGCTGTCAAGCTCTAAAGTCTCCCTCCTTCCTCCAAAAGCAGCCACACCACACCCAGACATGCCTTCAGTCTCTCTGAGCTCCCTTTCTCTCTCTCTGTCTCCTCTTCTGCGCGTGTCATGATGACCCTTGACCTCCAGAATCATGGGAATCGAGCGTTGCCATGCCGTTGCTAAGGATGGTCACACTTTACGGCAGAAGGTCAAAAAAAGTTAACGCTACCACCCATTTTATATCGCTCGCGGTAATGCCCATTTTCAAAAGTGGAAACTAGGTGCTTTGAGAATGGGCAAGGAGTCGGCGATCGGAAAACCCTTTTTTAACGCCCATGCCGGAAATATCGCCCATTTACCACAAAAGTGGAGGTTCTAGCCCTTGGTCCCTTCATCCAAGTCATTAATATAGATTGTAAATAGTTGAGGCCCCAGCACCGATCCCTGCGGCACCCTACTAGTTACTATTTGCCAACTCTCTGTTTTCTGTTTTTAGGCAATCCTCCATCCATGCTAATATATTACCCCCAACTTCGTGAACTTTTATCGAGTGCAGTAATCGTTTATGTGACACCTTATCGAATGCCTTCTGGAAATCCAAATATACCACATCCACTGGTTCCCCCTTATCCACCCTGCTCGAACTCCAGCAAATTTTTCAAACACGACTTCCCTTTCATAAAACCATGCTGACTCTGCTTGATTGAATCATGCTTTTCCAAATGTCCTACTACTCCTTCCTTAATAATGGACTTTTGGCTCAGAGACGTGGACCATATACAGTAGACACCTCAAATCGCTGGAGAAATACCAACTATGTCACCACAAGATTCTGCAAATGCCCTAAGGGAGCAGATGCACCAACGTCAGTGCTCTCAATCAGGACAACATCCCCAGCATCGAAGCACTGACCACACTCAACCAGCTCCGTTGGGGGGCCACATTGTTCGCATGCCCGACACGAGACTCCCAAAGCAAGCACTCTACTCGGAACTCCTACAGAGCAAGCGAGCCCCAAGTGGGCAGAGGCAACGTTTCAAGGACACCCTCAAAGCCTTCTTGATAAAGTGCAACATCCTCACCGACACCTGGGAGTCCCTGGCCAAAGACCGCCCTAAGTGGAGGATGTGCATCCTGGAGGGCGCTGAGCACCTCGAGTCTCGTCGCCGAGAGCATCTAGAAAACAAGCGCAGACAGCGGAAGGAGCGTGTGGCAAACCGGATTCCCCACCCACCCTTTCCTCCACTGACTGCCTGTCCCACCTGCGACAGAGACTGTAATTCCCATATTAGACTGTACAGTCACCTGAGAACTCACTTTTAGAGTGGAAGCAAGTCTTCCTCGATTTCGAGGGACTGCCTATGATGATTGAATAATGGACCCCAGCATTTTCCCAATGATAGATGTTAGGCTAACCGGTTTATAGTTTCCTGCTTTCTGTCTGCCTCCTTTTTAAAATAGGGGCATTACATTTGCGGTTTTCCAAACCGCTAGACATCCCTAGAATCCAGAGAATTGTGATAGATTTCAACCAATGCATGCACTATTGCATCTTTTAGGACCCTAGGATGCAAGCCACCAGGTCCAGGGGACATGTCCGCCTTTAGTCCCATTATTTAACTGAGTACTACTTCTTTAGTGACAGTGATTGTATTAAGTTCCTCCCTCCCTATAGCCCCTTGATTATCCACTATTAGGATGCTTTTAGTATCCTCCACCGTGAAGACCGATACAATATATTTGTTCAAAGTCTCTGCCATTTCCCTGTTCCCCATTATTAATTCCCCAGTCTCATCCTATTTACTTTAGCCACTCTTTTTCTTTTTATATACCTGTAGAAACTCTTACTATCTGTTTTTATATTTCGTGCTAGTTTACTTTCATAATCTATCTTCCCTCTCTCTATTATTTTTTTAGTCATTCTTTGCTGGCTTTTAAAAGTTTCCCAATCCTCTGGCCTCTCACTAGTCTTGGCCACTTGTTTTCAATTTGATACCCTAATTTCCTTAGTTAGCCATGGATGGTTATCCCTTCTGTTACAGTTTTTCCTTCTCATTGGGATATATTTTTGTTGAGTGTTATGAAATATCTCCTTAAATGTCTCCCACTGCTCATCAACCGTCCCACACTTTAATCTATTTTCCCAGTCCACTTTAGCCAACACTGCCTTCATACCTTTGTAGTCTCCTTTATTTAAGCTTAGGAAATTGGTTTGAGATCCAACTTTCTCACCCTCCAACTGAATTTGAAATTCAACCATGTTATGGTCACTCATTCCTAGAGGATCCTTTACTAGGAGATTGTTTATTAATCCTGTCTCATTACACAGTACCAGATCTAAGATAACCTGCCCCCTGGTTGGTTCCGCAACATACTGTTCAAGGAAACTATCCCGGATACACTCGATGAACTCTTCCTCAAGGCTACCCTGGCCAATTTGTTTTTCAAATCAATATGAAGGTTAAAATCGCCCATGATTATTGCCGCTTTTGATCCCAGAGACGCTTGCGAACCGCATGCGTCCCTGGGATCTGTGCGCCTTGACAGAGGCGTACGCCTGCAGACTCAGGACCGGAACAGTCTGAAGATGTTGTTTTCTTTTGATTCGAGACATACATGAGCGGCAAGCCTCCGACTACAATTTCCTGGCCCCTGCCTTTCGTGTCCTTTTCATTTCGTATCTTCTGCACACCACAAAGGAAAGAAAAAGACTTACACTTAAAAAGTGCCTTTCATGACCTCAGGACATCCCAAAGCGCTTTACAACCAATTAAGTACTTTAAGTTTAGTCACTGTTGTAACGTAGGAAGTGTGGCAGCCAATTTGCCAGTATACCAAAGTGATATAAATGTAGCAGAAGGAAGCCTGCTGCACAGGAACCCAATACCAGCCATCAGGATCAATTCCACACGTTCAATTAACAGATTGCTTGATACTCTAATGCAGAAGTGTCCAAAGTACAAGCCACGGGCCAAAAGCAGCTGCAAGCTCTGCTAACCTGGCCCATAAAACCCAGAGGACTTATTTCAACTTGTATATCTTATTCATTGGTTTGTCCAGTTTAAATTTTGTGGGCTGTTGTTTTGGAATCGCTGGCTCTTAGTCTCGTTGGTGAAGTAATCTAAAAGCCCAACATCAAAGTGTCTTGGTAACAACAGCCTGAAACATTTAAATTTGAAAAGAGCTGATTTTCCACTCTTGCCCACCCAATTACGGTTGAATCTGGTCTGGGTGGGAGTGGAAATTCAGACAAGGAGTCGTTCCACTGTAAGTGACAAGTGTTAATTCCTTCTGCCTAGATATGACATGCTAATGACAGGAAAACAACATACAACATTTTTTCTCTCACTGACGCCATAGCATTGCTTGATGCAATGAACACTGGTGTGTGTCTAGCATACAGCATTGCTATGAAGGGTGAAATGTAGTCGATTGTAGGACAACTGATTATATTCTGCCTGGCAAATTTTAAGATAATTGTATGCAGATTGCTCTGAAACATCTGGCCTGCTCACTGTTGGATCTTGCATCCCAGCCCCAGATGTGGGCTTCCTGACATAATCAGAAATACTGCTAAGAGCCCAGCAAAATTATTAAAGTGGGTCTGGCCTCTGGGAAGGACAGAAATCCTGCAATGCCAAAGTTCTGGTGGGATTCCATCCAAATGGAAATTCCCATTTTACGTGTAGTCTACAAGGCTCCGTGGTATGAACTTAAGAAGCCCACGAAGGCAATAAAACATATGGGTAGTATGGACATTCCTTTAGGAGTTCTCTTTAGATAGAGATGGAAGATAAAATGGAGTTGTATGGCTAGCAGCAGAGGACTCAGCTGACCCCGTGCCTACCCACCCAAGAAGCCAAGTGTACGATTCATGCTGTAGATACCTGAAAAGCCTGTCTGGCTCCTCAAGCTGCTGCTGTACAACCCCAAATAATTTACTGTTTTACCTGCCAATCTTTGATCCAGTGATCAATGATCCAGCACTGCTTCCTTGTCCATTGGGCTGGCAACATGCTGATCAAGAAAGTTCTCTCGTATACATTTCAGGAATTCCTCCCCTCCTTGCCTTTTACACTGTTATTTTCCCAGTCTTTATTTGGATAAATTGAAGTCTTCCATTATCACTACTGCAAAGTTCTTGCATCTTTCTGCAATTTGTCTGCAGTAGACAAAGATAAACATATACCTCATTAACACTGATTTTTGGTCTGTTGACGTCACCCTGTCGCCTGGCGACTGGGTGACATCATCAGGACCTAGGTCGCCATTTGGAGTGTGGGCAGGAACATCGGCTGGGCAAAGGAGTGGGAAGGTCGTGGCGGACTTGCGACGGGTGATCGGAGCGGAGGAGCGATGAGGAATCATGGCTGAGATTTGGTGGGTGATCGTGGCAGAGGTTCGGTGAATGTTTGGTGCGGAGGTGTGGCGGGAGATCGTGGCGGAGGTGCAGCGAGTGTTTTTGTGGCAGAGGAGCAGTGAGGGATCGTGGCAGAGGTGCAGCAAATGTTTGTGGCAGAGGAGCGGCGAGAAAATGTGGTGGAGGTGCGGCGAATGAGGGTACGGGGCCCAGAAGAGCCGAGGGCCCGGGGCAGCACAGGCCTGCACACACTGCGATTTGTGCACGCACTAGGTCCGTGCAATAGAGCAGGTCTCCAGTCGTCCTGGTTAACCCTTGCCACTGGATAAAGGCCTAGCTCTGTCAAGCCCGTGTGGTGGCTGATGTGCGACGGTCACCACACGTTAAAAAAATCCACGCACAGGCATCTTCCACCTCCTCAATTGGAGTTCAGGACTGGAATATCGGGTCCTTCATTGAAACATCTGTGAACTCATGTGGAAGCAAGTTATCCTCGTTCGAGGGACTGCCTATGATGATGATAATGATTTGTTCTGTTGGAAGCGAAGAAGTTAAGGGAGTGAATTACCACCCGTCATGTTTGGGTCCTGAGGTTGCCAACAATAGGGCTGACTGGGAGGCCACTAACATGGCTGTTTGAGATAATTGGCACTAAAAGAGGTGAACTGCTCCAACACATGTGCAACCCATCCTGCCATGGCACTCCCTCAGTACGTTGGCCATCTGCGTGGGTGCTGTTCTCCTAGTCCTTACACTAGCTGTATGCTTTTTCCCTGTTGAAAAATGCCTAGCCTCTATTTCATTCAGCTGATGACTATCTGGAGGATTTCCTGTAGAGTGCAACTACTTCTCATATTTGGAATGCGTCTGTTGTTTTGTCAGCCTGTTTTGTGTGCAGCCTTTCAAAAAAGAAATTTTCACTTTAATGCTTTTCAACCAAAGGCAAATGAAAGAAAAAAGGATGGCACTCGGTTAGTTTGGAAGCAGAACATCGACAACAATATTTGGCAGTGGTTGCAAGCCGCTAAAGTCCAACTGCTCAACTTCTTCACAAGTTAAATGTGTGGCATTTGAGCTCTGTAGAATACTTCCAACAGAATTATCCCTGTAGATTCTCTCATTGTACTTCATTTTACAATTTGCAAAATATCTATTAAAAAAAATATTCAGAGATGAAAGGTGCATGTTTTTAAATGTGAAAATGTTTTCACTGAGAAATTAATAATTTCAGATAAAATCTGATATCAGTTAATCATTATGACTCATTTCTGAAGTGCTAGTTAAGCATTTGATGAAATTGAAATGAGTTCCAAGTTAGCCACTTTGCATACTTCCTCTAGCAGTAGAGATAATATAAGTATCAAAGTACTGATAATTAAAATTGTTAGTGCCTATCACATAGTATGAGCCTGTGGGTTTTGACTGAAAAAAGTCAAATTATGCCATATGTAAAAGAAGTCATGGAAAATAAGATATGCTTGATATTTATTTTTTAATACTTTCCTATTTTCTAACATCAGATTACCCCTCTGTACTTATGTCATATTCCCCTTAGACAGAAATAACTTGAGCAGCACAGGAATTATCCCTTCCAGACAATTTAACACCCTCCTAACTAACTCAGCCAAGATTGTCAATTGCACCATTGAGAAAGTCTAAATATGAAAGTCAGCCAAGAGTATTTTCAAACATAGGTTTGCTATGCGAGTGTCCTTCACGCTAATGTTTGAAGCTACTGTGTTACATAGGCCATACATTTAAAAGGTTAGGGTTCCTCCCAACAAAATATGCTGGCACCATCTCTCCACACTTCTGTCTTGGTTCTTAAGATAAAATAGGTTACATGTAAAAGAATGTCAATCTGAAACTGCATTTAATGAACTGTATGCAAGGTTCTGCTATAACTGTACATCACTATATTCTAGTTTACAATTTTCTTCCTTACAGTCCTTCTATAACATTGCCAGATTAATAGATCAAGCAGGTGGCCTAATCAGAAGTTGTTGCCAATTCAACTTATAAGAGTTGCTGGAAATGTGTGCAAGAGTAGCCAAGGCTAAAAACTCTCCCATTTTTTGCTCTCTCTGTGGAGAAGCTCCTTGCCTCTGCCTGGCAATTAACCTCATCAGCTTGATGAGATCAAGAAGTGAACATGTGCAGAATTACAGGTATAAATGTATCTGTAGACTATATACAGCAGACATCTCAAAGCGCTGGAGAAGTACCACTAGCATTGCCTCCGCAAGATCCTGCAAATTCACTGGGAGGATAGGCGCACAAACATCAGTGTTCTCGCTCAGGCCAACATCTCCAGCAGTGAAGCACTGACCACGCTCGACCAGCTCCATTGAGTGGGCCACATCGTCCGCATGCCCAACACGAGACTCCCAAAGCAAGCGCTCTATTCGGTGCTCCGACAAAGCAAGCGAACCACAGGTGGGCAGAGGGAACGTTTCAAAGCCTCCTTGATAAAGTGCAACATCCCCACCGGCACCTGGGAATCCCTGGCCCAAGACCACCCAAAGTGGAGGAAAAGCATCCAAGAGGACGCTGAGCATCTCGAGTCTCGTCGCCGAGAGCATGTGGAAATCAAGCGCAGACAGAAGGAGCGTGCGGCAAACCAAGCTCCCCACCCACCCTTTCCTTCAACCACTGTGGCAGAGATTGTAATTCCCGCATTGGACTGTACTCACTTTTAGAGTGGAAGCAAGTCTTCCTCGATTTCGAGGGACTGCCTATAATGATGATATAGGTCATCACATTAGTACTGAAATTCAACACACCATAGAGTTTTTGAGGTAAGATGCAACTAAATCAGTCACACTGTATTCTTGCACAAATATGCTGGACAGGTCATATGGCAGTGGAAAACACTGTAAATAAGTGCCTCAAAGGACAGTCATTGTGAAGAATCCAAGGTATTTGATACAGATGTTAAAACTAGTTCATGCCATCTGCTGATGGCCAAGATAGTTAGCTAGGCCAAGACAGTTAGCTAGACCAATCAGTGTAGGACTTAATTGGCCAACATCTAAAATGTTTGTTACTTTACAGTTTTAAAGTTTTTACACTATTTCACAATCAAAAATGGGATAAATCTCAAACAGAACCGCTGTCTACATGGTAAAGACTGTAGAAAGAAACTCAAAATAGTTTTTAAGGTATAACATAAATCTAATAAACAGCAATTACAAATTACTATTGTGGGAAACAAGAGATATTGGCTGCTAACATTGTAAGAAGAAATAAAGGCACAGTCCAAGAAAGTCTGCACACATAACAGCCAAGTTTCCACCAACCCTTAGAAGGGCGCACCTCTATGAGGTCCGCTGACTTTCTAGAACAAAAAGCGCGCCTAATCGTTACCGTGGTATTTTCCACTCTCATCAGGCCTCTTTCGGACTCGGCAGAGCGCAGCAGAACCAACGGGGGCGAAGGCAGATCCCGGCGCTGAAAACAGTGCCGGGACATCTGTACATGCGCGCTAGCGTGTGCGCGCATGTGCAGTAGCTCCTCGCCCCCAGATTGTGTGTGTATGTGCTGCAGGCTATGTGGGAGGGGCCCAAAGCACGCCGCTCCTAGCCCTGGCCGAATGGGCTCCCCGCCGCGACCTGCGAGGGAACAGACGGCAAGGTCCGTCATCGGAGACAGGAGATCCCGGGAACAGAAAGCTAAACAAGAAAGGGAGAAGGAGCTGGCAAAAGTGACCATCGAGAAGGAAGATAACTGAGGCCATCAAGTGTTCCTTGGAACTGTCTCGGAGATGTTCGAGAGGACGGGGTTAGCAGGAAAGCAGAGAGATTGGGGGCAAGACGTGAGTAGGATGGGACCTGGGCAGGCTCGTATGTTTAATGTTGCCCCCCCCCTCTCTCCCCCCACTCCTCTCTCCACCCCCTTCCTCCCCCTCTCCTCTCTCTTCCCCCCCTCCTCCTCCTCCCCCTCATCGGCAACCCGCTGTCTTCCCTTCACATAAAAGGTAGGACTTCTATTTTTTATTTATTATTGATTGATTGATTGCTTATTACTTTGGTCTTGGTGCTTTAGGTGCAGGGTTCCTTCTATTTTTTTATTTGTTAATTAATTGCTTTTTGTGCTTTGTTTAGTGCTTTGTAAATCTTGGTGCTTTCCTTGTATTTTTTTATTTGTTATTGAATGCTTATTTTTGTGCTTTGTTCAGTTTTTGTGCTTTAAATGTACTGCTTTGTTTAGTGCTTTAAATGTACTTATGCTTCTTTAATGTTGTTGTGAAGGTGTTTAGTGCTTTGGAAAATCCTCTAACTTCCCTTTCCCCCCTTATCTCTGGCTACTTGCGCCTGATTTCTAAAGTGTCCGCAAGGTTTTCCTGAGCGTACAAAAGTAGACACATACGCTGGCCTAAGTTATTTTGGAGTAACTGTTGGCTGTCTAAACTTGCTTAAATGGCCAAAACAGGCGTAAGTGGTTGGTAACGCCCCCTTTTGGAAAAAAAACTGAACTAAAAAGAAACTGAACTAACTCACTGAAACTGGAGCAAACTAAATGTGGAGAAGTGATTTTTAAGATACTCCAAAAATAACTAGTTGCTCAAAAAAAATAGGAGCAACTCCTGTGGAAACTTGACCGCAATGACTGAGAAAGACCATTTAACTGTGCATGATGTTAAGGAACAAATATTCAAACATGATTTCCCTCATGGAACAAAAGCAATAATTCAACAATAAAAATCTCTCTCCTTGGCACCAAACTAATAGGATAATCTTGGTCATTAGTCTAAGAATGTCACATGGACTTTTCTTTTTTTGCTCCCAGTGCTATATTTAAAGAAATAAGTCTTAATACTATTTTTAAATCTACAGGAACAACATTCGATTTGTATAGGTATATCTTCTCTAAAGTTAGCATGCACTAAAACTCTTATTTTGACTTAAGAAAGACTTTAGCAAAGTTGAACTACTTTAGTGAGATGTTAGATAAAATTATGGATGGAAGAGAAATACATAAGTCTCTATGTTATACTAAATCAGATGTTATAATTTGCTATGACAGAAAATTTCAAGTAGTTTATGGTGGTCATTTGAACTCAAATTAAATTATAGCCTTATATTTTTTTACCACTCTTACTGAATCTGCTAAAGACTGAATACAATTCTGCTAATGACCATTTCAAACAGTTTACAAGTTGTACAAAGTGAATGTGAGAAGTCATTGTAATATTGTCACTGCTAAATTTCATATGATTCACAGAAGGTAACTATTTTGTAGTTGTAAAATATTATACCTATTATCAACATCAAATGTATTGAAAAATAAACTACTTTTTTTGTTAAACTTTCACAGTATGTTTTACATGTGCTTACTTCAACTTACAATCTTTAGGTAGTTAAGAAAAATCCTACACACCTACAGACAAAGACCTCACCTGATAAGCCTCCATGTTAGGTGTGACTCTTCCATGATCAATCACCTGTGATGGCAAAAAGTGGAACTGAATATCAGGATGAGTTACACCAGAATGACTTCTGACAAAGCCACCAGTTTCCAAGTGAGCAGTAGCTGCCTCGCCTGAAGAAATGGAAATATTCTGAATTAAAAATTAGTTAGCAACTAAAACTGGTTGTATCAAAATAATAGGTATGGTTAGAAAATCGTATCTGTTCATAATTTTACATCATGAATGGTTTCACAGTTTGGTGTGGTTAATATGTTTATGTGGTTTCATTACAGTAAATTGTTCTTTTCATGCATTCCTTCTGCATTGGATCTATTATAAAGCAAGGACATCATTGAAGACTCTTGCTTTCCTATTTGATTACATAGTATTTTCTTATATGCCGAAATAAGATAATTTATGTCTTATGCATCAAGGACATTTGTCCTATCTTAGTTCATGGTCTTCCAGAAAGATCCTCCAGTCCTCCAGTCATAGCATCCAATAGTTTCTTAAATGATTCAAAGATTTTCATCTCCCCCATCCTACGTGGACACCCAGTCCATATTTGATTATTCCTTTTGTTAAGGAGAACTGTGTGATATTCATCGGCTATTTGCCTTGCACCTGAAATTGGATCTCGTTGTGTCCATTTACCTCCAATTAGGACCAACCTCCCACACCCGAACCACGCTGGAAACACCAACATCATATTGGTTTGTATGCCCTAGAGTTGTCCTGGATTCAGCCTAGTGCCCCTTGAATATAGTAATAAGGGGCCTTGTGCCTGTCCCTTTACGTCCTTAAAGGGACTGTTGGAGGCTACCAGATAAATTTCAACTTTTTAAAACTTACCAAACGTGGGGCGAGGAAGAGCCTCCATAGCTCGGCCCCCTATCGACCTTGTCTCCTTCCTGCCAGGATCTACCTGAAGGCCATTGTATATATCACAACGGCATGAAATTCATCTCCGCTTCGTCAGCGAGCTGCCTGGAGACACCGCGGTGGGCGTCTAAAACTCGCCAGACATTAAAATGAGGCATGCGGTCCAATATTGATTGGGACTAAGACCTACCTGTTCTGGTGCAGGGATCGTTCCTCCCTGCGTCCAATTTGCCCTGGTTTAGCGGTGGGAACAATTTTCTAATGCTGTATCCTCTTCTCCTACTCTCAGTTTAGTTTGAAGTAATTTTCTGAATCTACATTTTCTATACCGTTTACTATCTTATATACTTCTATAAGATCACCTCTCAGTTACTTCTTACTATAGTAAGCACCTTGGAACATCTTACTACATTACATGTACCATTGAATTGCAAGTTGTTGTTGTACAGTACTTTAAGATTCATCTGCATTAAATTTCAAATGTCATTGTTCCACCCATTTTGTTCAACTCATTTTGTACTTCCTCAGCACACTCCTCAGAATTAATTGTCCTTCCAAGTTTGGTATGGTCTTCAAATTTGACTAGTTTGAACTGAGTTTATGAATTCAAGCCGCTAATTGTAAATTAGAAACAATAGCGGCCCAAACAACCACCTCTGGAATAGGAACATAGGAACAGGAGTAAATCATTGAACCCCTTGAGCCTGTTCCACCATTCAATGAGATCATGGCTGATCTGCGACCTAACCTTTGGCAACCTTTAGTTAACAAAAAGCTATCAATTTCAGATTTAAAATTAACAATTGATCTAGCATCAATTGCCATTGCAGAAGAGAGTTCCAAACTTCTACCACTCTTTATGTATAGAAGTGTTTCCTAATTTCACTCCTAAAAGGTCTGGCTCTAATTTTTAGACTATGCTCTCTATTCCTAGACTCCCCAATCAGCGGAAATAGTTTATTCCTATCTACCCTATCTGTTCCCCTTAATATTTTGAAAACTTCGATGAGATCACTTCTTAACCCCTTAACTAAATTCTAGGGAATACAACCTTAATTTGTGTAATTTCTCCTCGTAACTTAACCCTTGAACTCCAGGTATCATTCTGGTAAACGTACGATGCACTCCCTCGAAGGTCAATTTATCCTTCCTAAGGTGTGGTGCACTGAATTTCTCAGTACTCCAGGTGTGGTCTAACCCGTGTTTTGTATACCTGCAGCATAACTTCTACCCCCTTGTATTCTAGTCCTCTAGATATAAAGACCAGCATTTCATTAGTCTTTTTATTTTCTGTACCTGTTCATGACATTTTAATGATCTATGTACCTGGACCCCCAAGTCTCTTTGGACCTCCACGGTTTTTAGCTTTTCACCATTTAGAAAGTACCCTGTTCTATCCTTTTTAGGTCCAAAGTGAATGACCTTACATTTGCCTACATCCAGATCCATTTGCTGCAGTTTCGCCAATTCACTTAATCTATCCATATCCCTTTGTAATTTTTATGCTTTCATCTCATCATAGGCAGTCCCTCGGAATACTTGCTTTCACTCCTGAAGTGAGTTCTTTGGTGGCTGAACAGTCCAATACGAGAGCCACAGACTCTGTCACAGGTGGGACAGATAGTCGTTAAGGGAAGGGGTGGGTGGGACTGGTTTGCCGCACGCTTTCTGCTGCCTGCGCTTGATTTCTGCATGCTCTCGGCGACAAGACTCAAGGTGCTCAGCACACTCCTGGATGCACTTCCTCAACTTAGAGTGGTCTTGAGCCAGGGACTCTCAGGTGTCAGTGGGGATGTCGCACTTTATCAGGGAGGCTTTGAGGGTGTCCTTGTAACATTTCCGCTGCCTTTGGCTCGTTTGCTGTGAAGGAGCACCGAGTAGAACACTTGCTTTGGGAGTCTTGTGTCTGGCATGCAAACTATGTGGTCTGCCCAGCGGAGCTGATCGAGTGTGGTCAGTGCTTCAATGCTGGTGATGTTAGCCTGGATGAGGTCGCTGATGTTGGTGCGCCTGTCCTCCCAGGGGATTTGTAGGATCTTCCGGAGACATCGTTGGTGGTATTTCTCCAGCGACTTGTCGCTGTACATGGTCCATGTCTCTGAGCCATACAGGAGGGCAGGTATTACTACAGCCCTGTAGAACATGAGCTTGGTGGCAGTTTTGAGGGCCTGGTTTTCAAACACTCTTTTCCTCAGGCGGCCGAAGGCTGCACTGGTGTCACTGGTCGGCAGTGTTGGATCTCGTCATCGATGCCTGCTCTTGTTGATAGGAGGCTCCCGAGATATGGGAAGTGGTCCATGTTGTGCAGAGCCGCGCCGTGGATCTTGATGACTGGAAGGTAGTGCTGTGCGGTGAGGACAGGCTGATGGAGGACTTTTTGTCTTACGGATGGTTAGCGTAAGGCCCATGCTTTCGTACGCCTCAGTAAATACGTCGACTATGTCCTGGAGTTCTGCCTCTGTATGTGCGCAGACACAGGCGTCGTCCGCGTATTGTAGTTCGACGACAGAGGTTGGGGTGGCCTTGGACCTGGCCTGGAAACGGCACAGGTTGAACACTGCCTACAATGCCACCTATCTTTGTGTCATCTGCAAATTTGGATATATGACTTTCTATGCCATCATCTAAATCGTTAATATGGTGGCCCCAACACACATCCTTATGGACACCACGAGTCACATTCTGCCTATTTGAGTACTTACCTATTATCCCTTCTGCCTATCTCCTGCCGTTCAACCAATTTCCTCACCAGGTCAATAATTTGCCCTCAATTCCATGGGCTTTCACCTTAGTTAACAGTCTCTTATGAGGGACTTTGTCAAATGCCTTCTGGAAGTCCATATAAATATCAATAGACATTCTTGCTATTGAGGGAGTGCAGCGAAGGTTCACCAGGTTGATTCCCGGGGTGGCGGGACTGACCTATCAAGAAAGACTGGATCAACTGGGCTTGTATTCACTGGAGTTCAGAAGAATGAGAGGGGACCTCATAGAAACGTTTAAAATTCTGACGGGGTTAGACAGGTTATATGCAGGAAGAATGTTCCCAATGTTGGGGAAGTCCAGAACCAGGGGACACAGTCTAAGGATAAGGGGTAAGCCATTTAGGACCGAGATGAGGAGGAATTTCTTCACCTAGAGAGTGGTGAACCTGTGGAATTCTCTACCACAGAAAGTTGTTGAGGCCAATTCACTAAATATATTCAAAAAGGAGTTAGATGAAGTCCTTACTACTAGGGGGATCAAGGGGTATGGCGAGAAAGCAGGAATGGGGTACTGAAGTTGCATGTTCAGCCATGAACTCATTGAATGGCGGTGCAGGCTAGAAGGGCCGAATGGCCTACTCCTGCACCTATTTTCTATGTTTCTATGTTTCTATGACATTCTCCTGTCCGCAACTTTAGTCACAACCTCAAAAAATTCAATCAGGTTTGTCAGGCATACCTACCTTTCACAAATCCATGCTGGCTCTTTCTACTCAACTGAAAATTTGAGAGGTGTTCAGTCACCCTATCCTTAATTACAGATTCTAGCAAATTCCCGACAACAGATGTTAGGCTAACTGGTCTATAATTCCCTGGTTTCCCTCTCTCGCAATTCTTAAATAGCGGAGTGACATGCGCAATTTTCCAATCTAAAGGAACAGTTGCTGAATTGAGAGAACTTTGGAAGATTATAGTAAGGTCATCGGCAATGTGCTCACCGACTTCCTTTAAAACCCAGGGATGGAAACCATCGGGTCCTGGGGATTTGTCACTCTTTAGTGCCATTATTTTCTTCATTACTTGCATTAATTTTATTGAGCCCGTCTCATTTAATATTAGTTTCCTTGGGATTTCTGGCACACTATCCTCTTGCTCTATTGTAAATACTGACGCAAAGTAATTATTCAACATGTCTGCCATTTCCTTATCATTGACAGTATCACCTCTTTCAGTTTTTAAGAGGCCAACATTGCTCTTTTACCTAATTTAATTGTAAAAATTCTTACTGTTTTGTGACCCTTTGCTGTTCTTTGTTTTTTTCCCATTTACCACGATCTGTGCTTTTTTTTTGCATTTTTACATGCTCTTTCCTTTAGTTTTATGCCATCCCTTACCTCTTTAGCCATTCATGCTGTATTTTTGGCAAGTAGAGCTCTTGCCCCTCGGGAGTATAAACTGGTTCTGTATCACCTCAAATTCTTTTTTCAGCACCTCCTATTGATCTTCTGTCATTTTTCCCATTAACAGATTTGCTCAATTTAGTGTGGATAGTCTTGGTCTGTTTCGGTTACACACATCTAGAATCTTAGTAGTTGTTTCGTGTTTCTCCCTTTCAAACGCTAAGTTGAATTTGATCATATTATGATCGCTATTTGATAAATGTTCACGTATAGTTAAGGTGTTGACTAAACCTAATATGGAACGCCTCCTTGTTGCCTCTAGGACATATTGTTGCAGAAAACTATCCCGGACACACTCAAGAAATTCACTCCCTTTCTGACAGGTGCTTGTCTGCTTATCCCAATCTATATGAAAGTTCAAATCCCCCGTTAAAACCACTCTGCCTTTGCTACACGCTTGTCTAATCTCTGCATTTATATAATCCAACACTTCACAGCTGCTACCAGAGGGTCTATACACAACTTCCACTACAGTCTTAAATCCTTTCCTATTTCTTAATTTCACCCATAAAGTCTCCACTGCCTGCTTACCTCTCTTTATATCCTCTTGTCATTAAAGTAATGTAATCCTTAATTACTAAGGATACTCCTCCCCCTCTGCCATTTTCCCTATCGTTCCTGTAGACCTTATAACCTGGTACAGGTTGAATCTCTCTTATCCGGCACCACCCCTCATCCGGCACCATTCCTGGACACCGGGTGGCGCACGCGCAGAACATGGCCGGTCAAAATCCTTACTTCCCCGGCCTCAGAACATACATTAAAAAAAAATTTGGACAGGGTACTCGATGTCGGGGTTATCGGCTGCCTCCTTCTCTTCATCCTGCTGGAACTCCTGCAGCCACAGTCCTCGTGCTGGCCGCTCCTCCCCACAGCGCTCCGCTCCAGGGGGTAAGGCTGGTGGGCCGCATCCTCGGGCCGGCCACTCCTCCGCTCAACGCTCCGCTCCGGGAGGTTGGGCCGGCGGGCCACGTTCTTCGGCCGGCCGCTCCTCTGCTCAGCGTTCCCTCCTGGGGGGGTGGGGGGATGGTTGGGCCAATGGGCCGGGTCCTCGGGTTGGCCGCTGCTCCTCCGCTCAGCCCTCCCTCTGGCGGGGGGAGGCAGGGGGGTCAGACCGGCGGGCCACGTCCTCAGGCCCACTTGGGCCGCGACAACTCTTCGGGGCCTGCCCGCCCACCGACACTTCAGGCCCACTTTGCCGCGCCGACTCTTCGGGGCACGCTCGGGCTGCGCCGACACGGGGCCTCCCCCCACCGACCTCGGGCTACCTCCCCTCCTCCCCCGGGCCGATGACCTCCCCTCGTCCGGCAAAATCCCTCATTTGGCACAGACCCGGTCCCGTGGGTGCCGGATAAGGAAGGTTCAATCTGTATATTTAAATCCCAGTATTGACCATCTTGTAGCTATGTCTCAGTAATGGCTACCATATCATACCCTCCAATTTGAATTTGTGCCTGCAGTTTGTTCAATTTATTCCTTTTTACTCAGTGCGTTTGCATAAATAATGCTTATTTGGGCCACACACCTTAGCCTGTCCTTCAGTTCTAATGTTCTACTCAAATGGTTCTCATTTCTTTCTTCTGGTTTAATTACTTGACATCTTTTAGTTTTCCCTTTACCTGTAGTGCCCAAAGCATAATTTCTGACTTTTATGGTACTCTTTCCCTTTCATTTGTTTTTGAATTATTATTTGTACTCCAAATTCCACATGAGCATCCCCCTTCTCTCCCCCCCACCCCATTACTAGTCCTTGTGACCAACCTATTGGTCCTTTCCACTCGTACACTGGTCCCAGACCAGTTTAGGTATACATCGTCCCAATGGTACAGTTCCTTCCTGTCCCAATACTGGTACCAGTGTCCCATGAAATGGAACCCCTCTTTCCTACATCACTCCTTTAGCCACATGTTCACTTCACTAATCAGCTTATCGTATGCCAATTTGCACGTGGCTCAGGTAATAATCCAGAGATTATAACCCTTGAGGTCCTGTTCTTTAATTTAGCTCCTAGTTCCTGGTACGCCCTAAACAGGACCTCTTGCCTATTCCCAACATGGACCACAATGATTGGATCCTCCCCCTCCCTCTCCAATATCCTTTCAAGCCAGTTCGAGATGTCCCTCAGCCTGGCACCAGGTAGACAACATACCATGTGGGACTCTCAATCTTGCTTACAAAGGATACTATCTGCCCCCCTAATTATAGAACCCTTGCAACTACCACATTTCGCTTCCTCCCCTCCCCTTAGGGCAGTCTCCTGCCCCAAAGTACCATGGTCTGCATTCTGGCTGTCCTTCCGACAGTCATTATCCTTATCCTCACAGGTAGCAAGTACATTGTACCTGTTGGACAGGATCAATTTCTGTGGATCCTCATTCTCTTTCTTCCCCAGGTTCCCCTTACTCTGCGCACTATCGGTCACACTAATCCCACACTCAGCACCTCCCCCAACAACATAACTCCTCTAACAGGTAACCCGCTGTTTTCTATCCTTCATGTGATGCAGTCACATCAGCAATACCAAGCCAAAAGTCTGTACCAAGATCTGTTTACAGGAACCAATATTAGACCACTGAGGAAAAAGACTCTTCTATAAAATCCCCAAATTGTAATAAGCATCAATTTAAAAATTGGCAATTTGATCCAGCAGTAAATATTGAAAAGTTATCCTATTTTTATTGCCACACTTTTTCTAAAAACTGAGAGGTAAAAGGAACTAGATAACTGGATTAAAATGAAAAGAAAAGAAAATCAGAAAGCGTTCTGTAAGCACATTGGAAAGAAACGTAAGTCAGTATCTGGAAAGGAAAATCTGGGGGTAATCTTAACTTTGATCACCAAGCAGAAAATGGATGATAAGAAATTAACAGCCCGTATCTGATATAACATTAACTTTATTTATTGTAATGGAAATTCTTTGAACATACAGTGGTTGAAGTCACATGTCTGGGCACTAAAATCTTTTAGAACTCCAGGCTTTTGGTGAGCTACAACTGACCTCGTCTCTTCTACCAATACTGCCAAGAAAAGCAGAGAAAAATAAATGGTGATTACAACCAACTTTCCTACCTCCCCAAGCCCTACAGCAACTCCCCACCACCACTGTAATTCAGAACAGGAAAACAGGGCATCACACGGTTACTCCACTTTCATCGGGCATAAATAAACCTGGTTGACTTCCACCTGTAACACTACCCCAGATGTGAAAATACAGCCCAACATTTGTTTGATGGTTTCAAAACTCTTGGCAATTAACAGATATAAAGCAAAGTATAGTAAACAAAATAAACTTGCAACACAAGATATGGCATGAAAGCCCATTAAACATATTCCTGTCGACATCTCATGCATAATTTGCACTACCATGGCCTATTTATGACCCATTTCCCCTCCTAATAGATGAATAATAACAGATAAAGTCTGTAAAACTAGAATTACTTAATGATCCTAAAATATTGGCATTTATGCCAAGACCCAAGTACTGGAAGGTAACCAAATTTTACCTGTGAACTTCCAAAGCCATTCCAGGCCAACCTGGATCATCTTGATGGATTTTTGGGATTGATATAGTGTAATAGGTTCAGTGCATTTTTGTTGCACGTATAATTCTAGATGATCTTGCAGATTCTGGCCCACACCTAGGAGCAAAATAGTTTCTTTAAAGTGTACAGTTCTAACCATCTAACTGTAGCAACCATCACCAGAGCATGAATTATTTCAAATGAACTAACTTAATGCCTTTACATTTTCTCAGAATACTTCAATTATTACCAGGATGGTGGCAAACGACAGGAATTCCCAGTGCTTTAAGGTCATCTGCATTACCAACCCCAGATAACATAAGAAGCTGGGGTGAGTTAATTGGGCCTCCACTTAGGATCACGTCCTTGTTGGCATAGACCTAAGAAATAAGCAAACCATATTATAATTACTTAATACCAGAATACATGACCCATATCATCAATACTTCAGCTAAGCCGCTTCATTTAATATTTTCAAAAATATAGGCACATCAATAGAAAATAATGAACATTAGAAGTGGTATACCTTCAGAACTAAGACAGCCCTTGGTCACAATACAAACCAAATGTAAGAGACAATGTGAAACATATTGTCAAGCAAAATTAGTTGAGGCAGAGTTGATTATCTCCTTCAAAAACTAGCTATATAAAAATCAGGTTGAACACAGTATTGGAAGTTATTGGGATTTAAACTGAAGTGATCAAATATTGTGCAGGGTACATGGGGAGGGAGGAAGGAGAAGAGAATGTTGTCTGTAGAAAGTAGCAGGTATGTACTGAATAATGGAGAATTGAGGGTGGATGAATACACTTTAGGAATGAGGAGTTATTTGTACAGAACTTTTTTTCTTCAGGCGATAAATGTAAGGGGTAGAGTCCACAATAGGAAAGACTGTCCATAGTCAATGCAATAAGCTGGCTTTCTGCTTGAATGGCATATCTTGTTCAATACTTTAGGTTCTTTATTTTCAAATAGTTAGATATGGTATGCAGGGACAATCAGGTAATATTTTGTGACATAGAATAGAGTAATTTGGATTTATTTTGAAAACTTTAAATACTGCAGGACTGATATGTATAATTTTATTTCCAATTCCATTTGTACAATCTCAAAATACACAACTTAAAACCTTTTTGAGAAAAGTCAATGTATTTTATCTTCAATGTTTTCTCATATCAAGCTTTCATATTTGTTGGATTTTAGAGATCAAGTTAAGAAGATTGAAAATGTAACATCTATCTGAGAACTCTTGGGTGAAAGGAGAGTTGTATATTAGGTGGAATAACAGAGTCTGAGTGCAGATAACTATCAGCAAAGAGGTCTTTTGAATCTGACCCTGATTACCGCCAAGAATTGGAATTTTATTTTCTAAAAAGACCTATAGGTTGAAATCACTTGTAGGAAATTATAAGTATTGCTGAAACATGGTTGGATGTTAATGATGGTTCAAAACTCGAACATCCAGTACAAGGCAATCGCTTGATCATCAGCCCATCCACCACCTTAAACATCCACTCCCTCCACCACCATGGGAACACCATCGCCTCCAAGTCGCACACCATCCCGACTTGGACATATATCTCCGATCCTTCATCGTCGCTAGGTCAAAATCCTGGAACTCCCTACCCAACAGCACTGTCGTTCAAGAAGGTGGTTCACCATCACCTTCTCAAGGGTAACTAGGAATAGACAATAAACACTGGTATTGCTAGAGATGCCCACATCGCAAGAATGAATTAAAAAAACACTTAAAATTGTAAGAGATTTTGGAGAGTAGCAGTACAGAAAAAAGATGTCTCTATATTTTGTTGAAGACTTTACTGTTCTAGAAAGAGATGATTTTAGTCCATCAACTGAAGCTATCTGGATTCAATTGGAACAAACAATGGTGGCAAATTGATCATTGGTACTTGCTATATACTTCCAAGTCAAGGGGGTATTGTGATGAGCCATTTTGGACATAAACTACAAAATCATCTGAGCTGAATAATAATTGCATAACAGGAGATTTTAACTTCCCAAGTATTCAATGGTACAATGGTGAGTCAATGAGTCATTATCGTGACGGAGGTGCGGCGAATGAGGGTACGGGGCCCAGAAGAGCCGAGAGCCCAAGGTAAACACGGACCTGCCCACACTGCGAGATGTGTGCGCACTAGGTCCGTGCAACAGAGCAGGTCTCCAGTTGTTCTGGTCAATCCTTGCCACTGGATAAAGGCCTAGCTCGGTCAAGCCCAATGAACAATTTGCCAGTGTGGTGGCTGATGTGCAATGGCCACCACACGTTAAAAAAAATTCACGCACAGACATCTTCCACCCCATCAACTGGAGTTCAGGACTGGAACATCGGGTCCTTCATTGATACATCTGTGAACTCATGTAGAAGCAAGTCATCCTCGTTCGAGCGACTGCCTATGATGATGAAGGGCAAGTCAGCTGAAAGATTTGTAGAATTATAAAATGACTGTTTTCAAACACAGCATGTTAAGGAGGAGAGATGGGGTAATTGGTTGCTGGATTTAGTCTTTCGTAATGACCCCAATATAGTATTCAACCTCCATGTGGGCAACAGTGGCTACAATATTATTAGATTCATGCTGATCAGTCACAGAAAAGTTGCCAAAGATTCAATGTTAGCACCTGAATTCAAAACGCTAAATTTGCAACAACAAAATCCCTATCGGCAGGGACAGTAATAATAGATGAAAAATGGACTATCTTTAAAACCATTCTAAATGAAAAGGAAGCCATATACATCCCCGAGTAGTAAAACCAATCCAGGGTGGCTAACTCGTCATGTACAAGGACTAATCAAACTTAAGCAGAAAATGTTTTACAGATTAAAGAAACAATTCTCAAGAGAATAGGTATCATGCTCAACTTAAGATAAAGAAAACTGCTATCAAAGGAACCAAAAGGTCAGTGAAAAAAGTTGCAGATAATTGCTGTAGCAATAGTAAAACCTTTTTAAATTATGTTCGGAGTCAGAGGATGATAAAAGATTGCATAGAGCCAATCCTTCAAATTAAGTGGTCCAATTGTTCTTTTCTTTAAAAAAAACATTGGACCTACATATTAAAAAAAAAACACCCTTCTCTGCCAGTGGATACAGATTTGCTACAAATGCTCAACAGAAGGTAGGTGGGATGTTCGGTAATGTACCTCGTGGTCATTATTGTCTTTTGGAACTCGTTTTTGATCACCTTTGGGGGTCGGCGATGAATTTCTCAGAATTCCTTTTTCTTTGAATTGATCTAGATTTTTTTTTAATGTTTTTTTTTGCCTCTTCCAGGATATTGTATGGCTGCTAGTGGTTGGGGAGTATTGGGATTGTGTTGATCAGTCGCAACATGGATAAGTAACACAAACTCAATGGACCTGCTGATCTTTTTCTGTCTGTCTTTTCGCATCTTTATATTTTCTAGTTTTGCAGTGCCCACCCACATCACACTGCAGACTTCACAATCTGCTGCTGGTGCAAAACAATCTACAGTGTTTTAAAAATCTTATCTCTGCAGGCATTTCCCAACTCCAAAAATCTTGCTACCCATCATGTTTTGCTCACACGTTTAAGCCATAGATCTACTGATATTATTAGATGGCTGTGAATAAAAAAGTCTGCAGCATTTGGATTATGCCATAACCTATGGAAGTAGGGCTGTCAACTCTGGTTGGACATAATCAGGAAAGATTCACCAGATGACACCGTGCCTCCAACCATCCTGTCCCCACCATTGGTCACCCAATATATACGTCCTCACATTGCCCCGCCAATTAGAAAACAGACTCTTGTTACCTAACTGATTGATCCTTGACTAAGTCTCAACAGCCATTTCCCTAGTTCCAATTTAAAAAAAATAATAAATGAAAGTGTTCAAAGAAAATGAAAAATTCTTTTCAGGATTTTTCTCATGGGTTGCTTGCAACAGGTATATTAATCTTTGATTCCTGGAGACACCAGGACAATCTTGGCAGATTGGAAACCCTCGTGTAAAAATGAAGTTTGAACAACAACTCGATCAGACAGTTGAAATCGCAATGCGAGCTATTGGTAACAAGCATGAAATTTCTCCGCCTGCTATTAAACAAAGGTTACCGAAACGGCTCTCATCAAAGTCACAAATAACATCCTTTGTGACTGTGACAAAGGCAAACTATCCCTCTTTGTCCTTATTGACTTGTCTGCAGCCTTTGACATGGTTGACCACTCTATCCTTCTCCAACGCCTCTCCACCGTCGTCCAACTGGGTGAGACTGCATTCGCCTGATTCCATTCTTATCTATAGTAACATAGAAAATAGGTGCAGGAATAGACTATTCGGCCCTTCGAGCCTGCACCACCATTCAATATGATCATGGCTGATTATGCAACTTCAGTACCCCACTCCTGCTTTCTCTCCCTATCCCTTTAGCCGTAAGGGCCACATCTAACTTCCTTTTGAATATATCTAACGAATTGGCCTCAACAACTTTGTGGTAGAGAATTCCACAGGTTCACCACTCTCTGGGTGAAGAAGTTTCGCCTCATCTCGGTCCTAAATGGCTTACCCCTTATCCTTAGACTGTGACCCCTGGTTCTGGACTTGCCCAGCATCGGGAACATTCTTCCTGCATCTAACCTGTCCAATCCCATCAGAATTTTACATGCTTCTATGAGATCCCCTCTCATTCTTCGAAGTTCCAGTGAATATAAGCCGAGTCGATCCAGTCTTTCTTCATATGTCAGTCCTGCCATCCCGGGAATCAGTCTGGTGAACCTTCGCTGCACACCCTCAATAGCAAGAATCTCCTTCCTCAGATTAGGAGGCCAAAACTGTACACAATATTCAAGGTGTGGCCTCACCAAGGTCCTGTACAACTGCACTAAAACCTCCCTGCTCCGATACACAAATCCTCTCGCTATGAAGGCCAACATGCCATTTGCCGCCTTCAACGTCTGCTGTTCCTGCATGCCAACTTTCAATGACTGATGTACCATGACACCCAGGTCTCGTTGCACCTCCCCTTTTCCTAATTCAGACAATATTCACCATTCAGATAATATTCTGCCTTCCTGTTTTTGCCACCAAAGTGGATAACCTCACATTTATCTGCATTATACTGCATCTGCCATGCATTTTCCCACTCACCTAACCTGTCCAAGTCACCCTGCAGTCTCTTAGCATCCTCCTCACAGCTCACACTGCCACCCAGCTTAGTGTCATCTGCAAACTTGGAGATATTACATTCAATTCCTTCATCTAAATCATTAATATATATTGTAAATAGCTGGAGTCCCAGCACTGAACCTTGCGACACCCCACTAGTCACTACCTGCCATTCTGAAAAGGACCCGTTTATTCCTACTCTTTGCTTTCTGTCTGCCAACCAGTTCTCTATCCACGTCAATACATTACCCCCAATACATGTGCTTTAATTTTGCACACTAATCTCTTGTGTGGGACTTTGTCAAAAGCCTTTTGAAAGTCCAAAAACACCACATCCACTGGTTCTCCCTTGTCCACTCTACTAGTTACATCCTCAAAAAATTCCAGAAGATTTGTCAAGCATGATTTCCTTTTCATATATCCATGCTGACTTGGACCGATCCTGTTACTGCTTTCCAAATGCGCTGCTATTACATCTTTAATAATTGATTCCAACATTTTCCTCACTACCGATGTCAGGCTAACCGGTCGAAAAATCCCTGCTTTCTCTCTCCCTCCTTTTTTAAAAAGTGGGGTTACCTTAGCTATCCTCCAATCCATCGGAACTGATCCAGACTATGGAATGTTGGAAAACCACCATCAATGCATCCACTATTTCTAGGGCCACTTCCTGAAGTACTCTGGGATGCAGACTTTCAGGCCCTGGGGATTTATTGGTCTTCAATCCCATCAATTTCCCGAACATTACTTCCCACCTAATAAGGATTTCCCTAGTATTTCCAGGAGAATCACTTGCAACGGCTTCTCTTCCCACCCCCGCACATCGTTACCTCTGGTGTCCCCCAAGGATCTATCCTTGGTCCCCTCCTATTTCTCATCGACATGTTGCCCCTTGGCGACATCATCCGAAAACACAGCGTCAGTTCCCACATGTACGCTGATGACACCCAGCTCTACCTCACTACCACTTCTCTCGACCCCTCCACGGTCTCTAAATAGTTAGACTGCTTGTCCGACAGCCAGTTCAGGATAAGCAGAAATTTTCTCCAACTGAATATTGGGAAGACTGAAGCCATGGTTTTCAGTCCCCGCCACAAACTGCATTCTCTAGCCATTGACTCCATCTCTCTCCCCAACTCCTGTCTGAGGCTGAACCAGACTGTTCGCAACCTTGGTGTCATATTTGACCCTGAAATGAGCTTTTGACCACTTATTCGCAGCATAACTACGACCGTCTATTTCCACCTCCATAACATCGCCTGTCTCCACCCTTGCCTCAGCTCATCCACTGCTGAAGCCCTCATCCATGCCTTTATTATCTCTAGACTTGACTATTCCAACAAACTCCTGGCTGGCTTCCCACATTCTACCCTTCGTAAACTAGAGATGAACCAAAACTCGGCTGCCCCATCCTAACTCGCACCAAGTCCCGCTCATCTATCACCCCTGTGCTCGCTGACCTACATTGGCTTCCGGTTAAGCAATGCCTTGATTTCAAAATTATCACCCTTATTTTCAAATCCCTCCACGGCCTCGCCTCTCTATCTCTGTAATCTCCTCCAGCCCTACAACCCCCCCACCACCCCCCCACCCCACCCCACTCCCGAGATGTTTGACTCCTCTAATTCTGCCCTCTTGAGCATCCCTGATTATAATCGCTCAACCATTGGTGGCCCTGTCTTCTGTTGCCTAGGCCCCAAACTTTGGAATTCCCTGCCTAAACCTCTCTGCTTCTCTTTCCTCCTTCAAGATGCTCTTTAAAACATACCACTTTCACAAAGTTTTTGGTCACCTGCGCTAATTTCTACGTATGCGGCTTGGTGTCAAATTTTTATCTCATAACACTCCTGTGAAGTGCCTTGGGATGTTTCACTACGTTAAAGGCGCTTTATAAATACAACTTGTTGTTGTAATAAAGTATTCAAGCTATTCCGACTTCATTTTTTGTCTATGGAATCAGTATGGAGCTCTCAAACATCCTCATAATCTATTCGACTGATCAAATGTGGAAGTGGAAAATCACAAGGAAAGGTTCAATTACTGAGCGAGGCCTGTGGGAAATCAATGTCAAATAAGGTAATTTTTAAACACACCAAAAATAATCCAAACCTCATTTACATTGGTGGCTTCCTTCAGGGATATCTGGTTTATCCTGTTTAAATTCTGTGGGTCTGGGCGCTTGTAAAGGTGATCCTGAGTCATAACTTGAAATATAGATAAATGAATGGGTTCCTGAATTAAACTCCATGGTACACAGCTAAGCAGCCCACAAACACTGGGACGCCCCTGGTTTACTGGACGTTGCAGAGATCAGAATGTTCAAACATATGTACACAATATTCACAGCAAGACTCAAATTTAATCAAAGCAAAAAGAAATTAGCACAAGCTGCAGTCAATTGCACCAATCTTTCTCAAACCATTGTTGCTGTTCTTAACAATTTAGTTATCAATCTTCCTTATCGCCTTATGTATTTCTCTCTCATTATATTGCCTCATCAAGCCTTTGCTGCAGTACATCCTGTGGAACTTTCCCAAGCTGGAACTTGTAATGAAATTGTCAATTTGTTATTCCTTTTGGGAGTTGTTAATTCTTGAAGCCTGCTCTGCATCCAGTACTATATAATGTGGTCCTCAAGTGGCTGTAGTGCACCAGCATCGTTAACATAAGATTACATAGAATTTACAGCACAGAAGCAGGGCATTCAGCCCAAAAGATCCATGCTGCTGTTTATGCTCCACATGAGCCTCCTCCTATCCCTCTTCATCTAACCCCATCAGCATATCCTTCAATTTCTTTCTATCTCTTGTGCTCATCGAGCTTCCCCTAAATGCATCTATGCTATTTTCCTCAATTACTCCTTGTTGTAGCACGTTCCACATTTTTATCACTCTTTGGGTAAATAAGTTTCTCCTGAACTCGCTATTGGATTTATCGGCGATTATCTTACACTTACGGCCCCTAGTTTTGGACTCACCCACAAGTGGAAACATTTTCTCTACGTTTAACTTGAATTTGTGTATGTCTTTAACGTAACAAAAGAGTCCAAGGCTCTTCACATTATTAGGAAATGGCATTGATCAGGATGAAGATTTTGGCGTAGAAATTTCTTTCGGCCCATTTTCCAGCCTCAAGTGAGAGCTGCACACAGAGCAGGCAACCGTAGGTCGGAGGCTGGCCCGAAATTGAGCTTCGGGCCTCATTAACATTATTTGGGCGACCTGCCGGCATCTGTCATGCCTCCACAGGTAGCACTCCTGCTTCTCTTGGCTCCACAGCAAACTTTAAAATAAAACTTAGCGTTTTGGTGGCAGCGGCTTGCTAGGCCGCATTCACACCTGGTAAGCCGGAACAGAGTAGGCCAACGCCTGTCCTGCTCAGGGCATCCCAATTTCCCTGAGGGATCCTAAAACAGGCATTAGGCTCCTTGCATGTACTGATGAAGGGCCCAATGTCTGTTTTAGGTGGCCGCTTCAGGCGCCAGAATAACAGCCTGACCCAACAATGGCTCAAACTACTTTCAGGCATCCTTGGGGCGCAGGACATTGGTCCCTGAAACAGCCTCTCACGGTGCCTGTTTTATACCCGTAAAGTGGGCACAACAAGAGCCAATTCCTACCCCTTTAAGTTTAATGTGCTCGGAATGGACAAGCAGAAAAAGACAGGATCTGCAAAGGTTTGGATAAGTTGAATTTTGTAGAGAAAGGAAGACGGGAGGCAATAGGAATGTTGTAGTACTGGAGTCTGAAAGTGATTAGGCTATTTTTATATAAAGGCTGCAGTTGGAGGGGCTAATGTGGGTAATTGTGCAGAAAAGTTTCTGGTTCTTTAGTTGTAACTCACGCCAACATCGTTGTACCTCATGCCATCATCAACAGACAAGTGGGAAAGTTGAAAATCTGTCACTAGAGGCTCCATAAACCAAGGAAGCACTTTTCTGGGTGCAATGCCAACAAAAAGCAATACATCAATGCCGTTCCATAAATCTGAACAAAGGCGACATTGCTGTGAGCATATCCATAATCCACATTTAATTTGGAAAGCAAAAGATTATATGATCAGCTCAAAACAACGACTCATTGTTTTATCCCTATATTCCAGTTCAGGAACAAATAAGGCACAGTAATAGCGATATTATGCAAATTTACTGGTACAGTATCAAGGTCTGTGATGTTTTGACATCCATTTCCAGAATTACATAAGCATACACACATGCAATGACTGATGGGTAATGAACAAATGCTTGAAACAATTTTAATTTTATCTTTGTATATTTGACATCTTAGCAAGTTTTAAAAAGTAAAATGAAGTGAGACGCAGGAGCAGATTCTGTATGAAGTAACTTCAGTTATGTGGAGAAACTAAAGAAGCTGGGATTGTTCTTAGCAGAGCAGGTTAAGAGGAGATTTAATGGAGGTGTTCAAAATTATGAGGGGTTTTGATAGAGCAAATAAGGAATGTTCCCATTGGCAGGTGGGTTAGTAACCAGAGGACACAGATTTAAGATCATTGGTAAAAGAACCAGAGGGAGATTAGATTTTTTTCCCTCCACACAGTGCGTTCTTATGATCTGGAATGCATTGTCCGAAAGGGTGGTGGAAGCAGATTCAATAGTAACTTTCAAAAGGGAATTGGAGAATTCCTTGCAAAGAAAATAATTACAAGGCTGTGGGAGAATAGGACTAATTGGATAGCTCTATCAAAGAGCCAGCACAGGTACGAAGGGCCAAATTGCCCCCTTCTGTGCTATAAGATTCTATATATGGGGTTGAGGGGTGGGAGTGGGGGAGTCAGTTTGTGCCCCACAGTGGCTCCATCAATATTAATGGTACCTGATTATTTAGGCCAGTCCAGAGACATATTTGAGAGTCACTCAAGCTTTTGCAGCACTGCTCGAGAGTGAGGAAAAGCAGGTGTACTTCACCGACCCCCCCCCCGCCCCCCCCAAAGATAATCTGGCACAGTCAACCTCCTCCCACCCAATAAAACGCTGAACCCCTCTCGTGTGATCTGACTGCCCCCTCACCATCCAGCCCCCCCCCCCCGATCTCCAGACCGACCCGTAATCTCACCCCCACCCCGCCCCCCCAGCCCCCGATCTCCAGACCGACCCGTAATCTCACCCCCACCCCGCCCCCCCAGCCCCCGATCTCCAGACCGACCCGTAATCTCACCCCCGCCCCGCACCCCCCCCCCCCCAGCCCCCGATCTCCAGACCGACCCGTAATCTCACCCCCGCCCCGCCCCCCCCCAGTCCCTGATCTCCAGACCGACCCGTAATCTCACCCCCGCCCCGCACCCCCCCCCAGCCCCCGATCTCCAGACCGACCCGTAATCTCACCCCCACCCCGCCCCCCCCAGCCCTCGATCTCCAGACCGACCCGTAATCTCACCCCCGCCCCGCCCCCCCCCAGTCCCTGATCTCCAGACCGACCCGTAATCCCACCCCCGCCCCGCCCCCCCCCCAGCCCCCGATCTCCAGACCGACCCGTAATCTCACCCCCGCCCCGCCCCCCCCTAGCCCCCGATCTCCAGACCGACCCGTAATCTCACCCCCGCCCCGCCCCCCCCAGCCCCCGATCTCCAGACCGACCCGTAATCTCACCCCCGCCCCGCCCCCCCCCGCAGCCCCCGATCTCCAGACCGACCCGTAATCTCACCCCCGCCCCCCTACCTCGGCCTAAAGACTCTCGATATCCAGGCTGATACATGATCTCCCCTCCCCGGCAATTTGATGTGTGCCCTGATCTCCAGGCCGACCCACCATCTCCTCTGCAGCCCACAATCCAAAGCTCCTGACACGATTTCTCCCTCCCTCCTCTCTGCTCCCTGGCTGCGGCCTTCCCACCCGGCAGCCAGCCAGCCTCTCAATTTGGGTGCCGGCTGGAAAAAGGAGAATAAAAGTTAAAATGAAGCCCTGATGTTAAAATCGGCAGAACCTCCACGTTACCCGCATTTCCCAGCCACTGCAAAATCCAACAGCCCCAGTAAATATCGGGGCCAATGACTGATATGGTGGGAATGAGAGCATTGAATCCAGAAGTGAAAGCTGTTAAACAGATCAACAGCAGCGGGAATGTCACAATGGGTTGAATGGGAGTTAAGGAAAGTGCTCAGTATTGCTGGGGGACTGATGGATTACTCACGGGGGGCGCGGTGGGGGGGGGGCGGAGCGATTTTCAAATGTTGCCCACCCATTTTGCGCATGAAAAATAGGCAGCCAGCAGAAAAACTTGGGGGGTCGGTGATGGAAGTTTTGGCAGCCCCATGCAATTTTAGGTGAGCCTTTAATTAGGCACACACCATGCCTGCTCGTTTTGGAAAGAATACTGATTAAATATGCAAATTGGGATCCTCTGCCATACACCAGATCAGGGGACACAAATGTGATTCAGCACCCATTTTAAAGTCACACATTCTCTCATTTTTTATATTTGTATTATAAATCCCTATGTCTATATTTATAATATAAACTTGTCATGCTGTAATAACACCCTCCTATCAATGATAATTACGTGAAAAGTCTGCATAATCAGCCTCCATTATAAATGTGGAAATAGGAATTTAAAATACGTAGATAGGAAATGCACACAGATGTAAGATTTTTAATATATAACTAGTCGATCTTCTGTGGTTTTGCATACAGTAAGTGGAGAATATGGTCCCTCTCCTGCCTTTGTGTTGCTATTTCTCTCTACTTCTCAGGCTCGGTCTCTCTTTCTCTTCTGTTCATCTTAGCTCTTTTTACTTCTCTCTCTTTCTTTTCTTGCTTCTCGGGTAGAAGGTGGTGGGTGACATGACTCAGTGTGGCAGAGAAAGGAGCCATCAATTGCGAAAGGCTGCATTTGAGATGGGAGTCGTGGGAAAAATGTGGCCCTCATTCACTCCCTTCTCTATCATTCATACTTTCTCCCCCCACCCCCACCCCACCCCCTCCCACCTCCTTTGTGTTCCCTATCACATCAAATCCCCCTTGGGATCACAGCCTCATGTCCATCACTACCTTTATCTCCCCCAGTCAACTACTTTATCCTTCCCTATCTCTTGCTCCACTGTCACTAACCTCAGCCTCCATTCACTCCATCGGGTTAAAGGCCCCAACCTTCAAGCTAGTATCCCTCCTCTCTCCATTCCTAGCCTCGTTTCCTATTGGATGTTGAGGATCTGTTTCATCAAAATTCAGATCATTTTTTTTTAATAAAAAAAGTCAAATTAGAATGAGGAAATGTACTGCCCGTCTACCTTTCTCTCTGTTTGGTCTCTCCATCAGTCTCTGGCTCTCTCTGCCTCTGTCTCATAGGTGTTAGTAATAGAACCTGTCTCTCACAGGAAAGAGCAATTTGTGTCAACAAAATATAAGTAATTAGCTGACTAAAAAATTCAACTGATGCATTTAAAAAAAATTCAGAGTAACATTACATGAAAAAAGACACATTCATACTTCCATTCACCCTTATCTCACTCTCTTCTTGACCCCACTCTTTCTCGCTCTCTCTCTCTCTCTCCTAGGGATAACAACTCTGGTTGAATGTATTCCTAAAGGTTTCATCATATGACCTCATATGTCCAACTAATCCATTCCCGCTACTAGATGCCCGACACGTCCATCTTCCCCCGTCAATTGGGAAGCAAACAGACTCCATTACCCGAATGGATGATCCATGACTGCCAGTCAAACAGCACTTTTCCCCCATCTTGAATATTTTTATAACTAATAGAGAAGTTTTCATAATGCCCCTATGAGTTTTCTCCTCGCTGCAATGTCCAGATCAATCTTTAATTCCTGGAGACTCCAGGGCATTCCTATAGGGTTGGCTACCCTACTTTCTCCTTGACCACTGTCTCTCTTTCTAAAGTTGGAGAAAACAGAACAAAGCTACAATTGTGTAATCAGAAGGGTTTTTTTTTTGATCTGATATATACACACACACAGTCCCTATATTATTATTTTTTAAATAAGTAACGTCTTTTAAATTTGTCCTCCATCTTTTCTTCAAATAATTGTAAAAAAACAACTGAGTAAAAACTGCTGGAAGGTGAAGAAAAATATTCCTCATTATCGCTGCCTGAAGGCTACCGATACATCCTGGGAAAGTAGGTATGCTGCACATGCTCAGACTGTACAATCTAAATTCAGCTCACAGCGGTGGACAACAATACCAACTTCATGCCTCAGCTTTTGGGAGAGGCTCTCAATTAAAACTCTGAAGGTGGTATTGAAAGGCACAAAAGATAATTCAATGGATAAATGTAATCACATTATTGAGGCGCAATTTTTGTCTGGCTATTCTTGAAACCTTGACATAAAGCACATAATTTTGTACATTCCTTCAAGTGTCGGTATTTTTACACATGCAAAACAATCAGAAGAAAATTCAGTGACACCAAATAAATGCTGCAGTACCTTTTTTGTTTGTCCACCTTGAACATATTCAACTCCAATGGCTTTGGTGCCATCAAACAAAATTCTAGTTACAAATGTTTTCTGTTCTGCTGTTAAGTTGCTACGTAACAATCCAGGGCGCAAATACGCACTAGCTGCACTCCACCTTTGTCCTGAAATAGAGGAACATTTTGATTGAAAATAATAAAACTATTTACAAATGACAAAAACCTATACAGCATAATGACAAAACAAAAAAAAAGAAATGGAATAACTTGCATTGCAAACTTTGATTACAAAGTAGAGGCCACCTGCCACTAATTGAGAACCCCTTAAATGAAATATGTCCCTATAGTAGGCATTGATTAGGGTCTTCAAAATAGATTTTGTATAAAACTTACACCATAGATAATTATTTTAGAATCACATACGGTGTACAATTTTATATATTTCTACTTACACTGACATTGTGCTCACATTAAGTGTGGCACACTTAATGTGAATGTGGATTTAAACTTCATATGTAGCCCTTGACGCTCCGAGGACAATCTATTGCATGCATCGCTTCAGGAAAGGAGGGAAGAATTGACAGTGGGATGGATGGATATGATGGATAAGATAGATGTGAGCAGAACCAGTAAATATATTTCCACTTTCTGGGAAATTGCTCCTGTATAAAATATTGTACTGGATCTCTCGCTCTCAATTTTACATTTTGTAAGAAATCAACCACACTTTTGTCCCAAGGTTCTTTTACTATCTTGAAAAAATGTTTTAGACAAACACTTCCTCCAATTTTCCTCCCACACTTTTCTCAAGTGGCTACTTTATGTGTGAATTCAAGCTGGGAACAATGGCAAGTTATTTGACTGTGGAGAGCATTACAGCCAAGTACAAATCCTGTCCTAACCTGACATCCGCACATGGGAACATTCCAACATGGGTCACAAAGTAGAGATTAAAGCAGGAACTTTATACAGCAGTGGGAACTCATTGCAGATCACCGTGACCTTTTTGGTTTGTATGATTCAATACCACAAGTATTTCTTCAATCACTGAATTTCCAGTAATATTCTGTAAATGTCCATACAAATAGAGGTAGAAAAAAAAGTTATGGTGATGTAGGAAACATTGAACGGAAGCCCCCACCTGCCTTTCAGATGCACGCAAAAGATCGTATGACGTTTTGTCAAAGAAGAGCAGGGAATTCTCTCAATTGTTCTGGCCAAAGCTGTCCTTCAATCCACCCCACTAAAACTGATTCATTGGTCGTTCACCTCACGGCTGTCCATGGGAACTTGCTGTGTGCAAATAAGCTGCTGTGTTAGCTTTACAGTAACTATACTTCAAAAGCAATTAATTGGCTATGAAATGCTTTCGGATATCTTGAGGTCGTGAGAAGTGTCACAGAAATACAAATTCTTCACTTTTTTCTTCAAAAATCTTAGGGAAAAAGTAGCATTATTGTAGAATTATGATATATTGGGAAAAAGCTCTAGCAGGCTATTCATCTGTATTTAACGCTGCAATGAAAATTCCTATCCCTCCAAAAAAAGGATAATTTATTACGTGGCTTTCCACTACTGCACAGTCGAATCAAAAAGTGACTATAATCTATTTCAGGATATACCTGGTCAATAAGTTTAAGGAAGCAGAAGATTTTACTAACTTTAAGGAAGCGGAGTATCACCACAGCATTGAAAGAAGGAATATTAAAAGAGTTTTTGTGAACAAGAGCATGGATACAGCAACCACTGATAATTATATCACAAAGGAGGAGGAGGAGGAGGAGGAGGAGGAAAGGACAGTCCAGGAGCACAAAGCACAGAGAAGGCACACAACCCGCAGCAGTACTATTCCTGGCAATGGATCTACAGCAAAAGCGTCAGCTGCACAGCAGAGAACCAATGCATGAGCTAATTCAGGTCAGCAGGAGGGCCATGACAGATGTACCACCTGGTAAACAAGACCTGCAGGGAAAGTCAACCATCTGCAATGCACTACCAATGCCACCTTAATGTAAGGTCCTTTGAAACTTTTTTTTGCATGAGGACCACTATAGAAAACAACTTACTTTGGGACAATGTTCCCCCACTGTGTTTCCATTATAGCAGCATTCAGAGCTTGTCTGTAAAATGGGCTTTTAGAAGTTGGATTGCAGAAGTACTGCTCAGAGCTGCACTAACAAACGCCTTGGCATTTACACTGGTTAAGTGACATATGTTAGTTGCTTGAGAAGTGTTAAAGGATCATAAATACAGGTATGTAGTAATTGGCTAAAATGTTTTTGTTTCAACCAACTGAATCACATGTTTTAGCTACACATTCCCACAATTTAATTACAGGCAAAAATTTCAAATAAAAAAAATAATTTCTTCAAATTCTCAAACCGAAAAAAATCATCAACTGCCAATACCTTTGTAAATTGTCATATCCATCCAACCAACTCCCTCTTGCTGGAATCCATTCATGTCATCAGTAAATGGGTAGCCAGCTTGTTGCCCAGCCTCAAGAAAAGCAAGATGAAGAAGATGTTTTGTTTTTGCACGTGATACATGCAATGGTCCATTTCCCCCTCTATAGAGGTCAGCTCCCAGTTCGTGACACTGTGCTTTCTTAAAATAAGGAAGACAGTGTTCATAATCCCAACCAGTAGCACCTTGTTTCTCCCAATGATTATAGTCCTCCGCATGCCCACGGATATATACCATTGCATTCAAAGAGGAGGATCCACCCCAAACACGACCTCTAGGCCAGTACATCACACGGTTATTCATGTGTTTTTGAACTGTAGTATGATAATACCAGTTGTATTTATCATCACAGAGATTGTATATCAAGGCAGCTGGCATATGAATTTTCCACATTAGTCGTTTGCTATTCATTAATGTATCCTTAGGCCCTGCTTCTAAAACCAGCACTGAATCACTGGGATTTTCAGAAAGACGGTTTGCCAAGACGCATCCTGCCGAACCTGCTCCCACTATTATATAGTTATATTCCGGAGTCTTTGCAGCACAGCTTTTAACCGATGTGCTTAAGTTCTGCTGCTGTCGGGACCTAGCAAACAAATTGCTTGACATGCTCACTTTTGTGAACCCAATCAATCTATGCATGCTTCTGGCTGTGAGCACAGTATGCATTAAAACTGCCCTGGAGGTGTAGAACATCTTTTCTGTCCTGCTTTATGTTGGCTTGATGTGTTCGTCTTGGAGAAAAATATATTTTTGGTTCCTGGTACAAAGTACAGCAATAAGTACTGTAATTGGACCGTTCAGTGCCGTTGCTCCTGAGGACCTATGGAGAAATAAAGACAGATATTCCTTGAGATTCACTGCACATACAAAACATCAAATATAAAACACAAAGCAACTAAAATCAGAGATCAAGATATTAAAACAAGCCGATACAATATACAATATGAATTAATCATTAAACAAATGCAAATTAATTTTAAGAATCAGCAGTGAAAATGTGAAGTATTTAAAACAACTGAATCTGGAAACAGTTCAAACTAAAGAAAGATTTTATGGAAGCAAGAACAGCAGCTGCAGTCAAAATATCCAATACAAAAGAAAAACAAACTTCAGAGTTGAACAAATTGGAAGCCAGACCACTGCCTGAACTATGCAGCAGTTACTTTCATGACACACCCAGTTAATTCCGGGTCGCAGTGCCCATTTGTGTGATTTATACCAGTAAGCAAAGGTCACCGCGTTAATGATACATGCTAGGTAGTCATTACCCCAAACAGTTAGAAATTTCATTTCACAGCACCCAACATATGAACCTCTGCACACAAGCTTTATCTTCCTACACCTATCAGATGAATTATAATAATCATTGAAGTAAATAACTAGCTTTCCACAATATTCACCGGTCAGAACTTCAGTGAATCATTAATTTTCAAACTGTACAATTTGCTTTGAATTATAATAGAAATTTGAGTAGTTTTTATACATGACTTTGTTTGCCCCTTAAGTTTGTTTCCTTTCGAACTCCCTCTTTATTCAGTCACATCCACAAACTATCACTTGCTTCTCAGGGTCACCAACCCCAAGACAAATATAATGGGCAGTATCGATCGTTTAAAACTCTGCCCCTCACATCGAACTCCATGGAAACTTTCCTTTCCTCCTCAAATGTTTCAAAACCTGAAGATGTTTCATAGAAAATTCACTTCCATTTCTAAAACAAAATCAAATCTTCATATGCCAAGTGCAAGTGCTAAAAAGCAATGAAGGAAACAGCAGAGGCAAAGATACTATACAGGATGGGACATTATCTCAGTAAGTCTTCTGGAGAGGATTTTTTTTTTTTACATGTTCCAAACTGTACATGAACAAACAGAAAATGTATATCCTTGCTAAAGTTTTCATAGATACTATAGTTAATGTGGAACTACAGCAATGACTATCTTTGATTAGAATACGTTGTACAAAATGTGAAGATCTGTTTTTAAAAGACCAATTCAGATATTGTAATACATGCAATTGTAGAAACGCTTCTATTTAAAAAACATTTTTAAAAGGCTCTCTTGCTCTTTAAATGTGCTATCATTTAGTTTCACCAATGTTTCAAACACAATGTTGGCAAAACAACGCAATACAAATCAGACTATGCCCCGTGAGGTACAGCTATTTAGAAGTATGAAGGTCACAGACTTGTATCTTTACAGCAATATTCTGCTTTTAACTTTTGCGCCACTCATTGGCATTGTGCAAGTGCTCATTACAGCAACAATTCATTTTTTATATATAGAATTTACAGCAGACACAGGCCATTCGGCCCAAGTGGTCTTTGCCAGTGTTTATCCTCCACACGAGCCTCCTCACTTCCTCCTCCATCTAACCCGATCAGCATATCCTTCTATTCTTTTATCCCTCATTATACTTATCTAGGGCTCAATTTTGGCCAGGAGTTGCTCTGTTTTTTTTGGAGCAACTTGGTTTTTCTGGCGTAACTTAAAAATCCCCATTTTCCCCAATCAATTTGCACCAGCGTAATTGAGTTAATTACGATTTTTTCAGGTTAGTTTTTTTTCCTCAAAAGCAGGCGTTACCAGCCACCTACACCAGTTCTGCCCATTTAGGCAACTTTGGCCAGCTAATAGTTACTCCATTTATACTTCGGCCAGCGTATGTGGCCTCGCGAGAAAACCCTTGCGGAGAGTTAAAGAAATCGGCGCAGGTAGGTACATCGGAGGCCATTCAGCCTGGGATAGGATCGGAAAGGGAAGCGGAGAGGACCTGCACCTAAACCACTAAGCCTTACAAACAAAAAGTACTAAGAATTCAATGAGAAATAAAAAATTGAAGTAAGTCCTACCTTCATCTTCAAACCCGGCCCGGAAAGCCAGCGGGCCGGCCGGTGCGGGAGGCCACACGACCTGGGCTAGGGGCGATACAACGCACCGGGAGACCACTCGGCCTGGGCTAGGGGCGGGACAACACACTGGGAGGCCACTCGGCCTGGGCTAGGGGCGGGACAATGCACCGGGAGGCCACTCGGCCTGGGCTAGGAGCGGGGCAACACACCGGGAGGCCACTCGGCCTGGGCTAGGGGCGGGAGCGATTGAACTGGTCGGCATCAGGATTCAACAGAGAGGCTGCAGCAAGCAAATCAACGGAGAGGCTGGGGGCGGTGGAGGGGGAGGGAGGGGGCTGGCAAGCATCGGGGGCCACTGAGAGGGAGGGGCTGTAATTTAACGGAGAGACTGGGGTGGGGGAAGGAGAGAGGTCACAAGACTCAAGGGGGGGGGGAGAAAGAGGTCACAAGACTCGGGGGTGGGAGGGGAGGAGGGAGAGAGGTATCACAAGACTCAAGGGGGTGGGGGGGGTGGGGAGGGGGAGGAGAGGACAAAAGACCTTTGGGTGTGGTCCATCCATACAGACCTTGGGAGGTGAGAGAGAGAACTGCAAACCTGTGCTGCTTGCTTTCCTGCCGTTTTGCCCGTCTTTGAAAGTTTAACTTTAAGTATGGGGGCAATACTGACAGTGCCATACCTTTTGCAAGTGTTCTGCATTATTGTGCTACATAGGAGACCAATTGATTAGAGCTCATCACGTCAGGAACATCAGAGCCCGTCGGCAATTTCGAGTCAGGCATTCTTACTTGCACCTGAATGATGCAGAATGTGTCAGAAGGCTGCGTTTCCGCAGAGAAGTTGTCCGTGAGATCTGTGAGTTGCTGAGACCAGACCTACAGCTGAGAAGCGGCAGGTGGACTGCTTTGCCAGTTGAAGTGAAGGTTACAGCTGCACTTTCATTCTATGCCTCCGGATCGTTTCAAGCTACGACTGGAGATATGTACGCCATCTCTCAACATGCAACACAGGTCTCCATTCGCCAGGTCACGGCTGCATTGCTTGCGGGGAGGAATGACTTCATCAAGTTCCCTATGACCGCCCAAGCAATCCATGACAGTGCTGTGGGGTTCTCAAGGATTGCTGGCTTCCCAAAGGTACAGGGCTGCATTGATTGTACCCACATCGCCTTGCGAGCACTTTGAGAATGCCGAACTGTTCAGGAATAGAAAAGGCTTCCACTCCATTAATGTGCAGCTTGTGTGTGACAACATGCATCGCATCATGTCAGTCGATGCAAGATACCCTGGCAGCACTCATGATGCTTTCATCCTACGTGACAGCGTTAAATCTGACATGTTTGAGCAGCAGCCAAAAGGGCAGAGCTGGCTACTGGGAGACAAAGTGTACGGCCTGGCCACCTGGCTCATGACATCTCTACGCGTAACCTGGACGGAAGCTGACCATCAATACAACATGTCGCACATTACGACGCGCAGCATCATAGAGAGGACCATTGGCATCTTGAAACAGCGTTTCCGATGCCTGGACCATTCCGGAGGCTACTTGCAATACTCCCCTGAGATTGTTTTTTTTTTTTTAAATGTCCAATTTCTTTCCAGATCAACTCTAACGCCAAAGATCACTTTGCGCCAATATATTTGATCTTAGGCCAAAAGGCCGAGAGGCGAAGTTGCACCGTTCCTGGAAATATTGCAATACCAGGTCGGTGCATGGAGTGGACGGGGCAAGCCCCTGATCCAGCTCCCTGTCCAAAAAACAATTTAATATCAGGTCCCCATAAACTGATAAGAACAGATACTACACTTGATCTTAGCCAAAAAGGCCGAGAGATTGTTGGTCAGTTCACTGTTGTGTGCTGCATGCTGCATAACTTAGCCATCATGAGGCAGCAGCAGCTGGTAGTGGAAGAAGACCCACTTGCGGTGAGAGTGGCTGATGATAATGATGTGGAAGATGCAGGTGATGAGCAGGAGGAGGTGGTGGAGGAGGATGATGACGAGGATAAGCCATGTAAGTGCCTGAGGCCGGAGCATGGCGGCGGAGGAGGGCGGGCCATTGTGCTCCTTTAATGATTGCTCGAGCCTTGCGCCAGCAGCTCATCCGTGAACACTTTACTGATGCCTGAGGGCTCAGCGACAACTATTCCACATGGACATGTTTATTCTTTGCAGCTGTTCCGTAATGTTGTGTTGTGCTAATGGAACATGATTCAGTTTTAATGTAAAATATATTTTATTCAAAAGTTTACAATGTACTTAACTTTAGTGTAATAAAATTATTCTTGTATCAAACTTTAATTTTATATGACTCTTTAAGATTACTTAAAAACTTTAAGATCACTTATAAAGTTGTAAATTTACATAACTTACAAAATACTTTCAATTTGAAAACAGTTACAACAGTATCAACAACAACAGCAGCAAAGAAAGGCTGCACCCATCTCTCATCCCCCTTATTCCAACACCGCCCGCCGCGCTTGGTCTTGGAATCTCCACCACCCCTGCCCGCAGGCAGTGGCGTTCTATATTTGGGCTTGGTACCAATCTTATTCCTTCTAACATCTCGTTTGATGTGCACTTCTCGATGGGTGGTGGTGGTAGGGAAGGTCAGGTGCTAATGTGGAGGGCCCGGCTTGGGTCTCTTCAGAGGCTGGTGTGGGGATTGCAGTGGGACCGTCAGGGTGCATGAGGGAGGGCTGCAATAAGGGAACACACCCAGACCATGCGCCCGTTGACAGAATCAACTACCACTCCCACTGCAATCCCCACACCAGTCTCAATGGACTGAAACATGCCCTCCCTGACGGCCTGTGTCATTGCCAGTGTCGTCCTTTCCACTACCTCTGACATTCCCTCCCTCATGGACATTATTCCCTCACTGATGTTCCCGGACATCATTCCCATTTCCCATGCCATTGCTATTACTTCCCTCGACAGTCCCGCTACCTCATCACTCACCTCACTGATGGTGTCCAGGAGTGATCGGATAAGGTCAATGCCCTCTGCACTCAATGCCATGATCTGAACCACATCTGTTGCATCATTGCATCTCAGGAGAGCGTGGTCGAGCTCTCCTTCCCCTCACCCTGGATCTGCCTCGCAGCATCCCAGTGGAAGGCACGGGCTCAGACAGTGGGGCCCTGGGTGTGCCTCACGGTATCCCAGTGGGACCCACATCCTCGGACGGTGGGGCCCTGGGTGTTACTTGCTGCATCGCACTACTGGGACCCGCAACCTCGGATTATGAGAAACCAAGGAATGTCCCACCAGAACTCAAACCACTAGTCATGGAAGGGGCTGGCAACTCCGATAACTGCACATTCTCCAAATTCAGTATATAAGTGGTAGCTGCATCCAGCTGACCCAACTCCTCCTCACCCCCATGTTGGTCTGGAGGGTTGGCTTTGAAGATGTTCTCATGCTCAGGCTCGTCCGCGTCTGAATCTTCTTCTGGATTTTCAGGATTGGCATCAGGTTCTGCAAAATATAACAGAAGAGTCAAATGGTTAGCAGCACAGGAGGGGACAGGATGGGTGGCATGAGTAGGATCACACATAGCAGGCCAGACAGCAGGTTGATTTGAAGGGCCACGTTAAATTTTCAAGACTTACCCTCTCCCTCGAATGTGGGCCCAGCTTGTGCAGTACTGATTGCTTTTCTCCAGGCAGGACCCATCAAAGCAGCGACCCTCTCTTCCAAGGGTGTCAGTAGGTGCAGATTTGGCGGGCCGCCTCCTGTTCGATTTCTTTCCCTTTTGTTGTGGGACAATTTCTTCTACAAAGATAAAAATGCAACTTTTTAGAGAGGGTGTCTTTCTGCTGGGTGGCACAAATACAGCTGGTCACATTTACAATTGCAATTGCATTGAATAAATTAAAATATTACTTCCACTAACTACTTGACCAAGGTCCTGCCATTTCTTTTTACACTGGTTTCCAGATCTCTTGGTGTTCACCAATGCGCAGAAATCTTCTGCAACTTGGTTCCAGCATTTCTTTGGGTGCCACTTTTGTGCGACCTCTGCTGGTATCCAGCTCCTGCCATCTGTTCTCAATGACATTAACGAGTGTCTCCACTTCTTCCAGCAAGAAATTCTTTGTTCTTGGGCCACGTTGCTGCAGCTGCTCTGAGACATTCACGGCACTTTTCCAATGCTCTTTGGCATAGTGATTTTTCCAAACACACAATCCTTATTTTGCATGCAGCAGTGATTTTTACAAATACAGCACTCCTTCTGGCACTTCTGCTGGCATACAGTACTGATTTTACCAAACAGAGCACTGCTTCTTGAACTCAGCCGTTAATTTCCTACCAATGCACTCCTTCAGGCACCAAAACACAAGCAGCTAGCTAGCTCTTTAAAAATGGCTGATTGCCAACTCTCAGCGCTACTGCTCATGCGCGGACATCACTAGCGGACTCCACTGCGCATGTGCAGATGTCCCGGCATATTTTCCAGCGCAGAACGCTGGCTCCACCCACGACTCGACTGGCCACGCTGCGCGACTGCAGTGAAGAGGTCGGACAGTGGCCAAAGTGGCAACAACATTTTTCGGCGCAGCTCGGAACGTACATAAGCGGCGCAACTCTGGGAAGTGCGCCGAAAAACAGGCTCGCCAAAATTGAGGCCCTAGCTTCCACTTAAATGGATCTATGCTCTACGCCTCAGCTACTCCATGTGGTAAGTATGTTTCACATTCTAACCACTCTCTGGGTGAAGAAGTTTCTCCTGAATTCCTTATTGGATTTATTAATGTTTAGCTTATATTTATGATCAAAGCAAAATACTGCAGATGCTGGGAATATGAAACAGAAAATATTGAAATACTCAGTCGGTCAAGTAGCATCTGTGGAGAGAGAAACATTTAATGTCTCAGGTTGATGACCTTTCATCAGAACTGGAAAAAGTTAGAGATGTAACAGGTTTTAAGCAGGTAAAGAGGCAGGGAAAGAGGGATGGGGAGAAAAGAAAAAAAGGGAAGGTCTGTGATAAGATGGAAGGCAGGAGAGATTAAGTGACAAAAGGGATGATGGTGCAAGGCAAAAGGAGATGGCAATGGGACAAGTAAAGAAACAAAAATGAGTCTAGAAAAGGTGTAAATGGGAATAGCAGAACCATCAACAGCTGCCATCTGAAAAAATGGGGGAAGATGTTATGATCTGAAATTGTCGCACTCAGTGCTTGGTTTGATCATGATCTTTAGGTGATTGCAGAACCACACCCTCATCATTTTTTTTATGGTCTTGTTAACCTACGTTGCTACTATTAATGATTTGTGAATCCGTACCCCTAAATCTCTCTGCTATGTACCCCATTTATGCTCTTATTTTACAAGGAGTATTTGGCCTCTATTCCTTTAATCAAAATGCACCCGTTCACACTTATCTATATTGAAATTCTATTGTCATTTACATATGCCCATTCTGCAAGTTTATTAACGTCTTCTTGTAATAATTCATTAAAACTGTGTAACTTAGCATGCATTTACACTACAGGTTTAGCATCAGCGCAAAGCAGTTTTGGCCTCACACCAATGCTAAACATCTGTCATGTCAATCGGGAGTTATGTTTTAACGGAATCTGGAGCGAAGCAGGGCTCCCTCCTTCAGGATCCATGCAGTATTTGCACTATAATCGCAGTGACAATGTGAACGGGTGCAGTGTAAATGCATTCTAAATGCCACAAAACTTTAAAAATAAATGAGTGATCTACACATACCAATGTAAAATTTGATTTCCTCGACAATATACAGTAGACATACAAACTAGCTTGCACTATTCGACAATTAAGTCAAATGAACTGTACAATTTTTTTTAAATCATGAAACTGGGATGAGCAAAAACCCATCGTCAGGGTATATTTAGGATACCAGTTGCAAACCAACATATCAACACTATCAATTCCCAAAAGGTAGAGATTTTGTAACTTTAGCTACAAATATAGATTAATTTAGTGTACATTAAAAGGGTTTTATTTTTAATTTAAATTTGACTTTGCATCATCAGATTTGCTGGATATTGATTAAATTCTGTGCAATGACCCTTTTGCTATCAAAGCCCAGTGTGAAATCAGTGGTTAAGAGTTTAAATGCCCCTTCTTCTGTGGATTGATACTGCAACCAAAATGATCAAACATCAACTTTTGAAATTGTATATATATTTGTGAATAGGTCTGTCCATTAATGCACAGGATACAAGTGCTGAAAATTGGAATGTCCTTTCAATTTTGTCACCAATTCTGAGCACCAAACAAATCCAGGCCATATTCACAAATGTGCAATGTTCCCTTCTTTGATTTTTACAAACTGGACCGAGTATTAATAGATGTACACAAGAAATAATTTTAGTTTGATCATGATCTTCAGGTGATTGCAGAACCACACACTTGTCATTTGCTCAAACGGGGTTACCTCTGATGCAGGAAGCAGGTTATACACCACTTCTGTCAGGATCAGCTGAGTTAGCGTAATGGAACAGTTTTCTGTGGTTTTATTTTAGCTACTTCCTCAGTTTTTCTTTTCTCGCTATTAAAATACAGATAGCATCCCTGCTCTTGCTTCTGTATTGGCATAGTGAAGCTGGCAATTTTTGTTTTGCCAATCACATCATGGTTCTTTGGCCTCTAGTGCTTATCCACATCAAAAGTTTTCTTGTTTTCTATCCCTGCCACAAGAAATTCCACATTCTTAACTGCTTTCCCTCTCATTTGCTTTTTTTTGTCATTTTGCCTGCAAACGACATTTATATACAGATGCACTTTAGTTACGTCACAATTTTTTTTAATGAGTGCTGTTTTATTTTAGTGCATATAAAAAAGTACTTTGTTGTCCAAAATAGAATTGAAAAGGGTGATGTGTTTCTTTATCATTTCAAAAAGGGTTATTTGGTCTTCTATCTCACAGCTGATGAGATAGCTGTTCCTAAAGTGAGATTCCTACCTAGTTATGTGTTTTGAATGTGACCGTAGCTCTGCACTGAGTTTTTTTTTTAAATCATTGTAACAGCCAAGACTGATCCTGAGGCTTTGCTTCCTTATATTAAGAGAATATGTGGTATTTCAGTAATGTGAAATCTTGTTTCCTGTATCAGTTTTGTGTAACAGTTTTTGGTTAAGAAGTCTGCTATGGTTTGATGTCAGACAGGACTATGATTCCATATTGTTTCATACTGCAATGGTTGGCTGCTAAATGTGACAAGCTGAGCTTTGATCACACCAAAACATGCTACCCACTGCATCACATGCAGGCAATATTGTTATAGAATGTCTGGGCTAGAAATTCGATGATTTTGCAACCGGGTTTTTGGTGTTATTTCACCCTTTTTGGCAAAAATCCGGTCGGTGGGATCCTCAGGCACCTTTGTGTGATGGCGTTTTCCACGTACCGCTGAGGAGAGGAGTGCCGTCGTGCAACAGTCGAAATAGCGTTTTTGGCAGAAATTTGTCTCTCTCCACACCCGTATTCTGCGCTCAGAATACCGACAGGGAAAACCCTGTCATAGCAGCCCTGCCAGCAGCAGTAAGTATGAAGACCTGCAAAAAGGTAAGTTAAAGTTTTTATTTTTTAATTCTTTTGCAGCGATTCGATGGATAAGTGTCTTGTAAATGTTTTGTGAGTTTTTGTTCGTTTGTTTTTTCCAATTTATTCTTTGGTGTTTTTCCGCCCTCCCATGGCGCCGCTCGCAGCGATATCGGCCTCGGACTAAAGTTAGCGAGGATCGCGGTCCTCGTGCAATGCCGATTTTTACCGCTGTGCAAATTAAAGGTTGAATTTCTGGCCTGATAGCGATAGCGAAAACAGTGGTTTTGGTCAAAAAATACAATTTTTACTGAAAACCGAATTTCTAACCCTCTGTGTTTCTACAACAATTAAATTGTTTTTGACGTCAAAAGAATGTCCCTCCTTCTTAATAGGAGTTAAGAGGGATAAAAGTCAAGTCTCTTATCTGGTTCATTAGTGATTACTGGAGTGTTTAGATTAGAGTTCCATGGGACATTCAACTCAAATATTTCAAAGCAAGTGGCTGTTTACATTGATGGCAGCTGAAAGTGGGAGCTGAGGGAACAGTGAACTCGAACATATGCGATGCAAAATATTTATTTTTAAATACTGCTTGTAATTTCTAGTATATACCAAAAGTCTCTGCTTTTGTAAATAAAACATTTTCATTGTCTTAGCATACACAAATGTGTCATGTTTGCAGTCACCTGCGAGAAATGAAGGGGACAGAGAGAAACAAGAGAAAGGGAAAAGGAGGGGAGAGACAGGACTTCAATGAACAGGAAAACTCAGCGAGTGTATTATGGGCAGCTGATCTGCAATTGCCCATTTTCCGCCTTCACCGAAAGTTAAAATGACCCCCAATGAGGGAAAGAAGGGATAAGGAGAAAAGGAATGAGAGAAGGGGGGGGGGGGAAGAGAATGTGAAAAGGGGAAGAGGGAATTAAAGAGAGGGGGAGAAGGAACAAAGTGAAAGAGTGAGGTAAAGAGACAGAATGAAAAATAAAAGGAATGAGATAGAGAGAAACAAAGAGGCAGCCAAATGAGATGGGAATATGCAATTAAATAGGAAAAAACAGGCATAGGGAGAAAAATGTTCAGAAAATAGCTGGAAACAAAGAATATTAGAAATCAGATTAATAGGCTGCATTTCAAATTTGCTGCATGATATACTTACGGTTTCAGTGAGAATATCAGTGAATATATTAGGCCATAATTTGCTGCGAAATAACAGTGCGGCTAATAATGCCAGTCATTGTTTATGCGCAAAACCACTGCAACTTCAGGCGAGGGCAGATGCGCAATCAAAAATCAAAAAGTTGCTGTCCGAGTTACGTTAGCTTTGCGAAATCGGCATCTCGCCATCTGACTCACCATTCAAATGCTTTGAGCAGCGTGAAGTTACTGTATTTGCACAGTAGATACAAACTAAACTCGTCACAGAAAGTCAAGTCTTGTCATTTCAAGTCTAAGTACCCTTTTAATGACATAAGAAGTGGCAATTACTGTCAATCAATCTCACTGGCACTGCAAATTAACTATTACGAGTGTGAAGTCTCAATCCTTCAGGTTTTAATTGTTGTTGGACATTTTTTTATATAAATGTAAATTACAAAACAATGTACTTACCCTTTCTGTCTCTTTTTTTCTCCTCTCTCAATCCAATCTTTCTTTTCCCTCACATTATTCCTCTTTCTGTACCCGATTTGACACTGAATTCACCCACTCTAATTTATACTTCCTTGTTTAGTCCTTGCGCTATTAATTTCACATTAAGGAGATACACAGGCCCCAAAATTCACAATCGCGGGAAGGACTGTTACTGCCCGTTTGTGCTGGCCATTCATCAAATCGACTGGCCGCTGCTTTGGGCTCAATTGGCCGCCCCGCATAAATTAGGCCCGGGAGGTTTTGCAGTGGTGTGGACCACCGCTGCGATTGACAGACTCTCGTGATGTGGGACTTGCGGCAGTAGTGACACGGCAAAATTGCGCACCGCACCGCACCGCTCTGCTCCGCCCCGCCCCCGGACCCATTTTTAGCTACAAAAAGCCGGTCCTTCAGCTGACAGTGTCCCCGCCGGCTTTTAGGACCGGTGCAGAGTGGGAGAGCGCCGGGTGCTGTCCTGTGAGTATTTTTGGTGAGCAAAATATTCTCTGACGTCTTTGGGAGTGCAAAAAATTCTCGGAGGTCTTTGGGAGTGCAAAAAATTCTCGGAGGTCTTTGGGAGTGCAAAAAATTCTCGGAGGTCTTTGGGAGTGCAAAAAAATCTGACAGCTGCTTGGCTCTTGGAAAAAATTCTTGGGAGGTGCTTGTCTGTTGGAAAAATGTTCCATCTGCTTGGATCTTTCAAAAAATCTTAGAGCTGCTTGTTCCACATCTCAAAAAGGGCAGCAGGATTTCAAAACGTCTTGCTGAGTTAAATGTGATTTTCCTTCTTTGTAATTACTCGTGATCAGTGAGAATAAATCTCTGCTGCACAGAGAGTCGTGCTTTCACCTATAATGGGCTCAGCTTATTCAGGAAAACGCCTGCTCCAGCTTGCGAGAGACAGGGAGGTGTTAAGTCCTAGTTCGGGTGGTCAGCTGCATTCGACAACAATCGAGTCAGATACCTTCAATCTTTACGTCTTTATTGAAGCAGCTTCGGACCCATTACCAAACTGCCAGCACAGAGTCTACAGATTCCGGGGCAGGCAGACAAAAGGTCTGCCTATCCTCACAGACGCATCCTTTTTATTCTTACAAACTAGAGGAGGTATGGCCCGCTTCATCAATCACAGTGTGTTACTAGGGCTTCATGAATTGATAGCCTGTTTATCTTTAGAACACTTTATGCTTTTACGAGCGGAATAGCCCAGCTTAATCACACGAAGCAAATGTGTTCCTTATCAAGTTTATGGCCATAAACCCTTGTTTATCAGTGATGGTCACACAAGCTACTTTGTCCACTACTTTCTCACGGGAAACCAAGTCTGTCTTTTCTTATTGATTCCTAGAACCATTTCATGATTCTTCCACATACATTCACAGAGGCACGCAGGAGGCATCGCCGTGATCAACAAGTCCTGAGGCAGCGGGCAAGGGAGGCAGAAGACATGGCTGCCCAACATGCAGAAGGGCCTGCAGATGTCATCATACAGAGGCTGGACAGCAGGGAGATGGCGTGAGGAGGAGGTTAGGTAGGCGGATCCCCTTCACCAGATAATAGGCAAAGAGCCTCGCCAGGGTACAGCCTGCAGAGGCTGTACAACACAATGAGGAAGAGGGAGAAGGTGCTCAGTCAGCTGGCATGGGAGTGGCGCAGCACATACCTCTGCCAAGGAGGCCCTACTATGCTAGGGTGTACCGGCTCCAGTTTTCCTTCCTACAGCTCAGCAACGAGCTGTGTGTGTGGAGGCTGAGATTCAACAAGGACGTCTTGACCGAGCTCTGCAACGTCCTTCGGCCAGATTTGGAGTCTCGCACAAGGCTGAGGACAGCGCTCAGAGTGGAGACCAAAGTGATCATAGCGTTGAACTTTGACGCAATGGGCTCGTTCCAGTCTGCAACTGCAGACATCTCTAACATATCACAATTCTCCGCCCATCGCTCCATCCGGCAGGTCACCAATGTACTGTACAAATGAAGAGTGCAATATATCTCCTTCCCCATGACCAGGGAGAAACAGGTGGAGCACCAGGCCGGATTTCTGCGGATTGCTGGACTGAGTGTAATGTATCCAAGTTTGCTGACAATACAAAGCTAGGTGGAGGACAAAGAGTGTGCAACGGGATGTAGGTTAAGTGAGTGGGCACTAAGGTGGCAGGTGGAGCATAATGTGGGGAAATGTGAGGTTATTCACTTTGGTTGGAAGAATAGAAAAACACAATATTTTTAAATGACGAGAAACTATCAAATGTGGGCATTCAGAGAGATTCCAGTGTCCTCGTACAGGAAACACAGAGTTAGCATACAGGTACAGCAAGCAAATAGGAAGGCAAATGGCATGCTGGCCTTTATTGCAAGGGGGTTGGAGTACAAGAGTAAGTACATTTTGCTACAATTGTACAGAGTTTTGGTGAGATCACACTTGGAGTACTGTGCATAGTTTTGGTCTCCTTATATGAGGAAGGACATAGTTGTTCCAGTACAACTACAACACTGGCATCTACCATAAAATGTGGAAAACTGCCCAGTATGTTCTGTCCACAAAAAGTAGGACAAAGCCAATCCACCCAATTACCGTCACATCAGTCTACTCTCAATCATCATCAAAGTGATGGAAGATGTCGTCGACAGTGCTTTTAAGCGGCACTTACTCACCAATAACCTGCTCACCGATGCTCAGTTCAGGTTCCGCCAGGACTGTTGTGTCTTGAATAAAGAATCAGGCCAGATACTGCAAGCTCAAAGTAAGATGTGACCGTAGTCCTTTATTACAGGTCTCCAGAATGCCTCTCCAGCCTGTGAGGCCTCCTTATGTACAGGTGCTCCCAAGGGATTGTGGGTTCCCTTGGTACTCCAGGAATGAGCTCTCTGGTGGTTAAACAAGGTATTTACAGGTTTACATCTATAACACTTCCCCCCCCACCACCCCAAAGTCAATAGTGTAACTATTGGGGCCTTCCTTTCCATGGTTGATTGTCTCGGTGAAAATGCTGGTTTTGGTGAGTCGTTTGTTGGGACCTCGCTGGGCTGCTGCGCAGCTGGACTTGCTGGGCATGGTGAATCCTGCTGGGCTGCTGCAGGTGATGGGTTCTGCTTCATGGTCAACCGCTGGGTCGGTTGCCACTTGTGTGTGTGTTGGGGGGTCAAAAAAGGTAGAGTCTATTGTGGGTTGTTCTGGATAGTCTGTGAATCTGAGTTTGGTTTGGTCCAAGTGGTTCCTGCAGGTGAGTTCATTTGAAAGTTTGACCAGAAACACCCTACTCCCCTCTTTGGCCAAGGCAGTGCCGGGAAGCCACTTGGGACCTTGTCCATAGTTCAACACAAATACAGGATCATTAATCTCGATTTCGCATGACACATTTGCGCGATCATGGCATTTATTCTGTTGAAGCCGCTTGCTCTCTCCCCGTTCATGTACATCAGGGTGGACAAATGAAAGCCCGGTCTTTAGTGCCTTTTTCATGAGCAGTTCAGCGGGAGGGACCCCAGTGAGCGAGTGGGGTCATGCGCGGTAAACTAAGCAGGACTCGGGATAGGAGAGTCTGCAGTGAGCCCTCAGTTACCCTCTTCAAGCTCTGCTTGATTGTTTGCACTGCTCGCTCTGCCTGACCATTGGATGCTGGTTTAAGCGGGGCAGATGTGACATGTTTGATCCCATTGCAGGTCATGAACTCTTTGAACTCGGCACTGGTGAAGCACGGTCCATTGTCACTCACAAGGACGTCTGGGCAGGCCGTGCGTGGCAAACATGGCCCGCAGGCTCTCAATGGTGGCAGCGGACATGCTTGCCGACATTAACACACATTCAATCCATTTGGAGTACGCATCTACAAACACTAGGAACATTTTTCCCAAGAATGGTCCTGCATAGTTGACATGGACCCTGGACCACAGTTTGGAGGACCAGGACCATAAACCTAGTGGCGCCTCCCTGGATGCATTGCTTAACTGTGAATGTGTTACATTTGTGCATGCAGGACTCTAAGTCTGCATCGATACCGGGCCACCACACGTGGGATCTGGCTATCGCTTTCATCATTACAATGCCTGGCTGGGTATTGTGGAGATCACTAATGAAAGTGTCCCTACCCTTTTTTGGCACCACTACCCGATTACCCTATAGGAGGCAGTCTGCCTGAATAGACATTTCATCTCTGTGCCGCTGGTACGGCTTTATTTCTTCCTGCATCTCTAATGGGACACTAGACCAACTCCCGTGGAGCACACGTTTTTTTTTTTACTAAGGACAGTAAAGGGTCCTGGCTCGTCCAGGTTCTAATCTGTCGGGCGGTAACAGGTGATTGCTCAGTCTCGAATGCTTCCATTAGCATAACTAAATCTGCGGGTTGTGCCATCTCCACCCCTGTGGTGGGCAATGGCAGCCTACTGAGAGCATCGGCACAGTTTTCTGTGCCTGGCCTGTGGCGGATGGCGTAGTTGTATGCGGACAACGTGAGCACCCATCTCTGGATGCGGGCCAATGCATTTGCATTTATCCCCTTGCTTTTAGAAAAGTGGGATATAAGTGGCTTATGGTCGGTTTCCAAACAGGTATTGATGCATTTTCTTTACCCACCACAAACACATGCTAACGCTGCTTTTTCGATCATGCTGTAGGCCCTCTCAGCCTTGGATAGACTTCTGGATGTATAAGCAACTGGTTGCAATTTCCCAAATTCATTAGATTGTTGTAATACACACCCGACAGCGTATGACGACGCATCACATGCTAGTACCAAATGCTTACATGGACCATGCAACACGAGCAATTTGTTTGAGCATAACAGTTTCCTAGCTTTCTCAAAGGCATTTTCTTGGCTTTTACTCCATACCCATTCATCTCCTTTACACAGTAAAGAGTGCAGTGGTTCTAACAATGTGCTAAGACCTGGTAAGAAGTTATCAAAGTAGTTCAGGAGTCCTAGAAACAACCGCAACTCCGTCACATTCTGTGGTCTCGGTGCGTTCTTGATTGCCTCAGTCTTCAATTCGGTGGGCCTGATGCCGTCCGCCGCGACTCTTCTCCCCAGGAACTCCACTTCAGGCGCCAGGAAAACGCACTTTGAGCATTTTAACCTGAGCCCCACACGATTGAACCGACTAAGAACCTCCTCCAGGTTCTGCAGGTGCTCGACGGTGTCCCGACCTGTAACCAAGATGTCGTCCTAGAAGACCACGATGCACGGGACCGACTTCAGTAAGCTTTCCATTTTCTTCTGGAATATCACCGCGGCCGATCGAATCCCAAATGGGCATTTGTTGTAAATGAAGAGACCTTTGTACGTGTTGATGCAGGTGAGGCCCTTCGATGATTCCTCCATCTCCTGCGTCATGTAGGCCGAGGTCAAGTCCAGCTTCGTGAACGTTTTTCCTCCCGCCAGCGTCGCAAATAGGTCATCTGCCTTTAGTAGCGTGTATTGATCCTGCAGGGAGAAATGATTAATGGTTACTTTGTAATCACCACAGATTCTGACGGTGCCATCTTCTTTGAGGACTGGAACAATTGGACTGGCCCACTCGTTGAATTCTAATCGGCGAAATGATGCCCTCTCGTTGCAGCCTGTCCAGCTCGATCTCCACCCTCTCTCTCTTCATGTACGGTACCGGTCTCAACTTGTGATGGATGGGTCGTGCCCCCGGAATCAAGTGGATCTGCACTTTTGCTCCTTGGAACTTCCCGATGCCCAGTTCGAACAGCGAGGGGAACGTGTTTAGCACCTGGGCACATGAAGAGTCATCGACAGACAAGAGCGCTCGGATGTCGTCCCAGTTCCTGCGTATCTTTCCCAGCCAGCTTCTGCCGAACAGCGCGGAGCCATCGCCCGGTACCACCCAGAGTGGTAAATTGTTCACCGCTCCATCGTAGGAGACCTTTATGGTAACACTGCCGATTACGGGAATCAGTTCCTTTGTGTACGTTCTCAGTTTAGTACGAATGGGAGTCAGGACTGGCCTTGAGGCCTTGCTGCACCACAATTTATCGAAAGTCTTTTTGCTCATTATGGACTGGCTCGCGCCCGTGTCCAGCTCCATTGACACCTTCAATTCAAAATTCAACCTTGAACCTTCAGCATTATCGCCGGACACTTTGTGGTAAATGTGTGCACCCAATATACCTCTGCCTCCTCAGTCTGAGGCTCTAGTTCATCGTGATCCACCGTGGATCTGTCCTCCTCTGCAACATGGTGATTTGCAGGATTAGCAGAGTTTGCAGCTCGTCTGCACATACGTTGGAGGTGTCCCATTGTTCCACAGCCCTTGCAAATGTATCCTTTGAAGCGGCATGAATGGAAACAATGATCACCACCGCAGCGCCAACAAGGTGTTAATGGCCTTGCATTCACCACCCTTGAGGGTGGACTCTGAGACATCCTGCGGACGTGCAGCTGCAGGCATGTGAGTCCTGCCTTGTACGTTACGATTCGAAAACAACATTACTTTGTTCACAGTACTTGCAGCAGCACTCGTGTGCTGAGAGATTTGTCACTGGTGGCAATGAACACCTGGGCTATCGCTATGGCTTTACTCAAGATTGGGGTCTCTACAGTCAAAAGTTTGCGAAGTATTACTTCATGGCCAATGCCAAGTACAAAGAAGTCCTTCATTTGGCAGCGTTCGCTTCTCCTTCCAGTTCGTTGGCCACGAAGTCATGGTCGAGTCGCTCCATGAAAGTTTCCCAATCATCTCCCTCCGAAAATTTCTCCAGGATGCCCACGGTTCTTTGCATTTTTGCGGTGGGGTTCGTCATCTGTATCTCCTTACCAGTTGTGTCTTGAATAAAGAATCAGACCAGATACTGCAAGCTCAAAGTAAGATGTGACCGTAGTCCTTTATTACAGGTCTCCAGAGTGCCTCTCCAGCCTGTGAGGCCTTCTTATGTACAGGTGCTCCCAAGGGATTGTGCGATCTCTTGGGACTCCAGGGGATGAGCCCTCTCGTGGTTAAACAAGGTATTTACAGGTTTGCATATATAACAAGGACCACTCGGCTTCAAACATCATTGCAGCTTTGGTCCAAATATGGACAAAAGAGCTGAATTCCAGAGATGAGGCGAGAGTGACTGCACTTGACACCAAGGCAGCATTTGACTGGTGTGTGGCATCAAGGAGCCCTAGTAAAATTGAAGTCAATGGGAATCAGGGGTAAACTCTCCACTGGCTGGAGACATACCTAACAAAAAGGAAGATGGCTGTGGTTGTTGGAGGTCAAATCATCTCAGCCCCAGGACATCGCTGCAGGAGTTCCTCAGGACAGTGTCCTAGGTCCAACCATCTTCAGCTACTTCATCAATGGCCTTCCCTCCATCATAAGGTCAGAAGTAGGGATGTTCGCTGATGATTGTACAGTGTACAGTTCCATTCGCAACTCCTCAGAAAATGAAGCAGTTCATGCCTGCATTCAGCAAGACTTGGACGACATTCAGGCTTGGACTGATAAGCGACCATCTCCAATAAGCGAGTCGAACCACCTCCCCTTGATATTCAACGGCATTACCATCGCCAAATTCCCCACCGTCAACATCCTGCCGGGGGTCATCATTGACCAGAAACTTAACTGGACCAGCCGCATAAATACTGTGGCGCCAAGAGCGGGTCAGAGGCTGTGTATTCTGCAGCAAGTGTCTCACCTCCTGACTCCCAAAAGCCTTTCCGCCATCTACAAGTCACAAGTCAGGAGTGTGATGGAATACTCTCCACTTGCCTGAATGTGTACAGCTCCAACAACACAAGAAGCTCGACAATATCCATTACATAAGAAAATAAGAAATAGGAGGAGTAGGTCATACGGCCCCTCGAGCCTGTTCCACCATTTAATACGATCATGGCTGATCCGATCATGGACTCAGGTCCACTTTCCTGCCCGCTCTCCATAACCCCTTATTCCCTTATCGTTTAAGAAACTGTCTATTTCTGTCTTAAATTTATTCAATGTCCCAGCTTCCACAACTCTCTGAGGCAGCGAGTTCCACAGATCCACAACCCTCAGAAGAAATTTCTCCTCATCTCGGTTTTAAATGGGCGGCCCCTTATTCTAAGATTATGTTCTCTAGTTCTAGTCTCCCCTATCAGCGGAAACATCCTCTCTGCATCCACCCAGGCAAGCCCCCGATAGAGAATTCAAACAGGCTGCAAAGTTGAGAAAACACAGACCCATATCTACATGAGAATGAGCACATTGCATTAAGTCATCAATCAACTTGACATTTCAGGACTTTTGGCAGCGAGCCAATTAGGGGTTAACAACATATCAATTAAGCCAATAAGGTCAAAGGAGGAGAGTTCATTTCTGTAAATTGATCCAGGATAAGAACAGCCATTTTTGCCATGTGTTCTCAGAAGGACAAAGGGTTGGCAATCAGCCAGAGCTTGTTGCTACTGCTAGAATAAAATTACTTTAAATCTACTACCGGAGTTCGCCACTCATTGAAAATTAAGAGATCTAACACCCCTTCATAATCTTATACGTTTCGATAAGGTCACCTCTCATTCTTCTGACTGACAAAGCAACCTGCTTGATTGGAACCCCACCCATCACCTTCAACATTCATTCCCTCCATCACAGGTGCCCTGTGGCTGCAGTGTGTACCATCTATAGGGTCCACTGCAGCATCTCGGCAGCACCTCCCAAACCCATGACTCTACCACCTAGAAGGACAACGGCAGCAGGTGCACGGGAACACCATCATCTGAAAGTTCCCCTCCAAGTTACACACCATCCTGACTTGGGAATATTACATAAGATTAAATATATCGCCGTTCCTTCATCATCACTGGGTCAAAATCCTGGAACTCCCTTCCCTACAGCACTGTGGGAGTACCTTCACCACAAGGACTGCAGCGGTTCAAGGCAGCGGCTCACCATCATCTTCTTAAGGGCAATTAGGGATGGGCAATCAATGCTGGCCTTGCCAACAACGCCCACATCCCAGAACAAAGATTTTAAAAATACTTGCCTTAGAGGCAGTGCAACGAAAGTTCACTAGCTTGATTCTTAGGATGAAAGGGTTGTCCTATAAGGAGATATAGCATAGACTGGGCCTATACTCTCGAAAGTTTAGAAGAATGAGAGATGATCTGAGGGGTTGATTTCCCTGGCTGAAGAGTTTAGAATTAGGGAGATAATCTCAAGATAAGGGGTCAGCCATTTAAGACTGAGACGAAGAGGAATGTCTTCACTCAGGGGTTTTGAATCTTTGGAATTCTCAACCCCAAAGGTGCAGAATCATTGAGTGTATTCAAGGTTCAGAGAGATAAATTTTTGGACTCTAGGGGAATCAAAGGATATGGTGATTGGGTGGGAAAGTGGAGTTGAGGGAGAAGATCAGCCATGATCTTCTTAAATGGCAGAGCTGGCTCGGGGGGCCATATGTTCTGTGTACTAGTTATACATAGGATATAGGGATATCACACCTACACACTAGTTACATATTGGCTATCAGTGAGTTACTGTATTACTAATGGGATTCTGAGTGAGTTACTGGGTAATGATGGGAATCTGAGTGTTACCAGAATTACTTAGAATTATATAGAATTTACAACACCACACCAGGCTATTCGGCATCAAAATTCCTCCCACCTCTAGTTTCCCCTCTGCGAAAACCTCTCCCACCTACGGTTGGGTTTTTTTCTTCCCCGCCCTCGGTTTCCCTCCTTCGCCTGCTGACAGTTGACCTCCTGGCTCTCTGAACTTCTGCTGGGGGCAAAAAGATAATCAGCTGCAGGGGACCCAACCTTTATAAAAAGGTAAATGCAATTAACATTTGCAGATGTTACACGATCAGCCATCCAGGGATACCCCCAGCCAGCGTTAGCCATCCAACCAGAACCAGAAGGTCTGGCTGGAAACCAGATCTGGCTGGCTATATATGGCAGTAGCTGGTCTCCAGGACTGCTCAGTGTGCTGCTCTCTGACATTCCTCCCCCCTCCTCAGTAATGCAGGCCCCTGCCCTGTGCTGACCCGCTGGATTCTCCAACCCTCCCCCCTTCAGCGCTCGAATAACGGGAAAGTCGCCACTTCAATTAAAGTCAGCAAAATGTTCGCGCCTCTGGCCAACAACTCCGAGCGGGCGGCGGGATCCTGCCCCCCGCCGAATTATGCCAGGTTCAGGTGCAAAACCGGGGCCTGTGTTACCCGGGAAACGGAGCGGTGCTGACCCGCAGCTCCTCTTACTCTCAGGCTAATTGTGGAAACTTCATCCCAAATCCCATTTAAAACACACACAATTCTCCATTCCCACAAATGCTCAACATAGTTTTACATGCCGTTATCGCCCGAAGGCGGGTGCCACTAACTCGTTGACTTACCCCCTTTTTTTTTACCCCCCTGACTTTACTCGTTCCCACCGTTGGGTTTGCGATGACGCACTGAGCGGACCGGCCGAATCCAACTGGAATGGATTGGATTCCGCAGGGCAGGTGGCATCGAGCGGAGCCGGATTCCTGGACCGGACTGCTTCCCAGTTCAATCAAGATCTGGCTTTCCCCCAATATAACCCTGGGCAGCATCCATTCCCACCAACTGTCCTCCTTTCCTCCCTTGGGCTGTGGCGGCAAATCCTAGATTCATCGTTCTCCTTTGGGGTTTTTATTCTCTCTCTGTCTCTCTTGGAAAGGGAGAGAAGCAGAAATAAAAATAACTCTGCGGCCATTGAGCCTTCCCAGCATCCACATCGCCCCAGAAAGCCCCCTATTAAAATTATGGGAGCTTGCCCCAGCTCCAGCTCACACAAAATCACCACAGTCGGAATGGCACTCCTACCCACAGCCAGGGAGGCTTGGTGGAGATGGAAAATCAAAGAGAAAAGAGAGAGGAGAAATACCATGAGATAAACGGAAAAAGAGCGAGAGAAATAATGAGAACATCATGAACAGGCACAGAAAATTAAAATGTCATGAACAAGTACAGAAAATAATCAAAAAGATTACTGGCATGCTGGCTTTTATATTTAGAGAATTAGAATACAAGGGGTAGAAGCTATGCTGTCGCTATACAAAACCCTGGTTAGGCCACCCCTGGAGTATGGGAGCAGTTCTAGGCACCACACCTTAGGAAGGATATATTGGCCTTGGGAGGAGTGCAGTGTAGCTTTACCAGAATGATACCCGGACTTCAAGGATTAAGTTATGAGGAGAGATTACACAAATTAGGGTTGTATTTACTAGAATTTAGAAGGTTAAGGAGCGATCTGATCGAAGTTTTCACGATATTAAGGGGAACAGATAGAGTAGATAGAGAGAAACTATTTCTGCTGGTTAGGGATTCTAGGGCTAGCGGGTATAGTCTAAAAATTAGAGCCAGACTTTTCAAGAGTGGAATTAGGAAACACTTCTACATAGAAAGGGTGGTAGAAGTTTGGAACGCTCTTCTGCAAAAGGCAATTGATGCTAGTTCAATTGTTAATTTTAAATCGGAGATTGTTAGCTTTCTGTTAACCAAAGGTATTAAGGGATATGGGCCAATGGTGGGTATATGGAGTTAGGTCACAGATCAGCAATGATCTCATTGAATGGCAGAGCAGGTTCGAGGGGCAGAATGGACTACTCCTGTTCCTATGAGAATGAAGAAAAGGAAGGAGAAAGAACAGGTTGAAAGAAAGAAAAGATGATCTCACGTGAATAGGGAACTTTATATAAAGGATGAGATTAAAGGAAAAAACTGCTGATTCACTTACCCACTCACTTGCCCTTGATGCCCTTGTTCCCAGAAAATCAATCATAGTCTCCCACCTCTGTCGCTTCCCGGTATAGCCCCCATGTTTGCTCCCTCAAGTTGGAGGGGTGCAAACTCAAAAGTACCTGATTTCTCTACTAGCCTAGTCATTAATCGGCAGATCTGTTTTGATTATATCAAGCAATATTATAATAAAAGCAGAAAATACTGGAAACACTCATTAGGTTAGGCAGCATCTGTGGAAAGAGAGAAAAAGAGTCAAAATTTCAGGTTGATGATCTTTCTTCAGAACTGGCAACAAGCAATACTGTGCTTTGTGTTTCTCGGCCGAACAACCTATTACTCCAGGATCATCCAGAAATTCCTGGAAGGCAAGGACATCCCCAGGCTTCTACCTTTTTTGTTTTAATTACTTTAGTTTAAGTAACTTGCTATGTCTTACCACTTCTGTATATTTCTCTATTTGTAATTAAATTTAACTAGTAGTTTTAACCAATGCATATTGGTCTGATGGAGTGATATTTAGCACCTTTTTAGAGTGGACAGGTGAACATGGTGCGCAACCCATGTGATCGCTGGTGGCCAATCACAATAAAAGGGTCTCAAACACAACGGAAGGTGAAATTCAATTTTGACAGGGGTGCAAAACGGGCGGTAACGGAGCAGCCACCTGTTATACACCCCGCTCGATTGAAGTCAATGGAAAGCAAAATCAGGTGGAGTATATAATGGATGACTGATCCACTACTGCCCATTTTATGCCCCCGCTGACATGGTTCATATGAAATTTGCACTTATGCATATCAGTTTTTATCTGTGAACAAAAGTACACAAACTGCAACAGTGTTCTCCTCAATTGAGATTAAATCAGTTACAAATATTTGCTTCTTTCATGTAGTTTGGAATACAATAACTGTGTTAGCTGCTTATATAACTAGATACTTTTCTTTTCCACTATTGTGGTACAGGTATAGTGATTTGATCTATTTTTCCATTTGGAATGAGTTAATCAAACCACCAACAGTACGCTCTATCCTTCATAGTAACATGTTTTGGATAAGATTAAAATAAAAACTGCATTAACCTGATACTCCAGTGTTTAATTACTGTCGAAAGCATTATTATATGTCAACTTAAGATTTATCTATTGAGCACATGGCTCTCATAGGAATTTTGGACAGATCTGTTTCAATGCACACGTTAAGTTAGAGGAAGTGGTATTTCTCTTATCTGTCATCTTTGTATTGCTGTCTCTCTGTCTCTCTCCTCTTCTACTTTTGTGTCTTTCCCTCCTCTATTGCCTCTTTGTAACTTTCTCATTGTTATCATTCTCTTTTTCACTGTTTATCTTTTGTTTTTTTCTCTTCTTTCGGTTGGGTGCTAGGTGGGTGTCACGGTGTAGCGGAGAAGGAAGCTGCCAAAGTCTCTGATCCTCAAGCCCCTGTGTGTTGCCCTCTACGCTGCTGTCCTGCCCTGCACTCAGCTTCACCTGCTGCACTCCACCTTTCCCTTTACCTCCTTGCCACACCCCATCTGCTACACTATTCATCATCCCTTACCTACTGACTTTTCCCCACTCTATCCTCTCAATCCCACTCGCCTATCAACCTCCACTCTTCCCTTCCCCCCATCCCTCTCTTTACCACTAACCTAAGCTCTTGTAACTGATTTAATCCGAATATCCCATTCATCCATCTGTCCTGATCTCCCACAGCACAACACATTTCCCTTTTATGAACTTCCTTCTCCTTGCATCTTCCCTGTGTAGTTCAAGTCCCCTTAACTCACTCTCCTATCTCCTCGATACCTCCATTGCCTATCTCCCCATGGGCCCGATGAAAGCAGGTTTCAAAGAAAACCAGTATCACTCCACACCGCTACCTCCAACCCCCCGCCCCCGCTCCCGCCATACCATTCACTCCCCCCAAGGGCAGGTAACAAGGTGCCTGAACCTGTTTTCCTTCTCCCCTTTCTCATCCTTCCCATCAGTCTCCTGCAAAGCTTTGTTTGTTTTTAAAATTCAAATTGTTTAAAAGAAATCAAATTTTTTTTCTTTGTCTCTCTTTCTCTCTCAACCTCTTTCTCTCAACACCCCCACCCCTTTTCTCTCAACTGCCTCTTTACTCTGACTCTCAACCCTCTATATCTCTCTCACAATGATACTCTCATTCTCTAACTGGTCTCTTAACCCTCCCTCTCTTAATGCCCTTTTCTTACTCTTTCAACCTCCTACTTTCTCTATCTCTCAACTGACTCTCTTTCAATCTCTTCTCTTTAACCCCTCAATCTTCATCTCACACTCTCAATCCTTTCTCTCTGTCTCAAATCCCTTTATTTTCTCTCTCAAACCCTCCTCTCTCACCCCTCCCCCAACCCACTCTCAACTCCCCATCTCTCACCCAACTCTCGCTCAGTCTTTTCTCTCTACCCCCTATTTTAACCTCTCCCTTTCCAATTGTTTCTCTCTCAACCATTTCTCTCTTCCTCCCTTTTCTCCCTCAACTCCATTCTCTCTCTCTCTCTCTCAATCCCTCTCTCTTTTTCCCCCTTCTGCATTTACTTCCTATCTGTTTTCTTCAAAAAGGCTGTTTCATTTCAAAGTTCAACTTTTGTTTAATTGAATATTACCATCAACTGGGATGGAAATTTGTTTTGGCTCATTTTCAGGCCTGAAATAGGTGGCGCACTGGGAGCATGTGCCAGACACTGGAGCCCCGAAGCTGAAATTGGGCCTCGGGCTTCATCAGCAATTTTCCAGTGAGCTACAGGCACCAATTGAATGTCCAGAGGCAGCTTGCTGGTTCCACAAGGACGAAGTTGGCAGTGGCCCTCAGGTAGGTCCTGGGGTGGGGGGGGAGGAGGCGATTGGATTGGAGGGATGGAAGGGAGGGGGGGGGCGATTTGGAAGGAGCGGAGGGTGGAGACAAATTAGAGGGGGCCAGTGACGGTCTTCGCGACTCCTCGGGAGGAGCTCTCCTGCTCCTTCCGGCTCCAAATTAAGTGTTTTTTAAACTTACCTTTTCAGTGGCGGCCTCCAGTGATCTCTTTAAGGACCATTGGTAAAGCCACATGTAGGCCTGATTATCCTGAATGCAGCAGGCCCAGTGTCAGCTGTTTTCAGGGCAGCCCAATTTCAGGAAGGGGGCCTCAAACAGGTATTAGGACAACTTTTTGCATATGCAAGGAGCATAAAGCATGTTTCAGGCACGAGCCCTGGATGCCTATGCTGGAGCCTTAACGAATATGTCAAGCAGTATGCTTTCGGTGCAGAATGTATGTGCGCACTCCGCCCGTCATATTGGATGCTTAGTCGGCCATTTTACACTTGTGAAAGGAGCAGGTGCCAATGGATTTTTGGCCACTGAGTTGGATTTTCCTTTGTCTGGTGGTCAGTTTTCAGACGTACCCAAGATGGCTAATGAAGAAAAATTGAGGATTTAAGGACCATGACCACAGAAATTTTCTTGGAGCATCATTGGGGGCAGACATCTTTGTCCGCAGTATCCCACCCTGCAATATGTAAAAGTTGGCTGGTGGGCAAGGTTTGCTGCACGGCCGCATTTTGCTTCATTTCTGTTCTGAATCCGCTGGTGGTAGAGACCTCATAAAGGGAAGAGGGGGGAGCTTGCAGCAGGTTAGTGATGCTACATTACTGAGAGTTATAAGGACCAGGAAAAAAAGATTATATTAGTACAATCAGCACCGTTTATAGGGGGCGATTTGCCCGCTATAAGCGGTGGATGGTTAAACCATAATAGATTGCACTGTAAATCTAGTGTTAAGCCTCCTCATTTCATTTCCGTAATGAATGGCTTTGTCAAAGCAATGACTGGAGTGACTGGCCTTTCCAATTTTCACTACATTTCCAGTTCCTGGTCTCCACAATACAGCACCTCTGTACCCCTGCAGCACCACTCAGTTGCTCTCACAGATTGAAGCTAGCTAAAATATTCTCGACAGCAACAGCTGTGGAATTCTTTTCAAGGCTGAACTCAAACAACATTCAGATGCTAAGGATTAAACGATAGCCTGTGAATTCATGGGCCATTTTGATTTTGTCTTTCTCCTTCCCTCTTCACGGCTCTATTTTGATACCTTTGATGAAGGGAAGCCTTGTTGAAATTCATTTTGTTCCCAGCTGGAACCCAGTTACCAAGACAAATGGCCAACTCACAAATACTGCAGTTAAAGGGTATGCTTGCCATTGGCACTTTACATGCTTAAGTCGGTAAATAAAGGTGATTAACAACATCAATGTTTATTGAAGAACCTATTTAACAGCTAAATCTTAATAAAACACTGGTTAGGCCTCAGCTGGAGCATTGTGTCCAATAGGCCATGAGAAGGTTCTGAGGAGATTTACTAGAATGGTACCAGGGCTGAGGGACTACAGTTATGTGGAGAGGCTAGAGAAGCTGGGATTGTTCTCCTTAGAGAAGGAGGTTAAGGGGAGATTTAATAGAGGTGTACAAAATTATGTTTGGTTTTGATAGAGTAAATAAGGAGAAACTGTTTCCACTGGCAGGAGTGTCAGTAACCAGAGGACGTAGATGTAAGGTAATTGGCAAAAGAACCAGTGGCAAGATGAGGCGTTTTTTTTACTCAGCGAGTTGTTATGATCTGGAATGCATTGTCTTAAAAGGTGGTGGAAGCAGATTCAATAGTAACTTCAAAAAGGGATTTGAAAACAAAAAAAAAATTAGGGCTATGTAGTAAGAGCAGGGAAGTGGGACTAATTGGATAGCTCTTTTAAAGAGCCAGCACGGACACATTGGGCCGAATGGCCTCCTTCTGTGCTGTATGATTCTATGATTGAACTGCCCAAAATAGCCAGTGCACTTAATATATTATAAGCAGTGCCTTTTTAATTGGCAAATGGTATTTGCCTGATATAGAGAGCTGCCTGTGATATGGGTGCATGTGGTGCCTGCATGTGGTGAGGACTTTATTGCTTAATTTTTTTTTTAAGTTTCCTTAAGGTTTTTAAAACAACACAAGACAAAGTAACTATGTCCCAGCTACAGCTAATTAAAACCAATGTTTTATATTCACATTAATCTATCAAATAGATTAATGTGAACAAAGAAATGGCAGACCAATTGAACAAGTACTTTGGTTCGGTATTCACTAAGGAGGACACAAACAACCTTCCTGATATAAAAGGGGTCAGAGGGTCTAGTAAGGAGGAGGAACTGAGGGAAATCCTTATTAGTCGGGAAATTGTGTTGGGGAAATTGATGGAATTGAAGGCCGATAAATCCCCAGGGCCTGATGGACTGCATCCTAGAGTACTTAAGGAGGTGGCCTTGGAAATAGCGGATGCATTGACAGTCATTTTCCAACATTCCATTGACTTTGGATCAGTTCCTATCGAGTGGAGGGTAGCCAATGTAACCCCACTTTTTAAAAAAGGAGGGAGAGAGAAAACAGAGAATTATAGACCGGTCAACCTGACCTCAGTAGTGGGTAAAATGATGGAATCAATTATTAAGGATGTCATAGCAGCGCATTTGGAAAGAGGTGACATGATAGGTCCAAGTCAGCATGGATTTGTGAAAGGGAAATCATGCTTGACAAATCTTCTGGAATTTTTTGAGGATATTTCCAGTAGAGTGGACAAGGGAGAACCAGTTGATGTGGTATATTTGGACTTTCAGAAGGCTTTCGACAAGGTCCCACACAAGAGATTAATGTGCAAAGTTAAAGCACATGGGATTGGAGGTAGTGTGCTGACATGGATTGAGAACTGGTTGTCAGACATGAAGCAAAGAGTAGGAGTAAATGGGGACTTTTCAGAATGGCAGGCAGTGACTAGTGGGGTACCGCAAGGTTCTGTGCTGGGGCCTCAGCTGTTTACACTGTACATTAATGATTTAGACGAGGGGATTAAATGTAGTATCTCCAAATTTGCAGATGACACATAGTTGGGTGGCAGTGTGAGCTGCGAGGAGGATGCTATGAGGCTGTAGAGTGACTTGGATAGGTTAGGTGAGTGGGCAAATGCATGGCAGATGAAGTATAATGTGGATAAATGTGAGGTTATCCACTTTGGTGGTAAAAACAGAGAGACAGACTATTATCTGAATGGTGACAGATTAGGAAAAGGAGAGGTGCAACGAGACCTGGGTGTCATGGTACATCAGTCATTGAAGGTAGGCATGCAGGTACAGCAGGCGGTTAAGAAAGCAAATGGCGTGTTGGCCTTCATAGCGAGGGGATTTGAGTACAGGGGCAGGGAGGTGTTACTACAGTTGTACAGGGCTTTGGTGAGGCCACACCTGGAGTATTGTGCACAGTTTTGGTCTCCTAACTTGAGGAAGGACATTCTTGCTATTGAGGTAGTGCAGCGAAGATTCACCAGACTGATTCCCGGGATGGTGGGACTGACCTATCAAGAAAGATTGGATCAACTGGGCTTCTTTCACTGGAGTTCAGAAGAATGAGAGGGGACCTCATAGAAACGTTTAAAATTCTGACGGGTTTAGACAAGTTGGATGCAGGAAGAATGTTCCCAATGTTGGGGAAGTCCAGAACCAGTGGTCACAGTCCAAAGATAAGGGGTAAGCCATTTAGGACCGAGATGAGGAGAAACTTCTTCACCCAGGGAGTGGTGAACTTGTGGAATTCTCTACCACAGAAAGTAGTTGAGGCCAATTCACTAAATATATTCAAAAGGGAGTTAGATGAAGTCCTTACTACTAGGGGGATCAAGGGGTATGGCGAGAAAGCAGGAAGGGGGTACTGAATTTGCATGTTCAGCCATGAACTCATTGAATGGCGGTGCAGGCTAGAAGGGCTGAATGGCCTACTCCTGCACCTATTTTCTATGTTTTTATGTTTCTATATCATTTGAAAATAGTGTAAACTGAAATGTTCCTGATTGAGGCATAGCAAAGCTTTGCTTCTATCATATGCATAATTTGTGATTAAAGCACAACTGGACAATGTTGTCTATGTTACAGTTGCAGAGTTACACAATGTACAGTAGGGATAGTACAAGACTGTGTTTCAGATTTTGCAGTCAGCGATGAAGGGACGGCGCTCGCCACTGACCTTGAAGAAAGCTACCCACAAAAATTTAGCGGGCTCTGTAGCATCGATTTTCGCTTTTCCAATGTGACTTTCCATCTGGTGCCATCTATAGGGGATCTGTGGTGTCCAGCAACAGTGATGTTATAAGCATGCTGAGCAGCCAATCACATTGAAGAATTCTCACAGATAGCAAACCAAGAAGTAAAAAGAAGGTTTTATAATTCACATTTCAATAATTTTACAGGAAGTGAAATAAAGATTGGGACATGCACATTGGATTAAGGTAGAAGCTAAAATTTCATCAACAAACTTAAAAAAAATAAAATTAAAATTAATTTTTACTATTTTCAAAATCTATGGAAATTTTATCATGGAATCATTAAGTGACACTCCACAATAATAAAATGCATTTTTTTCAGGACTAGAGAGGTTGTTCAGTCGTAATTATGACTTTGTACGCCATTAAAAATTCAGTTACACCTCATTCAACAAGACTTAACTTATTCGAGGGATTTTACAGTGAGAATAGTGCGTAAAAAATTGAAGTTCACGTCAAATTTCTAATTGATTCCATCTGTGAGACTGCAATAGCGCACCTTGTGGAGGAGCAGCGTATTACTGACAGCAACTTCAGGATTTCCGTGTTTAACTGCGCATGTGCAGACTCCAGAAATTGTTGTCCGTTTTACAGAGTATGGCGAATTATGACAGTTTCGCCATCATTATAACTGAAAATTCCGGACGATTGAATCTACAAACAGCACAACACTACTGTTTGCAGTACTATGAAAGTTCTTTAAAACTATAAACAGTTTACAATAAAATAGCAGTTTTCAACATCACAATTGGTTGTGATGTTCCTCAAGGTTCAGTTCTGTTCACTGTGCATATCAATGATTTGGATATAGGCCTAGAATGAGTCATGACAAAATGCACAGACGATAACCAAATAGAAGATATACTTAATTCATTAGAAGACCAAGGGAAACTGCAAAGGGATATTGATAAGATGAGGGAATGGTCTAAAAAGTGAGAGATGGAATTCAGTAAGTGTGAGATGATGCAGTTTGGTTAAAAAAACAGCAGCAATTATATTCTGAATGTAGGTCGGCTCAGTAAAGTGGAAGAGCAGACGGACTTGAGGGTACAAGTTCACAGCAAGTTAAAAGGCTATGAATAAAGCTAATAGAATTCTAGGTTTTATCTCAAAAGGTATATAATATAAAAGCCAAGAGGTAATGATGAGCCTATATAAAACCTTAATAAGTCCTCAGTTAGAGTATTGAGTGCAACATTGGGTTCTGGACTGTAGGAAGGATATTGAGATGTTACAAAGGATACAACACAGATTCACTAGGTTGCTGTAAGGTATGAGGAAATACAAGTATGAAGAAAGACTTGACAAATTGGATCTTTTTTTATTAGAGCAATGCAGATTATGGGGTGATATAATAGAATTGTTTAAAACGATGAAATGGTGGTACAGGTTAGATAGAAGCAGACTGTTTTCAGTAGTTGAAAGGTCAAGCAATACACTGAGTGGTGAGGCTGTGAAATTCACTTCCAGGGCTAGTGGTTGAGTCAGAAACTCTGCCAACATTCAAAATTAGATTGGCAAGGTGGATGAAGGAAAAAGAATTGAATGAATACGGGAAGAGGGTAGGCAAATGACTAGAACTATTTGCTCACAGTGGGTAAATGCCGACATGGACTTGTTGGGCCGAATGATCTGTTTTCGTGTTGTAACTTCTATGTATAATTGCACATGTTTAAGTCAATCGACAGTTGCAGAAGTATTATGATAATTAAAGAACCAAAGGCTAGGCAGTTAGGATTTAGAAAGTGGTTATTAGTGATTTGTAGGAGAATTTTTCCAGGATGGACACAGAAGGAAGTAGGGTTAGAAGGTGTGTGATGGGGGATAAACAAGGAATTGATAGAGACAATGGGAGTAGAGAACCCACGGGAGATGGCAAGGTGAAGGGGTGGCTGTGAATATAGGTAGGATAATTTATAAGGAGGGAGAGGCTTAGGGAGGAGAGAGAGAAAGGCAGTGAATGAAGAGAAGGGAGGGCTCAGTGAATTGAGATGTCGATTGAAATCAGCGAGAATGAAGAACCGAGACCGTGTCAATATTTAAAAATAGGTTAGAAAGGTGGTTGAAGTAAAGGAGTATAAAGGAATATGGGAACAGGGAAGGTACATTAGATTAGAACTTCAGCTTGTGTGGAGAATATATCGATTGGTATTCAAGGTGGCTCCTGGGCTGACAGCTCCTTAGAGAACTCCTTTGTTGTGCAGCTCTATCCTTGGCTATCCGTGCCATCCTTTGCCCTTTCTCCCCCAGTTTCCTCCCTTGCACTGTTTAAGTTCCCCTGGCTCTAATAGTGGGCACATTTTAGCCCTAACTACTAGTAAATTGTTACCTGGACCATCTCCTGACCATGGCTGCTCTATGTTTCTCTCAGTGAGCTTTGCTCAAATTTGGCTTCCAAGTTCCTGGACTTCTTTGTTTATCAAGACTATTCTTCATCACTGGACTACACTGTGAAATTCCGCCGAGTCTCTGACCTGCTTAAGTTTTAAGGGAACTTTGTCTAGCCTACAACCAACCTATTCCCCACTACTGCTGCTATCTGCTGAGCTTATTACTGTCCTACTGGGTTTTCAGCTTCAGTTCGTCAGGTACCTGGTCAAAAATTCACTCTCCTGGAATGAAGTCCATTTCTCCACTGCCTCTGGATCTTATGGTGACCTCCAACTTCTTCACCGTTTTTCTGCCCCACGATCGATCTTGCACACCTCCTGGCACTTCATTCCCATGGAAATACCTCCAGCAGTGTGTACTCCAATAACTCTACCCTTCAAATAGCTTCTGGACTCACTCATCCTCCACACCTGGTCTGAACCTGGTCACCAGTTTTGGCAGTGCTCCAATCTGATTCCATCCTATCTATATCAACTTTATCCCACCACGGGACCTCTGACATTAACTCTGGAGTCCATCCTATTGCCTCCTATCAGGACATATCTATCCTAACCTTTCTATGTAACCAGGCCTATGTAACTTGAGTTTCCCTATGACCAATCGCGTACGTGTTTTGGCTGTCACTCCGGATCCAAGCCCATCACTTCTATTTCTGCTTTTTTTCTTCCACCTTTTCCTTCCACAGTGCAGCACTCCCTCAGTACTGCACTAGAGTGTCAGTCTAGATTTTTGTACTCAAGTCTCTGGAGTGGGAATTGAACCCATAATTGCGCTTATCAAAGTCACAAATGACATTGTATGTGACTGTGAGAGTCGTAAACTATCCTTCCTCCTCCTTCTCGACTTGTCTGCATCCTTTGCCACAGTTGACCACACCATCCTCCGCAAACGCCTCACTTTCACCATCCAGCTGAGTGGGACTGCACTCACCTGGTTCCATTCATATCTCTCCAGTACTAGCCAGAGAATCACTTGCAATAGTTTATTTTCCCACTCCCGCACTGTTACCTCTGGAGTCCCCCACAAATCTATCCTTGGCCTCCTCCTATTTCTCAATTACATGCTGCCCCTCGGTGACATCATCCGAAAACATAATGTCAGGTCCACATGTACGCTGACAACACCCAGCTCCACCTCACCACCACCTCTCTAGACTACTCCACTGTCTCTAATTTGTCACACTGCTCATTTTGAAAGAAAATACTTGATGAATTAAAAAGTCTCCATTCTGTATTTCATCCAGTACTGGATGAACAGAAATTTCGTACAACTAATTATTGGGAAAAGCAAATCCATTAACAAACTCCATTCCCTAGCCACCGACTCCATTCTTCTCCCGAGCAACTGTCTGAGGCTGATCCAGACCCTTTGCAACCTGGGTTTTGTATTTGACCCTGAGATGAGCTTCCGATCACATATCCGTCCACCAACAAGACCGTTTACTTCCACCTTCTTAACATTGCCTGACTTCGCTACTGCCTCAACTCATCTGATACTGAAATCTTAACATATGCCTTTGTTAGCTCTAGACTTAACTATCCCAATGCACCCCTGGCCAGCCACCCACATTCCACCCTACATAAAGTTGAGCTCATCAAAAAACACTGCTGCCCATGTCTTAGCTCGCACCAAGTCCCGTTCACCCAGCACCCCTGTGCTCCATGACCTACACTGGCTCCCAGTCTGGCAAGGCCTCAGTTTTAAAATTCTCATCCTTGTTTTCAAATCACCTCCATGGCCTCGCCCCTCCTTATCTCTGTAACCTCCTCCAGCCCTACAACTCCCCGAGATGTCTGTGCTCCTCTGATTCTGGCCTCTTGTGCATCCCCTATTTTAATTGCTCCACCATTGGCGACCATGCCTTCAGCTGTCAAGGCTCTAAGCTCTGGAATTCCCTCCCTAAACCTCTCCGCCTATTTACCAATGTTTCCTGTAATTTATTTTTTGCGCACAGGCCCTTTAATTGGCCGCACAGCTTAGTGGGAATATTGCTCTCTCCCTTTCTTTCCTCCTTTAAGACGCTCCTTTAAACTTACCTTTTTGATCAAGCTTTTGCTCATCTGTCCTAATATCTCCTTATGTGGCTCGGTGTCAAATTATGTTTAATAACGCTCCTGTGAAATGCCTCGGGACATTTTACTACATTAAAGGCGCTATCTAAATGCGAGTTGTTTTTGTTGGTCAGGCCGAATGGTCTGTTTCCATAAGAACATAAGAAATAGGAACAGGAATAGGCCATACAGCCCCTCGAGCCTGCTCCGCCATTCAATAAGATCATGGCTGATCTGATCATGGACTCAGCTCCACTTCCCCGCCCGCTCCCTATAACCCCTTATTCCCTTATCATTTAAGAAACTGTCTATTTCTGTCTTAAATTTATTCAATGTCCCAGCTTCCACAGCTCTCTGAGGCAGTGGATTCCACAGATTTACAACCCCCTGAGAGAAGAAATTTCTCCTCATCTCTGTTTTAAATGGGCGGCCCCTTATTTGAAGATTATGCCTCCTAGTTCTATTCTCCCTCATCAGTGGAAACATCCTCTCTGCATTCACCTTGTCAAGCCCCCTCATAATCTTATACGTTTCGATAAGATCACCTCTCATTCTTCTGAATTCCAATGAGTAGAGGCCCAACCTACTCAACCTTTCCTCATGTCAACCCCCTCATCTCTGGAATCAACCTGGTGAACCTTCTCTGAACTGCCTCCAAAGCAAGTACAGGCAACTCTCGATTATCCACACACGGATGCAACGGGAAACCGTTGTAACGGCATTTAAAATTCCGTGTGTGTGACGTCACTTTGAAACTCTGATGTTCCTTTCGAATGTTGCCTGTTGAACCTTGCTTTTAAGCGCTTTGCCTTGCCTCAGCTCCCGCTGTTGCTCGCACGCAGATCCACTGCCTATCATAATTCATTAAAATGCCATGAACAGTTACAAGAAGTAATCAACGAGCCTAATGGTCTTTAGATCTAGAGGACTAGAATTCAAGGATTAGAAGATACGCTACAGCTATTGGTTAGAGCACACCTGCAGTACTGTAAGCATTAACTGTAATGTCAACTCGCTCTAACGGAGAAATCGTTTACCCGGCATAGCCCAATCCCCGAGGACCCGGATAATCGAGAGTTGCCTGTATATCCTTTCGAAAATATGGAAACTAAAACTGTACGCAGTATTCCAGGTGTAGCCTCACCAATACCCTGTATAGCTGTAGCAAAACTTCCCTGCTTTTATTCTCCATCCCCTTTGCAATAAAAAGGATGGAGTATAAAAGCATGTTGTAATTTGTATGCAATTTCTGCATCTGTTTATCTATATAGTTCTAAAACAATTTAATTTATTCAGTATCAATGTTAATTAAAGGTCATGCGTTCTAGGATGTATAGACCGTTCATTCCCCAAAATGATAAAAGAACAAAAATGTAAGAAAAGTTATATTTTTCTAATATATAATAACAACAACTTGTATTTATATAGCACCTTTAATGTAGTAAAAAGTCCCAAGGCGCTTCACAGGAGTATTATGAGACAAAATGGACACCGAGCCACATAAGGAGAAATTAGGGCAAGTGACCAAAAGCTTGGTCAGAGGTAGGTTTTAAGGAACGTCTTAAAGGAGGAAAGAGAGGTAGACAAATATATGAAATAAAGTGACCTATTTGCAGGACAAATTTTGCATTCCTGCTATTTTGAGAAACAAAAGAAAACATCAGTGATTAAAGTGAAATTTATTAAGAAGGGATTCTCAGCCCTGGCCCTGTGAACCTGTGATCCCACTTGCAGGGATATTTATCTCATTCATTGGTACTTAAAATGTTAAAGTGTCTTCATGAGCAGTTGAATGCAACCATTGATTTTTCTTTAAGCTAGAATTCCCTTACATAAGCAATTCTTAATTAGTGTTTGGTGTGTGAAATGAAAAAATTTATTCATTACCATATTGATCAGAACAGAATGAACGCGACAAACAGAATGTACTAGATGCAGCAGGAAGTCTGCAGAAATACTGGACTGCCTCCACATTTTTTCACTTTTGAAGCCTATCCTACACATGGTCATGGGTTTTCCATAAGTCAGGACCAATTTGGAGGACAAATATAAGCAAGTTTACCCTTTGTAAGTTTATATTTGGATTTAGGCTGATAAGGCTCTGGCAAAGTTAACAAGGCATTAGTTACTGAGGAATAGTTCTGAATGATTCCTGTTATGCATTCTGAACCCTGTTCTGTACATTCCTTAATAAAAAAAATAAACACTATCAAATACTTATATTGCTCGTTTCACAGATATGGAGTATTTAATAATTTTGATTTTATTGCCAGTAATAAAACAAAAATAAAATGTCATAGATTATTGCATAGATTATACTGCCTCTTTTTGCATTTGCAGCTATGTTTCCTATTTTCTCGGCCCCAAATCTATTGGCCAAGCCACTTAGTGTGAGTCTGAAGCAAGAATAGTGAATAACTGTGCAAACCAGCAACAAAAACAAGAGTAGGCAGTCTGATCTAATTGAGGTGTTTTAAAATTATAAAAGAATTCGATAGACTAGATACAGAGAAGTTACTTCCTTCAGTTGGGGTCTCCAGAACAAGGGGCACAATTGTAAGATTAGAGCAAGGCCATCCAGGAGTGAAATCAAGAGCACTTTTTCTTACAAAGGTTAGTGAAGATATGGAATTCTCTCCCCCCAAAAGGCTGTGATGCTGGGTCAATTGAAATTTTCAAGATTGAAATCGACAGATTTTTAGTCGGTAAGGATATGAAAGAATATGGAACAAATAAATGGAGTGAGGTATAGATTAGCAATGATCCAATTGAATGGGGGAACAGACTCAATGGGCGGAATGGCCTACTCCTCTCAATGGGCCCAAGTTTCCACACGATAAAAAACGGGCGCCCCTCCGAGCTGGGCGCCCGTTTTTCGCGCTTAAAACGGCGCCGGAAAAAAAATGCGCGATTCTGGAGCGCCCTGCAGCTCCTTGTCTGTTTGGCACGGCGCCCAGGGGGGCGGAGCCTACACTCGCGCCGATTTTGTAAGTGGGAGGGGGCGGGTACCATTTAAATTAGTTTTTTTCCTGCCGGCAACGCTGCGCGTGCGCGTTGGAGCGTTCGCGCATGCTCAGTGTGAAGGAAACATTGGCACTCGGCCATTTTTGTAGTTCTTTGTAGCTGTTTAATTTTTGAACATTTTTTAATAAAAGCATATTGCCATCAGCACATCAGCACTGAGGCTTCTTGCAGCAGTGAGAAGGCTGCAGGAAGCCTCAGAAAGTTGAGGCAGCGGTTTCCCTCCCCCTCCCCGCCCGCCATCGGGAACAAACGGTTTTCTCCTCCTCCCCCCCCCCCCACCGCGGGTACGAACGGCTTTCTACTCCCCCCCCCCGCGGGAACGAATGGCTTTCTCCTCCCCCCCTCCCTCCCGCGGGAACAAACGGCTTTCTCCTCCCCCCGCCCCGCGGGAACGAACGGTTTTTCCTCCCCACCCCCCCCCCCCCCCCCCACTGCGGGAACGAACGCCTGAAGCATTCTCCCTGGCTGAAGCACTTTCACACAGGTAGGAAGATGGTTTATTTAATCTTTTCTTTGCTTATAAATGTTTATTCAGGTTGGATTTATTTGTATAATATTTGTATAAGTATAAATAAGGATTTATTATAGAATTTAATGACTTCCCTTCCCCCCCTCCCCCCCCCCCCCCCTCCTCGTTCTGGACGCCTAATTTGTAACCTGCGCCTGATTTTTTAATGTGTAGACAAGGTTTTTTCAGTTCTACAAAAATCTTCACTTGCTCCATTCTAAGTTAGTTTGGAGTACGTTTTCACTGTGGAAACTTTCAAATCAGGCATCGGTGGCCGGACACGCCCCCTTTTGAAGAAAAAATTCTGTTCCAAAGTGGAACTGTTCTAACTGACTAGAACTGCAGAAAAAAAATGTGGAGAATTGCGATTTCTAAGATAGTCCGTTCTCCACCAGTTGCTCTTAAAAATCAGGCGCAAATCATGTGGAAACCTGGGCCCATTATGTTTTTTCCAATTTAAAAGTTTTGAGAGTGCTTGTAATTGCTACTGAAGGTTCTGATGTCATGTTGCCTGCTGTTGCTTCCATCTGTGTCACACAAAAAAATGCATCCGTTTCCCCTGCCTATAAGTGTAAGCTAGTGGTTTTATGTACCTATATATGAAAGATTAGGATTTTGGTTTGATATCATATGATTAACGATTTTAGTTTCTTTTTACTTAATGAAATGGATAAAAGTTGTTGATTCCCAGGATACAATTTAATTAGTCAGGGTACAATTTAGCTGGCACTGTGGTTTAATTGTCTGCTGAAATGACAGGATGTGTAAGATTCATATCTCTTGACTTATTTTCACGGCCACATTGGGAAATGAGGTAGCCTTGAGATAAGAAGTGTGATGATAGGACAGGTTGCAAACAGTTGGCTACTGTTTAGAAGGAAATGCTTCCTTTCTGTGGTCATAGAATCATAGAAATTTACAGCACAGAAGGAGGCCATTCGACCCATCGTGTCCGTGCTGGCCCATAAAGAGCTATCCAGCCTAATCCCACTTTCCAGCTCTTGGTCCGTAGCCTTCAAGTGCATATCCAAGTACTTTTAAATGCTATGAGGGTTGCTGCCTGTACCACCCTTACAAGCAGTGAACTCCAGACCTCCACTGTATTTTATAGTCTCTTGAATACTCTTAGTTCAACTTAACTCTATTTATTTGGGAGACAGCCATGTGGAGCTTAAGATGCTATTCCTTCACAGACCCTCTCTCTCCATACAGCTCCCAATACTAGAGAGCATTATACATTGGCCCTGAAATTCCAACATCCCGGGTCCGTACAAAGTTTCTACGGACCCGGGAAGGCATCGGAAAAGCCGGGTTTCATCACGCAATGCGCATGCGCTGAAAACTGTCTTTTCCGATCTGTCAGGTTTCTGGCTTGACAGATCTCACGCATATCGGGAGCGAGGACACTTCCAGAGCAAGATTTCCGATATTTACAAATATCTTGCCCTGCAAATGTCCTTTAAAATCTTGCACCTGAAAAAGCAGGCGTATAGCCGCCTTTTACAGGCGCAAGTGTTTAAAAATACACAGAAACATTTTAAAATAAAGTTATAAAAACACATTTTATTTTTAAAAACCCTCCCCACTATAGTAAGTTTATTTTAAAGTTTAATTAAAAAAACTTTTAAAACAGTCGGGAAAATATTCTTTTTACAAGAACTTTAATTTAAATGAATGTTAAATATGTAGTTTATTTTCTATTTTTTATTGTTTATTGGGTGTTTGGGGGGAGGGGGTTCTCATTCATAGTAAGAGGAGTTCTGGACTTACGGAACTTCCATTACTATGAATGAGAAAATATACTAACCTGATTGGCTGCTGTCTCCAGCTCCCGGCCTGCGCACGTCCCCACGTGCACATGCTGCAGCACGCAGTCACGAGATGCCTCAGGCTTGGAAGTTCGACTGGCGCAGCAGCAACAAGTAAGTGCGCATCTTTTTTCCCTATTTCACTCATTTGCCCGCGGGAAGATCTCAATCAGAATTTCAGGCCCATTATCTTGTTATTCCTTTCCTTTCATACAAAACAATTAAAGTTAGCTACAATATAAACAGGTAGATAACTTCTTATCAATACATGTATTAAATAACTACAAGTTTAACAAACAACAAGAAAACTCTTGTCTTATTAATTATTTATCCAAGTGTTGCATGTTTCACACTTTGAAACATAGTTTTTTATACCATTGTTCAGTCCTGGCCAGTAAACGGATTCTCTGGTATGTTGAAGAGTGCTCTCGGCGCCAGTGTGAGCAGCATGAAGTCACTGACGAATGTCGGATCTCAGGGATTTTGGTATGACACAGCGATAGCCTTTGAAGTCTATGGCACCTTGTGTTGTGAGTTCGTCACGAATGATACTTAAAGGATTGATGGTGGATAGGCAATGGCAGACATTTAAATATGATATGGATGAACTACAACAATTGTACATCCCTGTGTGGTGTAAGAATAAAAAAGGGAAGGTGGCTCAACCGGGGCTAACAAGGGAAATTAGGGAAAGTGTTAAATCCAAGGAAGAGGCATATAAATTGACCAGAAAAAGCAGCAAACCTGAAGACTGGGAGAAATTTAGAATTCAGAAAAGGAGGACAAAGGGTTTAATTAGGAGCGGGAAAATAGAGTATGAGAGTAAGCTTGCAGGGAACATAAAAACTGACTGCAAAAGCTTCTATAGGTATGTGAAGAAAAAAAGATTAGTGAAGACTAATGTAGGTCCCTTGCAGTCAGAATCAGGGGAATTCATAATGGGGAACAAGGAAATGGCAGACCAATTGAACAAATACTTTGGTTCTGTCTTCACTAAGGAAGACAGGAATAACCTCTCGAAAATACGAGGTGACCGAGAGTCTAGCGAGAAGGGGGATCTGAGGGAAATCCTTATTAGTCAGGAAATGGTGTTGGGGAAATTGAGAGGACTGAAGGCCGATAAATCCCCAGGGCATGATAGTCTGCATCGCAGAGTAGCTAAGGAAGTGGCCCTAGAAATAGTAGATGCATTGGTGGTCATTTTCCAACATCCCATGGACTCTGGTTCAGTTTCTATGGATTGAAGGGTAGTTAATGTGACCCCACTTTTTAAAAAAGGAGAGAGAGAGAAAACAGGGAATTATAAACTGGTTAGCCTGACATCAGTGGTGGGGAAAATGCTGGAATCAATTATTAAAGATGTAATAGCAGCGCATTTGGAAAGTAGTGACAGGATTGGTCCAAGTCAGCATGGATTTATGAAAGGGAAATCATGCTTGACAAATCTAGAGTTTTTTGAGGATGTAACTAGTAGAGTGGATAAGGGAGAACCAGTGGATGTGGTGTATTTGGACTTTCAAAAGGCTTTTGACAAGGTCCCACACAAGAGATTAGTGTGCAAAATTAAGGCACATAGTATTGGGGGGAATGTATTGACGTGGATAGAGAACTGGTTGACAGACAGGAAGCAAAGAGTGAGAGTAAACGGGTGCTTTTCAGAATGGCAGGCAGTGACTAGTGGAATGCCGCAGGGTTCAGTGCTGGGATCCCAGCTATTTACTATATACATTAATGATTTAGACGAAGGAATTGAATGTAATATCTCCAAGTTTGCAGATGACACTAAGCTGGGTGGCAGTGTGAGCTGCGAGGAGGATGCTAGGAGGCTGCAGGGGAACATGGACAGGTTAGGTGAATGGGCAAATGCATGGCAGATGCAGTATAATGTGGATAAGTGTCAGGTTATCCACTTTGGTGGCAAAAACAGGAAGGTAGATTATTATCTGAATGGTGACAGATTAGTAAAAGGGGAGGTGCAACGAGACCTGGGTGTCATAGTACATCAAGGTAGGCATGCAGGTACAGCAGGCAGTAAAGAAAGCAAATGGCATGTTGGCCTTCATAGCGAGGGAATTTGAGTATAGGAGCAGGGAGGTCTTACTGCAGTTGTACAGGGCCTTGGTGAGACCATACCTTGAGTATTGTGTGCAGTTTTGGTCTCCTAATCTGAGGTAGGACATTCTTGCTATTGGGGGAGTGCAGCGAAGGTTCACCAGATTGAATCTCGGGATACCAGGACTGACATATGAAGAAAGACTGGATCGACTAGGCTTATATTCACTGGAATTTAGAAGAAAGAGAGGGGATCTCATGGAAACATATAAAATTCTGACGGGATTGGACAGGTTAGATGCAGGAAGAATGTTCCCGATGTTGGGGAAGTCCAGAACCAGGGGTCACAGTCTAAGGATAAGGGGTAAGCTATTTAGGACCGAGACGAGGAGAAATATCTTCACTCAGAGAATTGTGAACCTGTGGAATTCTCTACCACAGAAAGTTGTTGAGTCAGTTCATTGGATATATTCAAAAGGGAGTTAGATGTGGCCCTTACGGCTAAAGGGATCAAGAGGTATGGAGAGAAAGCAGGAATGGGGTACTGAGGGAATGATCAGCCATGATCATATTGAATGATGGTGCAGGCTCGAAAGGCCAAATGGCCTACTCCTGCACCTACTTTCTATGTTTCTATGTTTCTATGTATGCATGCGTTTTAGGCGGGCATTCACGTGTGATTTCTGGCCATCCTGTTGTGATTTGTTGTATGACCAGTTGTAGTGTGGAGTCACTTGCAGTTGCGCGTTGTATGGTAGTCAGTCCTTGTTTGGAGAGTGGGAGAAAGTCCACCATGTGGATGTATTCCACTACAATTTCTGTCGGTGATCTCTCCACATTTTCGAGAGGGTGTCTGCTAGGTACATTTCTTTTCCTGGTTGATACTTTATTTCGAAGTCATATTGGTTGAGTCGAATGAGCAGACATGTTAGTCACTTGGGTGCTGCAGATAACGGCTTGCGTCGTATAGCAAGGCTTATGGTCTGCCCATTGCTTGATCTTGCGACCGTATACATATTGATGGTTTGGTTCCATTCCGACGACTTGAGCAAGCAGCTCCTTTTCGATTTGAGAGTATCGCATTTCTGCTGGAGTGAGCGCTCGGCTCGCATATGCAATTGGTTGTCCCTGGACGAACTCAAGACCCTTGCTCGAAGCATCTCCTAGACTTCGGTTGCAAGTTTGAGATCAAAGTACCTGAGCACCGGAGAATCTATCACGCATTGTTTGATAGCTTCAAATGCTTTGTTTTCTTCTTCAGTCCTTTTCCAGACGGTGTCTTTATGAGTAAGCCGTCGCAGAGGCTCATTTAGGTCTGAAAGATCTGGCAAGAATTTTGAGAGGTACTTTGTCATGCCGACAAATCGTTGTACACCTGCGACATCCTGCGATTTCTGCATTTCGTTGATTACGACCACTTTGCTTGGGTCGGCTTTGAGTCCATCACTAGACAGGATGTATCCCATGTATTTCACTTGGGGGCTCTTGTATTAGTATTTATTGAAGTTTAGTTTGATGTTTCGCTCTCTGCATCTCTGCATGAATTTGCGTAAGTTTGCCTCATGATCATGATTGGCCTCTTTTAAGTGTCCAGTGATCAAGATATCAGCTGCAATCTTGTAAACTCCATCTAGACCCTCGAGGTTCTGGTCTAGCTTCTGCTGGAAGATTTCCGGGGCAGAACTGATGCCAAATGGCATTCTATTATATCAATATCATCCGCATGGAGTCTGGAAGGTCGTGAGGTAGGACGACTCTGTGTCTAGTTCACATAGCAAGAAACCTTCCTTGCAGTCTGCTTTAGTGAAGACCTTTACATTTGACATCTGTGGCAAGATATCATCGATCACAGGAAGTGGATAGTGCCCAAGTTTCAGGGCATTGTTCAGATGTTGAGGGTTGATACATACTCGTATCTTTCCATTTGGTATTTGTTCAGTCACTGGACTGATACCCAGTCCGTCGGTTCAACCACTTTCGTGATGATTTGTCGTTTTTTCCAAACGATCGAGTTTCTCTTTTAGCATTTGTTTGATTGCTATTGGCCAACCGTCTGGGTGGCATTACAGCTGGTGTCGCTGATTTATTAAGTTCAAAGTGAACTGTCCCTGGCATGTGTCTAAGTCCCTCAAACACATCCGGATACACATTGTGGACATCAGTTTTTGACACTAGCGAGATGTTTGCCTTGTTCGTAGTTTGCGATTCGTGTGGTTCATTTACCACCGCGATATTCTGATGCTGCACTTTTATCAGTTGTAACTGTTGAGCAGTGCGTGAGCCAATCAGTGGTGCACTTTGGCCCTCAATGATCACAAAGGGCACAACATAGAAAAATAGAAACATAGAAAATAGGTGCAGGAGTAGGCCATTTGACCCTTCGAGCCTGCGCCACCATTCAATAAGATCATGGCTGATCATTCACCTCAGTACCCCTTTCCTGTTTTCTCTTCATACCTCTTGATCCCTTTAGCCGTAAGGGCCATATCTAAGACCCTCTTGAATATATCCAACGAACTGGCATCAACAACTCTCTGCGGTAGGGAATTCCACAGGTTAACAACTCTCTGAGTGAAGAAGTTTCTTCTCATCTCAGTCCTAAATGGCTTACCCCTTATCCTTAGACTATGTCCCCTGGTTCTGTACTTCCCCAACATCGGGAACATTATTCCTGCATCTAACCTGTCCAGGCCCATCAGAATTTTATATGTTTCAATGAGATCTCCCTCATCCTTCTAAACTCCAGTAAATACAGGCCCAGTCGATCCAGTCTCTCCTCATATGTCAGTCCTATCATCCCGGGAATCAGTCTGGTGAACCTTCGCTGCACTCCCTCAATAGCAAGAACATCTTCCTCAGATTAGGGGACCAAAACTGAACACAATATTCCAGGTGAGGCCTCACTAAGGCCCTGTACAACTGTAGTAAGACTTCCCTGCTCTTCTCCTCAAATCCCCTAGCTATGAAGGCCAACATACCATTTGTCTTCTTCACCGCCTACTGTACCTGCTTGTTATATATATGGACTTATATTTACTCTGTACAGCCACCAGAGGGCTCATCCCCTGGTGTTCCAAGGGATCCCATAATCCTTTGGGAGCACAGGTATTTAAGGAGGCTTCACAGGTTGGAGAGGCACTCTGTAGACCTGCAATAAAAGACTAAGGTCACACTTTACTTTGCGCTCACGGTGTTCAGTCTGACTCTTTTTCCATACACAACAGTACTTTTGCTTGTTCTTTGTATTTTCCAGTGGCACATTACAAGTCCTTACCACTGGAATGGTTGTCATATAGTGACAGTATTGTCTTAGATTCTTTTATCTTTAAGCCTTTAGGTAAGTATCTAAGAGGTAGTACAGTGCATGTGACCCCACATGCAATGTGCTACCTCTATTTGCAGTTTTACCATTTGACCTTTAATGGAGAAGGTAGCCATGATCTTGTTAGGATACTTTCTGTCAGCTTTGTCCTTGATTATGCGATCAACTTTACCAAACATCTTTACAGTCATGACTTCAAAATCAGAATCATATCTCTCTTTATACAGTGCATGAACTTTTGACTTATCCTTATATTTAGAGTTATATGTAGATTTCTGCCTCGATCCACTCTGTCTGCACTTTTGAGAAAAGTGATTTTGTTTGTGGCAACTTGTGCAGGTCTTTCCATATGCTGGGCATTTAGTTTTTGACAGCTCATGTATTTTGCCACAATATCTACAATTGTTCGTGAACTCTTTTTCTGTGCTTTCTTTGTGGGTCGGGGTTTCTGTCTGACAGCTTTAACATCTTCAGAGTCTGTTTTAGTGAGCTTCATGGATTTCACTTGCACAACTGTGGCCTTTGTAGCTTTACAGGGCATCACACATTTATCGAATGTTAGGTTTGATTCTTGCAACAGCCTCTTACACAGAGTGTTATCAGATATTCTGCAGACTATGCGGTCTCTGATAAAATCATCCCTCAAATTGAAGAAATCACATGACGATGTTAGCTCTCTTTCTTTCCTGAGCTATCTGTCAAACCACTCGATCCCTTGTACACAGTTGTTAAACTGGTACCGTTCATAGATAATGTTGGTTTTACCTTTACAGTGTTCTTCCCAGAGCTTCAAAATAATCATAATTTCTTGCAGGTCTTCTTCTGATTTATCGGGAAGATTATTGTGAATATCTAGGGAATCACTGCCAATGGCAGTGATAAATGTTGCAATCCTAACTCTATCTGGTTTTTCCACAATATTCGTGATGATTTCATAGCTGTCCCACAGCTGTTTGAATGTTTTCCAGTTGGCTTTCAAATCGCCAGTCACTTGCAATGGAGGTGGGAGAGATATGTGCGCAGGAGTTGTCACCGTGGTGGTCATGATAGCTCGATACAGTTTAGGACTTTGAGTTTGTCACATACATGTATACAGTTGAAATACCCATGATCTGATTTTATCAGAGACCACATTGAAATACCATGTACAGTAGGCACCTCAAGTCGCTGGAGAAATACCACCAATGATGTCTCGGCAAGATCCTACAAATCCCCTGGGAGGACAGACGCACTAACGTTAGCGTCCACGACGAGGCCAACATCCCTAGAAGCACTGACCACACTTGATCAGCTCCATTGGGTATGCCACATAGTTCACATGCCAGCCAAGAGGCCCTCAAAGCAAGCGCTCTACTCGGAACTCCTTCAAGACAAATAAGCCAAAGGTGGGCAGCGGAAATGTTTCAAGGACACCCTCAAAGCCTCCCTGATAAAGTGCAACATTCCCACTGACACCTGGGAGTCCCTGGCCAAAGACCGCCCCAAGTGTAGGAATTGCAACCGGGAGGGCCCTGAGCACCTCGAGTCTCGTCACCGAGAGCATGCAGAAATCAAGCGCAGGCAGCGGAAAGAGCATCCGGCAAACCAGTCCCACCCACCCCTTCCCTCAATGACTATCTGTCCCACCTGTGACAGAGACTGGTTCTTGTATTGGACTGTACAGCCACCTAAGAACTCATGTTAAGAATGGAAGCAAATCTTCCTCGATTTCGAGGGACTGCTTATGATGATGATGAAATACCCAGAGGATTCGAACAAGTCTAATAGTAAAATATCGTGGCCATGTAATTATAGAAATACTTTTTCAATCGAGGCTCTACAATAACATGTCACTTTAAGTTTACTTTACTAATGTCGCTAGATTATTTTACAAGCTTATGACTATGTATCGCCCTTCACGGATCTACGTGCGATGTGTAGGAAGCACGCTCTGCACTGCACCGCTTAACGTTGATTTCGACCGGCTCAAAAAAGTCTTACAGTTCCAATATTTTGGTGGTAGATGCGTTCGATGAAAGATGGAAAGTCCGCTTCTGACACCATGTATTTTATAGTCTCTTGAACTGTCATGTATCTCACACTACTGTATATAACTGTATCTTACCATGCTATACATGACTGTAACTAGATATGACCTGTAACCACAAGCATACTTTACAACCAGGGGTGCGCTTGCAAGAAACACTGCACACCTGTCCCACACAGGTATATAAAGGCAGGTCTCAGGCAAGTGCGGCATTCGAGAGCTGTGAAATAAAGGTGCAGCTCCTGAGTGACCTTGACTTCAGCATGTGCCTCGTGTAAGTCTGTACTGCAGGGTCAGGACTTTACAGTGGCGATGAGTTATGGGATCACAGAATCCACAGAATGGCTACCAACGGCTCAGATGAGAAATACAATGCTGGAGATAATTGGGAGGACTTTATAGAAAGGCTCCAGCAAAGCTTTGTAACCAAAGACTGGTTGGGCGATGATAAGGCAGACAAGAGAAGAGCCCATCTCTTGACCAGCTGTGTCTCGAAAACATACGCCTTAATGAAGGATCTGCTGGCACCCGAGAAACCAGCAAGCAAGTCATTTGAAGAGTTGAGCACATTGGTGAGAGACCACCTGAAGCCAGCGAGCAGCCTACACATGGCCAGACACAGGTTCTACAACTGCAGATGCTGTGTGGGCCAGAGCATACCCGACTTTGTGGCGGAACTTTGGAGGCTGGCTAGTTTATGTGAGTTCTCCGATGAACTAAGGAGAGAAGCACTGAGAGACTTTTTTATTGAAGGAATAGGCCACACAGGCATATTCCAAAAGCTCATAGAGACGAAGAACTTGACCCTTGAGGCAGCAGCACAGGTCGCACAGACATTTTTGGCAGGAGAAGAAGAAACGAGGTTGATCTATACTGCGGGTACGACAACTAACGAAACATCGGAACAAGGGGTTCACAGTGTGAAACAAGCCGCTACCCCCACACACAGACAAAGGCAGGAGAGCAGGCCTTCAACAGCAGGTAGTGGCACCAGAAGCCATCAAGGGCCACATGAACGGCCGTTCACACCTCATCAACCCACAATGCGAGCAATCAACTACAAACTGAGAGAAGCTCAAGAGAGATCAGCCAGACGCAGCTCATCCTTCGGAAACAATGGAAGCGGTCTGTGCTGGAGATGTGGGGGAAGGCACTCATCAAGGGGATGTCGATTTCAGCATGCCGTTTGCAGAAACTGCAACTATACAGGGCATCTGGCCCGCATGTGCAGAAAAACAGCAGCTCGGCTGGTATACGAATCGGAAGGGTCGGAAAGCGGACCAGAAGACAGTAGGGACAGTGCCCGGGACACCGAGGTACAGCGGGTCAACATGATCAATGTCCACTGTTCTTACAACAAGACATCTCCAATAATGATGAGGGTCCTACTCAACGGGATACCCGTCAACATGGAACTGGACACGGGAGCGAATCAATCTCTCATGAGCGTCCAACAATTTGAACAGCTGTGGCCGCACAAAAGCAACAGACCAAAACTCACAAGGGTCGACACCAAACTAAGGACCTATACCAAAGAAATCGTCCTAGTCCTTGGCAGCGCCATGCTCTCAGTCACACACAAAGGGACGATGAACCGACTTCCCCTGTGGATTGTCCCCGGAGATCTCCCAGCACTGTTGGGGAGAAGCTGGCTGGCAAAACTAAATTGGAAATGGGATGATGTTCACACCATGTCGTCAGAGGAACGGACCTCCTGCTCAACAGTTCTAAGTCGATTTGAACATCTCTTTCAGCCAGGTGTGGGCACCTTCAAAAGGGCTAAAGTTAAAATCTACATCACACAGGATGCTAGACCGGTCCATCACAAGGCTGGAGCTGTGCCATATGTGATGAGGGAAAAGATTGAACATGAACTGGACCGGCTTCTGCGGGAAGGCATTATCTCACCCGTGGAATTTAGTGACTGGGCAAGTCCCATCGTCCCCGTCATGAAGCCTGATGGATCCGTACGAATCTGTGGGGATTACAAATGTACCATAAACAGAGTCTCCCTACAGGACCAATACCCGCTGCCCAGAGCGGAGGACCAATTTGCCACATTGGCTGGAGGAAAACTTTTCTCGAAACTAGATCTCACACCTGCGTATATGACGCAAGAACTGACCGAAGAGTCTAAGCTACTCACCACCATCAACACACATCGAGGCCTTTTCATGTACAATCGATGCCCATTCGGCATCAGGTCGGCAGCTGCTATATTCCAGCGCAACATGGAGAGTCTGCTCAAGTCCATCCCGGGGACGGTTGTGTTTCAAGATGACATACTCATCACGGGCAGGGATAACGACTCCCATCTCTGCAATTTGGAGGAAGTACTAAAGCGATTGGATCGGGTAGGCCTAAGAGTTAAGAAATCCAAGTGTCTGTTTCTCGCGCCCGAGGATGAATTTTTGGGCAGAAGGATTGCCGCTGATGGAATCCGCCCAACAGAATCCAAAACCGAAGCAATTCGTCTGGCACCCAGGACCCGGAATGTCTCGAAACTCCGCGCCTTTCTCGGGCTACTCAATTACTTTGGGAACTTTATGCAGAACTTGAGCACGCTGCTGGAGCTTCTCCATGTGCTACTCAGAAAGGGGTGCGATTGGTTTTGGGGGGACGCCCAAGAACGCGCCTTCAATAAGCCACGCAACCTTCTATGTTCCAACAGTGTTTTGACTTTTTTTGACCCAGGTAAAAAGTTAGTTCTTACATGTGATGCGTCAGCGTACGGGGTCGGGTGCGTTTTACAGCATGTCAATGGTGCGGGTAAACTACAACCCATTGCTTATGCCTCCAGGTCACTTTCGTGGGCGGAGCGCGGGTACGGTATGGTGGAGAAGGAGGTGCTCGCGTGCGTGTACGGTGTCAAAAAGATGCACCAATACCTTTTCGGGGCCAAGTTCGCATTAGAAACTGACCACAAACCCCTCATGTCCCTGCTATCCGAGAGCAAGGCAATAAACGCAAACGCCTCGGCACGCATTCAACGGTGGGCACTCATGCTGGCGTCTTCCGACTACACAATAAGGCACAGACCAGGCACAGACAACTGTGCCGCGCACTTAGCAGGCTACCCCTGGCGACCACGGAAGGGTCCGACGAACAGGATTGTGAGATAGTCATGGCAATCAATGCCTTTGAGTCCACAGGTTCGCCCATGATGGCTCGCCAAATCAGAGCCTGGACGACCAGCGACCTCACATTATCCTTAGTCAAAAGATATGTTTTAACTGGTGACTGGGCAGAGGCTCGCGATGCCTGCCCCGAGGAGATCAAACCTTTCCATAGGCGCATGCATGAACTATCACTACAGGCAGACTGCCTGATGTGGGGCAGCCGAGTAGTCGTGCCTTTGCGAGGCAGAGAGGCGTTTGTCCGGGAGCTCCACCGCGAGCACCCGGGGATCGTTCTCATGAAGGCAATAGCCAGATCCCACGTCTGGTGGCCTGGCATTGACGCGGACTTGGAGCTCTGCGTCCGACGGTGCACCATTTGTGCCCAACTCAGCAATGCCCCCAGGGAGGCCCCCCTGAACCCCTGGCCCTGGCCCTGGCCCACCAAACCGTGGTCGCGAGTGCACGTAGACTATGCGGGCCCATTCATGGGCAAAATGTTCCACGTAGTTGTCGATGCATTTTCAAAGTGGATCGAATGCACCATTTTAAACTCGAGCACCACCTCCACCACTATGGAGAGCCTTAGAACCATGTTTGCAATGCACGGAATTCCTGACACATTGGTCAGTGATAATGGTCCGTGCTTCACCAGCGCAGAATTCCAAGATTTTATAGTTGACCACGGAATAAATCACGTTAAGACGGCATCATTCAAGCTGGCCTCCAATGGCCAGGCGGAGCGAGCAGTGCAAATCTTTAAGCAAGGCATGCTTAAAATCCAAGGTCCCATGCTGCAGAGCTGCCTGTCGCGACTGCTGCTGGCATACAGATCTCGTCCGCATTTGTTGATTGGGGTTCCCCCCGCGCAACTATTGATGAAACGGACATTAAAGACTAGGCTCTCGTTAATCCCCGCAGACATGCATGAAATTGTTGAGGCAAAGCGCCGTAAGCTAACTGAGTACCATGACCAAAATTCGAGGGTGAGGTGGAATGAGATAGGGGACAAAGTGTTTGTGCTAAACTATGGCAGGGGTCCCAAATGGCTTGCAGGTACAGTAACAGGCAAGGAAGGAAACAGGCTACTGGTTGTACAAATGGACAATGGCCAAACCTGCCGGAGGCATGTAGACCAAGTCAAAAGTAGATTCACCAACAACACTGCAGAACCAGAGGTAGACTACAATGTGAAACTCACACCAGATCTGGTGGACAGACAGAGGGAACAACCTGAGGAAAGGGCAGTCTCAACAGACAGCCCAGGCGAGATACCAGCAAGCATACTGAACAAAACAGGCAGCCCAGGCGAGATACCAGCAATCACACAGAAAGAAAAACAGGCACCAAGGCAAACAACTGAACCACAACTAAGATGCTCCACGTGAGAGCGTAGACCACCTGAGAGACTGAATTTATAAAGACAATAAGACCTTGGGGGAGGGTGATGTCATGTATCTCACACCACTGTATATAACTGTATCTTACCATGCTCTACATGACTGTAACTAGATATGACCTGTAACCACAAGCATACCTTACCACCAGGGGTGCACTTGCAGGAGACACTGCACACCTGTCCCACACAGGTATATAAAGGCAGGTCTCAGGCAAGTGCGGCATTCGAGAGCTGAGAAATAACGGTGCAGGTCCTGAGTGACCTTGACTTCAGCATATGCCTCGTGTAAGTCTGTACTGCAGGGTCAGGACTTTACATGAACAATCTTAGTTCAAAACTCTATTTATTTGGGAGATCTCAGACAGCCATGTGGAGCTTAAGCTGGCATTCCTTCACTGACCCTCTCTCTCCATACATCTCCCTATCATCATCGTAGGTAGTCCCTCGAAACGAGGATGATTTGCTTCCATGCCAAAAAAGGATAAATTCTCAGGTGTTCCAATGAAGGACCTAAAATTCCAGGTCCTGACTACATCCTCAAGGGTGGAAGATGCCTGTGCGTGGATTTTTTTAACGTGTGGTGGTCGTTGCACATCAGCCACCACACGGGCTTGACAGAGCTAGATCTTGGTCCAGTGGCAAGGGTTATCCAACACGACTGGAGACCTGCTCTGCTGCATGGACCCAATGTGCACACATATTGCAGTGTGGGCTGGCCCGTGCTGCCCCTGGGCCCCTGGCCCTGAACTCACGCCTCCCCTGGGCCCCGATCACGTCCCTCCACAGTCTTTTGCCACTCCTTAGCCCCGATCGCACCGCTCCTGCTGTATCTGTCCACGCTTCAATCACCGACCTGGACCTTGATGGTGTCACTCTTCGCTGTCGTCGCAGCTCATGTTGCTCCCTGAGGTGGCATGTCTCCACGCTGCTCCCAGGCCGCTGCTCGCCGCTCCTTTTATGACCCCGACCTGCCGCTGGTGTTCTCACGCAGGTCGGGGCCTCCACACTTATCCCAGGCTGCTGCTCGCCGCTCCTTTCATGGCCCCGACCTGCTGCCTCGCTAGAGGGCACTATAACTTATATCAATACCTCCTAGCTAGAGGGCGCTATACATTATCTCGTTACACCCACCACCCACTGGGTGAAAAAATTCTCCTCAAATCCCCTCTAAACCTCCTTTCTACCAACTACTTTAAATCTATACCCCTTGGTTATTGACCCCTCTACTAAGGGAAATAGGTCCTTCCTATCCATTCTATCTAGGCCCCTCATAATTTTATGCACGTCAATTAGATCTCCCTTCATAAGAACATAAGAACGTAAGAAATAGGAGCAGGTGTAGACCATTTAGCCCATAGAGCCTGCTCCGCCATTCAATAGGATCATGGCTAATCTGATCATGGGCTCAGCTCCACTTCCCTGCCCGTTCCCCATAACCCTCTAAATGAAGAAATTTCTCCTCATCTCAGTCTTAAATGGCCAACCCCTTATCCTGAGACTATGCCCCCCTAGTTCTATACACTCCAGCCAGGGAAAGCAGCCTCTCAACATCTACCCTGTCAAGCCCTTTAAGAATGTTACACGTTTTAATGAGATCATCTCTAATTCTTCTAAACTCCAGAGAGTATAGGCCCAACCTACTGAATCTCTCCTCATAGGGCAACCCTCTTAACCCAGGAATCAATCTAATGAACATTTGTTGCACCATCTCTAAGGCAAGTATGTCAGGTAAGGAGACCAAAACTGTGCACAGTACTCTAGATGTGGTCTCACCAAAGCCCTGCACAATTGTAGCAAGACTTTGTTACTCTTGTACTCCAACCCCCTCACAATAAAGGTCAACATGCCATTTGCCTTCCTAATTGCTTGCTGTACTTGCCTGCTAACTCTCTGGCTGGAATTTTCTCAAGGGAGGCGGGTTAGCGGGGGTGGGACCTCCTAGGCGGGAGGAAAACCCAGGTGGCTGGGTTTCCTGCAGGCCTAGCTGACTTTAACAGCAGGGCCTGATTTGAATGTGAGGTGTCGGATTCCTGCCTGCAGCCAGCCAGACTGAGAGGTTGGCTGGTTGTGGGTGGGTAGGCCTCAGATGTGCAGGGTTGGTCCAGTGGAGGGATCATAGGGTCGGCATAGTCAGGGATTGTGGCGATTGCGGGGGGGCGGGGGTGGTGGTTGCAGATTTGGCATGGTAGGGGATCGGTTGGTGGGGGGGGGAATCGGGGGATCAGCATGGCAGTATTGGGGATCGGGAGTGGGGGCAGTATCGCGGATCCGGAGCAGGGGCAGTATCGGGGATTGGGGACTGGGGATCAGCGGGGGCGGGGGAGCGGCGGAGTATCGGGAAAAGATTGGAGGATCGGCAGAGAGTCGGGGATCGAGGGGAGGGTAGGTGATCGCAGGGGTGTCAATCGAGGGGGCAGTCGGCCAGGGATCAGTGATGGGGGGGGGCGGGGAAGACAAGATTGGGGCTGGCCACTGGAGGATTGTGGTTGGCCTCAGCACCATTAGTGGGGGGGGTGGGGGTGGGGATGAACTCATGGTGGGCATCAGACATCCGAATACCCCCACCTGGGGTGGGGTATTCGGATGTCTCGTAGTGGGATCTCCAATTGCGGGGGGTAGGTTAGGTAGAGACCCTGGATGCAGCAGTCACTGCCTCGGTTTAACTGCTGGGTTTCATGAATTGTGTGAAACCTGTCCCCATGCAGTTGAAAACAAAATGGAGATGGAAAAAGAGGCTTCTAGCTTCATTACAATATTTAAATTGTCGTACTGCCCCCTGGGAGCGGGTTGGCTGCCCACCCACTGTCCCACCCCCGTATTGCCTCCGTCAAAACCGGATGTGGGCGGGTTGGAGGCAGGATAAGGTCGGAAATCACATTTTTAGCAATTTCTTTCCCCCCATGCTCCAAACCCACCCATTTTTTTTAATGGAATATTCCGGGCTCTGTGTTTCCTGTATGAGGACATCTAAATGTCTTTGAACACCAACATTTAAAAAATATTCTATTTTTCTATACTTCCTAACAAATTGAATAACCTCACATTTCCCCACATTATATTCCACCTGCCACCTTACTGCCCACTCACTTAACCTCTCTACATCCCTTTGCAGGCTCCTTGTGTCCTCCTCACAGCTTGCTTTCACACCTAGCTTTGTAATATCCTTTAATTCTCTATATGTCTACTGCTTAATGATATTGTGTGTATCTGGACTTGGTCGGATATAATAAATGGAGAACGTCGCCAACCTATATTTAGGTGTCAGAAATGGAACTGTTACATAAGCTGCTGATGCAGGCCCTTGAGAAGCAGTTACACTGCCCAATTTCCCACCGCCAAATTGGTGAGCTGCTTATGGAGATCACATTTCGTACAGGCAGCCCCCTCGCCGCATATTAGCAAGGGGCAATCCAGAAAATCGTACGGGTCCCCTGCTGACTCCCCTGGGAATCACCCATTTACTGCTTAGATGCAAAAAAAACCTCCTGTGCCAGTTATCTGCAGTAACTAGCACTGAAAGCCAATCTGAATAAAAGTGTGAAAAAGAAATGAAGCAGACACACAAGAGACCAGAAGGAATTGTTCAATTGAGAACATAAGAAACAGGAGTAGGCCACCTGGCCCCTCGAGCCTGCTCCGTCATTTAATAAGATCCTGGCTGATCTGATCATGGACTCAGCTCCACTTCCCTGCCCGCTCCCCATAACCCTTTATTCCCTTATCGCTCAAAAATCTGTCTATCTCCGCCTTAAATATATTCAATGAACCAGCCGCCACAGCTCTCTGGGGCACAGAATTCCATAGATTTACAACACTCTGAGAAAATAAATTTTTCCTCATCTCAGTTTTAAATGGGCCACCCCTTATTCTGAGACTATGTCCCTCAGTTTTAGTTTCCCCTATGAGTGGAAATATCCTCTCTACATCCACCATGTCGAGCCCCCTCATTATCTTATATGTTTCGATAAGATCACCTCTCATTCTGCTGAACTCCAATGAGTAGAGGCCCAACTTACTCAACCTATCTTCATAAGTCAACCCCCTCATCTCCGGAATCAACCTAGTGAACCTTCTCTGAACTGCCTCCAATGCAAGTATATCCTTCCTTAAATACAGCGACCAAAACTGTACACCGTACTCTAGGTGTGGCCTCTCCAATACCCTGCACAGTTGTAGCAGGACTTCTCTGCTTTTATACTCCATCCCCCTTGCAATAAAGGCCAACATTCCATTTGCCTTCCTGATTACTTGCTGTATCTGCATACTAACCTTTTGCGTTTTATTATGTATTTAACCCCTTGTTACCTGTATGACACCTGACCACCAGAGGGCCCATCTGTTGGAGTCCCAAGGGATCCCAGCATCCCTTGGGAGCAGGGTATATAAGCAGGCCACCCACGACGTATCTGCGCTCTGGAGTTTTATTAAAGGAGCTAAGGTCACATTTGCTCTTTGTACACAGTACTCAGTTTCATCCTTTATTATGAGTGTACTAATTGGCGACGGGGTAACGAACAACTGCGCGAAAATGCAAAGAACAATCGGTATCCTGGAGAAGTTCTCAGAATTGGGAGGCCTTCGTGGAGAGACTCAACCAATACTTCATGGCCAACGAGCTGGAAAGGGACGAGAACGCTACCAAACGAAGGGCGATCCTCCTAACTGTCGGTGGGGCAACAATGCATGGCCTCATGAAGAATCTCCTGGCTCCAGCAAAACCAACAGAGAAATCCTACGAAGAATTGTGTACGCTGGTCTGGGAGCATCTAAATCCTAAGGAAAGCGTTTTGCTGGCGAGATATCGGTTCGACACGTGTCAACGATCGGAGTGCCAGGAAGTGGAGAGCTATGTTGCCGAACTAAGGCACTTCGCAGGACATTGTGAGTTTGAGGGATTCCTAGAACAAATACTCAGAGACTTTTTTGTACTGGGCATTGGGCATGAGACAATCCTTCGCAAACTGTTGACTGTAGAAACTCCGAATCTAAGTAAAGCCATAATGATAGCCCAGTCATTTATATCCACCCGCGACAACACCAAACAGATTTCGCAGAGTAAAGAAGTTTCGGCCAGTACTGTGCATAAAGTAGCGTCGGTTTCGAGCAGAAATGTACATGGCGGAACGTACATGCCGGCTGCTGCTGCCTGACCTCAGTTGACCCAGAGTCCGCCATCAATCATTAATGCGAGGCAGTTAACACCTTGTTGGCGTTGTGGATGTGATCATCGGCCCCATCAATGCCGCTTCAAGCACTATGCGTGCAACGGTTGCAGAACAATGGGACACCTCCAGCGAATGTGCAGGCGAGCTGCAAACCCTGCAAACCCTGTAAACCACCACGTTGCAGAGGAAGATCGATCCACTGTGGATCAGGCTGAATTGGAGACTCGCACCGAGGAGGCAGAAGTGTACGGGGTACACACATTCACTACGAAATGTTCACCAATAATGTTGAAAGTTGAACTGAACGGTATTCCAGTATTTATGGAACTGGACACGGGTGCAAGTCAGTCCATAATGAGTAAAAAGGCTTTCGACAGGCTGTGGGTCAAAAAGGCACACAGGCCCAAGCTCAGCCCCACCTGCATCAACACGCACAAAGGTCTGTTCATCTATAACCGGTGCCAGTTCGGGATTCGGTCGGCCGCGGCTATCTTCCAACGGAACAAGGAGAGTCTGCTAAAGTCGGTTCCTTGTACCGTGGTTTTCCAGGAGAACATATTGGTTACAGATCGGGACACCATTGAGCACTTGAAGAATCTGGAAGAGGTTCTTCGTCGGTTGGATTGCGTGGGGCTCAGGTTGAATGCTCGAAGTGTGTTTTCCTGGCGTAGATCATCGAGTTCTTGGGAAGAAGAATCGCAGCAGACAGCATCAGACCCACCGACGCCAAGACGGAGGCCATCAAGAACGCACCGAGACCACAGAATGTGATGGAGCTGCGGTCGTTCCTGGGACTCCTTAACTATTTCGGTAATTTTCTACCTGGATTAAGCACCCTGCTAGAACTCCTACATGCGCTACTGCGCAAGGGAGACGACTGGGTATGGGGGAATTCACAAAAGGCTGCCTTTAAGAAAGCCAGAAATCTGTTGTGTTCAAACAAACTGCTTGTCTTGGATAACCCTTGTAAACGATTAGTGCTAGCTTGCGATGCGTCGTCATACGGGGTCGGGTGTGTGTTACAACAGACTACCGAATCGGGGATTTTGCAACCGGTCGCTTATACGTCCAGAAGTTTGTCCAAGGCCGAAAGGGTCTACAGCATGATTGAAAAAGAGGCTCTGGCATGCGTTTACGGGTTGAAAAAAATGCACCAGTACTTATTTGGCCTCAAGTTTGAGCTTGAAACTAACCACAAGCCGCTGATCTCTGAGAGCAAAGAGATTAATACCAATGCCTCTGCTCGCATCCAAAGATGGGCGCTCACGCTGTCGGAATACAACTATGTAATCCACCACAGACCGGGCACAAAGAACTGCGCAGATGCTCTCAGTTGGCTGCCATTGTCCACCACCGGGGTGGAAATGGCACAGCCATTGGACTTGCTCATGGTCATGGAGGCATTCGAGAACGAGAAGTCCCCCGTTACGGCCCGCCAGATCAGGACCTGGACCAGCCAGGATCCTTTACTATCCTTGGTAAAAAAACTGTGTCCTCCATGGGAGCTGGTCCGGTGTCCCAGCGGAGCTGCAGGAGGCGATTAAGCTGTTCCACAGATGCAACAACGAGTTGTCCCTACAGGCGGACTGTCTATTGTGGGGCAATCGCGTGGTCTTGCCCAAGAAAGGCAGAGATACGTTCATATGTGAACTGCACAGCACCCACCCAGGCATTGTAATGATGAAAGCCATAACCAGATCCTATGTGTGGTGGCCTGGCATCAACTCAGATTTAGAGTCATGCGTGCACCAGTGCAACCCTTGCTCTCAGCTGAACAATGCACCCAGAGAGGTACCGCTAAGTTTGTGGTCGTGGCTCTCCAAACTGTGGTCGAGGGTCCACGTGGACTATACGTGCCCATTTCTAGGCAAAATGTTTTTGGTTGTCGTGGACGCTTACTCAAAATGGATTGAATGTGCAATAATGTCTGTAAGCACGGTGGCCATGCCACCATTGAAAGTCTACGGGCCATGTTTGCCATGCATGGCTTGCCTGATGTCCTAGTCAGCGACAATGGGCCGTACTTCACCAGTGCTGAATTCAAGGAATTCATGACCCACAATGGGATCAAGCATGCCACATCTGCCCTGTTCAAGCCTGCATCCAACGGCCAGGCAGAACGAGCAGTTCAGACCATCAAGCAAAGCTTGAAACGAGTGTCGGAAGGCTCCCTGCAGACCCGGCTGTCCCAAGTGCTGCTCAGCTACCACACTGGACCCCACTCACTCCCCCAGCCGAGCTGCTCATGAAAAAGGGCGCTAAAAACAAGGCTCTCTCTTGTCTACCCTGATCTCCATGATCACGTGAAGGGCAAGCAGCATCAACAAAGCGAATACCATGACCGTGCAAATTTGTCTCGCGATATTGTTTGTGCTCAATTATGGACATGGTCCCAAATAGCTCGCTGGCACAGTCACAGCCAAAGAGGGGAGTAGGGTGTTTCAGGTCAAATTGGCCAATGGACAAACGTACAGAAAACATTTGGACCGAATCAAATTGTGGTTCACCAACAGCTACGAACAACCCGAAGAAGATACCACCAACTTTGACCCTCCAACACACACACAAGTGGCAACTGTCTTCATGGTTGACCACGAAGCTAAACTCATCATCCCCAGCAGCCCAACAGCCCAGTGAAGAACTGACCAACTCACTCACACCCGCATTTGTACCGAGACGATCGACAAGGGAGCGAAAACCCCCAGATCGTCTCACCTTGTAAATAAGTGTACTGTTGACTTCACGGGGGAGTGATGTTATGTATTTAACCCCTTGTAACCTGTATGACAGCTGACCACCAGAGGGCCTACCTTTTGGAGTCCCAAGGAATCTCAGCATCCCTTACGAGCAGGGTATATAAGCAGGCCACCCACGAGGTACCTGCACTCTAGAGTCTTATTAAAGGAGCTAAGGTCACACTTACTCATTGTACACAGTACTCAGTTTCATCCTTTATTATGAGTGTACTATGTTTCATGCTCAAGGAACCCTCAGGTCCCTCTGTACTGCAGCACTTTGTTACTTTTCTCCATTAAATTATAATTTGCTTTTCTATTTTTTCTGCAAAGTGGATAACCTCACATTTTCCCACATTATACTCCATCTGCCAAATTTTTGCCCATTCACTTAGCCTGTCTATGGGCTAAATTTTACACTTTTATGCAAATCGCCCAAAAATAGACGGTATTTCCGGCGTGCGTGGTAAAAATGGGTTTTCAAATCGTTGGCTTGTCGCCCATTTGCAAAGCCCCTAGTCTCCATTTTAAAAATTGGGTGTTACCACGTGCGATATGAAATGGGCATTAGCGTTAAATCTCTGTGACCTTCTGCCGTAAAGTGTCGCCGTCCTTAGCAACGGCATGGCAACGCTCGTTTCCCGTGATTCAGGAGGTCATCATAACATGCGCAGAAGAGGAGTCAGAGAGAGAGGGTGCAGAGAGGGAGTGAAAGCGTGTGTGGATGTGGTGTTTGCTTGTTTGGCTGTTGTGGGAGGCACGAGGGAGATACATCAGCAGCAAAAAGCCTACTAAGCACCAAGAAGATAGTTGGAATCGAGTTTTTGTCCAACAAATAATATATAACATGGAAGGGATGGAGGAGGCCCTGCAGCTGTTAGCCAGGAACACGAGTGGCAGAGGCCTCTCAGTGGTCCCGGAACGTAGCACAGCACCCAAGGTACTGCACCCCCATTGCCAATGACACATGAGAGGCAGGAGCAACATCTTGTTTCTGGCTCTGAGCAAGTTCCCACCTTGGGACCGTCCTCTCCCGTATCTGTCCAAGCAGTGGTTCTGCTGTCATTCCCCCCCAATGAAGCAGCGCCAGGCGGCTTGGAGTCAGCAGGGGAAGGGGAAGGGGTAGAGGTGGGAATGAGAAGCGGGTGGGGGAGGGGGGGGAAATGGTTGGTTTTTACAGAAATACTTATGATTTGAGACAAATAATCAGTTTAACTGTTTTTAATTTAACATAACCTTGTTGCGCATTGGCTCAGATAGCTGCACCACTACACACTGGTGATTCCTTAACATCAAAAAGGGTATAATTACACTTAACTTTAATCAACTTAAACACCATTGATGTATGACCTGCACACCCAGCAGTGTGTCAGCTTTGTAAATACCACCAACATTCTCTCAGGCAAAGCGCTCATTTATGAGCTCCTGACGTAAGAGTCTTGCAGCTATGATGCCATCACGGGTCCTTTCCTGCGGTCTACAGAGGGGCGGGGGCATGGCTTCAGCATCAGTTTGATTGTGTGGCCCGAGGTCAGTGTCCACCTCCTCGTCTTCCTCTTCCTCTCTCTCCTGAGGTGGACCATCACACCCTTCTGGCAAATCTTGTCCCCTCCTGATAGCCAAGTTGTGCAGCATGGAGCACAGCACCGCGAATTGAGCTATCTGCTCAGGGTGGTATTGGAGCTCGCCTCCTGAGTGGTCCAGGCATCTAAAGCGCTGCTTAGCACTCCAATGGTTTTCTACACGATATTGCAAGTGGCTCTGTGGCTCCCGTTGTATTGCTTCTTGGCTTCAGTGTGGGTGTCACGCGGGGGGGGGGGGGGGTCATCAGCTAGGTGGCGAGGCCGTATCCTTTGTCATCAAGCATCCAGCATTGACCTTGTGGCTAATTGGTAAACAAGTCAGATACAGTGCTCTCATCATGGATGCTGCCCTGAAATTTAGCATTCACTACCATAATAATTTGCTGGTGGTCGACAACGAGTTGCACATTCAGGGAATGGAATCCCTTGCGGTTCTTGAAAACCTCTGCATCCTGAAAAGGTGTCCGCATCGCGATGTGCCTACAGTCTATTGCTCCCTGCACCTTGGGGAAGTTAGCAATTCGGTAGAATCCTAAAGCTCTCTCAGTCTGAGCCTCCCTGGGGTCATAGGGAATCTGATAAAGTTCATCCTGCGTGTGTACAGGGTTCAGTGACCTGTCTAATGAAGCAATGTGTGGCATGCTGAGACATACCGCAAATGTCGTCAGCTTAGGCCTGAAAAGAACTCAACGTGTAGAGTGACAGTACCGCAGTGACTTTGACCTCGACGGACAGTGCGGCCCTGATGGTGCTGGCAGCCTGCAGATCTCCCCTGATGAACTGGCATATCTCAGTGATAACCTCTTTGAGGAAGCGCAGTCACCGAAGGCAGGTGGTGTCGGACAAGTTGAGGTAAGACCGCTTCTCCCTGTATTCTCCCTGTCTGGTCCTCCACATCAGTCTGTCATGTCTTACATTGGGCACATGATGCTGTCGAGCGTACCTTCTGCCATCTCGAGTCTGCAGCATGTAAGTGGTCATCAAGAGAGGGTGTGAAAGGATAGGGCCCATTCCAATAGCTATCTATTTTCCACCGATTGGTCACAAAGAATGAATGTCCCCACTAAGACACCTATTAAAATCCAATCATCCACAGTATGATCAGATGTTTGTTCAGATGTTCACATCACCTCCAAACACCTCCAGAGTACAGCCGAACTCCCCCGAGGTTGAAGCAGAGCAGTCTTTTAAATGATGTGACATGATTTAGAACATGGCGTCCATACCGCTGTGAGTAGTTCTGGTCAGTTCACATTTTCCCCTCGATTTTTTCGGCGAGCGATATTGCAGGCAAGATGTGTGCGAGGTGCCGAAAGAAAGGATGGGTGATCTCCTGGGCGTTAGTTTTGGCAAATTTGACAAAAAACAGTGGCTGGGCGGTATTATTAAATCTCGGCATTAATTACGTGCCGAAATTAGCGCTGGGCAATATTATGGGCATTGGGATCCGCCCAAAAAAAGTGGGCGGACGGTATTATTTTTTCTCAGCGTTATGCACATGGGGAAAGTAATGCTCGACGATAAGTGACCGAGAAATGGGCATCAGTTTCCATTTTGTGGCTAAATGGGCGATATCTGGGCTTTACACATAATTTCAGCATTAAAATGGACGTTAAGTGGGTGTTATGCATGCAAAAATAATGGAAAATCTAGCCCTATATCTCTTTGTAGATTTTTTGTGTCCTCCCCACAATTTGCTTTCTCACCCATCTTTGTATCATCAGCAAACTTGGCTACATTACACTCGGTCCCTTCATCCAGATCATTAATATAAATTGTAAATTATAACTGCGGCACCCCTCTAGTCACTGTTGGCCAACCGGAAAATGACCCATTTATCCCGACTTTCTGTTTTCTGTTACTTAGCCAACCCTGTATCCATGCAAATATATTATCTCCAACCCCGTGAACTTTTATCTTTTGCAGTAACCTTTTATGTGACACCTTATCGAATGCCTTCTGAAAATCCAAATACACCACAACCACTGGTTCCCCCTTATCCATCCAACTCATTACATCCTGAAAGAACTCCAGAACATTTGTCAAACATGATTTCCCTTTCATAAAACCATGCTGACTCTGCTTGATTGAATTATGCTTTTCCAAATGTCCTGCTACTGCTTCCTTAATAATGGACTCCAGCATTTTCCCAACAACAGATGTTAAGCTAACTGGTCTATAGTTTCTTAATTTTTGTCTGCCTCCTTTTTTAACTAGGGGCATTGCATTTGCGGTTTTCCAATCCGCTGGGACCTCTCCAGAATCCAGGGAATGTTGGTAGATGCATTTACTATCTCTGCAGCCACTTCTTTTAAGACCCTAGGATGTAAGCCATCAGGTCCAGGGGACTTGTCCGCCTTTAGTCCCATTATATTACCGAGTACTACTTCATTAGTGATAGTGATTGTATTAAGTTCCTCCTTCCCTATAACCCCTTGATTATCCACTATTGGGATGTTTTTAGTGTCTTGTACCGTGAAGACCGATACAAAGTATTTGTTCAATTTCTCTGCCATTCCCCTGTTCCCCATTATTAATTCCCCAGTCTCATCCTCTAGGGGACCAACATTTACTTTAGCCACTCTTTTCCTTTTTACCTGTAAAAACTCTTACTATCTGTTTTTATATTTTGTGCTAGTTTACTTTCATAATCTACCTTCCCTCTCTTTATCATTGTTTTAGTCGTTCTTTGCTGGCTTTTAAAAGTTTCCCAATCCTCTGGCCTCCCACTAGTCTTGGCCACATTGTATGTCCTTGTTTTCAATTTGATACCATCCCTTATTTCCTTAGTTAGCTATGGATAATTATCCCTTCTCTTACAGTCTTAGGAGGCATTTTGTACTGTAAGCCCAGGCCTACCAGGAACTGGATTGATATGACTAAAAACCCATTTCAGATAGGACTCATACACCAGCAGACTGAGGAGACAGCCTTTGCTGTTGGCCTTTATTTTTATTCACTGCGGATGTTATAACATTCCAACACTTTGGCAATTGCACCTAACCTTGGTTCCCAGGCTAGCTGTACTCTGTCATCCTCGATGTTGGCTAATGTCTAACTTTCATCCACAGCCTCCCTAATCAACTAGAGCAAACCTCTTTCTCACCCCGGGTTGTCTGGTTACAGCTTACTCACATACTTTTAATTATAAGCAAAAGGGTTACATGTCATATATAATTAAGGTTATCATTGCATACAGTTGATGATTACAGACTTTTATAATTAATTCTTACACGCAATTATAAATCCACTACTGATGATTATAAGATAGTAAGGTATTCTAAAAAACAACTAATCCATGATAATCTTACATACATGCAAATTTCTGTCACTTTTTTTTACAAAATGTAGAAAATGATACATGGTGTAATATTCCTACCCTTACAAAATATATTCTACGAATTACATTGAGCAGTACCAAGGGACATTCACTAGTATATAAAATATTTCTACCTACCACAAACAGTTCTGTCCAAAACTCCTGTGGGAAATCGGGGCAGATGGGTGAGTGGGATTCAAGAATTAAATTTGTTACATAGAAACATAGAAAATAGGTGCAGGAGTAGACCATTCGGCGCTTCGAGCCTGCACCATCATTCAATAAGATCATGGCTGATCCTTCCCTCAGTACCCCTTTCCTGCTTTCTCTCCATATCCCTTGATCCCCTTAGCCATAAGAGCCATATCTAACCCCCTCATGAATATATCTAATGAATTGGCATCATCAATTCTCTGCGGCAGGGAATTCCACAGGTTAACAACTCTCTGAGTGAAGAAGGTTTTCCTCATCTCAGTCCTAAATGGCCTGCCCCTTATCCTAAGACTGTGTTCCCTGGTTCTGGACTTCCCCAACATCAGGAACATTCTTCCTGCATCTAACCTGTCCAGTCCCGTCAGAATCTTATACGTTTCTATGAAATCCCCTCTCATCCTTCTAAACTCCAGTGTATAAAGGCTCAGTTGATCCAGTCTCTCCTCATATGTCAGTCCAGCCATCCCTGGAATCAGTCTGGTGAACCTTCGCTGCACTCCCTCAATAACAAGAACGTCCTTCCTCAAATTAGGAGACCAAAACTGAACACAATATTCCAGGTGAGGCCTCACTAAGGCTCTGTACTGCAGTAAGACTTCCCTGCTCCTACACTCAAATCCCCTTGCTATGAAGGCCAACATACCATTTGCCTTCTTCACCGCCTGCTGTACCCACATGCCAACTTTCAATGACTGATGAACCATGACACCCAGGTCTCGCTGCACCTCCCCTTTTCCTAATCTGCCGCCATTCAGATAATATTCTGCCTTTGTGTTTTTGCCCCCAAACTGGATAACCTCACATTTATCCACATTATACTGCATCTGCCATGTATTTGCCCACTCGCCTAACCTGTCTAAGTCACCCTGCAGCCTCTTAGAGTCCTCCTCATAGCTCACACCACCACCCAGTTTCGTGTCATCTGCAAACTTGAAGATATTACACTCAATTCTATCATTTAAATTAATATATATTGTAAAGAGCTGGGGTCCCAGCACTGAGCCCTGCGGCACTCCACTAGTCACTGCCTGCCATTCTGAAAAGGACCCGTTTATCCCGGCTCTCTGCTTCCTGTCTGCCAACCAGTTCTCTATCCATGTCAGTACATTACCCCCAATACCATGTGCTTTGATTTTGCACACCAATCTCTTGTGTGGGACCTTGTCAAAAAAGCTTTTGAAAGTCCAAATACACCACATCCACTGGTTCTCCATTGTCCACTCTGTAGTTACATCCTCAAAAAATTCCAGAAGATTTGTCAAGCATGATTTCCCTTTCATAAATCCATGCTGACTTGGACCAATCCTGCCACTGCTTTCCAAATGCGCTGCTATTTCACCCTTAATGATTGATTCCAACATTTTCCCCATTACTGATGTCAGGCTATAATTACCCGTTTTCTCTCTCCCTCCTTTTTTAAAAATGGGGTTACATTAGCAACCCTCCAGTCCATAGGAACTGATCCAGAGTCGATAGACTGTTAGAAAATGATCACCAATGCATCCATTATTTCTAGGGCTACTTAATTAAGTATTCTGGGATGTAGACTATCAGACCCTGGGGATTTATCGGCCTTCAATCCCATCAATTTCCCTAACACAATTTCCCGCCTAATAAGGATACCCTTCAGTTCTTCCTTCTCACTAGCCCTCGGTCCCCTAGTACATACCGGAAGGTTACTTGTGTCTTCCTTCGTGACAACAGAACCAAAGTATTTGTTCAATTGGTCTGCCATTTCTTTGTTCCCCATTATAAATTCACCCGAATCCGAGTGCAAGGGACCTACGTTTGTCTTCACTAATCTTTTTCTCTTCACATATCTATAGAAGCTTTTGCAGTCAGTTTTTATGTTCCCGGCAAGCTTCCTCTTGTACTCTATTTTCCCCTTCTTAATTAAACTCTTTGTCCTCCTCTGCTGAATTCTAAATTTCTCCCAATCCTCAGGTTTGCTGCTTTTTCTGGCTAATTTATATGCCTCTTCCTTGGATTTAACACTACCCTTAATTTCCCTTGTTAGCCACGGTTGAGCCACCTTTCCAGTTTTATTTTTACTCCAGACAGAGATTGTTGAAGTTCATCCATGTGATCGTTAAAGGTTTGCCATTATCTATCCACTGTCAACCCTTTAAGCATCATTTGCCAGTCTAATCTAGCCAATTCGCGCCTCATACCGTCAAAGTTACCTTTCCTTAAGTTCAGGACCCTAGTTTCTCAATTAACTTTGTCACTCTTCAGCTTAATAAAGAATTCTACCATATTATGGTCACTCTTCCCCAAGGGGCCTCGCACAACAAGATTGGTAAATAGACCCTTCTCATTACACATCACCCAGTCTAGGATGGCCAGCTCTCTGGTTGGTTCCTCGACATATTGGTCCAGAAAACCATCCCTAATACACTCCCGGAAATCCTCCTCCACTGTACTGCTACCAGTTAAGTTAGCCCAATCAATATGTAGATTAAAGTCGCCCATGATTACTGCTATACCTTTATTGCACACATCACTTATTTCTTGAGTGATGCTGTCCCCAACCTCACTACTACTATTTGGTGGCCTGTACACAATTCCCACTAGCGTTTTCTGCCCTTTGGTATTCCGTAGCTCCACCCATACCGATTCCACATCATCCAAGCTAATGTCCTTCCTTACTATTGCATTAATTTCCTCTTTAACCAGCAACGCCACCCCGCCTCCTTTTCCTTTCTGTCTATCCTTCCTAAATGCTGAATACCCTTGGATGTTGAGTTCCCAGCCTTGGTCACCCTGGAGCCATGTCTCTGTGATGCCAATCACATCGTATCCTTTAACTACTATCTGCACAGTTAATTTGTCCACCTTGTTCCGAATACTCCTCGCATTGAGGCACAGAGCCTTCAGGCTTGTCTTAACACACTTTGCCCCTTTAGAATTTTGCTGTAATGTGGCCCTTTTTGTTTTTTGCCTTGGATTTCTCTGCCCTCCACTTTTACTATTCTCCTTTCTATCTTTTGCTTCTGACTCCATTTTATTTCCCTCTGTCTCCCTGCATAGGTTCCCATCCCCCTGCCATATTAGTTTAACTCCTGCACAACAGCACTAGCAAACACTGCCCCTGGGACATTGGTTCTGGTCCTCCTCCCAGAACCGGTTCCAATGCCCCATTGAATTTGAATCCCTCCCTGCTGCACCACTGCTCAAGCCACGTATTCATCTGAGCTATCCTGCGATTCCTACTCTGACTAGCACGTGGCACTGGTAGCAATCCTGAGATTACTACTTTTGAGATCCTACTTTTTAATTTAACTCCTAGCTCCCTAAATTCGTCTCGTAGGACCTAATTCCCGTTTTTTACCTATGTCGTTGGTACCGAAATGCACCACGACAACTGGCTGTTCACCCTCCTTTTTTAGAATGTCCTGCACCCGCTCCGAGACATCCTTGACCCTTGTACCAGGGAGGCAACATACCATCCTGGAGTCTCGGTTGCGGCCGCAGAAACGCCTGTCTATTCCCCTAACAATCGAATCCCCTATCACTATAGCTCTTCCACTCTTTTTCCTGCCCTCCTGTGCAGCAGAGCCACCCACAGTGCCATGAGCTTGGCTGCTGCTGCCCTCCGCTGATGAGTCATCCCCCTCAACAGTACCCATAGTGGTGTATCTGTTTTGCAGGGGGATGACCGCAGGGGATCCCTGCACTACCTTCCTTGCACTGTTCTTCCTGTTGGTCTTCCATTCCCTATCTGGCTGTGTAACCTTTACCTGCGGTAAGACCAACTCGTTTAAACGTGCTATTCACGTCATTCTCAGCATCGTGCATGCTCCAGAGTGAATCTACCTGCAGCTCCAGTTCCGCAATGCGGTCCGTCAGGAGCTGGAGGCAGATTCACTTCCTGCACATGTAGTCGTCAGGGACACCGGAAGCGTCCCTGAGTTCCCACATAATACAGGAGGAGCACAACACATGTCAGAGCTCTCCTGCCATGACTTACCCCTTAGGTAAGCTTAAATTGGCAACACCAATGCTAAAGGTTACTTACTGATATAGAAAAGAAAAAAGAAAAAGGAAAAACTACTCACCAATCACTTACCCCCTTGGCTGTGACGTCACCTTTCGATTTCTTTCTACTTCTTTTTTGCCTTCTCTCCCTGCTGCACCAGCGGGCCTTTATAGGCCTCTCCGACGACTCCGGACTCGCGCTGCTCCGAGCTCCCACCTCCTCGACTGACTGCTCGAAATGCTCGACTCCCGCTGGTCTTTATAGGCCTCTCCGATGACCCCGGACTCGCGCTGCTCCGAGCTCCCGCCTCCTCGACTACAAGAGCTAAGGGCAGGGATAAAGGGAGGGATGGGGGGAAGAGAAGAGTGGAGGTTGATAGTCAAGTGGGATTGAGAGGATAGAGTGTGGAAAAGGCAAGGGGTAAGGGATGATGATCAGTGTAGCAGTTGGGGTGTGGCGAGGAGGTAAAAGGAAAGATGGAGTACAGCAGGTGAAGTTGAGTGCAGGGCAGGACAGCAGCGTAGATGAAAACACACAGGGGCTTGAGGACCAGAGACTTTGGCAGCTTCCTTCTCCATTCCACCGTGCCACCCACCTAGCACGCAACCGAAAGAAGAGAAAAAAGCAAAAGATAAACAGAAAAAAAGAGAGCGCGATAAAATATGAAAGTTATAAAGAAGCAATAGAGAAGGGAAAGACACAAAAGGGCTCCAACAATATTCTGGCTGTTGTGCTGAAGACTTGTGCTCCAGAACTACCGTGCCTCTAGCCAAGCTGTTCCAGTACAGCTACAACACTGGCATCTTCCCGACAATGTGGAAAACTGCCCCGTCCCGTCCACAAAATGCAGGACAAATTCAATCCGGCCAATTACCGTCCCGTCAGTCTTCTCTCAATCGATGCCAGGTGTTATCAACAGTGCTATCAAGCGGCACTTTCTTCCCAGCAACCTGCTCAGTGACGCTCAGTTTGGGTTCCAGCAGGACCACTCAGCTCCTGACTTCATTACAGCCTAGAATCATAGATATTTACAGCATGGAAGGAGGCCATTTCAGCCCATCGTATCTGCACCGCCAACAAAGAACTATCCAGCCTAATCCCACTTTTCAGCTCTTGGTCCATAGCCCTGTAGGTTACGGCACTTAAAGTGCACTCCCAAGTACCCTTCAAATGTGGTGAGGGTTTCAGCCTCTACCACTCTTTCAGGCAGTGAGTTCCAGACCCCCACCACCCTCTTGGTGAAGAAATTCCCCCTTAAATCCCCTCTAAACCTCCTACCAATTACTTTAAATCTATGCCCCCTATTTGTTGCTCCATCTGCTAAGAGAAATAGGTTCTTCCTATCCACTCTATCTCGGCCCCTCATAATTTTATACACCATTAATAAGGTGTCCCCTCAGCCTCCTCTGTTCCAAAGAAAATAAACCCAGCCTATCCAATTTTTCCTCATAACTAAAATTCTCCAGCCCAGGCAACATTCTTGTAAATCTCCTCTGTACCCTCTCTAGTGCAATCACATTTTTCCTGTAATGTGGTGACCAGAACTGCACGCAGTACTCTAGCTGTGGCCTATAGTGTTTTATACAATTCAACCATAATCTCCCTTTTTTTTAATTTCAAAATATACTTTATTCATATAAAAATTTGTACAGTACATTCAAAAGCAGTTCAGTACATTTAGCTGCGGTCAGCAATCCCATACACTACATTTGGGTGCTGACGGCAGTTCCGTTCGATACATTTCCTTGCTTTTCAGTTCAAGTACAATTCGGTACAATGCGGGATACATAGCCCTGTAGGTTACGGCACTTAAAGTGCACTCCCAAGTACCCTTCAAATGTGGTGAGGGTTTCAGCCTCTACCACTCTTTCAGGCAGTGAGTTCCAGACCCCTACCAACATTCAACAAATTACATTACATGTATCACTATACAGTACACGGAATGGGTGACGGTACATTTACATTTTTCTTTTCAACGTGCATTACGAAACAGACCTTGCATTGTACATGGCACTACATAGGTGTTTACAGATCATGGTGCTCCATGTACACAAAAAAGAAGTTACAAGTACAGCCCGAGGGGAGTTTTGTACCATAATCTCCCTGCTCGTGTATTCTATGCATCGGCTAATAAAGGCAAGTATTCCGTATGTCTTCTTAACCACCTTATCTACCTGGCCTGCTACCTTCAGGGATCTGTGGACATGCACTCCAAGGTCCCTTTGTTCCTCCACACTTCTTAGCATCCTACCATTTAATGTGTATTCCCTTGCCTTGGTAGCCCTCCCTAAGTGCATTACCTCACACTTCTCCATATTGAATTCCATTTGTCACTGTTCTGCCCACCTGACCAGTCATTGATATCTTCCTGCAGTTTACAGCTTTCTTCTTCATCATCAAAAACACAGCCAATTTGAGTATCATCTGCAGACTTCTTAATCATACCCCCTACATTCAAGTCTAAATCATTGATATACACCACAAAAAGCAAGGGATCTAATACTGAGCCCTGCGGAACCTCACTGGAAACATCCTTCCAGTCACAAAAACTTCCATCGACCACTACCCTTTGCTTCCTGCCTCAGAGCCAATTTTGGATCCAACTTGCCACATTGACCTGGATCCCATCGGTTTTTACTTTTGTGACCAGTCTGCCATGTGGGACCTTATCAAAAGCCTTGCTAAAATCCATATACACTACATCAAACACACTACCCTCATCGACCCTCCTTGTTACCTCCTCAATAAATTCAATCAAGTTAGTCAGGCACGACCTTCCCTTAACAAATCCATGCTGACTGTGCTTGATTAATTTGTGTCTTTCTAAATAAAGATTTATCCTGTCACTCACAATATTTTCCAATAATTTTCCCACCATCGAGGTGAGGCTGACTCGTCTGTAATTACTCGGTCTATCCATTTCTTCTTTTTAAACAAAGGTACCATGTTAGCAGTCCTCCAGCACCACACCTATAGCCAGAGGATTGATAAATGATGGTCAGAGCCTCTGCTATTTCCTCTTTTGCTTCTCTTAACAGCCTGGGGTATATTTCATCTGGACCTGGGGATTTATCCACTTTCAAAGCTGCTAAACCCCTTAATACTTCCTCTCTCACTGTGTTTATTTCATCTAATATTTCATACTCCTCCTCCCTGATAGCAAGGTCTGTATTGCCCCCCTCTTTTGTGAAACAGATGCAAAGTATTCATTAAGAACCATACCCACGCCTCCACACACAGATTACCTTTTATGGTCTCGTTTCGGCCCTATTATTTCTTTAGTTATGCCCTTGCTCTTAATGTATTTATAAAACATCTTTGGGGTTTCCTTGATTTTACTTTCCAAAATGTTTTCATGCTCTCTCTTTGCTCTCTCTTTGTTTTCCTAATTTCCTTTTTTTTCATTGCGCCCCTGCAGATTCTATACCCCTCTAGAGTTACTGCAGTTCAATAATTTCAGACCATATCCTCTGAACATATTTTTTTCCCTTTTTTTTATAAACCACCCCCTTTTTTTCTTTCCCATGGCAGCTGGTGATCATTCTGCCATTCATACCCCATCTCGACCCATCTTTTGTTTCCTAACTTGTGCCTTCTCATTTTTGCCCATCATCCATTTCGTCTCTTAAATCTCTCCTGCCTTCCACCCGATCATAGACTTTCCCTTTTGTTCTTTCCTCCCCTCCCCCTTTCAGTGCCCTTGCACTTCCTTAAGAATCTGTTACATCTCAAACTTGTTCAGTTTTGATGAAGGGTCACAGACCCAAAATGTTAACTCTGTTTCTTTCCACAGATGCTGCCTGACCTGCTGAGATTTTCAGTATTTTCTGCTTTTATTTCAGATTCCAGCATCCGCAATATTTTGCTTTTGTATTAGTTTTTAATTCACTGCCACTTCTCTTCTAGAAATGCCCACCTTGAAGAAGTTCTGCTCTTCACTCAGACGGGATTTCTGTTTGTCTCTTTTACCTTGTTCATCTTCACTGCTTTCAGTTTCCCTTCTTGTGTTTGGTCAGGTATCTACTGAAACTCGCTTTCACAGCCACATCTCTTTCCTCAGTAACTGTCTCTGTCTCCGACTTAATCAACATGGATTCCAACTGAAATTCCACCCGTCATGTTTTGGATCCACCCAGGATTACAGATATCGCCAAGATATTCAGCGTTTCTTGAACCACTGCTCTTGCCGCATCCTGGGATCCACACTCAATGCCTTGCCCCACCACATACACACTCTCGACCTCTCTTCAGCAGCACCGACTCATGCCATCTCCAAGCTGTCCTGGTGCGCAGTTCCATTTCATCCTCCGCCTCATCCGGTGCTTTAACAAAAAACTATTTTCCTTCCTTTCAGGTGTCAAGGATCATAAGCTTCAACAATTCTTGGACACCAATGCCCCTCTGGAACCTTCTTCTCCTTCACTGCCCTCTGATCCCATCTCTACTTCCAATCTCACCGCTGCTGTGTTTTCACTATCCACTCTGACCTTCCACTCTCTGACCCGGAACGATCAGTCCTCAGTAAACATAGAAACATAGAAAATATGTGCAGGAGTAGGCCATTCGGCCCTTCGAGCCTGCACCACCATTCAATAAGACCATGGCTGATCATTCACCTCAGTACCCCTTTCCTGCTTTCTCTCCATACCCACTGATCCCTTTAGCCGTAAGGGCCATATCTAACTCCCTCTTGAATATATCTAATGAACTGGCATCAATAATTCTCTGTGGCAGAGAATTCCACAGGTTAACAACACTCTGAGTGAAGAAGTTTTTCCTCATCTCGGTCCTAAATGGCTTACCCCTTATCCTTAGACTGTGACCCCTAGTTCTGGACTTCCCCAACATCGGGAACATTCTTCCTGCATCTAACCTGTCCAGGCCTGTCAGAATGTTACATGTTTCCATGAGATCCCCTCTCATGCTTCTAAACTCCAGTGAATACAGGCCCAGTCGATCTAGTCTCTCCTCATATGTCAGTCCTGCCTTCCCGGGAATCAGTCTGATGAACCTCCACTGCATTCCCTCAATAGCAAGAACGTCCTTCCTCAGATTAAGAGATCAAAACTGAACACAATATTCCAGGTGGGGCCTCACTAAGGCCCTGTACGACTGCAGTAAGACCTCCTTGCTCCAATACTCAAATCCCCTAGCTATGAAGGCCAACATGCCATTTGCCTTCTTCACCGCCTGCTGGACCTGCATGCCAACTTTCAATGACTGATGTACCATGACACCCAGGTCTCATTGCACCTCCCCTTCTCCTAATCTGTCACCATTCAGATAATATTCTGCCTTTCTGTTTTTGCCACAGAAGTGGATAACCTCACATTTATCCACATTATACTGCATCTGCCATGCATTTGCCCACTCACCTAACCTGCCCAAGTCACCCTGCAGCCTCTTAGCATCCTCCTCACAGCTCACATCGCCACCCAGCTTAGTGTCATCTGCAAACTTGGAGATATTACATTGAATTCCTTCATCTAAATCATTGATGTATATTGTAAATAGCTGGGGTCCCAGCACTGAGCCCTGCGGCACCCCACTAGTCACTGCCTGCCATTCTGAAAAGGACCCGTTTATTCCGACTCTCTGCTTTCTGTCTGCCAACCAGTTCTCTATCCACGTCAATACAGTACCCCCAATAACATTACTCCCTGCTTTTTTAAAAAGTTGTGTTACATTAGCTACCCTCCAGTCCATAGGAACTGATCCAGAGTCGATAGACTGTTGGAAAATGATCACCAATGCATCTACTATTTCTAGGGCCACTTACTTAAGTACTCTGGGATGCAGACTATTAGGCCCCGGGGATTTATCGGCCTTCAATCCCATAAATTTCCCTAACACAATTTCGTGACTAATAAGGATTTCCTTCAGTTCCTACTTCTCACTAGATCCTCGGTCCCCTAGTACATCCGGAAGGTTATTTGTGTCTTCCATCGTGAAGGCAGAACCAAAGTATTTGTTCAATTGGTCTGCCATTTCTCTGTTCCCCATTATAAATTCACCTGATTCTGACTGCAAGGGACCTATGTTTATCTTCACTAATCTTTTTCTCTTCATATATCTATAGAAGCTTTTGCAGTCAGTTTTTATGTTACCAGCAAGCTTCCACTCATACTCTATTTTCCCCCGCCTAATTAAACCTTTTGTCCTTCTCTGCTGAATTCTAAATTTCTCCCAGTCCTCAGGTTTGCTGCTTTTTCTGACCAATTTATATGCCTATTCCTTGGATTTAACACTATCTCTAATTTCCCTTGTTAGCCACGATTGAGCCACCTTCCCCGTTTTATTTTTATTCCAGACAGGAATGTACAATTTTTGAAGTTCATCCATGTGATCTTTAAATGTCTGCCATTGCCCATCCACTGTCAATCCATTAAGTATCATTCGGCAGTCTATTCTAGCCAATTCACGTCTCATACCATCGAAGTTACCTTTCCTTAAGTTCAGGACCCTAGTCTCTGATTTAACTGTGTCACTCTCCATCTTAATAAAGAATTCTACCATATTATGGTCACTCTTCCCCAAAGGGCCTCGCACAACAAGATTGCTAATTAGTCCTTTCTCATTACACATCACCCAGTCTAGGATGGCCAGCCCTCTAGTTGGTTCCTCGACATATTGGTCTAGTAAACCATCCCTAATATACTCCAGGAAATCCTCCTCCACTGTATTGTTACCAGTTTGGTGAGCCCAATCTATATGTAGATTAAAGTTTCACAGGAATGTGTCACTGGAACTGCCTATCCCAAGGTCTCACTGACTTGGCAAATTGTAACTTGATCCACTTTGACTTCCTGGATCGACAGAGCACAAAGCTCCCCAGAAGACAGCAAGGGCCAGCCAAAGTCCTGTACCCCAGTCCAAGTACATCCCTCCCCCATCCTAAGTGCCTTACTCCAGTGCAACTGCATCCTCCCCCACCACCATAGATGGGCAGGCATTGTGTATGGATTGCTAATGTCATGTATGTACTTTTGGGATCATTAGCCACTAGATGGCGTCACTGTCTGCAGCCCAAGTATAAAAGGCCAGCCATTTTGTATATTAGTCACTTTGGGCCTTAAGAAAGCAGAGCCAAGGTCATACCTCTGGGAGTTAAACAGTACGCAGTCTAACAGTTATTGCATACACAACCTTTGGCGACAAGATAACAAGAACCTTTGTATGCAAATTTGAACACAATTGGATTGTTTGAGCGATTTGTGGAAGGAGAAGATTGGGAAGACTTTGTGAGCCGTTTGAGCCAGTTCTTTGTGGCCAGCAAAATAAAGGAGCTCGGTGATGCAGATCGGCGCCAGGCGGTGTTCCTTACGGTTTGCAGTCCAAAAATTTATGGTCTGAAAGAATCTACTCCTGCCTGCGAGTCCAACAGAGAAGACGTATGAAGAATTGTGTACACTGGTACAGGGCCACCTTAAGCCAGACGAAGGCATCATCATCTCGAGATACAGATTTTACACACCCGTTCACTCAGAGGGCCAGAATGAGGCGGAATTCATTGCCGACCTGAGACGTCTAGCAGGACCGTGTAAGTTCGGGGCTGCGTTGGCAGACATGCTGCGGGATTCTTTTGTAATCGGCATCAACCACGAGGTGATCCTGCGTAAACTACTGGCGGTGGAGACATTGGATTTGAACAGGGCCATCACGATCGCTCAGTCATGCATGACGATGGATAGAAGTCTAAAGCAGGTATCAGTGAAAAATAGAAACTTGGCAAGTACTGTAAATATGTTTGATTCGCCGTTCGGCAGAGCAGCACATGGTAGGGCCGACCCAGCTGTGTACGCGAAACCTGTGGCTGCCCAAAGTCCACCAGCGGGAATACATCCGATTTCTCTACGTTGGCGTTGTGGGGGAAATCACCAACACCAGCAGTGCTGATTTAAGCAATATAGTTGCAAAGGCTGTCTGAGAGTGGTGCATCCCCAGCGCAAGTGTCCGCAGATGAGCAAGCGTGCTGCGACACACTACGTGGAGGATGATAGTCAGACTAGCGTGGATCCGGATATGCAATCCGAGATACCGGAGCAGGAAGTGTATGGATTGTACTCCTTCCTAACTAAGAGCAAACCGATAATGATCAACGTGAAATTTAATGGGGTGCCGGTATCGCTGGAACTGGACATGGGGGTGAGTCAATCGATATCGACAAGCTTTGGGATACTAAGACTGTGAGGCCCAGGCTGAGTCCAGTCAATGCCAAGTTGCGAACGTACACCAAAGAACTCATAACGGTGATTGGCAGTGCCACAATTAAAGTGTCGTATGATGGTGTGGTTCACGAGTTACCACTATGGATTGTCACAGGCAAAGGCCCAACGTTGTTCGGCAGGAACTGGCTTGAAAAAAATCAGATGCGATTGGAACGACATCAAGACGTTGTCGTCGGAGAAAGATACGTGCCCAAGTGCTCAGCAAGTTCCCCTCGCTGTTCGAACCAGGCATCGACAACTTCATGGGAATCAAGGTATAGATTCACGTGGACTTGGATGCACGACCCGTCCATCATAAAGCTCGGGCAGTTCCGTATATGATGAGGGAGAAGGTCAAAATCGAACTGGACAGACTCTAGTGTGATGGGATCATATCACCAGTTGAATTTAATGAATGGGCCAGCCCCATTGTTCCTGTGCTGAAAAGTGATGGCACAGTCAGAATCTGTGGAAACTACAAGGCTATGATCAACAGGGTTTCGAAAGAGGATCAGTACCCGTTACTGAAGGTTGATGACTTGTTTGCAATGCAAGCCGGGGGGAAGTCGTTCACGAAACTGGACTTGACGTTGGCCTACATGACACAGGAGCTGGTCAAGATGTCAAAGAGACTTGGGTGCATTAACACATATAAAGGACTGTTTATTTATCACAGGTGCCCTTTTGGAATTCGCTCAGCTGCAGCAATATTTCAGAGGAACATGGAGAGTCTACTGAAGTCTGTTCCCAGAACCGTCATGTTCCTAGATGACATTCTGATCACAGGTCGTGACTCCGAGGAACATCTGAACAACTTGGAAGAGGTTCTACATCGTCTGGACAAAGTGGGACTCAGACTGAAATGCTCAAAGTGCGTCTTCATGGCACCAGAGGTCGAATTCCTGGGGAGGAAAATTGCTGCTGAGGGCATCAGGCCCACAGATGCGAAAACCAAGGCCATCAAGAATGCACCCAAGCTGCAGAATGTGACGGAGCTGCGTTCGTTCCTGAGTCTACTCAACTACTTCGGTAACTTCCTACCTAAATTGAGTACCTTATTAGAACAACTGCACATGCTGCTAAGAAAAGGCGACAACTGGGTGTGGGGTGCGTCTCAAGGCAGAGCTTTTGAGAAAGCCACTAATCTGCTTTGCTCTAACAAGCTGCTGGTACATTATGACCCATGTAAACGTTTAGTATTGGCCTGTGATGCTTCGTCATATGGACTTGGTTGCGTACTCCAACAAGCTAATGAGTCGGGTAAACTTCAACCAGTCGCATATGCTTCAAAAAGTTTGTCTAAAGCGGAAAGAGCCTACAGCATGGTAGAGAAAGAAGCACTAGCCTGTGTGTATGGAGTTAAAAAGATGCATCAGTACCTGTTTGATTTTCGGTTTGAACTGGAGACAGATCACAAGCCGCTCATTTCACTGTTCTCTGAAAACAAAGGTATCAATACCAATTCTTCATCCCACATCCAGAGATGGCCGCTGACATTATCCGCTTATGATTATGTCATTCGCCATAGACACGGCACCGGAGGTGGAAACGCCACAACTGCGGACCTATTGTTAGTTATTGATGTTTTTGATAGTGAAGGAACCCCTGTCACAGCCCAACAAGTTAAGATCTGGACCAGCCAGGATCCGATTTTATCAGTGGTGAAGAGTTGCATCCTCAAAGGTGTGAGGAGACCAAACCTTACATGAGTCACAAAGACGAACTGTCTATTCAGTCGGATTGTATACTGTGGAGCAATTGTGTTGTTGTGCCCAAGAAAAGGAGAGAGAAATTTGTACATGAGCTACATAGTACACATCCGGCATTGTAATGATGAAAGCCATCACCAGGTCTCATGTATGGTGGCCGGGAATTGACTCTGAGCTGGAATCATGTGTGCATCAGTGCAACACTTGCATGCAGCTCAGCAAAGCACCAGCGGAATCGCCGCTGAGTCTATGGTCATGGCCGTCCAAACCATGGTCCAGGATCCACATAAACTTTGCAGGTCCCTTCCTGGGGAAGATGTTTTTAGTTGTGGTGGATGCATATTCGATAGAGTGTATAATCATGTCATCCAGCACATCCACAGCTACCATTGAGAATTTCAGTGTCATGTTCACGACAAATGGTCTGCCTGACATTGTTGTTAGCGACAACGGATCGTGCTTCACCAGTCAGGAGTTTTAAGAGTTCATGAAACTCAATGGTATCAAACATGCAAGGTCAGCACCGTTCAAACCTGCATCCAATGGGCAAGCAGAACATGCTGTCCAAATCATAAAGCAGAGTATGAAGCGAGTAACCTAAGGGTCACTGCAGATCCGCCTGTCATGCATACTGCTTAGTTACAGGACAAGATCACACACACTTACCGGGGTCTCGCCTGCTGAACTAATGATGAAGAGAAGTCTTAAGACCAAGCTATGTCTTGTACACCCTGACTTGAATAATCATGTTGATAATAGAAGACAAAGTCAGCAAGGGTATCACGATTGTGCAGCTGTGTCACGTGATATTTCTGTAAATGATCCTGTATATGTTCTGAATTATGGTCAGGGTCCCAAGTGGATCACTGGTACTGTCATGGTCAAGGAGGGCAACAGAGTATTTATTGTCAAGCACAAAAATGGGCAAACATGCAGGAAACATATGGATCAGACAAAGCTGCGGCACACATACGAATTGGAACAGTCGGAGGAAGAGCCAAACGACGACCAACCAACCTACCCCCAGTCATCAGAGGACTTAGTGGTCATCAGTGAATCGGGACTTTCAATCACTGATATGTTCAATGAAAATGGATTTTCAATCACTGACATGGCCACTGCCACTCCCACAAGGTTAGCCACCCAACCATCAGTCGTAACAGACTCTGAACACTCGCCCAAGGCTGGAGTTGAACTGAGACGGTCATGTGTGTGCAGCCCAAGTATAAAAGGCCAGCCATTTTGTGTATTAGCCACTTTGGGCCTCAATAAAGCAGAGCCAAGGTCATATCTCTTGGAGTTAAACAGTTCTCAGTCTAACAGTTATCGCATACACAACAGTTAACAGGTTTATTGGGTATGAAGTGAATAGTGACAATGTCATGACGTCTGGATATCGTGTACTCCAATGATGTCCCTTGTAGAGGGTTGGAAGAACGTGATTGTCTTCCCTGAGTTCTCTCTCTCCCCTCCGATTTCCCCCACCCCCTGTGGCTCTCTCTCTTTCTCGCTCTCTCTCTCTCTCTCTCTCTCTCTCCCCCCAACCCCCCCCCCCCCCCACTGCCCAGCCTCTCTCTCTCACCTCTGCCTCACACAGCCTCTCTCTCCATCGGGCCCAGGACCGCTGCTATCGGGTCCCCGTCGGCCACACTCTGACCTTCACACCGGCCCCTCACACCGACCCCTCACACTGACTCCTCACACCAGCCACACTCGGTCCGTCACACTGGCCGGAGGGTTGGGGTGGGGGTGGGGGGGAAAGAGATTCAAAGCCTCAGGTCCTACTTCTCGGCACCACGTGCATGGAATGATTCAGCTGGGTGGGGGGAGGGGGAGGGGGATGGGCGGAGCTTCACAGGGGGAGGGGCTTGTCGCCTGTCGGTCAAAAAAGTGCCGCACCAATAGTTACTTCGATTTTTTCCCCTTTCTTCCCTCTTTTTTTACAAACCCCTTTTTTTTCCCTTTCCCATGGCAGCTGGTGATCATTGCACCATTCACACCCCATCTAGACTCATCTTTTGTTTCCTAACTTGTGCCATTACCATCTCATTTTTGCCCATCATTCCTTTTATCTCTTTAATCTCTCCTGCCTTCCACCCTATCACAGATCTTCCCTTTTGTCCTTTCCTCTCCTCCCCCTTTCAGTGCCCTGCACTTCCTTAAACTTCTGTTACATCTCTAACTTTTCCAGCTCTGACGACGGGTCACAGGCCCGAAACATGCATTCTGCTCCTCTCCACAGATGCTGCCTGACCTGCTGAGATTTCCAGTATATTCTGTTTTTATCCCCTCTAAACCTCCTACCAATTACTTTAAATCTATGCCTCCTGGTTTTCGACCTCCGTGCTAGGGTATATAGATCCTTCCTTATAATTATATACACCACAATCAAGTCTCCCCTCATCCTCCACTGTTCCAAAGAAAACAGTCCCAACCTATCAAATTGGTTCCAGTTGGTTTATTGCTGCAAGGCAGTCTGATAATGGAACATTTCCACAAGTCATCTCCTTTCAAAATGACCACACCACTAATATTGCTGCTAATCTGCATGTTTCACACTGTTACTGCTCTGAGACTTTTGTTAAGGCGACCAGTGTACATTGTAAAGGAAACTACCTCCAATAAATGGCCTTGCACCATTTTCATTTTGTACGAGTGGCATAATTCTGTGAAGTCTCTTTTTAAACTCTTTTTTACAGGCAGGCTGCGACATCACTGCTCTATTCTCTAGCTCGTAAAAGTGCTGCCCATGCCGGCAGCTGTTCTCAACCAAGCGGAGATGTAGGTGAGTAATTCAGGGCCAATGCGAGTGTTTAGCCACCCACGGGTTCGGATGCAAGGGACCTGTGAGGAGGGTTGTTGGAGCTGCCTGTCCCCCACGCCCAGATGGGCGATGGTCCAGCGATGTACGATGTCTTTTCATTGAGGGTGACCAAGGCTAGGAATTCAACATCCAGGGGTATTCAATATTCAGGAAGGACAGACAAAAAGGAAAAGGAGAAGGGGTGGCGTTACTGGTAAAAGAGGGGATTAACGCAATAGTAAGGAAGGACATTAGCTTGGATGATGTCGAATCTGTATGGGTAGAGCTGTGGAACACCAAAGGGCAGAAAACACTAGCAGGAGTTGTGTACAGACCACCAAACAATAGTAGTGAGGTTGGGGATGGCACCAAACAGGAAATAAGGGATGTGTGCAATAAAGGTACAGCAGCTATCATACATATAGATTGGGCTAACCAAACTGGTAGCAATATGATGGAGGAGGATTTCCTGGAGTGTATAAGGGATGGTTTTCTAGACCAATATGTCGAGAAACCAACTAGAGAGCTGGCCATCCTAGACTGGGTGTTGTGTAATGAGAAATAATTAATTCGCAATCTTGTTGTGCGAGGCCCCTTGGGGGAGAGTGACTACAATATGGTAGAATGCTTCATTAAGATGGAGAGTGACACAGTTAATTCAGAGACTAGGGTCCTGAACTTAAAGAAAGGTAACTTCGAAGGTATGAGACGTGAATTGGCTAGGATAGACTGATAGACTAGGATAGAGTGCGCACGGGAAACCCCCACCCCGAGTTTAGAGAAAAATGTGGGCGGAGATCGCTGCGGTGGTGTCCTCCGCATCCCATGAGGCGAGGGGGTCGGACCAGTGCCGCAAACACTGGAACAGCTTGGTAGCTGCAGCAAGAGTAAATTGCATTTTATATTGTACTGATGCAAGTTTTAATTATAATAATGAATCTCCTGTATTGAATTTAATTTGTTTATTCATAAATGTTTTACATTAACTACATGTTAAGCTCTGGACAGGGCTCTGAACCTGGGACTATATATGGGACAGTGTGGAGGGAATGTAACCCCGTGCTGCAGCTGCCCTGGGAGTGTTTGATGGGACAGCGTGGAGGGAGCTTTGGGAGATGTATTTGTGTCAAGATATAGCATGTAACATTTTAAACTGTTGTGACTCCATGGTACTACCTAGTCAATTCGCTTATGCTATCCTCTTTTCTCGTTTGCAGAAGAAGCCATCACTCAATAGGGCTGATGAGGGGCGCACCGGGAGGGGGGGCTCTGCTCAGCTTCAACCGCTGACCGACCTGGAGGAGCGTGCAACCGCGCTCGTGGGCCACGAAACCCGTTCGGCCACCACCCGTGATCTGGCGGAGCCCAGCTATGCGTCTCGTGAGTAAGGTAATGTCCTGTAATTATAATGCAATATGCAATATAGGAATGGTGTCATGTCATGTCATGCAGCCTTCGTGCATAAGAAGCAGGGCATGCAGGGGATGCAGCAGCTACAGCTTTCTGGGGTAGTGAAATGTATTGACATGTAACGTCTCTCGTTAATGTGCACCGTTATGTTCTAATTAGCTCTGTAATAACGTCAGATGTGTTAAGGTCATCCTGAGAGGCTGGTCGAGATGCAACCAGCACCTGCACCAGCACCTGCTGAAGAGCAGGAGGAGGAGGAGGATGAGCTGGAGAACATTATGAACACCACTGAGCTCGTGGAGGAGGAGGAGGAGGAGGATGAGCTGGAGAACATTATGAACACCACTGAGCTCGTGGAGGAGGAGGAGGAGGAGCACCAGCAGCAGCTGCAGACAGCTGTGGAGGGGGAGGGGATGAACCTGCGGCCATCTCAATGGAGGTAGAAGAGGCACCGGGACCAAGCGGTGTGCAGCCGGCAACGCCAAGGTGCATCATGCTGCGCACGCCGACCCCACGGAGACCGAGTCAGCGAGGTCAGCAATCGCCGACCTCGGACGGGCAGACGGAGTGCTTGATCTCCCTGTGCACGGAGACGGTCGCGAGCTTCTCCAGGGGTCCAATCAGTTCTCCTCTAACTTTGCAAGGTGTCTGCTATACAAGTGGAGTTAGCACGGCAGACCCTGGAGGGGATTCGAGAGCAGACCGTCGCAACAAATGTCCTTCGGCATGCGCTGCTGGCTGGACATGGCGCTGCACCCCAAGGTGTTGTGTTGGGTCTAAGTACAGCCCCAAGCACTTAAGCGAGTACGGAGGATACACTTTCTCTTGACTCAGAAGACGAACAGCCAGCTTTGTCTTCCACTCCAACACCTCCACTACGGCAGGAAGTCTTGCCATTGCCCGCTGCACGCCAGCGTCATCTTGGTCTGCGGGGACCAAAACAGGTGGGTGGTGTTAAAACACGGGGTGGTAAAGACCTGGAGGGAAACGTGGCCACAGATAGGGAGGGGGGTTGTTTTTGCAATGTTAATGCTACATTTTTTATAGTTCATGTGCTTTCAAAGTTGTTTTTTTGTAATCGGGGTCAACGACGAGGCGATCTTAAGTAAGCTGCTGGCTGCGGAGACGCCAGACCTCAGTAAGGTCATCACCATCGCCCAGGCTTGCATGTCCACGCAGAAAAGTACGAAGCAGATATCGCAACAAAACAGGAACTCCACGGCAAGTACTGTGTACAAAATTGTATCGACGGCCGGCAGAGCTGCACATGGCAGGGCCTACTCGACTGCGTCTGCAAGGCCGGGAGCCGCTCAAAGATCGCCATCGAGGTCCTACTCGACTGCGTCTGCAAGGCCGGGAGCCGCTCAAAGTTTGCCATCGAGGTCCTACTCGACTGCGTATGCGAGAACGGGAGCCACTCAAAGCCCGCCATCAAATCCAAGCTCAATGTGTTGGTGATGCGGGGGCAATCACTGACCCCATCAGTGCCGCTTCAGGCAGTATGTATGCAGAGAGTGTGCGAAGGCGGGGCATCTTCAGTGGATGTGTCCACAGCAGAACAAGTGAGCTGCGACACACCACGTGGATGATGATCAATTCAGCGTGGATCTGGCGATGCAGCCCGAGGCATTTGAAAGCTCTGAGGAGGAAGTGTATAGTGTACGTGCGTTCCTAACAAAGAGCCAACCGATAATGATGGAGGTAAAATTAAACGGTGTGTGCCGGTATTCATGAAATTAGACATGGGAGCGAGTTAATCGATAATGAGCCGAGAACTTTTGAAAAGCTGTGGGAGACCAAGGCAGAGAGACCCAAGCCGAGTCCGATAAATACGAAGTTGCGTACCTACACCAAAGAGCTCATATCAGTGATCGGTAGTGCAGCAGTAAGACTGTCGTACGAGGGAGCGGTTCATGATCCCGTTACGGATTATCCCGGGTAACAGCCCATCGTTATTTGGCAGGAGTTGCCTTGAGAAAATAAAATGGAAATGGTACGATATCAAAACTTTGTCATCAGCGGATGATGATTTGTGTGCTCCAGCGCTGAGCAAATTTCCCTCACTGTTTGAACCGGGAATTAACAGCTTCAAGGGAGCCAAGGTGCAGATTCACCTCGGCCCAGACGAAAGGCCCATCCATCACAAAGCCAGGGCGGTCCCGCACATGATGAGAGAAAAGGTCGAGCTCGAATTGGACAGGCTACAATGGCTAGTCCCATTGTTCTGGTGTTAAAGAGCGATGGCACGGTCAGGATTTGTAGAGACTACAAGGTCACGACCAAACGAGTTTCGAAACAAGATCGGTATCTGCTACTGAAAGCTGATGACCTGTTTGCAACGCTAGCCGGGGAAAAATCATTCACCAAATTGGATCTAATGTCGGCCTACATGACACAGGAACTGGTTGAATCATCAAAGAAACTTACGTGTATCAACACGCACGAAGGACTGTTTATTTACAACAGATGCCCTTTTGGCATTCGTTCGGCAGCAGCCATATTTCAGAGAAACATGGAGTGCCTATTGAAATCCGTCCCCAGGACTGTGGTATTCTAAGACAACATCCTAGTCACAGGTCGTGACATCACCGGCACCTGCACAATCTGGAAGACGTTCTGCATCGCCTGGACAAAGTGGGATTCAGGCTGAAACGTTCGTTGCATTTTAATGGCACCAGCGGTCGAATTCTTTGGACGAAAGATTGCTGCAGACGGAATCAGGCCTACAGATGCGAAAACAGAGGTCATCAAAAATGCACCCAGGCCCCAGAATGTGACGGAGCTGTGTTCGTTCCTGGTCTTCTCCACTTCTTACCCAAATTGAGCACAGTATTAGAGCCTTTGCACAAGCTGCTCAAGAAAGGAGATGACTGGGTGAGGGGTGAACTTCAAACAGAACCTTTGAGAAGGCTAGAAATCTGTTGTGTTCCCACAAGCTACTGGTACTGTATGACCCATGCAAGCATCTAGTTTTGATCTGTGATGCGTCGTCCTATGGCGTCGGCTGCGTACTCCAGCAAGCCAATGAGTTAGGCAAACTACACCCAGTTGCATACGCATCTTGAAGCCTGTCCAAGGCGGAAAGAGCCTACGGCATGGTAGAAAAAGAGGCTTTAGCATGTGTTTATGGGGTTAAAAAAAATGCACCAGTACCTGTTTGGGCTTCGCTTCGAGCTGGAAACCGATCACAAGCCGCTTATATCGTTGATCTCGGAACACAAAAGTATCAATATCAACGCGTTGTCCCGCATCCAGAGGTGGGCGCTGATATTATCTGCCTACGATTCTGTCATTCGCCATAGACCAGGCACCGACAACTGCGCTGATGCATTGAGCCAGCGGAGGTGAAAACATAGAAACATAGAAACATAGAAAATAGGTGCAGGAGTAGGCCATTCGGCCCTTCGAGCCTGCAGCACCATTCAATAAGATCATGGCTAATCATTCACCTCAGTACCCCTTTTCTGCTTTCTCTCCATACCCCTTGATCCCTTTAGCCGTCAGGGCCATATCTAACAAACTGGCATCAACAACTCTCTGCGGTAGAGAATTCCACAGGTTAACAACTCTCTGAGTGAAGAAGTTTCTCCTCATCTCGGTCCTAAATGGCTTACCCCTTATCCTTAGATTGTGACCCCTGGTTCTGGACTTCCCCAACATCGCGAGCATTCTTCCTGCATCTAACCTGTCCAGTCCTGTCAGAATTTTATATGTTTCTATGAGATCCCCTCTCATTCTTCTAAACTCCAGTGAATACAGGCCCAGTCGATCCAGTCTCTCCTCATACATCAGTCCCCGCCATCCCGGGAAATAGTCTGGTGAACCTTCGCTGCACTCCCTCAATAGCAAGAACGTCCTTCCTCAGATTAGGAGACCAAAACTAACACAATATTCCAGGTGAGGCCTCACCAAGGCCCTGTACAACTGCAGTAAGACCTCCCTGCTCCTATACTCAAATCCTCTAGCTATGAAGGCCAACATGCCATTTGCCTTCTTCACCGCCTGCTGTACCTGCATGCCAACTTTCAATGACTGATGTACCATGACACCCAGGTCTCGTTGCACCTTCCTTTTCCTAATCTGCTGCCATTCAGATAATATTCTGCCTTCATGTTTTTGCCACCAAAGTGGATAACCTCACATTTATCCACATTACACTGCATCTGCCATGCATTTGCCCACTCACCTAACCTGTCACATCACCTTGCAGCCTCTTAGTATCCTCCTCACAGCTCACACCGCCACCCAGCTTAGTGTCATCTGCAAACTTGGAGATATTACACTCTATTCCTTCATCTAAATCATTGATGTATATTGTAAATAGCTGGGGTCCCAGCACTGAGCCCTGCGGCACCCCACTAGTCACTGCCTGCCATTCTGAGAAGGACCCGTTTATCCCTACTCTCTGCTTCCTGTCTGCCAACCAGTTCTCTATCCATGTCAATACATTACCCCCAATACCATGTGCTTTAACTTTGCACACCAATCTCTTGTGTGGGATCTTGTCAAAAGTCTTTTGAAAGTCCAAATACACCACATCCACTGGTCCACTCTACTAGTTATATCCTCAAAAAATTCCAGAAGATTTGTCAAGCATGATTTCCCTTTCATAAATCCATGCTGACTTGGTCCGATCCTGTCACTGCTTTCCAAATGCGCTGTTATTTCATCTTTAATAATTGATTCCAACATTTTCCCCACTACTGATGTCAGGCTAACCGGTCTATAATTCCCCATTTTCTCTCTCCCTCCTTTTTTAAAAAGTGGTGTTACATTAGCTACCCATAGTCCATAGGAACTGATTCAGAGTCGATGCACTGTTGGAAAATGATCACCAATGCATTCACTATTTCTAGGGCCACTTCCTTATGTACTCTTGGATGCAGACTATCAGGCCCTCGGGATTTATTGGCCTTATGTTCTTATGTTCAATCCCATTAATTTCCCTAACACAATTTCCTGACTGATAAGGATTTCCTTCAGTTCCTCCTTCTCGCTAGACCCTCGGTCCCCTAATATTTCCGGTAGGTTATATGTGTCTTCCTTCGTGAAGACAGAACCAAAGTATTTCTTCAATTGGTCTGCCAGTTCTTTGTTCCCCATTCTAAATTCACCTGATTCTGACTGCAAGGGACCTACATTTGTCTTCACTAATCTTTTTCTCTTCACATATCTATAGAACCTTTGCAGTCAGTTTTTATGTTCCCAGCAAGCTTCCTCTCATACTCTATTTTCCCCCTCCTAATTAAACCATTTGTCCTTTTCTGCTGAATTCTAAATTTCTCCCAGTCCTTAGGTTTGCTACTTTTTCTGGCCAATTGATATGCCTCTTCTTTGGACACTATCAATAATTTCCCTTGTTATCCATGGTTGAGCCACCTTCCCCGGTTTACTGGAAACGCCAATGCCTGCAGAGCTACTCATGGTCATGGATGCTTTTGAGAGTGAAGGGTCGCCTGTCACTGCTCAACAAGTTAAGACCTGGACCAATCAGGATCCGACCCTATCGGTTGTAAAATGTTGTGTTCTTTACATGGTCTGGTCGACCATCTCCAAGGAAATTGGTGATGAAACCAAACCGTACAGCTGTCGCAAAGATGATCTTTCCATCCAGTCCAACTGTTTACTGTGGGGTAATCGTGTTGTAATGCCCAAGAAAGGTAGGACGAGATTTGTATGGGAGTTACATAGTACGTATCCCGGTATTGTCATGATGAAGGCCATCATCAGGTCCCATGTTTGGTGGCGTGGCATTGACTCGGACTTAGATTCATGCATGCATCAGTGCAGCACTTGCATGCAGTTAAGCAATGCCCGAAAGGAAGCTCCGCTCAGTCTGTGGTCATGGCCATCCAAACCGTGGTATAGAATCCACATCGACTTTGCGGGCCGCTTCCTCGGTAAAATGTTTTTTGTGGTGGTGGATGCATACTCCAAATGGATGATGTTATATATGCAGACTATAGATATACTCTCTGTGTAGTCACTGTATAGTTGCATAAGATGGAGACTTGTTTACCTGATGTACTTTCAATAAGGTTTACCATGTGTATATACTATGCTGGCACCACTAGAGGGTGCAACTAGTGGAGACCGGGGTTTCCTGCCCTGGTGGCAGAAGCTGTATAAAAGGATAGCCACCATGCGGCTGCCTCACTCTGGAGTTACGAATAAAGGACCAAGGTCACTACAGTTTGAGTACAACACATTGCCTCGTGGAGTCATTCATAAGTACATTACAGACATAACAACTGGCGACAAGTATACGGACCACCACGCGATTATGGATAACTTTGACACACTAAAAGACATCGCAGGGGGTGATGATCGGGATGCCTTCATGGAAAGGCTCGAGCAATATTTTGCGGCAAACGACCTGGCAGGGGAGATGGATGCATTGTCGGAGACGCGCAAGGCTATACTGCTGACCAGTTGTGGGCTCAAGGTCTACTGCCTCGTCAGGGACTTGCTGGCACCCACGAAGGCCAAGGATAAGACATGCAATGAGCTGACTGAACTCATTTGTGACCAACTGAAACCAAAAGAGGGCATCTTCATGGCCAGGCACAGATTCTACACTCACCGCAGACCTGAGGGCCAAGAGATTGCAAAATATGCTGCCGACCTCAGGAGACTTGCGGCACCGTGTGATTTGGGCACGCACCTCAACGAAGCATTGCGAGACATTTTCGTTATGGGAATTGGCCACAAGGGCCTCCTTTGCAAGCTATTATCTGCCGACACCACAGTCAACCTGTAGAAGACCATCAGCATCAGTCAGGCATTCATGGCCTCGACCTACAGCTCCAAGCAAATTTTTCATCCTGTGGACTCAAACTCGGCAAGTATTGTACACAGAATAGTGCCTTTCACAGGCAAGACTGTAGAACGTGGCTCTGCTCAGGGCAGAGAGCACAGACCTCAGGGTTCCAGAACTCTGAGTCCGCCGAGGGGTGCTAATCGAGTAGCACCATGCTGGCGATGTGGAGGAAACCATATGGCTCACCAGTGATGGTTTGCTGAGTACGTAGGCAAAGCCTGTAACACGAAGGGCCACCTCCAGCGTATGTGTAAAAAAAATACGAGTCACCATCTAGCAGAGGAGTCGGTAGATGACTTTGAATCCAGCGGAGAATATGGTGATTTGGCCAGAGAGACAGCTCTGCCCCAAGAAGTGTATGGAGTATATATCTGCACCACCGATTGTCCTCCAGTGAAGATGGAAGTTGAGATAAACGGCATTCCAGTCTTCATGGAAGCCATGGGAGTGAGCCAGTTAGTGATGAGCCAGGATGCCTTTGAGAGGTTATGGAACAAAAAAACGACCCGAACTGGTTCCAGTACAGGAAAAGTTGTGCACCGACACCAAGGAGCTGATCCCAGTCCTTGGTAGTGAGGATGTAAGTGTAATCCATAATGGTGTGGTGCACAAGTTACCTCTGTGGAGTGTTGCAGGTGATGATCCAATGCTACTCGGAAGAAGGTGGATGGGGAAGATCCAGTGGAAATGGGAATATCTCTTCACTCCAGCAATCGATGTCCCCTGTGCTCAGAGGCAGAGCAAAACCTCACCTTCGCTTGAGCCAAGCACCAGAGAACAGACCAGCGCAGCACCTGAGGCACAGATCATCCATCACGGCTGCGTGGCAATGATCCGACCGGAACGATCTAAAAGTACCTTCCCGGCTCCAGTGGCAGGACTCCTGGGGAGGAAGATCGAATTCACAGGCACTCTTCCAGCTTTTGTGCCAGAATCGCGGGAGAGAAGGATCAAGGCAGTCGACCTTGAGGACAGAGGCAAGATGGCGTCCCTGCTGCAGCAAGGGCAGCATGGCTGAAAAAAAAGATGGCCGCGGCCAGAACACGAGATGCAACGCTGAGGGACCAACACGTGGTGTCTAACAAAGGATTTGATTGGGGTAAAGCCAGCAGGGTTCTCTTAAAGGAGACCTGCAACCAACTGAACTTAAAGATATATTGTATGCATGGCAATCAATGTAATGAACCGATTAAGATTGCGAACAAAATGTTGTTGCGAGATGTCGGTACTATTCCAAATGTAAAGAACAAAATGTTGTTGCAAGATGTCGGGAATAGAGTGTCCGCAAAAGTAGCAAGCGAGCGAATTCGGGAGGGTAAAGGTGCTGATCCTGATGCTCTGCCCCAGGTGTCCCCACAAGTTATAGGCCAGCAACCTCAGGAGGGTGAAGACACTGATCCTGATACCCTGCCCCAGGTCTATCCCACGCTGCAGGCACCCGATGGCACTATGCGCCACGGACCTGGAAATGAAAATGGCGTCAATACGCGCAGTCGGCCGCCGTTGCCCACCACTCGGCTGGAGACGGCGCAGTCCCCAGACCCAGTCGCTATCTCGGCCATGTCTGGGAGCAAAAGGTCAGAATCAACGAGTTCCCCAAACAGGACCTGGAACAGCAAGGTTCCCAACACTGTTAGAGAGCAGGCAGAAGATTCTGCAGCCCTCAAAGGAGGACAGGGAGGCCACACAGATCTGTGGCTCTGCCCATCATTAGGCAATGCAAAGGCCCTGAGTCCTGGTTAGGTGAGCGAACCAAGCCCACCCCGCTAGCAGTGGGTGCGGCGCCGCCATCAGACGACTAGGACTCCGTCCGGTTGCTCTGGAACCAGCGTCCTCGCACACCTGTACTACTACCTCAGTACTGACCATGACTGAACCCATGAATGCAATCTACGCAATCCTGGCGCACAACCGTAAAACGTAACGAATGTAAGTCACTGAACCAAGGTGTCACGATGCAACCTGTACTTGCACTGTGTCTGATCCTGTATGTTAATGTAACGGGCCAGCTGCATGCTCTCGCTGTGGGGAATGGAAAATGAATGTATGTAGCCACGGACACACACATGGGTCACACCCAGAACCCATTGGAATCTCCACTGCATCATCGAATGATCCAAATTGGTAACCACTTCCCAATGTTGTGGCAAAAGAACTTGGGGGTTAACAGGGAGAGAGCCAAGCAAGAGCAGAGCCAAGGTGCAAGGGCTATTGGCACTTAAGTCTGGGGAGAGCTAAGCCAGAGCACATAGTGCAAAGGTAATTTACACAAAGGACTTGGGGGAGAGTGATGTTATATATGCAGACTATAGATATACTCTCTTAGTCACTGTACAGTTGCATGAGATGGAGACTTGTTTACCTGATGTACTTTCAATAAGGTTTGCATTGTGTGTATACTATGCTGGCACCACTAGAGGGTGCAACTGGTGGAGACTGGGGTTTCCTGCCCTGGTGGCAGAGGCTGTATAAAACGGTAGCCACCATGCGGCTGCCTCACTCTGGAGTTACGAATAAAGGTCCGAGGTCACTACAGTTTGAGTACAACACATTGCCTCGTGGAGTCATTCATAAGTACATTACAGACATACCAGATAGAATGTGTGATCATGTCATCCAGCACTTCCACTGCCACCATTGAAAACCTGAAAGCCATGTTGCCATACATGGTCTGCCAGACATCCTTGTCAGCGACAACGGACCGTGTTTCGCGAGCCTGGAGTTTCAAGAGTTCATGAAACGCAATGGCATAAAACACGTGAGGTCAGCCCCGTTCAAACCCGTGTCCAATGGTCAAGCAGAGCAGGCAGTTCAAACCATCAAACAGAGCCTGAAACACATAACTCACGGTTTCTTGCAGACACGCTTGTCACGCATACTGCTCAGTTACAGGACAAGGCCACACACACTCACCGGGATCCCGCCTGCAGAACTATTGATGAAGAGAGGCCTCAAAACCAGGCTCTCTCGAGTCAATCCTGACCTTAACAATCATGTCGAAACCTGACGTCAACGCCAGCAGTGGTATCATGACCGTACCGCAGTGTCACGCGACATATCTGTAAATGACCCAGTGTATGTACTTAACCATGGTCAAGGGTCCGAGTGGCTCCCAGGCAATGTTACGGATAAGGAAGGTAACCGGATATATATGGTGAAGCTCAAGAATGGGCAGATGTGCAGGGAACACATTGATCAAATCAAGCTAAGACACTCTGACGAACCAGAACAATTGGAAGAAGACACCGCATGTTTAAACGACCAACCAACTCACGTCCAGCCATCAGAAGAATCCACTGTGGTCAATGCTCAGCCCCAAGTCGTGAGAGACTCGGAAAGCACTGGGATTGTACTGAGACGGTCAGCCAGGGAGCGAAGGGCTCCGGACCGTCCGAACTTGTAATGTGGACTTGTGCCAAGAACTGGGGGGGGGGAATGATGTAATGTATGTACATAAGGTCTGCCCACCACCAGAGGGCACTACCATCAGAGATCCTAGGGTCATAAGTACACTCGTGCTGGGCCCGGTATATAACCTGAAATTCTCCTTTGTATTGTCATTTCTCAAAGACATTAAAGACTGACCAGGTTACACCTGGTCACTGGCTCACAGTACGGAGTTCATTGTATCATTTCATACACTATATTAAGCATAACATTTAACAATTGTTCTTCATTTGTTGTGCATTCTCGTATAGTAACATAAGTTTACTTAAGTTAAGCATTAATGCAAATGCCAGGCCCAGTGCAGGCAAGGCAAAAACGTAACTCAATGCAAATGCAACTTTTGTTGAATCGTATCTGTAAATGTAAATGTGACTGTTCCCAACGTAAGTTCATGCAAAGCGTTCATAAATGAACTGCTGACGCAACAGTTTAGCAGCCGCGTAACTGCCACTGGGTTCTGGTCTTCTGGGGGCGGCGGGGGGGGGGGGGGGCGGGACCACGGCTAGATCGCCAGGCTGATTGGCCTCCCCAAGGTCCTCACTTGTCTCCTCTTCCAACTCCTCCTTCTCCTCTTGCTCCTCGCTGACTGGCTCTTCCATCTCCCCTCCTTCTGGAGGTGGACCTGCAACCTCATCTGGCATTAGTTATCCTCTCCTTATACCTAGGTTATGCAGCATGCAACACACCACAATAAACTCAGCGACCTAGTCAGGGTGGCACTGTAGGCTGCCACCAGAGTGGTCCAGGCATCTGAAGCGCTGCTTCAGGTCTCCAATTGTCTTTTCATAGAAACATAGAAAAATAGGTGCAGGAGTAGGCCATTCGGCCCTTCGAGCCTGCACCACCATTCAATAAGATCATGGCTGATCATTCACCTCAGTGCCCCTTTCCTGCTTTCTCTCCATACCCCTTGATCCCTTTAGTCGTAAGGGCCATATCTAACTCCCTCTTGAATATATCCAATGAACTGGCATCAACAACTCTCTGCGGTAGGGAATTCCACAGGTTAACAACTCTCTGAGTGAAGAAGTTTCTCCTCATCTCGGTCCTAAATGGCTTACCCATTATCCTTAGATTGTGACCCCTGGTTCTGGACTTCCCCAACATCGCGAACATTCTTCCTGCATCTAACCTGTCCAGTCCTGTCAGAATTTTATATGTTTCTATGAGATCCCCTCTCATTCTTCTAAACTCCAGTGAATACAGGCCCAGTCAATCCAATCTCTCCTCATACATCAGTCCCCGCCATCCCGGGAAATAGTCTGGTGAACCTTCGCTGCACTCCCTCAATAGCAAGAACGTCCTTCCTCAGATTAGGAGACCAAAACTGAACACAATATTCCAGGTGAGGCCTCACCAAGGCCCTGTACAACTGCAGTAAGACCTCCCTGCTCCTATACTCAAATCCTCTAGCTATGAAGGCCAACATGCCATTTGCCTTCTTCACCGCCTGCTGTACCTGGGGGGATCTGCAGCCTTCCAGCACCATCAGAACCGCACTATCCTTCTACGCGTCGGGATAAAATTCTGATGGGACTGGACAGGTTAAATGCAGGAAGAATGTTCCCGATGTTGGGGAAGTCCAGAACCAGGGGACGTAGTCTAAGGATAAGGGGTAAGTCATTTAGGACTGAGATGAGGAGAAACTTCTTCACTCAGAGAGTTGTTAACCTGTGGAATTCCCTACCGCAGAGAGTTGCTGATGCCAGTTTATTGGATATATTCAAGAGGGAGTTAGATATGGCCCTTACAGCTAAAGGGATCAAGGGGTATGGAGAGAAAGCAGGAAAGGGGTTCTAAGGTGAATGATCAGCCATGATCTTATTGAATGGTGGTGCAGGCTCGAAGGGCCAAATGGCCTACTCCTGCACCTATTTTCTATGTTTCTATGTTTCTATGTTGGTGAGATGACAAATCTCATCGATGACCTCCTTCCGGAAGCGCTGCTTCCCAAGACACGTGTTTTCAGACAAATTGAGGTAAGATTGTGTTTCTTTGTACCTTCGTGGGGCTGTACGCTCGTCACCTCGGTCTCTGACTGCGCATTACCCTGCCGCCTCTTCGATTGATCCTTTCAGAAACCAGCGTGTGAGCAGTTACGAGTAATGGCATAGAAAGCATAGGCACCATCACTATCAATAATTATTTTCACTTGCTATAAATGCACTTTTCAGTATAAAATGCCTAATCTACTAATCTACTCTTAATACAACTAAATATAAGCATAAATCTGAGTGGTTCTATCTATAAAAGACCCTTAAATAACTATCAAATATCTTAGCTCAATTTTTTTAGCAGCCTCCTCCCTTCCTACGAAATGCAAAATGGCATCCGTAGTGCCCAGTTTGGTCAGGAAAGCCTGGGAAAAGCAACTATTATACAGCGATATTCTCGGCGAGTGATCAGCCCGGCGATGTGACGACAATGTGGCGGAAGTTTAAATCGGCGACGTGCACGCGATCAGCTCGGCGGATCAGCTCGGCGAAGTGAGCTGAAACTTGGGGGCTTAATTTTCCGGCGATGTTGAGGTCTGAGTTTCTATTTTTTGCTCAAAATGAGCGATAGACGTCTGTTTTTGGGCGATATATGGGTGATGTGAAGTGGAAAGTCTGGCCTGGGCAAGATGCATATTGTATAAATTAAATCAGAATAAATCACGTGCCCAATTAGTTCAGTGTGGTAATTATCAACTTTACAACTGCAACCAATTTAGTTTCCATTAGTTTCATTATTTTATAAATCTGCTGGTTTTAGAACGATGGGCAGATAGTGCTGAAATAGCAGAAAACTGTTTAACAATTTTAATTTCATTGGTTCGATGAGGCAGGGGTGGCTGCTGCGGCGTTGAATTTAAAGCCCTGAGATATCTCCCTTGCAGCAGCTTCCTGGAGGTCGAGCTTTCTTTGTTCGCCTTTCACGCGTGGGTGACCAGATAGTCACAAGGAACAGGCAACTCCCCAAATTGTCAGGGATCATAAGTTCCACGAACCGACCACTTCTCACTCACGTCGCGCATGGTGACATTAATGCGTCATCAACAATGATTCAGATTATATTTCCAACCAAAAAGTTATAAAACGCCCCTGATGCTACAGATAACTTCAGAGGCGTTCAGTGCTGCTGGCGGAGTGAGTGAGTGAGAAACTCGGCATGAAGAACAGACCCGCAATAATGAAGATAATCGCAGCATCTTTCGTGTTACTTTATTTTGCTGTTCTTGGTATGGCAACTGACTCTGTATCGGTAAGAAAAATATTGTTTTTGTAAATGAATCCAGATTTTCTTCAGATGTTTCAAAGCAATTTACAGTTTTATGGCAACAGGCGAGAAAAAATAACTCCCGACTTTGGAATCATATAGTGTATAAAGCCAGGAATATATTGGCATTTTCAAGTTTGCACTTCTCGTGACTTTATACAGCATTTTAAAATGAATTATACATACTTTACCAATAATATTTTAAACAAGCTATTGAAAGGTTCCATAATTTTGTAAATCAAAGACAAAAAGGCTTACATTATTGGGTAATTAACCAATTGTATTCCCTTCATTGCGCTGTGGGATTTAAGTAACGTTTATGTCAAATCTCTTGCTTTAAGAACGCCGGTAATCTGTTAGTTTTCTGTGTACTTTGTGTCGTAATCTGACAAATGAAATTTTGTATTCTGTTATGAACTGGTTGGTAATGTTACGGATAAATGTGAACCAAAGAACGACTAATGTTAACATGTTTAGTGATCCCAGTTGCTTTATTGCTGCAACGCAACAGTCTAATAATTTTTAAATTACTTAAAATATCTGATCCAATTATTTTAGGACCAAAATCCCACTTTACTATTTACATTGCTTAAAAAACCTTAAAATTATCAGTATACGATGTCACTTTGGAGTCGAGTCATTATTAGTCTTAACTCCCTGTGCAGCGGTTGGGGGGGCGGGGCACGGTATAACATGCTCTGTGGAACAATAAAACAAATCTCCTTTTTAGTACGTTTAGATCACCTTTAGTGTTGGACCAATAGCATGGAGAGCCTTCCTGTTCCATGAGCATTTCCATTGCCGCTTGGCATGGTACAAAGCCACACAAGCAAACTTCTCAGCACTTGCCCATGTGTAAGAAATAGTGCAGCAAGGATATTTTAAAGACATCTGCGGCAACCTTTGGAAAAGGTTGAAACTTAAATGACCTTTTAACATGTGTTTTAAATTACATGAAGTAAGATTTTCATGTGTAAGGTTGGTTGCAACTAATCACAAATGCACACGTTGATAGCAGCATTAAGGAGTGCTCAGTAAAATATTGGTGGAACTGTTTATTAACATAATTGTATAAACATATATTGAATTCAAAAGTCATGAATTATCACAGTAACAAGTGACAAGATCTAGTCACATCATTTGAATGTCTCATTTAAAGTACTGTCGTGATCACCCTTATTGACTTCATTTTGCATTTAAAAATCTAACCTCTATTTAACCATACACTCATTCATTCAGTGTCCTGGGCAATATTTATCCCTCAATCAACAAACAAAAACAGATTATCTGGTCATTATCACGTTGCTGTTTGTGGGAGCTCGCTGTGTGCAAATTGGTTGCTGCGTTTCCCACATTACAACAGTGACTGCACTTCAAAAGTACTTCATTGTCTGTAAAATACTTTAAGACATCCGGTGGTTGTGAAAGGCACTATATAACAGGAAATCTTTCTTAAATATTAATTGTACTTGAAGTGGATAATAGTATATACAGTATTCAGTTTCAATTCACCTCTTGAAATAAACTCTTTTTTTCTGATGACAGATGACCTGTGAAAGAAAGCAATGTAAGTGTGCATCCTCATTATTCATTTGCAAAGTTGTACATAAATGTATTAATGCACAGGATAAAAGCTCAAGATATATATAATATATATATATACACAATAAATTTTCATGTGTAAGGTTGGTTGCAACTAATCACAAATGCACACGTTGATAGCAGCATTAAGGAGTGCTCAGTAAAATATTGGTGGAACTGTTTATTAACATAATTGTATAAACATATATTGAATTCAAAAGTCATGAATTATCACAGTAACAAGTGACAAGATCTAGTCACATCATTTGAATGTCTCATTTAAAGTACTGTAGTGATCACCCTTATTGACTTCATTTTTGCATTTAAAAATCTAACCTCTATTTAACCTCTATATATGCCTAAAGCTTAAGATACATGCTTATACAAATAAGGGCCAATATTCCAAGTTCGTGCTGCCGATGGAGAGTCTTGTCCACCAGCTGCACATACAGGAGATTGGGATGTGCATCCTCTGTGGACACGCACTGGCAGCTGTTCTTAACAAAGCTAATTGATCATTCCACTTAAACAAGCTTGGGTTTAGTGTGTTCCCCTCCTCCTCCTTCAGTTCTAATCTCACTCATCCTGCTGCAGATTTTCCTCTTTCCATCCTCGCTTCTTGATGTAACAATAAACTTTTGACTTGAGGAGCTCTTGCATTGTTACTGTACAGCTGACAGTAAATGCGCATTCCTCATCAATAGCTGTTTTTGAAAACAAAAATGGTCCAACTGTTTTCCAATGGCAGTGTAGACCCACTTTTATTGTGGGTTTTGCAAATTGTCATTCACTTCACTTCAGGCTGCCTAAATGCATGGAGCTAATTTGTTCTCTTGATGTGAGAACATTGATTGTATCATGACATGAGGCTTCCACCAAAAGGATTGCTAACTCTGGTTGGAAATATTCCTGGATGTCTGACCATGTGACTTCCGCAGTTGTTATTGAATTTACCTTATTAAAAATTGGGTCTCCTGTAGTTGAGTATCTTTTGCTTGTGGTTTCACGCCAGCAGCTGTTAAAAAATCATAGAATAGTACAGCACAGAACATAAGAATATAAGAGGTAGGAGCAGGAGTAGGCCATTCTGCCCTTTGAGCCTGCTTCGCCATTCAATAAGATCATGGCTGATCTCTACCTCAACTCCATCTTCTCGTACTATCCCCATATCCCTTGATTTCCTTAATATCCAATGATCTATCGGTCTCTGTCTTGAATATACTCAACGACTGAGCAACCACAGCCCTCTGGGGTAGAGAGTTCCAATGATTCACAACCCTTTGAGTTAAGAAATGTCTCTTCATCTCAGTCCTGAATGGCCGAAACCTTATCCTGAGATTGTGACCTAGTTCTCGACTCTCCAGCCAAGGAAAACATCCTCCCAGCATCTACCCCATCACGCCCTGTAAGGATTTTACACGTTCCAATGAAATCACCTCTCATTTTTCTAAATTCTAGGCCTAGTCTCCTCAAACTCTCCTAATAGAACAATTCCCCCTCCCCATCCCCCTGCATCTCAGCAATCATTGCACTCCCTCTAAGGCAAGTATATCCTTCCTTGGGTAAGGAGACCAAAACACTATACAGTACTCCAGGTGTAGTCTCACCAAGGCCCTATATAATTGCAGTCAAACTTCTTTACTCCTTTATTACAAAAGGATTGAAATATAAGTTAACATACTATTTGTTTTCCTAATTGCTTGCCATTCCTGCATGTTAACTTTTTCAGTGACTTGTGTACAAGGACACCTAGGCCCTCAGAATTCCAACATTTCCCAATCTCTCACCATTTAAAAAATATTCTGCTTTTCTATTTATTCTACCAAAGTGGATAACTTCACATTTCTCCACATTGTATTCCACCTGTCATCATCATCATAGGCAATCCCTCGAAGCGAGGATGACTTGCTTCCACGCCAAAAAGGGATGAGTTCACAGGTGTTTCAATGAAGGACCTAATATTCAGATCCCGAACTACATCTTGAAGGGTGGAAGATGCCTATGCGTAGATTTTTTAAATGTGTGGTGGCCGTTGCACACCAGCCATCATACGGCCTTGACAGAACTAGGTCTAGGTCCAGTGGCAAGGATTAACCAAGACAACTGAAAACCTGCTCTGCTGCACAGACCTAGTGCGCACACATATCACAGTGAGAGCTGATCCGTGCTGCTGCTGGGCCCTCGCTTCTTCTGGGCCTGAACTCACGCCTCTCCTGGGCCCTGATCAAGTCGCTCTACGCTCCTTTTCCCCAACCTCACTGCTCCTGCTGTACATGCCCACGCTCGAATCAGTGACCTGGATTTGGGTGACGTCAAATCCAGTCACCCTCTTCATAGCTGTCACCCTCCTGCAGCCAGCAGCACGCTCTGTGTCTTGTAGTAGCATGCTTCCACGCTCTTTTAAGGCACCAACCTGCCTCTGGTGTTTCTCACAGGTCGGGTCCACCTGTCATGTTCTTGCTGACTCACTTGCCGACTCACTTAACCTGCCTATGGGGCTAGATTTTCCATTATTTTTGCATGCATACCGCCCACTTAACGTCCATTTTAACGCTGAAATGAGGAGCAATGCCCATATAGCGCCCATTTAGCCACAAAATGTAAACTGACGTCCATTTCTCGGTCACTTACCGCCGAGCGTTACTTCCCACATGTGCGTAACGCTTAGAAAAAATAATACCGCCCACCCACTTTTTTTGGGTGGAACCATCAGAATGGGCGATCCCAACACCCATAATATGGCCCAGCATTACTTTCGGCATGTAATTAACGCCGAGATTTAATAATACCGACCGCCCACTTTTTTTTTGTCGGAAAGATCACATTTGCCGAAACTAATGCCCAATATATCGCCCATCCTTACTTTCGGCACCTCGCACACATCTCGCCGATAATATCGCTTGCCGAAAAAACCTCTGGGAAAAAGTTGAACTGACTGGAACTACTCACAGCAGTATGGACACCATGTTCTAAATCGCAGGTCGCATCATTTAAAAGGCTGCTCTGCTTCAACCTCGGGGGAGTTTGGATGTACTCTGGAGGTGATGCGAACATCTGAACAAACATCTTTTCATACTGTGAACGATTGGAATTTACTTGGTGTCTTAGTGGGGACATTCATTCTTTGTGAACAATCGGTGGAAAACAGATAGCTATTGGAATGGGGCCTGTCATTTTTCACCCTCTCTTGATGACCACGCACATGCTGCAGACTCGAGGTGACAGAAGGTACATTTGGCAGCATAATGTGCCCATTGTAAGATCTGCAAGACAGATGAGGAGGACCAGACGTTACACCCCCCGCAAGTACAGGGAGAAATGGTCTTACCTCAACTTATGCGACACCACCTGCCTTCGGATACTGCGCTTCCACAAAGAAGTTATCACTGAGAGATGCCACCTCATCAGGGGAGATCTGCAGCCTGCCAGCACCATCAGGACTGCACTGCCCGTCGAGGTCAAGGTCACCGTGGCACTGTCGTTCTATGCGTCTGGTTCCTTTCAGGCCTCAGCTGGCGACATTTGCGGTCTGTCTCAACATGCCACACATTGCTGCATTAGACAGGTCACTGAAGCCCTGTACGCACACAGGATGGACTTTATCAGCTTCCCTATGACCAGGGAGGCTCAGACTGAGGGCTTTAGGATTCTACCGAATTGCTAACTTCCCTAAGGTGCAGGGAGCAATAGACTGTATGCACATCGTGACGCAGGCACCTTTTTCAGAATGCAGAGGTTTTCAGGAACCGCAAGGGCTTCCATTCCCTGAATGTACAACTCATTGTCAACCACCAGCAAATTATACAGGCAGTGAATGCTAAATTTCCAGGCAGCATCCATGATGCTCACATCCTATGTGAGCAATGTATCTGACTTGTTTAACAATCAGCCACAAGGTCAATGCTGGATGCTTGGTGACCAAGGATATGGCCTCGCCACCTGGCTGATGACCCCCTTGCGTGACACCCACACCGAAGTCGAGAATCAATACAATGACAGCCACAGCTGATTGCAATATCGTGGAGAAAACCATTGGCGTGCTTAAGCAGCGCTTTAGATGCCTAGACCACTCGGGAGGCGAGCTCCAATACCACCCTGAGCAGGTAGCTCAATTCGTGGTGCTGTGCTCCATGCTGAACAACTTGGCTATCAGGAGGGGACAAGAATTACTAGAGGGGTCTGACGGTCCACCTCAGGAGAGGAGGATGAGGAGGTGGACGCTGACATCGGGCCACACAATCGGGCTGATGCTGAAACCATGCCCCTGCCCTCTAGACCGCAAGAAAGGGCCCGTGGTGGCATCATGGCTGCAAGACTCTTGCGTCAGGAGCTCATAAATGAGCGTTTGCTTGAAAGAACATTGGTGGTATTTACAAAGCTTACACACTGCTGAGTGTGCAGGTCATACATCAATGTTGGGCATCACCTTGGTGACGGTTAAAGTTTAAGTTGATTCACGTTAAGTGTAATTATACTCTTTCATGTTAAGGAATCACCAGTGTGTAACGGTGCAGCTATCTGAGCCAATGCGCAACAAGCTTATGTTAAATAAAAAAACATTTAATCTGACCATTTGTCTGAAATCATAAGTATATTTGTAAAAAACCACCCCACCTCACCCCCGCCCACAACAAATTTATCACATTTACATCATTAGAATGGTCCCCATTTCACGCAATACAGAACATAAATGCAAACCAACAAGGTAGTCCCCTCGTCCCTTGCCCTGACCCTCCCACCAAAGTAGCAGCAGCAACCTAAAAATATGCCCCAGACAACACCTGAGGCCATGCACCTCACTTTCCTCCCCCCGGCCCACCCTGCCCGCTTCTCCTCCCCACCTCTACCCCTTCCCCTCCTGACTCCAAGCCGTCTGGCCGCGGAGCTCCTCAGGCATTGCTTCATTGGTGGGGGGGGGGGGGTATGATGGCAGAACCGCTGATTGGATGGATACGGGAGAGGACAGTCCAGAGGTGGGAACGTGCTCCAAGCCAGAAGCAAGATGTTGCTCCTGGCTCTCGTGTGTCGTTGACAATGGGGATGCAGCACCTTGGGCTGCAGTGCCATGCTCAGGACCACTGGGAGCCCTCTGCTACCAGTGATCCTGGCTAACAGCTCCAAGGTCTCCTCCATCCCTTCCATGTTATGTATTATTTGTTGGACAAAAACTCGGTGCCAACTACATTCTTGGTGTTTAGTAGGCTTTTTGCTGCTGGTGAATCTCCCTTGTACCTCCCACAACAGCCAAACAAGCACACCCCACACGCTTTCAGTCCCTCTCTGCTCCTCTCTCGCTCTTCTGTGCATGTAATGATGACCCCTGACCTCCTGAATCGCGGGAAATGAGCGTTGCCAAGCCGTTGCTAAGGACGGCGACACTTTACGGCAGAAGGTCAGAGCTTTAACGCTAATGCCCATTTCAGATCGTTCGCGATAATGCACAATTTTTAAAATGGAGATTAGGGGCTTTGAAAATGGGTGACAAGCTGGCGATCTGAAAACCCATTTTTACTGCCCATTTTTGGGCGATCTGTACAAAAGTGTAAAATCTAGCCCTATATCCCTTTGCATCCTACTGACAATTTACTTTCCCACCTAGATTTGTATTGTCAGCAAACTTCATACATTACACTCAGTCCCTTCATCTAAGTCATTGATATAACTAGTAAATAGGTCCAAGCACTGAACCTTGCGGTAACCCACTAGTTACAGTCTGCCAACCTGAAAATTACCTGTTTATTCCTATTCTCTGTTTTCGGTCCGTTATCCAGGTCCCTCTGAATACCAACATTTCCCAATCTTTCACCATTTAAAAAAAAAAAAGTACTCTGCTTTTCTATTTTTCCTACCAAAGTGGATAACTTCACATTTCTCCACATTATATTCCATTTGTCATGTTCTTGCCCACTCACTTAGCCTGTCTAAATCTCCTTGAAGCCTCTTTACATCCTCCTCACAACTTACATTCCCACCTAGCTTTGTATCCTCAGCAAATGTGGATATATTGCATTTGGTTCCCTCATCCAAATCATTGATATAGATTGCGAATAGCTGGGGCCCAAGCACCAATCCTTGCGGCACCCCACTAGTTACAGCCTGCCAACCTGAAAATGACCCATTTATTGCTACTCCCTGTTTTCTGTCCATTAACCAATCCTCAATCCATGCTAATATATTACCCCCAATCCCTTGAGCCCTAATTTTGTTTAATAACCTCTTACCGAATGCTTTCTGAAAATTCAAATACACTACATACACTGGTTCCCTCTATCAACCCTGCTGGTTACAACATAAAAAAAACCGGCATTGGATTTGTTAAACACAATTTCCCTTTCTTGAATCCATGTTGATTCTGCTCAATATTATTATTTTCTAAGTGTCGGGTTACCGTGTCCCTAATAATAGATTCTAGCATTTTCTCTACTATTGATATCCGACTAACTAGTCTATAGTTCCCTATTTTCTTTCGTGAATAGTGGGGTTACATTTGCTAACTTCCAATCCATGGGGATTGTTCTGGAATCTAGGAATTCTGGAAATCAAAACCAATGCATCCACTATCTCTGTAGCTACCTCTTTTAAAACCCTAGGATGTAGGCCATCAGGTGATTTGTTGGCTTTTAGTCCCATTAATGTCTCCAGTACTATTTCTTTACTAATAAGTTCTTTAAGTTTCTCATTCTCACTAGACCCTTGGTTCCCCACAGAAGAGGCCACTTGGCCCATTGAGTCAGCTTTTCAAAGAGCAATCCAGTTAGTCCCACTCTCCTGTTCTTTCACCATATCCCTGCAATTTTTTTTCTCCAAGTGTTTATCTAATTCCCTTTTGAAGGCCATTCCCCAATCTCCCTTTGTCCCCTAAGAAGACCATAGGGTCATGTTCAGCATTAGAATACAAGCAGTAGAGATTTGGATGAATTGGAGTTTGAGGAGGATGGCGGATCGAATCTGGAATTTTCCTGATCTGCATGACTTAACTACTTACTGAATAAACTCGATCACACTTATCCTTCAGTGGTTTTTGGTTAGATAATGGATTGGTACCATTCACACCTCAGAAATTCAGAAAATGTGAGTTAATAATGAGTGGAACTAATGGTCGCTATGGAACACTTAACATATTTGAGGATCCCTCTTGGGAAGGGGGAATAATCGTAGGAAGGGCATGGTGGTGTAATTCTGTGTTTTCCAAACTTTTTTATGTGGGCATTCACTGTAGATTTTAATGCACTGTTCTAAATTCCAAAACACAGTGTCCACTATAAAAGGATTAAGTATGATCATTGCAGATTTTTACTGGTTTACAGCAATAGAAATAATGTGCTAGTAAATCAACAAATATAATTTGACCTTGTAGATCCTTGGTCTCCTTGCAGACCTTTGGGATCTGGGATCCCCAGTTTGAAAATCTATTGTGGAATTGATAGCCATCCTTGTCTTAACTTTATATTTTATTTGTTCTAAAATTGGTTGCAGCAGCTAAATCAGTTCCCGAAGTGCAAGCGTGCTGTTTGATTGTAACCTCTTTACCTCTGGCTTCCCAATGACCATTCCGTTTTGTTAACAGATGCAATGTGTATATTCCTTCCCTGCAATATAAAGGATAATACAAAGTTATTGATATCCCTGTACAATATTTTACTACTTTCTCTGCTCCCAGCAACTTCCAGGATCAAATTTTACAGATATTTCAGTTTTCCTTAGCTTCATCCTGAAATGATGCCACATAATAAGCCAAACAAATCCTGCATTTATTGGATCGATTTTCAAACATCCCGCTTGTGAATTATATTCATTTTAATGTTATGTAATGTATCAATTGTGCATAATTGCTTGTAAAAATCTGAAATAGAACCTTTTTGTTTAGTTAATGAACATCCGCCGGAGTGGTCAATAACTCATGAGGAAACCCCTTCAGATATTTCAGATCTTAAAGTTGAGCTACAACTGCCTAAAGAAAATCATCTTCCAGTGCTTAATGTCAGCTGGATCATTAGCCAAGATGGTAATATTTTCTTACATACAAAATGCACAATTTATTTTGAAACATATATTGTACATTTGTATTTCTGGGCTTTAAGAATTATTAATAAATCTCCTATGGCATTGCACATTGGTAAGTCAGAAAATATGGCCTCTTTTACCGGCCTCTGCTACCTTTTGTGTTGCTGTTTCTATCTTTTGTTTCTCCCTCTTTTTTTTTTTGCTTCTCTGACTATCCTCTTCTGCTTCGGTCTCAAACCTTCCTGGTCTGTTTTTATTGATCTTCTGTCAAAATTCCAGCGGACTATTGCAGTAATTGCAGAAGGGCCGAATGGCCTACTCCTGCACCTATTTTCTATGTTTCTATGCCAACTCTCACGATTTAATCACTAGACGTGATTTTTAATGAAAATTCCCGATCTCGCAATTCACCTCTGGAAGAGTCACGAGTTGAACAGTTCATTAATTCTGTACTTCTGTATAGAAAAAATAGTGCACTCTGCCTGCGCACCTCTAGTCTATTAATGTTCCAGTGCCGAAAGGGGCATGTCTCTCATTACCTGGACACTAATTAATTGACAAGCATGTTTTAATGGAATCTTAGCAAAATATAAAGGAGGCGTGACCGTGCTAGTAAGATACTGACTGAATGACCCTGCAGGATGACCCAGGGGAGGGGATAGGGCTAACTGCTTGTCCACTGGTTGAGGAGTTTTGGGGGCCAGAATTGCCTTCAGTGGGAAATTGGGAAGGGCACTTCATTTATCCAGAATTTACTGCCCAGCGGGAATCAGAGAGAAGAGCTGGAAAATTCGGCTCTTTATCTCTGACACCACCTCCCAGCGCTTTTGGGGCGCTGTTTGAGGCAGTGTAAGGGTGGGTTTGGGTCGGGAGCAGGGTCCACCACCATGCCAACCATGTCAGCGTGACTCGTCGCAGCGTCCCTCCCCTTCACTTAACGCGGATGGATGCAGCGAGGTCTACGTAGAGTCCACTGGGCCACCAATGGCCCTGCACCCAAGAGGCGATGCCGGGCTGTAACCCAGCGGCCGCCATTGTCGGGCAAACTCTGGAGTCGGCCAACCATTTAAACAAAATGGGGGCCGTGGCGGTGCAACCTCTCTAAGGGTGGCCGCTCCGCCCAGACACTGGCAGCTTCTCGCCACGCGAAGCTGTCGGGGGCATCGACCAGCGGCGGCTGTGCTCCCGCGGGGCAATGTCTCCTGCGGGGCAGAAAAGGGGTTGCCGCTGGGCGGAAACACAGGGCGCAGCAGAAACCCGTTCCCGCCACCCCCGGCCTGGGGGCAATTGCAGATGGGTCGGTCCTGCCCCTGGTTGGAAAGGCCTTACTATTACCGCCTCTTAGAGGCCTTGAGGATGGGGGAAATTTTCCCCCCATGATCTTTCTTGTATGATGGCCGGGGGATGATGTTGCTCCTGGCCAATGACAACTGGTATGGGGACCCGGGCTGCTTCAGGCACCCGAGTTCCCTGACCCCCAACCTCGCTGGAGATTCGGTGACTTCTACAGTGCATCCAGCATCTGCAGTCCAGCCTGAAGGGATTGGAAGGTACCGACAAATTTTCTAAATTTAAAAAGTGCTGGGGGACCTGCAGTCAAAGTTATTTTGAGAAAATGAGGATAATGGGTGAACAGGACTGAGTGCAGATATTTTGGACAAGTCAGAAATGATGGAGGTTGGAGAGTCAGAGCCAGAAAGAGGGCATTGGAGAAAAATATTCTGTTGGTGACAAAAGCATAGATAAAGGGTTCCAGCAGTGCTGGAGTTACAGTAGGAGCAGAAACCGGCCGTGTTGCAGAGATGGAAACAAGAAGTTGTGGTGATGGGTAGGATGTTGCGTTTGGAGTTCTTCTCTGGATCAGACTGAGGTCAAGGTCTCGCACTGTCTGGTTAAGCCTGAATGAGTGTCACTGACCCCATCCCCCTCCCCAGCCAAAGAGCAGAGTTTATGGTGGTGCCCAAAACAACGATAAAGCGTATTGTTACTTCTGAACTATTTCAAACACTGCATGTACAGTATCGTCATCATCATCATAGGCAGTCGCTCGAAATCGAGGAAGACTTGCTTCCACTCTAAAAGTGAGTTCTTGGCTGACTGAACAATCCAATACAGGAATTAGTCTCTGTCACAGGTGGGACAGACAGTGGTTGAAGGAAAGGGTGGGTGGGAAGCCTGGATTGCCGCAAGCTCCTTCCGCTGCCTGCGCTTTTTTTCTGCATGCTCTCAGCGACGAGACTCGAGGTGCTCAGCGCCCTCCCGGATGCTCTTCCTCCACTTAGGGCGGTCTTTGGCCAGGGGTTCCAGATGTCGGTGGGGATGTTGAATTTTCTCAAGGAGGCTTTAGGGGTGTCCTTAATAGCATAGGTTTTGGTTCACAGGAGTATGGAGGCTTGATTTTAACATCAGGCATTAAACAGCCAGGCAGTGGACGAAGTGCTAGCCTCTTCCTACTGGCAAGTTGCCCAAGCCATAAATATATATGCTTAATTATATAGCTAATTTATTTTAGTCATGAAATGCATGGCAGCATGGTGATAAAGGGAGGGATTTTTAATGTTTTTTTCTGTAAAGCATTTTCAGATGCAGTAATGTAGGGCACAAGTTTCGGCCTCAGTTGCTCCTGATTTTTTGGAGCAACTGGTGTAGAACGGAGTATCTTAGAAATCGGTCGGTCGGGAGCGGAGGTCGGGGGGGGGGGGGGGGGGAAAGAGAGATCGGTCGGGAGCGGAGGTCGGTCGTGGGGGGAGGAGATCGGTCGGGAGCTGAGGGTCGGGGAGGCGGGGGAAGCAGAGGTGGGGGGTGGGGGGTGGGTTGGGGAGCGGGAGTCCAGTCCGGTCCGGTCCAGAGGAGGCAGGAGCTGGGCGTGGGAGGCAACCTTATGCACGCAGCCCCAGTGAGGCCATTCGGCCAGGGCTAGGGGCTGCATGCTTCAGGCCCCTCCCACACTGTTTTGGGCGCCTGGAGCTACTGCACATGTGCGCCCACTGTAGCGTGCATGTGCAGAGGTCCCGGCACTGTTTTCAGCGCAGGGACCTGGCTCCGCCCCCTACAGCTCCTGCTGTGCTGCGCCGAGGGCCAGAGGACCTGCATGGAGCCGGAGAATCTAAGTTTTTTTTTAGGCGCACATTGTGGCGCGAAAAACGGGCATCCAGGTCGGGGCTGCGCCGTTCTAGGTGCGGCCCGAAACTTGGGCCCGTAGTTTTTGTAAAAAGCTGTAACCTGTTGGAGCTTAACTAAAGCCACTCATGAGGTTTATAAACAAATTGTTAATCTTTTTTTGTTTATATTTGAAAAAAATAGCAATTCATGATTTCTTAGCAAATCTATCATTTTTAAGACTTTGTCTCATGATTTGTGGGATTGGCATTACTGCTATCGGGAGAAACCCCACAAAAACTACCGCCGTTAATATATTATAAATAGCTTTTTTGTTTTATTTTATAACTATATATAAAATTAAGAGGAATGTGATGTTCCCCAAGGGTTCAACTGGCCGACTCAACGTGTAGCTGAACCATGCAGAGCAGGAAGACCTGTTCAGTTCCTGGTTTGTGGTGATTTGGCAGATCTCAGATGGGGCTAAGGTTAATGCGCTACAATTGATTACAGTACTCCAGGTTAGGGAGGGAAAATCACCTCGGGCTGCTGCTGTTAATTTCTATACAAATAATATGGGCTGTGTGTGTGTGTATATGTATGTATATTTTGGGCGAACACAGGATTGGGCTTGGCTGTAATGCTCCAATTACTTCCCTGGGGTCACAGATGTAGAATAGGCATGTGAGGGAGATACCACAGATTCATGCATCTCTGGTACTATACTCCAGTAAACAATAAACACATTCAAGTGAGGAGAGAGTCGAGGGGAGAAAATTGGAAATCCAAAAGCTAGTGAACATAAGAATTAGGAGCAGAAGTAGGCCATTCAGCCCTTCAAGGCATTCAATTAGATCATGGCTGATCTTTTACCTCAACTCCACTTGCCTGCACTATCCCCATATCCCTTGATTCCATCAATATCCAAAACTCTATTGATCTCTGTCTTGAATATACTCAATGACTGACCATACACAGCCCTCTGGGGTAGAGAATTCCAAAGATTCACCACCTTCTGAGTGAAGAAATTTCTCATCTCAGTCCTAAATTGCCGACCCCTTATTCTGAGACTGTGACCCCTGGTTCTAGACTCCCCAGCCAGAGGAAACATCCTCCCTGCATCTAACCTGTCATGCTCTAAGAATTTTGTATGTTTCAATTAGATCACCTTTCATTCTTCTAAACTAGAGAATATAGGCCTAGTCTACTCAATCTGTCCTTATAGGACAATCTTCCCCCATCTCAGAAATCAGTCTGGTGAACCTTTGTTGTACTACCTCTATGGCAAGGAGACCAAAACCGTACACAATATCCCAGGTGCAGTCTCACCAGGGCCCTATATAATTGCAGTAAGATGTCTTTACTCTTATACTCAAATCCTCTTGTAATAAAGGCTAACATACCATTTGCTTTCTTTGCTTGCTGTACCTGCATGTTAACGTTCAATGATTCGTGTACAAGGACACCCAGGTCCCTCTGAATACCAACATTTCCCAATCTTTCACCATTTAAAAAAAAAACTCTGCTTTTCTATTTTTCCTACCAAAGTGGATAACTTCACATTTCTCCACATTATATTCCATTTGTCATGTTCTTGCCCACTCACTTAGTCTGTCTATATCCCCTTGAAGCCTCTTTGCATCCTCCTCACAACTTACATTCCCACCTAGTGTTGTATCATCAGCAAACTTGGAAATATTATATTTGGTCCCCTCATCCAAATCATTGATATAGATTGCGAAGAACTGGGGCCTAAGCACCGATTCTTGCAGCACCCCACTAGTTACAGCCTGCCAACCTGAAAATGACCCGTTTATTGCTACTCTGTTTTCTGTTCATTAACCAATCTTCAATCCATACGAGTATATTACCCCCAATCCCATTAGCCCTAATTTTATTTTATAACCGCTTGTGTGGCACCTTATCGAATGCCTTCTGAAAATCCAAATGCACCACATCCACTGGTTTCCCCCTTAACCATTTACAACCTCAAAAAACTTGTCAGATTTGTCAAACATGATTTCCCTTTCATAAATCCGTGTTGACTCTGCCGAATCCTATAATTATTTTCTAAGTGCCCTGTTACCACATCCTTAATAATAGATTCTAGCATTTCCATATTACTGATGTCAGGCTAACTGGTCTGTAGTTCTGTGTTTTCTCTCTCCCTCCTTTCTTAAATAACGTGGTTACATTAGCTACTTTCCAATCTGGGGGAACCGTTCTAGAATCTATGGAATTTTGGAAAATAACAACCAATGCATCCACCATCTCTATAGCCACCTCTTTCTAAAGCAAAGGATATAGGCCATCAGGTCCAGGGGATTTATCAGCTTTCAGTCCCATTAATTTCTTCAGTACAATTTTTAATACTAATTTCTTTCAGTTCCTCATTCTCGCTCGACCCTTGGTTCTCCACAATTTTCGGGACGTTTTTTATGTCTTCTTCCATGAAGACAGACAAAAAGTATTTGTTTAATTTCTCTGCCATTTCCTCATTCCCCATTATAATTTATTCTGTCTCAGCCTGTAGGGGACCTTCGCTAATCTTTTCCTTTTTTACAAACCTATAGAAGCTTTTACAATCTGTTTTGATGTCTCTCTAGTTTACTCTCTCATTCCATTTTCCCTTTCGTTATCAATTTCTTGGTCTTCGTTTGTTGAATTGTAAAATCCTCCCAATTTCAGACTTACGGCTTTTTTTCAACATTATAAACCTCTTCCTTTGATCTAATATAAGCCTCTTCCTTTGATGTAATACTATCTTTAACTTCTCTTGTTAGCCACGGTTGGATCACTTTTCCTGTGGGGGTTTTGTGCCTTAAAGGAATGTATGTTTGTTGTAAATTATGCATTAATTCTTTAAATGCTAGCCATTGCTTGTCTAGCGTGATAGCTTTTAATGTAGTTGCCCACATTCAGAGGAGATAATTGAGGGGAGAAAATTGGAAACATTCTCTTGGCCAGTTTTTATTTTGTTTAATATATACAAGTTGCTGTATGGACTACATAAAAGGTGTAAAATTAGTTTTGATAATTAAGTATGAGGAATTTTCCAGATGTAATTTTTTTCTAGAATTGCCTTTTCTGATCAAAAACCTACAAATATGCTTGTGTGATGGTTGCATGAAGCTTTTCAATCAGATCAAATTGCTTTAAAAATGAACAAACGTTTGAAAAGAAAATCTGGTTGTCACAGATACAGTATATGGAACCTTTTATTCATTGCTTGTATGCTTGGATTTCCCTAATAGATCATGTAATAATATGAGACAGACAGGGATCGTGCATAAATCAAAAGAAGAAAACAAATAATCCATTTAAGAACATAAGAAATAGGAGCAGGAGTAGGCTTTGGCCTCTCGAGCCTGCTCTGCCATTCAATAAGATCGTGGCTGATTTTAATGTAAGAGTGTGTAAATGTTGGTGGATTTCCATTCACTTAATTTCAGAACATTTTGTTGAGGTCACTAATACGTGAATGAATGATACTTTGAGTGCTTTTTTTATTATGGCTTAGGACATTTTACTACAATAAGAGTGCCATATTTGTTAGTGTTATATTCTTCAGATCTTCTAAAAGTGATTTATTTTTCCAGGAAGTATTCAAAAACTTAGAGCTACTATGATATGCATTCAAAGTCAACATGAATGGTCCTGTATTCGATGCAATTACAATACACCGTTCAAAAGTGCACAAAATCCTCAAGGTCAACCAGTGAGTTATACAGATTTTCTGATACATTTATTATACCAGGATAAGCTAACATTTATAAAATGATGTGTACACTTGTACTTAAGACATGAATTAATTAAATATAATTTGCTTCTACAGTAATTCCATTGTTTCAAACTTGATTATACAAATGTGAGACACTAATCGCAACACAGCTCAACAGTGTAATTACTATAGGAAATTCTGAAAATTATTTCTAAATGATTATTGGTTTCTGACGTGTAATCTCTGAGGATCCTTGTTTGTGTATATAAAAATAATCTTCCTCTTTTATCAGCCTATCATGGGATACATTGCATTTCAGAATTGTTTAGGATTGTACAGGACATTATAAGCTTTCCTGAAATGTAATACCTTGTTACATTAAACATTTCTTCCTTTTTCAAGTGGCAGTTTCATTACGCTGAATTTCCTGTTGATCCAGAATCCCATTACACCGTGAGTGCTTTCAACATCCCAACATCAAATATTCGTGAATACCCACCTGAGAAATCCACAAATCTTTTCACACCAAGTAAGTGTATGATCCCATAACCTAACAAGCTAGGTGGGAAAGTAAGCTGTGAGGAGGACACAAAGAAGCTGCAAAGCGATATTGACCAGTTAAGTGATTGGGCAAGAAGGTGGCAGAGTATAACGTGGGGAAATGTGAAATTATCCACTTTGATAGGAAGATTAGAAAAGCAGATTTTTTTTTTAAAAAGGGGAGAGACGAGTAAATGTTGGTATTCAGAAGGATTCAGGTACATTTGTGCACATCACCAAAAGTTATCATGCAAGTACAGCAAGCAATTAGGAAGGTGTCGAAATCTCGGCCTCCGAAAAGAATGACTCCGACACTTACAGCTCCGGCAGAAGTTTCTTTAATTCGCTTGCTAGCAAGGGGCAGGTTACACTCAGTCAAGGGCTAAGTGAACACCTCCAAAATGGTACAGTTTCACAAGATATTTATACAGTAAAACCCAAGTTATGGCCTCTCCCTGTGTATTGCTCTGTCTCAGTCAGTGAATACAGATAAAGAGTTAATTACTATATCCTTGTCCTGACATGGTTTACAGATATTTCCTTTTGTCAGGGTTATCAGTTGGCCAGCCGGCCATTACTCCATGAGGGTGTGGTAATGGGCTATCACCTGTCTTGTATTGTCAGGATTGTTCAATTTCCTGGTCAGTTTATCGTTTACATCAAATGGATGAGGTCTCTACAAGAGATAATGGCTGGTGGTTTGAGTCTAGAAGATAAAGGTGGGGTGACATGGAACTCTTGTCGTGTAGACAATAGGAGAGCCCCACGGGGGGGGGGTACTTGTCTCCGCATGACTTGTCTCCTAGCTGTCTGATGGCCATCAGCCATCTCAAACCAGGTTTAGCTGTTTATGCAAGCTGGCTGCTAAAATGCAGAAAGTTCTGGAAGGGCCAGGACTCCATTTTGTTATATATATATATATTGCAAAGGGCACACAAATACTGTATGGTATCAGCATAGATAAAAATACATTTCCACATTCCCCCATTTTGTCCTTCACAAGGACAACTCAATCCATTCTGATCTTGTACAGTCTCTCCATTTCCATTTCCACACAAGAGCCTTCAGCAGTTGTTGCTACCATAACTCTAGCCGTGGTCTCGGTAGGTAACATAGTTTCTCCCACCCTTTACCTGGGGCTTTGTTATGGACCTTTGTCCAGCCAACGGTTGCTATCTTTCTTTCAGTGGGATTAGTTGTGGCTTGCCATTTAATCATTTGGGAACACTTGCTGCATCCCATTTCTGGTCCTGTAGTCTCATTACTCACTAGACATATTATACCTTCGGGATTTTCTATTCTGGGAGTAATGCTTAGGAAGGGAGGCTGATGGTTATTATCATAATTGGGCTGGTACCATCCCTGGAAGGCTGTAACTTTATACCCTGCCGACCTCCATTCTGTTTGCTCCTTCGTTTCTGGCCCCTTAGTTAGGTTTGTCCTATTTTGCACTGTCAACCATTCTACCATTTCTGATTCGTTAGAGGGGACAGATCTGAGGGGAATACCCCCTTTGGAGTGGACAGGCACATGGGAACATATCCAACAACTTGACAAGTTTCTTTCTTGAGCATACCTATGACTCAGTGCCATAAATACGTTTACGTGCAATTCCCTTCGGTGGCGGGTCTGTACCCCTGGTGTAATCAATAATGCGAAGTAAAACCCTGTCAAGCCCAGCACCATCAGTCCCCATAGTCCATACAGTTCCTTATTCAGTCTTCCTTTTTCTGTTCCTCTGATTCCTTCTTCCCTTCCTCCTGGTCGGGTGCCCGTTTGCAATGGGGTGCGTGGATCCATGTTGGCCTTTCCTTTACCTTGATTGCAGTATTAGTCGCCAGCAAGACCTGGTATGGTCCTTCGAATCTTGGCTGTAGACTGCTTTTTCTTTTAAAAATCTTGATGTAAACGAATTCCCCTGGCTCCAGGTTATGACACTTCCCTTCCGCTGGCTTGACTTGGGCTTCCTTTACCTGTGAATGAAAGCTGGAAATACATTTGGTTAGTGCAATACAATAATTCAACATATTTTCCTCCATTTTGTGGATGTCCATCTGTTTTGCAGTAAATGGTGCTGTAAAAGGTAGTCGTTGGGGACATCCCATAACTATCTCATGCGGCGACAGGCCTGTTGTTCTGTTGGTTGTAGATCATATTACCATCAAAGCTAAGGGCAGCAGTTCTGTCCATTTCAGTCCAGTGTCATTGCATAGTTTTGCCAGCTTATTTTTAAGCATTCCATTATATCTTTCAACAAGTCCAACTGATTGTGGATGATAACTGCAATGAAAACGTTGATTAATCTGCAAAGCTTTACACATTTCTCTTATAACAGTTCCCGTGAAATGTGACCCGTTATCACTAGAAAGCTTAGCAGGGATTCCGAAGCGCGGTACGATTTCCTTTAACAAACATTTAGCAACAGTAGTGGCATCGGCCTTTTTACATGGAAAGGCTTCAATCCATCTAGAGAACACATCTACAATAACTAATACATACTTGAATCCCATACACCTAGGTAATTCAATAAAATCCATTTGTAAATGTACAAAAGGCCCGACTGGATTTGGGTGGGAGGCAGATTCTACTTTTTCCGTCTTACCCGGATTCATTGTCTGACAGGTAACACAATTTTCACTGATTTGTTTTGCAATTTCCAAAATACCTGGTGCATACCAAGTTGCCAAAATATAATCTGCCAATCCCTCTTTGCCTGCATGTGTGAATGTATGAACACATCGGGCAATCCATGGAAGTAAGGATCTGGGCACCACCACACGGCCGTCGTGGTGAACCCATATTCCTTCTGGATTTTTATAACATTGATCCTTCGTCCAGGTCACCACCTCCTCTGTACTGGCCTGTGTCTGAAAGGCCAGCACATCATTAATAGTGGGTGGCGGGTCTGAGCAATTATTTTTCCTTAGTGGGAACAATGACACCTGCATCCCCCCCTTTTGACAGAGCTGCTGACTTAGCTGCATTATCAGCTCTGGCATTCCCAAGTGCCACCTCATTCGACTGGCCTGTATGTGCTTGGCATTTGATAATGGCAAGTTTCAAAGGGCATTGAATGGCTCGCAGGAGATTTTCCATTTGTTCTGCATTTTTGATAGTGGTTCCTGAAGAAGTCAGGTACCCGTGAATCTTCCAAATTTGTCCATAGTCATGTGATACCCCAAAAGCATACCTGGAGTCAGTGTAGATATTAACTGTGTGCCCTTCAGCCAGAATACAGGCTCAAGTTAACGCAAACAATTCGGCTTGTTGGGCAGAAAAGGAGTCTGGAAGAGAGGCTGTTTCGACAACATTAAACTGAGTTACAATTGCATAAGCCGCTCTAGGTTGGCCCCTATCATTTCGTAGGGCTGATCCATCAACATAGTACACTAGATCAGGGTTACACATTGGTACATCTGTTAGATTGATACGTGGTTTAGTCACTAATTCAGTTACCATTTCACATGAATGGGGTTCGCCGTCGTCTTCCGTAGGGAGTAGAGTGGCTGGATTTATGGTAGTGCATCTTTTGATGAGGTTCGGATTTGATAACCGTTCGACCTCGTATTTAGTGGTTCTTGCGGAGGTTAGGTGTTGGGTGGCACACTTAGTAAGTAAAATCTCGACAGAGTGTGGGATATACAAAATGGTCTGATGATTTAGAGTTATTGTCGGAGCCTGTTGCATAGCATAATAAGCTGCTGCCAATGAAGGAAGACATCCTGGTAGTCCGCGTGCCACTGGGTCTAGTTGGGTACTGAAATATGCTACCGGTTGCTGCCTGTCCCCATGTAACTGAGTCAAAACAGATTGTGCAAAACCCGACTTGTGATGCACAAATAAGTTGAATAGCTTAGTGTAATCTGGTAATCCCAAGGCTGGTGCTGAAGTGAGGGGCTGCTTAAGACTCTGGAAAGCATTCCGGGATACTTAATTCCAAATCCTTCTTTAAGCATTGTGAGAATATAGTAGATTCATTCACAGCTCGTAGGTCATGGACAAACCTCCATTTGTGTGGGCTTCTGAACTGGACGAATCTGTGTTACACGGACTTCTCATTTATGCTTGTAGTGATTCACAGATCACAGAATGTAAAGTACTTGTTTTCTAATCTTATTAAAAGGCTTCCAAACCCAAGATTTTTCCAATACACCCAAAATGTTGATCAAGGAGATCACCTGAAATATCTCAAAATCCCAATTCAAATATTGTACTACCACTCTTTATCTAAAAAAAATCCTCTTACTGAGCTAGAAGCTTTTGTACCAAGATTTTACACCAAGGACAATGAGTGTACTCCCCCAGCCTGCACCTCGAGAGACCCACAAAGGCTTTTTTAAAAAAAAAGGCATTACAACTTTTAACCACCGGGACCATGTCCCAACCAACCTATCCTTTGTGCATTTCCTAGCTCCGTAACCTCTCATCCGAATAAATCCACACCTGCGCTTCTAACTTAAAATGTCTTAAACTTCCCACATGCAGGACAACACTATGAAGGGTTAAAAAACTTCACTTTGTTTGAAAAAGTGGGTGGAGCTAAAACAAACGGGCAGCTCCACAACCTTTCCAGACACAAGGAAGAAACACAGAAGCACTCTCATTCAAAGACAAGACATTCACAAAAGTCTCTCTCCATTCAATAAAGCTTTTTTTTGAGCTAGCTTTATTTTTTTTTGAATCCATAAGTCACTTTCAGGTTCTCTTTTTTTTTTTTTACATTTGATTTACTTCCTCTGTTAATTTTACATGGGCTTGAAGAATCGGAACCCAGGCCTTTTCTATTACTTTCCTTTTTTTTTCTACCTGGATCTCTGTTTATAAGACACTCCTCTAGACATGTTGTTCTCTCTAAATTAAATTAAATGAACCATCGGGTGGAAATGGCCTGTTTTCACCCTTAGTCCACTTTACCGTTTTTGTTTCTTTGGTCAATTGAAGACTGACCACAATTCTGGAGCATGACATAGGCTGGTGTGCCTTTTGTGGTGTTTTAACTTGCTCTGGCACCCATTCTGGATGATTAAGATTTTCCACAGTTTCTGATCTCTCAATCCTTTCGGCCAACCGCGTTCTCTACGCCCACTTCTCCTGGCCTTTACGTGGTCTGAAAAGGCTCTTAATTCGGGCTCAGTCTGGGTGTGTGAGATATGTTGGCACGAACCAATCGTAGTTGATCAATCAGTTACTGTTTCTTTTCTTAATCAATCCTTGTGTTTTTTTTCGAATCACAACTTTCCCTAGTGACTCTTCCCGTTTCTCTAATGGCAATGTCTCTCAAAGGTATTGCACACAACAGTATAACAAGGACAACAAACAATATTCCCGCGAGTACACAAATCATAACCTTACACCTTATCTAAACAAATTCTCAGTCTGCGTTGTATGCCACTACAGACCGAGTCCTTAACTTATCCTAATAAAAAAACTGATAAAACTTATGGTTCCATACCCAAACTCTTATCACATAAGAACCTTTGATTGATTGCGCTTTCTTTTTTTTTTTCTCTACTCTTATCACATAAGAACCCCTTCCGAATTAAAAACAATAAAAATCTTATCACATAAGAACCAGGAACCCTTTTCGATCGACTAGCGCTCCCTTACCTACTGAAACCTTCCCCGGGCTGTTTCGAGATTTTTCCAGAACCTGTTCTCTTCTGCTGGCGAGCTGAGAAAGAAATGGTTATAAAAAATACCTTTAGCTTTTAAATGTCGAGTCTTGTAGATTGCAGTACCTCCCCTGTGGACAACAGATTACATATGCGATTCAACAGTGAAGAAACCTCTTGTGAGCAAAAGGCTCACCTTGTTTGGCCACTGAAGCCTTTCACTGGAGAGGCACTATGCCTGTATCCGTTTTACTCACAGGACAGAGAGTATGCATCTCGGTGGAACCTCCAAGAAGTAACTGTCGAAATCTCGACCTCCAAAAAGAATGACTCCGACACTTACAGCTCTGGCAGAAGTTTCTTTAATTCGCTTGCTAGCAAGGGGCAGGTTACACTCAGTCAAGGGCTAAGTGAACACCTCTGAAATGGTACAGTTTCACAAGATATTTATACAGTAAAACCCAAGTTATGGCCTCTCCCTGTGTATTGCTCTGTCTCACAGTCAGTGAATACAGATAAAGAGTTAATTACTATATCCTTGTCCTGACATGGTTTACAGATATTTCCTTTTGTCAGGGTTATCAGTTGGCCAGCCGGCCATTACTCCATGAAGGTGTGGTAATGGGCTATCACCTGTCTTGTATTGTCAGGATTGTTCAATTTCCTGGTCAGTTTATCGTTTACATCAAATGGATGAGGTCTCTACAAGAGATAATGGCTGGTGGTTTGAGTCTAGAAGATAAGGGTAGGGTGACATGGAACTCTTGTCGTGTTGACAATAGGAGAGCCCCATGGGGGGGTACTTGTCTCAGCATGACTTGTCTCCTAGCTGTCTGATGGCCATCAGCCATCTCAAACCAGGTTTAGCTGTTTATGCAAGCTGACTGCTAAAATGCAGAAAGTTCTGGAAGGGCCAGGACTCCATTTTGTTATATATATATATATATATATTGCAAAGAGCACACAAATACCGTATGGTATCAGCATAGATAAAAATACATTTCCACAAAGACAAATGGTATGTTGGCCTTTTTTGCAAGGGGTTTGGAGTACAAGTGTAAGGAAGTCTTGCTGCAAGTATATAGGGGTTTGGTGAGACTACACCATGAGAACTGTGTTCAGTTGTGGTCTCCTTAACTAAGGATGTGTTTGCCTTAGACGGGGTGTAACATAGGTTCACTACAATGATTCCTGGCATGAAAGGGCTGCCCTATGAGGAGCGATTGAGTAGAATGGGCCTATATTCTCTGGAGTTTAGAAGAATGAGAGGTGATTTCATTGAAACGTATAAAATTTTTAAGGGGCTTGACAGGGTAATGTTGAGCGGCTGTTTTCCCTGGGTGGAGTGTCTAGGACTAGGGGTAATAGTATCAGGATATGGGATTAGCCATTTAGGAGTGAGATGAGAAGAAATTTCTTCACTCAGAGGATTGTGAATCTTTGGAATTCTCTACATCAAGAAGGTTGTGGATGCTCAGTCATTAAGTGTATTCAAGACCGAGATTGATAGACTTTTGGGCACTAAGGGAATCAAGGGATATGAGGATAGGGTGGGAAAGTGGAGTTGTGTAGGACAGCCATGATCTTATTGAATGTTCAGGTTCATGGGGCTGTATGGCCTACTCTTGCTCCTATTTCTTATGTTCTTGATCACCTTATAAACAGATGCTGAAATTGTCAAGCAACCCTGTCTTCTGATAATGAACCAACCATATCCTGGTCCTCACTCGATGGTCTGCCCTTATCACTCTTCAGAGGAATGTTCAGTTCTCTAATGGCTCAGTGAATCTATGCAGTGAGCAAATAAGCCATACTGACCTAGAAGGGTTGATCTATGGCTTTTGCTGTGTTAGCTGATCTGCCAGAAAAGGTGCTACAATTAGTTTCAGTGCGTTTGAATTAGGGAAGAAGGAAATCGGCCTGATTGCTACCTAGTAACCCTTGTTTGTGTGTGGACTCAGATGATAGCAGAATCTGGCTCTGCTGTGGTGACCCTTGTGGTCAAACAGTCAGTGGAAATTCATTGTCCAGTTCCACCCATTAATAATGGCCATTTGTGTGATGTATCAGATGGCACCCATTGCCCAGTTGGAAAGTCTAGGCCAGCTTCATAGTTCTGTCCACAGCTAATTCAATACATCTTGCACTATGTTCATTTTATATTACTTACAATCAGTCTACAGCAAGAGCAATGAAAAGTGTGTAAAAAGTGAATTTGTAAAATTTTCTGTAATTTCAAAAACTTTATACAGCATTTGTGAACCTGACTTTTTTAGATTGCGATGATGTGGCAATGAAAAATCATCATAAGTGTGAAGGTAAGCATCTTTATGAAAAAAAAACATTACATTTTGCTTAATGACATTACCTTTAGCAGTAGGATTTCTAAAATGCACAAATACCATCACCCTCATGTAAACTTTAATGTATTATACACAAATGGTCCACTTGTTATGTTCTTGATAACATCAGCCAGGAATTTCAGGGTAAATCAAAAGATAAGCCGAAATTTACTGTCCCGATCTTGTCAACTGGCACTTAAGCCAAAATTTTCTGCCAATCTAATTAGCATATTGCAGAATGTGAAAACCAGTGTAAACAATCCGAAGGAAAGTGGAGAACTTGCCCCATATTCCTTCTGTAATTGCCTCTTTATGAAAATTAAAGTTTGAAGCCATCAAACCATTATTTATGCAAATGAATCACAGCATGTTCAAGCAAATGCAATCCTGGAAGTTTTTCAATTGTGATGCCATATCCAAGCAATCAAAGAAATGCAGTGCAGGCTTTGACGAGATTAAAACAAAACATTTGGCTAAAATCTATGCCTGCAGAAAACCAGCATAAATGCTTGAAATCTGCAAATGCTGAGCAGCAGAAATTTTTGGTTGAGGGAAACTCTGGCGTAAGTCACATGCCTGAATTTCTTTAATTTTTAGCGCTCAAAATCAGCCTTGTGCAGTGCTTGCACCATTGTGGGATGGGAACCAATGCAGGGAGATAGAGGGAAACAAAAAGGAGGCAAAAACAAAAGAAAGAAAGGAGATGAGGAAAAGTGGAGGGCAGAGAAACCCAAGGCAAAGAACAAAAAGGCCATTGTACAGCAAAATTCTAAAAGGACAGAGGGTGTTAAAAAAACAAGCCTAAAGGCTTTGTGTCTTAATGCAAGGAGTATCCGCAATAAGGTGGATGAATTAACTGTGCAAATAGATGTTAACAAATATGATGTGATTGGGATTACGGAGACGTGGCTCCAGGATGAGCAGGGCTGGGAACTCAACATCCAGGGGTATTCAACATTCAGGAAGGATAGAATAAAAGGAAAAGGAGGTGGGGTAGCATTGCTGGTTAAGGAGGAGATTAAGGCAATAGTTAGGAAGGACATTAGCTTGGATGATGTGGAATCTATATGGGTAGAGCTGCAGAACACCAAAGGGCAAAAAACGTTAGCGGGAGTTGTGTACAGACCTCCAAACAGTAGTAGTGATGTTGGGGAGGGCATCAAACAGGAAATTAGGGGTGCGTGCAATAAAGGTGCAGCAGTTATAATGGGTGACTTTAATATGCACATAGATTGGGCTAACCAAACTGGAAGCAATACGGTGGAGGAGGATTTTCTGGAGTGCATAAGGGATGGTTTTTTAGACCAATATGTCGAGGAACCAACTAGGGGGGAGGCCATCTTAGACTGGGTGTTATGTAATGAGAAAGGATTAATTAGCAATCTCGTTGTGCGAGGCCCCTTGGGGAAGAGTGACCATAATATGGTGGAATTCTGCATTAGGATGGAGAATGAAACAGTTAATTCAGAGACCATGGTCCAGAACTTAAAGAAGGCTAACTTTGAAGGTATGAGGCGTGAATTGGCTGAGATGGATTGGCGAATGATACTTAAGGGGTTGACTGTGGATGGGCAATGGCAGACATTTAGAGACCGCATGGATGAACTACAACAATTGTACATTCCTGTCTGGCATAGAAATAAAAAAGGGAAGGTGGCTCAACCGTGGCTATCAAGGGAAATCAGGGATAGTATTAAAGCCAAGGAAGTGGCATACAAATTGGCCAGAAATAGCAGCGAACCTGGGGACTGGGAGAAATTTAGAACTCAGCAGAGGAGGACAAAGGGTTTGATTAGGGCAGGGAAAATGGAGTATGAGAAGAAGCTTGCAGGGAACATTAAGACGGATTGCAAAAGTTTCTATAGATATGTAAAGAGAAAAAGGTTAGTAAAGACAAATGTAGGTCCCCTGCAGTCAGAATCAGGGGAAGTCATAACGGGGAACAAAGAAATGGCGGACCAATTGAACAAGTACTTTGGTTCGGTATTCACGAAGGAGGACACGAACAACCTTCCGGTTATAAAAGGGGTCGGGGGGTCTAGTAAGGAGGAGGAACTGAGGGAAATCCTTATTAGCCGGGAAATTGTGTTGGGGAAATTGATGGGATTGAAGGCCGATAAATCCCCAGGGCCTGATGGACTGCATCCCAGAGTACTTGAGGTGGCCTTGGAAATAGTGGATGCGTTGACAGTCATTTTCCAACATTCCATTGACTCTGGATCAGTTCCTATGGAGTGGAGGGTAGCCAATGTAACCCCACTTTTTAAAAAAGGAGGGAGAGAGAAAACAGGGAATTATAGACCGGTCAGCCTGACATCGGTAGTGGGTAAAATGATGGAATCAATTATTAAGGATGTCATAGCAGTGCATTTGGAAAGAGGTGACATGATAGGTCCAAGTCAGCATGGATTTGTGAAAGGGAAATCATGCTTGACAAATCTTCTGGAATTGTTTGAGGATGTTTCCAGTAGAGTGGATAAGGGAGAACCAGTTGATGTGGTATATTTGGACTTTCAGAAGGCGTTCGACAAGGTCCCACACAAGAGATTGATGTGCAAAGTTAGAGCACATGGGATTGGGGGTAGTGTACTGACATGGATTGAGAACTGGTTGTCAGACAGGAAGCAAAGAGTAGGAGTAAATGGGTACTTTTCAGAATGGCAGGCAGTGACTAGTGGGGTACCGCAAGGTTCTGTGCTGGGGCCCCAGCTGTTTACACTGTACATTAATGATTTAGATGAGGGGATTAAATGTAGTATCTCCAAATTTGCGGATGACACTAAGTTGGGTGGCAGTGTGAGCTGCGAGGAGGATGCTGTGAGGCTGCAGAGCGACTTGGATAGGTTAGGTGAGTGGGCAAATGTGTGGCAGATGAAGTATAATGTGGATAAATGTGAGGTTATCCACTTTGGTGGTAAAAACAGAGAGACAGACTATTATCTGAATGGTGACAGATTAGGAAAAGGGGAGGTGTAAAGAGACCTGGGTGACATGGTACATCAGTCATTGAAGGTTGGCATGCAGGTGCAGCAGGCGGTTAAGAAAGCAAATGGCATGTTGGCCTTCATAGCAAGGGGATTTGAGTACAGGGGCAGGGAGGTGTTGCTACAGTTGTACAGGGCATTGGTGAGGCCACACCTGGAGTATTGTGTACAGTTTTGGTCTCCTAACCTGAGGAAGGACATTCTTGCTATTGAGGGAGTGCAGCGAAGGTTCACCAGACTGATTCCCGGGATGGCGGGACTGACCTATCAAGAAAGACTGGATCAACTGGGCTTGTATTCACTGGAGTTCAGAAGAATGAGAGGGGACCTCATAGAAACATATAAAATTCTGACGGGGTTAGACAGGTTAGATGCAGGAAGAATGTTCCCAATGTTGGGGAAGTCCAGAACCAGGGGTCACAGTCTAAGGATAAGGGGTAAGCCATTTAGGACCGAGATGCGGAGGAACTTCTTCACCCAGAGAGTGGTGAACCTGTGGAATTCTCTACCACAGAAAGTTGTTGAGGCCAATTCACTAAATATATTCAAACAGGAGTTAGATGAGGTCCTTACTGCTAGGGGGATCAAGGGGTATGGCGAGAAAGCAGGAATGGGGTACTGAAGTTGAATGTTCAGCCATGAACTCATTGAATGGCGGTGCAGGCTAGAAGGGCCGAATGGCCTACTCCTGCACCTATTTTCTATGTTTCTATGTTTCTATGTTTCAGTGCAAGTTTTCAGGAAATTCCGGGCCATATTGGAGTCTAATTAAGATATTGCAGGAAGGAAACAAAATTTGTTGTTGTCACTTTATTTAGAATAACAAGCTAATGCCACATCACAACACGATTTTGGGGCTGAGTTTCCGCTTGTTGTATCAGCGCAATGCGGGTGGAATTGGCCGAACCAGTGCAAAAGAATGGGGAATTTTAAACATAGCTGAGTTACGCCCAAAACCACTTGCGCTCATGTTTTCTGCAATATTTTACACTGGTTTAAGATTCAATTCATCCGAATGGGTTCCGCCCACAAAACTAGCCATGTCCCCAGGTCGAAATTGCAAGAATTCTGCCAATTGCGTTGGTTTGGGAAAGCTCTTCAAATTGCGCTAATTTTACGAGGCACACAGTACATTTTAAAAGTTTTTTCATACCAAATGTATTTAATTAACCAAGAAACTGACTAGTATACAGCAATGAAACTATTAAATGGTTCAGTATAGTTATTTCTTTGGACATTTTTCAGTGTTTTTAAATCGGGTTACTCACGGTTGGAGAACTGGACACTCATATTGATAATGCTTATTTTTTGTGATAAAATCTTTTATTAAAACTGCACTAGGTCAGCAGTCCTAAATACATCAGGACTACTTTAGAATGGAAAAGGAAAAAGGAGCAATTGCATTACGCTGCCTGATTCCACTGGTTTATGGAAGATTTTAATTTTTTTTATTTATGCAAATGAATTTTAGCGGAATCTTGAAGCCTAACCTAACCAGTGCAATATTGAGTGAATTTTGGACGCAATTTCCCGATGGCGCCCAAAGTGCAAACTCTACCCCAATATATTTCCTTGCATTTCTCGGTTTATAAACCTGCATTAAATTACTATTCGCTTTTAAATGGTAAATGAAATAAAGTTTGATACCATCTGATTTCATCTTCATGTTAAGTGATTAGAAGCTGGGCATAATTGGACCATTATTTGGCCTCCATTTTAATGTTTTACATTCTTCCCTTTATTTTTACATATTTCCAAAATGGCCATCAGTTTCTCACTCCAGGTCAGAAGATACTGGATTGTTTACACTATTGTTACTGTAACAAATATGAATCCTGGAGTGTGAGGGACAAAATGTATACACAAATTGTTCTGTTAGAGATTGATAGTTCTACATTGTGCATTACATCTGAGTTATACCACATGAGATTTTCTAAAGGATATGTAATGATTATAGCTTATTTTATAATTGCTTTACCTTTATCAAAGTTAGAACAAAATCTTGGCATTACCACATTTTATCCATTTAGAATATAGTTTAGATGCAAAGTATCTCTTATGCTCTCAGAATGAGGGATGATATTGCGAATGTGTGTCCACTAGACAGCCAGTCAAATCAATTGATTTCAGTATAATATTGGTTTTGGTCTTTTCATTTTGAAACTGCATTCATCGAAACATTTAAACAGAAATCTAGATGAAATAAATTATCCTGGCATTTATTTATGTATCTATCATTATACATTTACAGATGATCATTGGAATCCAAACATATCTGTCTGTGTGGTCAATAATGATGTGGTGGTCAATTTTACTCCCAGTGTAAATGCATTAAGTTATGATGTTGAACTGATCATATGCAATCTCCTTATGACACCAATATTTAATAAAACCACTATTCCTCAGGTATGTAAATTACATTTTTGCGTTTAGAAAGTAAGATTCATCGAATCATAGAATTCTTTCGTATAGAATTGGGCCATTTGGTCCAACAAATCTATGCCACTGTTTTTCTCCGCATGAGTCATCTGAGCTATTCTTTGCCTCCCTATTCCCTTTACTATTCCTTTTTTCTCAGGTGGACCAGGTCTGGTGGTGTCATTCATGATGTGTCTTGACCCTGTTTCCATAAAGGGACCATGGCCAATTTACATTTGACATTAATGATGTCTGTGTTCTACAGCACTGAAGTGCAGCAAACACTGACAATCGCTGTAGAGGTGCAGGGCTACATCAAGGTTCTTCTGTGACTCCCTCCATATGCTTATGGAGGGAGTCAGAGTATGCAGTGAGCTCCTCTTCCCTTTCGATGGCTTGAAGAGACTTCCCCAGGAGACCAAGACAGCCTGGTTGCACATTGCAGAGGAGGGCACTAGCAGGGATGTTGTCAGGAGGTCCAGGAAGCAGTGGCGCAAACCTTTCAATGATCTCAGATGATCAGGAAACGTGTGTACAAAGCCACACTCCCCTTCATCCTCCTGTGTCTCTCTTCACATCCCTATCACTGAGTTCCCTACCCTACTCCTGCACATCCTTGCTCATACCAACTTACCTTGCACCGCTACCCATCCCTTTGTCTCGATCTACATGAACACATCCCCATCTCACTGGCCACTCCTCGCACTCACCCTCACCTTAGTCCAATCATACCAGCTAACAACACACAAAGGTAGCCACTTAGGTGTTTTATCCAATGTTCATGTAGAAGTTTCTGTTAATGTGCTGTCAAGCATTGAAACCTTTATTTTCAACGCATCCATTCTTGGTCTGATTGGTGTGCACCTTTGGAAGAGGCTTAGTGAGTTGCAGTGAATGGTGAGACATAATGGCACCCCCCGCAATGGTGATGCATGTGAAAGGAATGGCTTGAACATTATAGGGATGTTTTATGGTGTTGGTGTGGGGTGGTGCCAACCTGGCCCATCAGGTGGCAGCCAGGGTGTACCGCATCAAGTGAAATAAATCCCTGGCCTCCCGGGCAGCAATGTTTACTAGGTGCTGACTCCCTCTGTCCTGTGCAGCATCAGGTGATTGCGGAGAAAGTTGGTGTTGTTGGTATGGCTGGTGCTGCTGGTGCTGGGACTGATTCTGAAGACCAAGGTGAACCAGTATAAATGGTACACATGATGAAGCAATAGAAGGCAGGTAAAGTTTAGATAACAGAAGCCATATCTCAATGGTGAGAGGGGTTGTTCCAATGAGGTGACACTGGATAGAGAGTTTGCTCCAAACACTTTCAGCCTGCATAAAGCTCAATCTGTCTTCCAAATGCAGTAAGTAACAGCTTCTGCACTTGAAAAGTAAACAGCTGCGAGGTGGGAGCTTTTACACTACATTTCAAACTCTCAACTAATCAGCTGATTCAGTGACCATTCAACTCCCCGCTCAGGTTAACAGACATGGTCCACGAGCAGCGTGGACTCCGTGGGCGAGCTGTTAAAGTTAAAAGGTAAGGTTAAATGTATTATTAAGGGTCTTCCAATAATTGCTTTAATTGGGTCGCCCGCATCTGCGGGTAGGGTCCAATCTGAGATCACCAGACGTGCTTTTGGGAAAGGTGTGTTGCGGCGGAATGACAGCTGGTACCCATTCCGCCCACTGACCCCCTGGAAAATTCCGGCCTGTGCCTCATAGCCTGTTCAAAACCTGATTATCCTTTGACACTTCTCTCTCCTAATTCTGGCCCCAGCAATCAGTTAGGTAGTGTTCTGACATCTTCCTGTGCAGGAATTTGCAGCAGGCTGGTCAGCCATACCAATTAAAAAAATTATTCCTGGGATGTGGGCATCGCTGGCATGGCCAGCATTTATTGCCCATCCCCAATTTCCCTTGAGAAGGAAATGGTGAGCTCCTGCCTTGAACCTTTGCAGTCCGTGGGTTGAAGGTTCTCCCACAGTGCTGTTAAGGAGGGAGTGCCAGGACTTTGACCCAGTGACGATGAAGGAATGATGTATTTCCAAGTCAAGATGGTGTGTGACTTGAGGGGAACTTGTAGGTAATGGTGTTCCCATGCACCTGCTGCCCATGTCCTTCTAAGTGGTAGAAGTTGTGGGTTTGAGAGACCTTGTCAAGGAAGCGTTGGCAATGCTGCAGTGCATCTTGTAGATGGTACACACTGCAGCCACGGTGCGCTGGTAGTGGAAGGAGCGAATGTTTAAGGTGGTGGATGGGATGCCAATCAAGCGGACTGCTTTGTCCTGGATGGTGTTGAGCTTCTTGAGTGTTGTTGGAGCTGCACTCATCCAGGCAAGTGGAGAGTATTCCATCACACTCCTGACTTGTGTCTTGTAGATGGTACTACAGACACCCTTGCTGTGCCCGTGTGAATATAAGCATATAATGGGTATTGGCCACCAAAATTGGTTAATGTCCCTGGTCATCTTGGCTAATGGGCCTGGGACGGCTCAGTAGCTCCTCCTTTCATAAATAAAAACACAATGCTGGAACTATTCAGGTCAAGTTGCATGTGTGGAGAGAGAAACACAGTTAACGTTTGAGGTTGATAACTTTTCCCAGTTCTGATGAAAGGTCAAAGATGTAATAGATTTTAAACAAGAAGAGAGGCAGGGAAAGGGGGGAGGGGAGAAAAGAAAAAAAGTGAAGGTCTGTGATAGGCAGGAATGATTAAATGTCAAAAGGAACGATGGTACAAGGCAAAATGGGGTGGTAATGGGACAAGTAAAGAAACAAAAGATGTGTCTAGAGGAGGTGTAAATGGCAACAGCAGAACCATTACCAACAGCTGCTCTCTGGAAAAATGGGAGCAGTGGTTATGATCTGAAATTGTTGAACTCCAATGTTGAGATCAGAAGGCTGTAAAGTGCCTAATTGAAAGAGGAGGTGCTGTTCCTCGAGCTTCATTAGAACAGTGCAGGAGACCAAGAACAGAGAGGTCGGAGTAGGAGTGAGGCGGAGAATTAAAATGACAGGCAACCGGAAGCTCAGGGTCACCTTTTGTAGACTGAATGGAGGTGTTCCACAAAGTGATCATCCAATCTGTGTTTGGTCTCCTCAATATAGAGATCACATCGCGAGCAGCGTATACAGTATATGAAATTGAAAGAAGTACAATTGCTGTTTCACCTGGAAGGAGAGTTTGGGGCCCTGGATGATAGAAAGGGAGGGGGTAAAAGGGCAGGTGTTGCCTGCACGGGAAGGTGTCATGGGAAAGAGGGCGTTGGGGGTGACTGAAGAGGGGACCAGGGTGTTGCGGAGGAAATGATCCCTTTGGAATGCTGAAAGGGGACGGGAAGATGTGTTTGGTGGTGGCATGACACTGAAGGTGGTGGAAATGGCAGATGATAATCCGTTGCATGTGGATGCTGGGGGAGTTGGAAGGTAAGGACCAGGGAAACCCTATTATGGTTCTAGGAGGGAGGCGAAGGGGGGAGTGCAGGAAAGAGACTGAGGTGTGACATTCCCCAAACTGGCTCGTCCGGTTTTCATACATATTCTCCAACCATTTCTCCAACCATTTCTCTTAACATGTTGCCACAATTCCCTTAACTCCATGTCATTATCTTTGTATCAAATCTTTTGTGTTGCAACTTATCAATGTTTTGAAAATCCATAGAAACCACTACACTTTCTTCATTTATCCTCTGTCATTTCTTTGAAGAATTCTATAAGGTTGATCAAGCACAACCTGGCATTTAGAAATCTGCGGTAACCTCCCAATCACTTTAAGTTTCTCCTGTTCAATAATTTCATTCTGCAATATATAGGGCTGAAATTTGTGGTTGGAGGCGTACGACTGGAGTATGCCTCCTACTCCCCAAAAAAACAAACCTACCCATTGGCTGCCAGGCTTCATAGTCTTTGGGTCCTGGGCCCGCAGGCATACATATACATTTTCTGGGCAGTAGTAGGGCAAATAACCCAAGTGTTTTGGGGGCAAAAATTGAAACCGTTGAATTAGAAATATATTATAGTTGTATTTATAAATAGAAATATAAGCCGTGACTTTACTTACCTCGGCAAGACCATGGCAGGCGATATCGGATCATGGCCCTGCTGCTGGCTCCATCCTGCTGTGAAATGACTTTCCGTTGATGGGGCTTGTTAAGCCTGCCCAGAGTATTAGCTGGCTCAGTTAGAGGAAGCGGGTGTGGTGACGTCATTTCATGACCAGTCATCAGCCGGTTTCCTTAAAGGGACCATGTCCAAATTTATTTTGACATTTGTGCTGTCAGTGTTCTACAGCATTGAAGTTCTGCAAACACTGACAATGACTGCACAGGGCTGCACTCAGGTTCTCCCATGACTTCCTCCATATGCTTATGGAAGAAGTCACAGCATGCAGGGAGGTCCTCGCTTCTGATGGGTAGAAGAGACTATCCCAGGAGACCTAAACAGCGAAGCTGCACATTGCAGAGGAAGGCACAAGCAGGGATGTGGTCAGGACATTTAAATGATCTCAGGAGATCATGAAACGCGAATACAATACCACACTCAATTTCATCCCCATCACTCTGCCTTCCCTACCCTGCTCCCTAATCCTGCACATTCTTACTCACACCAACTTACATAAGAACATAAGAATTAGGAACAGGAGTAGGCCATCTAGCCCCTCGAGCCTGCTCCGCCATTCAATAAGATCATGGCTGATCTGGCTGTGGACTCAGCTCCACTTACCCGCCCGCTCCCCATAACCCTTAATTCCCTTATTGGTTAAAAATCTATCAATCTGTGATTTGAATACATTCAATGAGCTAACCTCAACTGCTTCCTTGGGCAGAGAATTCCACAGATTCACATCCCTCTGGGAGAAGAAATTCCTTCTCAACTCGGTTTTAAATTGGCTCACCCGTATTTTGAGGCTGTGCCCCCTAGTTCTAGTCTCCCCGACCAGTGGAAATAACCTCTCTGCCTCTATCTTGTCTATCCCTTTCATTATTTTAAATGTTTCTATACGATCACCCCTCATCTTGCTGAACTCCAACGAGTAAAGACCCAGTCTACTCAATCTATCATCATAAGGTAACCCCCCTCATCTCCGGAATCAGCCGAGTGAATCATCGCTGTACCCCCTCCAAAGCTAGTATATCCTTCCTTAAGAAAGGTGACCAAAACTGCACGCAGTACTCCAGGTGCAGCCTCACCAATACCCTATACAGTTGCAGCAGGACCTCCCTGCTTTTGTACTCTATCCCTCTCGCAATGAAGGCCAACATTCCATTCACCTTCCTGATTACCTGCTGCACCTGCAAACTAACTTTTTGGGATTCATGCACAAGGACCCCCAGGTCCCTCTGCACTGCAGCATGTTATAATTTCTCCCCATTCAAATAATATTCCCTTTTTACTGTTTTTTTTTTTTCCAAGGTGCATGACCTCACATTTTCCGACATTGTATTCCATCTGCCAAACCTTAGCCCATTCGCTTAACCTATCTAAATCTCTTTGCAGCCTCTCTCTCTCCTCTACACAACCCGCTTTCCCACTAATCTTTGTGTCATCTGCAAATTTCGTTACACTACACTCTGTCCCCTCTTCCAGGTCATCTATGTATATTGTAAACAGTTGTGATCCCAGCACCGATCCCTGTGGCACACCACTAACCACCGATTTCCAACCCGAAAAGGACCCATTTATCCCGACTCTCTGCTTTCTGTTAGCCAGCCAATTCTTTATCCATGCTAATATATTTCCTCTGACTCCACGTACCTTTATCTTCTGCAGTAACCTTTTGTGTGGCACCTTATCGAATGCCTTTTGGAAATCTAAATACACCACATCCATCGGTACACCTCTATCTACCATGCTCGTTATATCCTCAAAGAATTCCACTAAATTAGTTGAACATGATTTCCCCTTCAAGAATCCATGTTACTTCTGCTTGATTGCACTATTCCTATCTAGATGTCCCGCTATTTCTTCCTTAATGATAGCTTCAAGCATTTTCCCCACTACAGATGTTAAACTAACTGGCCTATAGTTACCTGCCTTTTGTCTGCCCCCTTTTTTAAACAGAGGCATTACATTTCCAATCCGATGGTATCTCCCCAGAGTCCAGAGAATTTTGGTAGATTATAACGAATGCATCTGCTATAACTTCCGCCATCTCTTTTAATACCCTGGGATGCATTTCATCAGGACCAGGGGACTTGTCTACCTTGAGTCCCATTAGCATGTCCAGCACTACCTCCCTAATGATAGTGATTTTCTCAAGGTCCTCCCTTTCCACATTTCCGTGACCAGCAATTTTTGGCATGGTTTTTGTGTCTTCCACTGTGAAGACCGAAGCAAAATAATTGTTTAAGGTCTCAGCCATTTCCACATTTCCCATTATTAAATCCCCCTTCTCATCTTCTAAGGGACCAACATTTACTTTAGTCACACTTTTCCGTTGTATATATCGGGAAAAGCTTTTACTATCTGTTTTTATGTTTTGCGCAAGTTTACTTTTGTAATCTATCTTTCCTTTCTTTATTGCTTTCTTAGTCATTCTTTGCTTTCGTTTAAAATTTTCCCAATCTGCTAGTTTCCCACTAACCTTGGCCACCTTATACGCATTGGTTTTTAATTTGATACTCTCCTTTATTTCCTTGGGTTATCCACGGCTGGTTATCCCTACTCTTACTGCTCTTCTTTTTCACTGGAATATATTTTTGTTGAGCACTATGAAAGAGCTCCTTAAAAGTCCTCCACTGTTCCTCAATTGTGCCACCGTTTAGTCTGTGTTTCCAGTCTACTTTAGCCAACTCTGCCCTCATCCCACCGTAGTCCCCTTTGTTTAAGCATAGTACACTCGTTTGAGACACTACTTCCTCACCCTCAATCTGTATTACAAATTCAACCATACTGTGATCACTCATTCCGAGAGGATCTTTTACTCAGAGATTGTTTATTATTCCTGTCTCATTACACAGGACCAGATCTAAGATAGCTTGCTCCCTTGTAGGTTCTATAACATACTCTTCTAAGAAACAATCCCGTATGCATTCTATGAATTCCTCCTCAAAGCTACCCTGTGCGATTTGAGTTGACCAATCGATATCTAGATTAAAATCCCCCATGATTACTGCCGTTCCTTTTTCACATGCCTCCATTATTCCCTTGATTATTGCCCGCCCCACCGTGAAGTTATTATTTGGGGGCCTATAAACTACACCCACCAGTGACTTTTTTCCCTTTACTATCTCTAATCTCCATCCACAATGATTCAACATTTTGTTCATTGGAGCCAATATCGTCTCTCAACTGCCCTGATATCATCCTTTATTAACAGAGCTACCCCACCTCCTTTCCCTTCTTGTCTATCTTTCCGAATTGTCAGATACCCCTGTATGTTTAATTCCCAGTCTTGGCCACCCTGCAACCACGTTTCTGTAATGGCCACCAAATCATACCCATTTGTAATGATTTGTGCCGTCAATTCATTTACTTTATTTCGAATGCTGTAGTGTTTTAATACTAGTTTTTAATCCATGATTTTTAGTTTTGACCCCTCCTGCAGCCCCTTTATATTCATACATATTGTCCCTTACTATCACCTTGTGGTTTACACTTACCCCAGTGCTACTCTGCTCTGTTGCCTCCTGCCTTTTGCATTCTTTCTTGGGGTCCTGTTCATCTGAGCTCTCACCCACTCTAACTAGCTCAGAGCCCTCTCCTGGGTTCCGCATAATCCTTGCATTGAGGCACCGAGCTTTCATGCTTGCTTTTTTATTACACTTTGACCCTTTAGAATTTTTCTGTACAGTGGCTCTTTTTGTTTTTTTGCCTTGGGTTTCTCTGCCCTCCACTTTTACTCATCTCCTTTCTATCTTTTGCTTTTGTCTCCATTTTGTTCCTCTCTGTCTCCCTGCATTGGTTCCCATCCCCCTGCCATATTAGTTTAACTCCTCCCCAACAGCACTAGCAAACACTCCCCCCTAGGACATTGGTTCCAGTCCTGCCCAGGTGCAGACCGTCCGGTTTGTACTGGTCCCACCTCCCCCAGAACCGTTTTTTTTTTTTTGCACGTTCACCCACCCCTCTCTCCCTCTAATTCCAGCTATTGTTGTTTCAAACTAAAATTGTTTTTTTCATCTAGTCAAATGGATCAAGAATATCTGTAAGATTTGTGAGGAATGATGTACTGAATCTTTCTAAGCAAGTTTGTGTAACGGTAAGTAGTTCTCATTAATGTGTTTTACCTTGATGATCATAATTTGGAATGCTTCAATACATTGGGAATTCTAGTCTTTTTAAAAAAAAAAAACGAAGTCTATATTGAATGTGTAACTGAAGACATTTATTACTGTTGATTTTAGATATATCCACACATCCCTGTATGTGACCCTGACTGCACAATTCATGAAGAAGTGCTCAACTGTTCCAAAAAAATGGGTAAGTTTTTTGCTGTAATTATTATTGACATTTTGCTTTAAGGTCACCCAATTGTTCACAATTTCAAAAATCTCACTTGTATCATCTTCATATTGGTAAATTGATACAAGAAGCCCAGGGTAATTTGGCTATTGCTCACCCTTTAAAGGTTCTGAACTTGGAGAATTCAGAATAAATTAATCCCACCTTTTGATGGATTTTGTTTGTCTTTTTAATGAGATGCACTTACTGGAAGGATAGTTATTGATGTCCTCATAATTTAATCCTTTAAGTCCTGGTATCATTCTGGTGAATTTGCACTGTATCCCCTCCAAGGCCAATATATCCTTCCTGAGGTATGGTATCCCAAACTGAACGCAGGACTCGAGATGGGGTCTGACCAAGGCTCTACAACTGAAGTATAACTTCCTCCTGGAAAATATGCATGCATAGATATTTTGTAATGATGAGCTCAATTATGATGTCCCCCCCCCCCCCTATGAAATAGCCACTTGCACTGTTTAAGCAGAATGACCACCTGCATGGGTATGGGAGGGTTGCCAGCATATTGAACTCCATCCCTTGGGAAGAAATTATATTGGGGATGAGACTATAACATCAAGCTTTGTACTGCATCCTATTCTGAGACATTTTATAAGAAACCTGGATGTGATTTCTTTCGATAGTCATTCAAGACCAATTTCTAAACCCTCCCTCCCAACATGAACAATGCCAGTGGCTCACCATATGAAAGAAAGACTTACATTTATAAAGCACCTTCCATGACCTCGATATCCCAAATTGCTTTACAGCCAATGAAGTACTTTTGAAGTGTAGTCACTGTTATAATGTAGGAAACACAGCAACCAATTTTGCACACAGTAGGCTCCCACATCCCAAATAGCAATGTGATAATGACCAGATGATCTGTTTTTTTTTTAGTGATGTTGATTTGAGGGATAAACAGTGGCCAGGACACCAGGGAGAACTTCCCTGCTCTTCTTCAAAATAGTGCTGTGGGATCTTTTACGTCCATCTGAGAGAGCAGATTGAGAGTGTTCTGTTTAATGTCCCATCTGAAAGACAGCACCTCCAACAGTGCAGCACTCCTTCTGTACTGCACTCAAGTGTCAGCTGAGATTTTTGTGCTTAAGTCTCTGGAGTGGGGCTTGAATATGGGGGACAACCATCCTGTCACTGCATAGCGATCACAAGCAGTGACCCTTGATATTTTTTCACCTTCCTAGCCAAGACATTGAAGCCAACTGCTTTGCATCACTGCTGCTCTGCCAAAAATCAGGTTATTGGGCAAATGAGGTTGGCTATCAAGCTACGTCCTTCCTATGTCACATTTCCTTTTCAAGCAGTATAGACAACCCCTAGAAGCATGGAAATTTACGACACAGCATGAGCCCATTTGACCCATCTTGTCTGTGTCGAATACACTTAATCACGTATTACTCCTTTTTCAATTGTCCAAATAGGAAGTGTGTGGGTGGGGTGGGTTGGAGAAAAGAACATTTTAAAAGTATGCCTGCACCAGCACATATATGCAGCAGGTTTTTGATTGACTATTTCCCTTTCCTTTTGCTCCATACGTGAACAACGCAATATTTTTATAAACATCATCATAATCCCTTTTTGTTTTCTATAAAAGCATTGGACGGGTATTTCCTGGTAGTTTCTGCCGCCATAACTTCAGGAGAGCAGTGGACATCCCATTTACACTTGTAATGCTGCACTTCCAGCTGGGCGGGAGCAATGACTAGGAAATTCCCAGCCATTGAGACACTTTTTTAATCAATGTACTAATCTAGAATTAGAAATTCTTCAATTCAGAAATGTTTCCACTTTTTTTATTCAAATGCTAAAATACTAAGACATTTTTAGATGTAATAATGGCTTTAAACACTAAATGAATTGTCTTCTTTCAAGACGACAGGATACCAAACACTGTAACTGGGATGGCATCACAAACAACAGAACTGAGCAATGGTAAATTTAAGAGCGAGACAAATGATGATCATCGAAGAGAGATTGATGTGGAAAAGATGAGGGAAATCAGGCACTGTATTCCTCAATTCTTAATCTAGCCAATAAAAATATGAAGAATGAGTTTATTGGTCCAGAAATCCCCGTTTCTTCTTCCCGCAGGCGTTCGACTAAAAATAGGAGAGAAGGTGCGCACCTACCTTTTGGTCGAATGCCCGCCAGAGATCCCGGACTTGAGGCTTCCTCTTCTTGCGCAACGGAGCGCGTTCACATTGGGACGTCCGCAGGAGTTACGTGGGCCTGGACACCCAATCACAGAGTATTTTCTCATTCATAGTAATAGGAGTTTCGTAAATTGGAAACTCCTATTACTATGAATGATAAACATCCACAAACACCCAAACACTACATAAAACATTTTTTTAAAAAACACCTCACATAAATACACTATAGAAATTAAAGTTGATAGAAATGTTTTTTTAAAGAAAAAAAATTTGCTGATCTTTTTAAAGTTTTAATTATGGTTTAAAATAAAATTACCTGAGTGGGCAGATTTTAACAAATATGTCTTTTAAAATTTTATTTTAATCATGTTCTTATGTTTTTAAACTCTTACGACTGTAAAAGTAGACTATGCGCCTGCTTTTATCAGGCGCAAGAGTTTTGAGGACATTTGCTGGGCAAGATATGTGTAAACCCTGCAATCTTGCCCTTGCAAATGTCCTCGCTCCCAATATGTGCGAGATCTGTCAAGCCAGAAACTTGACAGGACACAGCATATCACAACAGTCACTGAATAGCCACACTTCCAAACTTTCCAGTAAGGTCAGTGGGTGTGATTGCATACATGAACCGTAGCTTTTTTTTTCCTACCTAGCCAAAAACATAGGTAGACTAACAGTGGAGCCAAGAGATTTAGCCAAGATCAGGTAACGTGGCAGAATTTTTTTGCAGCAGTCAGGCAATCAACGTATTAGCCTTCCTCTTCTCTGTGGCTCAGTGCTTCTTCATGTGGTGTATTTATTCACCGGGCCATCGGAGGAGCATAATACCAAGTTTATTACACTCATGATTTTATCTGTGATTAATAATTCTTCTTGGACTCATAATAAACTGGGCATTCCATGAATGCAATATCATCTATGAAATTACACACGTGGACAAACTACACTTCAATGATTAAATAACTACAGTAGCTCAAGCAAAGAATGGGAAAAAAATGTTGGCAATGCATGATTGGATAATAAGTAGGCCAAATGCCCACATATCTAATACATCCTGTCGTATAATACTGTTTTTCTCAGTGTTTGATTAAGGCGCTGTGGCTTTTCAGACCATCAGACCTCTATCTGAAAATCTCCCACACAAGACTACAATTCTTAAAAGTTTGTATCAGTAAGTTTTTAGAATTGCAGTCAATGGTATTTGCAGAGATCTTATTGCCCCCTCTGCACATTGAGGCACAATGAACAGAAATGGGAGAACCCAATGAAATGCCTAGGTTAAGAGGATGTATTTTCCTTTGAAGTTCAAACAATTTCTTTGTAGCAGTCTGGCAACAGTATTAACAAAATTTAGCCAAAGAATGACCCAGACATTGTCTGTTCTTGAGTGGTATTCATACACTCCCAAGCAGACTGGATTACATCCAACAGGAAACTACATTTTTAGAATTCTATCACTGAGATTAATTAATATAAAGTAGCCCTGTAAAGGATTCCAAGAAAACAATGTATTTTTGGCAGCCAGCCCGGGATACAAACAAACAAAAGTAACTGCAGGCCAGAAATTCAGATTGAATAGTTGATGACAACAAATTGCCTGCAAACCTTAGACTGCTGTGGCTGGATGCATACTTAATTTATAGCTGTAAACAATACTTCAACAATGCACAGCTTTAAAATTAATTCCAGAAGTTTAGCTGGCCAATATTAGATAGAGATATCTCTTATCTTATGAGGTGTAATTTTGCAAGATTCTGTGTGGAGTTTGACTAGGTGGGAGCATAGGTCAGGCTAGGGCTGTAATCTATGCTCTTCCCATCAACTGAGTTTCCATGCCAGGAGCAAAGCCTCACAAAATTACATAAAGCTTCAGTAGTGAAAGAAAATTAGAAAATGCTTTGTCAAAATACAGCTAATTTCTACAATTAGCAATTTACCATTTCCATAATTTTGGTATGACTGATGGTTGAAGGTTCTAAGAAAGGGTTGACAACATTTCCAAATTGCAAAATGTAAATTTTTGTTTTTTTTTTCTGTACAGGATACAAACATTTGATCTTGGGTTCCATCGTACTGAGTGTGATCCTATTTGCTTTGGGAATTGGGCTGTTTTTAATTTGTAAACTAGGTAAGTCATTCGAGTTGTTAAATAAAACAAGTTGATGTTGATGTTTTTGTAAACTTGGTTTCACATGTGGGAGCATTTATTTGAAAATTAAATATAGAAATGTAAGTTAGTGCACATGACAGATCTTGGTTTCTTTCAGGTTGAAAATTTTATTTCCGAGCAGTTAGAAGCTTAATTTACGTAATACAAGATTCTGATAATAAAACATTACTGGGTATGAGGAATCATAATCAAACAAGCATCCATTTGCTGCCTCTTCTGTCAAGTTTAGTGTAGTCCACCACTGTCCTGATTGTCCCTTGCTCATTTTGCCTCTGCCACATTTTCCTCCACTTTTGCTGCCTCCATGTCAACTGTCACAAAATGTGAACACTCGGAGGCTTCACTTTTAGCTCTATAAATGTACTGGGCTCAGAGGACTGGTAAAGGGGTGGTGGCACAGTGGTATGCAGTCGGGAGGGAGTGGCCCTGGGACTCCAGACCTTATGAAGTCTCATGGCTTCAGGTTAAGCATGGACAAGCAAACCTCCTGCTGATTACCACCTACCACCCTCCCTCAGCTGATGAATCAGTACTCCTTCATGTTGAACACCACTTGGAAGAAGCACTGAGTAGCATGGGCACAGAATGTTCTCTGGGTGGGGGACTTCAATATCCATCATGAAGAACAGCTCGGTAGCACCACTACTGACTGAGCTGGCCGAGTCCTGAAGGACATAGCTGTCAGACTGGCCCTGCCACAGGTGATGAGAGAAACAACACGAGGGAAAAACCTACTTGACTCGTCCTAACCAATCTACCTGTCGCAGATGTATCTGTCCATGACAACATTGGTAGCAGTGACCACCGCACAGTCATCGTGGAGACGAAGTCCCGTCTTCATACCCTCCATCGTATTATGTGGCACAATCACCGGGCTAAATGGGATAGATTCAGAACAGATCTAGCAGCTTAACTGGGCATCCCTGAGGCAGTGTGGGCCATCAGCAGCAGCAAAATTGTATTCCACCACAATCTGTAACCTCATGGCCTGCCATATCCCTCACTGTACCATTACCATCAAGCCAAGGGGCCAACACTGGCTCAATAAAGAGCATGCCAGGAGCAGCACCAGGTGTACCTGAAAATGAGGTGCCAACCTGTGGAAGCTGAAACACGGGACTGCATGTATGCTAAAAAGCAGAAGCAGCATACTATATCGACAGGGCTAAGCGACCCTACAATCAACGGATCAGATCAAAGCTCTGCAATCCTGCCACATCCAGTTGTGAATGGTGGTGGACCATTAAACAACTAACTGGAGGAGGTGGCTCCATGAATATCCCCATCCTCAATGATGACTGAGCCCATCACGTGAATGCAAAAGACAAGGCTGAAGTATTTGCAATCATCAGTACGGAGTGGATGATCCATATCGACCTTTTCCTGAGGTCCCCACCATCACAGAAGCCAGTCTTCAGTCAATTCAAACTGGATACAGCAAAGGCTATAGGCCCCAACAACATCCCGGCTGTAGTGCTGAAAACTTGTGCTCCAGAACTAGCCGCGTCTCTAGCCAAGCAGTTCCAGTACATCTATAACATTGACATCTATCCGATAATGTGGAAAACTACCCAGGTATATCCTGTCCACAAAAAGCAGGACAAATCCAATCCGGCCCATTACTGCCCCATCAGTCTACTCTCAATCATCAGCAGAGTGATGGAAGGTGTCATTGACAGTGCTGTCAAGCAGCACTTACCAGAGGAGCTATTGTCTTGTCCTAGGCCCATTAGCCAAGATGACCAGGGACATTAGCCAATCAGCCAGCTTGTCTGTAGTGGTCAATAATCACACCCATTATATGATTATATTCACATGGGCACAGCAAGGGGTGTCTGTAGTATCATCTACAAGGTGCAATTCAGGAGTATAATGGAACACTCCACTTACATGGATGAGTGCAGCTCGAACAATACTCAAAACGATCGATACCATCCAGGACAAAGCAGCCCACTTGATTGGCACTCCATCCACCACCTTAAACATTCACTCCTTCCACCACCAGCGCACCGTGGCTGCAGTGTGTACTATTTACAAGATACACTGCAGCAACTTGCCATGGCTTCCTTGACAGCATCTCTCAAATCCTTGATCTCTACCTCCAAGTTACACACCATCCTGAATTGGAAATATCTTGCCATTCCTTCATCATCACTGGGTCAAAATCCTGGAACTCACTCCTCAACTGTACTGTGGGAGAACCATCAATCCACTGACTGCAGAGGTTCAAGGTGGCAGCTCACCACCATCACAAGTGCAATTAGGGAAGGGCAATAAATGTCAGCGACGCCCACATTCCATGATCAAATTTTTTTTAAAGCTGCTCCCACATTCCATGAACAAATTTAAAAAAAAAAGAAGCCTTTTCTAATCTTTCAGGCCCAGAAAGATTAAAGCCAAAACTTAAGTCAGTGTTGCGTGAAAGTGCACAAAGAAGAAAGGAACCGTAGGCTGGGTGAAAGTGGATTACGATCTGAAATAAAAACAGAAAATACTGTAAATACTCAGCAGGTCAGGCAGCATCTGTGGAAAAAGAACCAAAGTTAATATTTCAGGTCGATGACCTTTTGTCAGAACTGGAAAAAATTAGACATGTAACGGATTTTAAGCAAGTAGGGAAAGGAAGAGCTTTAGATTTGGTCAGAGGGATCCACCTATCAACACATGGCATGATTTGAACTCCAGTAATTTTGCAAACCTCCCACAAAGTAATGAAGTCCATTTAATTACATAATTGTGTCATCAATCAAATCAGGGCAACTTGGTTCCCTCACCAATAGTTTTAATCATCAAATCCAGTATTCCTTTAGAGATCTTGAACACAATAACAGATATATTTTAATCTTAGTCTTTCACTGCAACAATCTAATCTATATATCATTTTGATACTGACCTGCATGGAAAACCTACTTTATTTGTGATTTGAATCAGCATTTTTTAAACCAACTTGGAATCCAATCTTCTTTTACAGACAAAGTCAATGAAAGAATCTTATTCACCAATGAAACACAACTTCTGCAACCAGTTAAAGTTCTAATCATTTACTCGATGGATAATGCACTCTTCCAAAATATTGTCCTTACTTTTGCTGAATTCCTGCAGAGTTCCAGTGGAATCCAAGTAATCATTGATATGTGGCAAAAGAGAAACATTGCAGAAATGGGCCCTGTTCAGTGGCTTGCCTCCCAAAAGGAGAAAGCAGATAAGGTCATTATTGTATGCTCAAAAGGTGCCAAAATGAAGTGGGATGCAATTTTTTGTAAAACAAACATTGATCAAAAAATAAATAATTCAGGGGACATGTATTCTACTGCCTTAAATATATTTTGTAGTGATTTGCAAAATGGCTCATATCTGCATAAGTATAGTATTGTATATTTTGATCAAATAAGCTCAGCTAAAGATATTCCTAGTATTTTTAGTTCGTGTGTAAAATACTGCCTTGGGAAAGACATCAATAAATTTTACAAAAATCTGCATGATGCCTCCCAGAAAACATGTAATAAATGCTCTATTCTGATGCCGTATCATGATTACAAGATTCTATATAATCAAAAGATGAAAAATACAATTTTGGAATTAAAAGACTGGCAGAATATTCATCCAACTTCAAATACACTTGAGATTGTAATGGAGGACTTAGAATTGGAACATACAGAACATCTTCAAACAAATTTGATGCAAAACACCCTCCTCCATAGCTCCAAATACTAAGCTATACGGGCCAGAGAAAGTCTCAGCTAGAATTTCCCCAAAGCCCACTAAGGCCAGGAAGATTTTCGGTGGCACAAATGTCCCGAAATTTTTTTTTTAAATCCGCCCAATGAAAAATATGGAAATTGCACCCCCAATCTGGGCAGAAAAGTACAATTTCGGCTAGATTGGGCGGTGCCTAAAGAAAATGGGCGAAAAATTTTAAAAATCTTAAAAATTTACACCAAGGCTGCAGGTTGGGCCTAACGCCCCCCCAAAATTTTTTTTTCAACAAACCTAACTTAAAAAACCCAAAAAAACATTCCCAAGTCACTTTTAAATTAAATCACCCCAACACATTTTGAAAATAAATAGTAAAACAATCACTTACCTTTTTCTTGACCCACTTACCTACCGCCCAGCTCCGCTGATCCTCGTGGGCGGTTTAAAAAATGTTTTTTAATACTTACCTACGAGTCCCTGCCCAGCCAAAGATCGCGCCAGGGCGATCTGTGGACATTGCACGCCAGCGGTCCGCTCCCCAGCGGGACTTCGAAACCGCTGCCGTGTCTCAGCTGGGGAATTTTTGGCCGACCCGGTTCTCACCCAATATCGCCGAGAAACCGGGCGGTGAACAATGCAAATTCTAGCCCTCAGCCTCAATTCTTGGTCTGTGCTGAGGTAACCACTCTCAACCACTGGCTCTGTGACCTCAATGTCCTAAGGCTAGGGAAAGGAAAAATTATCCATAGTTCCTGCTGTTAATCAAGCAGCTCGTACTGGAATTACATGTATGTGAACACCAAATGAGACTTTAGGTGTGATGACCTCCACGGTCAAATATTCAGCTGACACTCACTGGTTGGACTTGCACATGAGGAATGCCATGGAAATGTGCTGGAACTTGGTGGTTTTTAACTTCTTACTTTCTTGTTATAGAATCGTAGAATGATACGGCACAGAAGGCCATTCAGCCCATCACACCTGTCCTGGCTCTTTGAAAGAGCTATCCCCATTAGTCCCACTCTGGCTCTGTCCCATAGCCCTGTAAATATTTTCCCTTCAAGTATTTATTCCATTCCCTTTTTGAAAGTTACCACTGAATCTGCTTCCACCATCCTTTCAGGCAGTGCATTCCAGATCACAACAACTCTTGTTTATCAAAAGAAATCCCCATGTTACCTCTAGTTCTTTTCCCGATCACCTTAAATCTGGGTCCTCTGGTTACTGAATTGTCTGCCACTGGAAACAGTTTCTTTCTTATTTACTCGATCAAAACCATTCATGATTTTCAACACCCATCAAATCTCCTCTTAACCTCTGCTTTGAGGAGAACAACCCCAGCTTCTCCAGTCTCTCCACATAATTAAAGTCTCTCATCCCTGGTACCATTCTAATAAATCTCTTCTGCACCCTCTCTAAGGCCTTGATATCTTTCCTAAAATATGGTGCCCAAAACTGAATACATTACTTTTAGCTGAGACCTAACTAGTGTTTTTATAAAGATTTGACACAACTTCCTTGCTTTTGTATTCTATTCCTCTATTAATAAAGCCAAGGATCCCATATGTTTTTTAACTTGTGCTGCCACCTTGAAAGATTTGTATACATACACCCCCAGATCTCTCTGTTCCTGCACCCTCTTTAAAATTATACTATTTAGCTTATTTTGCCTAGAAGGGCACCACGATTCATATTGAAATAAGATAAATATTTTCGTAAGTGATCATATTCTGTGTGTAAGATTAAAAAAATAGAAAACACAATTGTATGTATTCAAAAATACTATTAAGTGTTTATATGTTGTAAACCTCTTTCTATTTTATGTTTTGCATTTTTTTTTAAGTTGACTGCTTTAAATGCTGATTTTTACATGAACTTCCAAAACCATGGATTGAGTTTGACCATAACTTTCGTGCAGATTAAAATATATATGACCAGCTGACGTTCCCTGTCAATCTAGACTCGAGGTGGAAATTCTGCTTCCATCTGCACTAAAATGAAAATAACAATTTAAAGAGAGACATCTGGTAGCATAGAGTCTCTGTGGTTCACTTAATCACAGTTATCAAATGTTTGCAAAAAAAATGCCTATCCTTGCCATTCTGTTTTCAAATTTGGATCACCCCAAGCATCCAGTAATTTTATGTATAAAATAACTGATGTATATTTTTTAATTGTTTTTATATATTGCATTATACTCAACATATCTTGCTTGCTTTTTTCAGAATAAAAAAAACTCAGCTTTGTTCTTCTTGTAGGATGGAAATAGATAAGTACAAAATGTCTGAGATCAAAGCAGAGCAATGAATCGTCAATTTCGAAAACAAACAATTGATGTACACTTAGCACTTTGCAGTCTTCGCGTGTTCAGAATTATCATTCATCACATTCCTGTACAAACCCACCAGATTATCATTTTCTGTCATCAATGGGTCCTGCACTAGTTCTGCCAATTTATCAGTAAACAAATCTTAAAATATAGGTAGTAATTCTCAGTGTTTTCATTAGCCTATTTTCTCAATGACCTTTAAAATTTGTAAATTCTTATTTAATATTCTAGAAGATTTTTGAAGGAGATAACTTTAAAAAAAAAATGCTTTAGCAAGTGCTATTTAAAAACATTCTTCAAATGGAAATTTTACTATCATCTGATGTTGCTGCAGTTTAACCATTGATTTGATATCTCTTGTGCTTGACATGACTTAAGAAAATATTGAGAGAATGGTAACAATTATCACCACAGGTCTGTTCACCTTCTGAAATGTACGTACAAGTTTAAACAAACAACCAGTTAACTCAGTTTCAATAAGTGTGAAATCTTAATTTGGTGTGGCTATATATTCATGTTGTGCTGTAATACAGTAGAAACAAGTTGAAATTTAAAAAATAATCAATTCAGTGACCAGAACAAAAATTTACGTTTCTATAGTTTTTTGATGCAACAAAACATCCCAGGGTACTTACCAAGGTGGATATGAGCAGAAGAAAAGGAGGGTAAATGAAACTGCAGCAAAGCAAAAACAGTCACACAAGGTTTTTTGGAGCCTTTATAGGGGTCAAGTTTCGGGCCGCGCCTAGAACGGCGCAGCCCCGCCTGATTTCCGCGCTCAAAACCGCGCCGAAAACTTCCCTCGGTAATGTCCCCTCCCTCCGGTCGATCCAGGCCCTCGGCGCAGCACAAGCTGTGGGGGGGGCCGAGCCAGAGTGCCGGGACCTCTACACATGCATGCTAGAGTGAGCGCATGCGCAGTAACTCCAGGTGCCCGAGGCTGTGTGGGAGGGGTCCGAAATACGCCACCCCTAGTCCTGGCCCAATGGGCTCACCGGGGCGGCGAAGATCGACTGGACCTCCCTCCTTGAGCTCCTGCTCCCTCCGCCCCCAGGTCCTGCTCTGTCTCGCCACCCTCCCCCCGCCCCCATGTTTGCTCCCGCTCCGCTGCCTGCCGCTCCCTCCCCCCAGCTCCCACTCCACTCCGGCTCCCCGCCCCGCCCCCCCCCCTTCAGGTCCGGTCCGCTCCCCCTCCACATCTTCGGCGGGCCCCTCCCGAATTCTTCGGCCCGGCTTCCTCTCGTCAGCTGGGCCCGTACAGTCTCCCCCTCTCCCTCCCCCCCCCCCTCCCTCCCTCTTCCCCCTCTCTCCCTCTTGCACCCCTCTTCTCCCCCTCTCCCCCTCCCTCTTCTCCCCCTCCTGTGGCTAACAAGGGAAATTAAGGATCGTGTTAAATCCAAGGAAGAGGCATATAAATTGGTCAGAAAAAGCAGCAAACCTGAGAACTGGGTGAAATTTAGAATTCAGCAGAGGACAAAGGGTTTAATTAGGAGGGGGAAAATAGAGTACGAGAGGAAGCTTGCTGGGTACATAAAAACTGACTGCAAAAGCATCTATAGATATGTGAAGAGAAAAAGATTAGTGAAGACAAATGTAGGTTCCTTGCAGTCAGATTCAAGTGAATTTATAATGGGGAACAAAGAAATGGCAGATCAGTGAACAAATACTTTGGTTCTGTTTTCATGAAGGAAGACACAAATAACCTTCCGGAAATACTAGGGGACCTAGGGTCTAGTGAGAATGAGGAACTGAAGGAAATCGTTTAGCTGGAAAATTGTGTTAGGGAAATTGATGGGATTGAAGGCCGCTAAATCCCCGGGGCCTGATAGTCTGCATCCCAGAGTACTTAAGAAAGTGGCCCGAGAAATAGTGGCTGCATTGGTGATCATTTTCCAACAGTCTATCGACTCTGGACTGGAGGGTAGCTAATGTAACACCACTTTTTTAAAAAGGAGGGGGAGAGAAAATGGGTAATTGTAGACCGGCTAGCCTGACATCAGTAGTAGGGAAAATGTTGGAATCAATTATTAAGGATGAAATAGCAGCACATTTGGAAAGCAGCGACAGGATCGGTCCAAGTCAGCATGGATTTATGAAAGGGAAATCATGCTTGACAAATCTTCTGGAATTTTTTGAGGATGTAACTAGTAGAGTGGACAAGGGAGAACCAGTGGATGTGGTGTATTTAGACTTTCAAAAGGCTTTTGACAAGGTCCCACACAAGAGATTGGTGTGCAGAATTAAAGCACTTGTTATTGGGGGTAATGTACTGACGTGGATAGAGAACTGGTTGGCAGACAGGAAGCAGAGAGTCGGGATAAACGGGTCCTTTTCAGAATGGCAGACAGTGACTAGTGGAGTGCCGCAGGGCTCAGTGCTGGGACCCCAGCTATTTTCAATATACATTAATGATTTAGATGAAGGAATTGAGTGTAATATCTCCAAGTTTGCAGATGACACTAAGCTGGGTGGCGGTGTGAGCTGTGAGGAGGATGCTAAGAGGCTACAGGGTGACTTGGACAGGTTAGGTGAGTGGGCAAATGCATGGCAGATGCAGTATAATGTGGATAAATGTGAGGTTATCCACTTTGGTGGCAAAAACATGAAAGCAGAATATTATCTGAATGGCAGCAGATTAGGAAAAGGGAAGGTGCAACGAGACCTGGGTGTTGTGGTACATCTGTCATTGAAAGTTGGCATGCAGGTACAGCAGGTGATGAAGAAGGCAAATGGTATGTTGGCCTTCATAGCTAGGGAATTTGAGTATAGGATCAGGGAGGTCTTACTGCAGTTGTACAGGGCCTTGGTGAGGCCTCACCTGGAATATTGTGTTCAGTTTTGGTCTCCTAATCTGAGGAAGGACATCCTTGCTATTGTGGGAGTGCAGCGAAGGTTCACCAGACTGATTCCTGGGATGTCAGGACTGATATATGAGGAGAGACTGGATCGACAGGGTCTGTATTCACTCGAGTTTAGAAGGATGAGAGGGGATCTCATAGAAACATATAAAATTCTGACAGGACTAGACAGGTTAGATGCAGGAAGAATGTTCCTGATGTTGGGGAAGTCTAGAACCAGGGGACACAGCCTAAGGATAAAGGGTAAGCCATTTAGGACTAAGATGAGGAGAAACTTCTTCACTCATAGAGTTGTTAACCTGTGGAATTCTCTACCGCAGAAAGTTGTTGATGCCAGTTCATTGGATATATTCAGGAGGGAGTTAGATATGGCCCTTACGGCTAAAGGGATCAAGGGGTATGGAGAGAAAGCAGGAAAGGGGTACTGAGGTGAATGATCAGCCATGATCTTATTGAATGGTGGTGCAGGCTCGAATTGGCGAATGGCCTACTCCTGCACCTATTTTCTATGTTTCTATATTGCAGAAAAAGTATAGAGCACATTTAGAGGGTCACAAATAGCATAAAATTTGAAAAGTATATTCTAAACCAACACTCCCTGTAAAATGGATATGTATACTGCATTCAAATTCACTCACAAGGAGGTATGTGCACTGGCGACAAGGGTGGCTTTCTGGGGATTTTGCTAATTTCTAACATCTAGATATCTTGGGGCCCAAATTTGGCCCTCCGGTTTTTTCCGCGCACCTCCGAGCCCCCCCCACCGACATTTTACCTCAGAAGCAGCGTCGGAAAAAATCCGTGCGATCATGGTCGATTCTTGGGCAATCTGTAGAGCTGGCGTGGCTTACAATAAAGAGAGGGGGGCGGAGCTAGGTCCATGCTGGCCGCTCAGCCAGCAGCGGGGGCGGGGCTTGATCTGAGTGACTGTGTGAGTGCCGGCAGCACACGCATGCGCGTTGCAGCGCTCGCGCATGCTCAGTGGGGCATTAACATTGGCAATCGGCCATTTTTAAAGGGAGACCCTTTCACTGAGTTTTGGACGCCTGCTTGATGTTTTGAAAGTTGTTTGGAGTACTCTGCAAGAAATCAGCTGCTAAACCTCCACAAGGAGTGCTGCATAGGTGAGAATCATTCATTACTGCAAGCAAAATAAGGACTTTGTGTTTTTAAAAATCACTGAGTGTCAATTCAATAGAGCAATGCAATGCCGTGCCCCAAGAACAAAGAATTTCACGCATCAAGAAGTGGAGGTACTAATGAATGTAATCGAGGAAAGATGGCAGGAGCTGGATACAGGCGATAGAGGGCGTGCAAAAGTGCCACCCAAAGAAATGAATAAACGCTGGAACAAAGTTGCAGAAGATTGCTGCGCAGTGGTGAATACCATGAGAAATGGAAGGCAGTGTAAAAAAAAAAAAAATGGCAGGACCTTGGTCAAGCAGTTAGTGTAAGTAAGTAATATTTTCATTTGTCAATGGAATTGCATCTGTAAATGTGACCATCTGTCTATGTCCCACCCAGCAGAAAGCCATCCTCTCTAACAAGTTATGTTTTCACCTTTGCAGAAGAAATTGGCCCACAACAAAAGGGAAAGAACTCGAACAGGAGGCGGCCCGCCAAATCTGCACCCACTGATAGACACCCTTGGAACAGAGAGTTGCTGCTTTGATAGGTCCTAGCTGGAGAAAAGCAATCAGTATTGCACAAGCTGGGCCCACATGCGAGGGAGAGGGTAAGTCCTGAAAATTATTTGTGGCCCTTCAAATCAACCTGCTGCCTGGCCTGCTATGTGTGAGCCTACTTATGCCACGCACCCATCCTGCCCCCTCCTCTGCTGCTAACCATTTGACTGTTCTGTTAGATTTTGCAGAACCTGATGCCAATCCTGAAGATACAGAAGAAGATTCAGACCCAGGCGAGCCAGACCAACTTTGTAGGGGGGGAGGGGGTAGTCATGGAGAAGTATGAAGGGGAGAATCTTGAACTTGCGTTGCCAAGCACTTCCATGATTTCTGATTCGTCGTTCCATGGTTTGAGCGCGGCCCAGTCCCTGCATAGTGGTTTAGGGTGTGGTTTGACATTCCATGGTTTCAGCTTGTACCATTCCCTGCATAGTGGTTTAACGTTTGGTCCGACATTGGATGCTTTCGAAAGTCCAGAGGTTGCGGGTTCCAGTGCTGCTGGAATACAGTATGGATCATTCAGTGCCCCAATATCCTAAGTCTGCGCCTTCCAGTGCTGCTGGAATGCAGTATAGAACATCAATGCCCCACCGTCCGAGGTTCTGGGTCCCACTCCTGCTGGAATGCAGTATGGAACACCCAGGGGCCCACCGTCCGAGATTCTGGGTCCCACTTCTGCTGGAGTGCAGTATGGAACATCCAGGGTCTCACCGTCCGAGGTTCCGGGTCCCAGTGCTGCTGGAATGCAGTATGGAACACCCATGGCCACACCTTCCCAGGCTGTGCCTCACACTGGAGGGATTCCGCTTGACAGACCCAGGGCGAGACCAAGGAGAAATGTACCACACTGTCCTGAGCTGGAGGGCGCAACAGATGTGGCTCAGGTGATGGCATTGGGTATGGAGACCAATGAGCTTACCCGATCACTCGTGAACACCGTCAGTGGGGTGGGTGATGTGGGTAACGACACTGACGGAAGAAATAGCAATACTGTCACAGGCCATCAGGGAGGGAATTTCAGAGGCAGCCGAAACGACGGCACAGGCCATCAGGGAGGTAGCTGCTGCAATAATGAAACACAGCCAGGCCAATCTACTGCCACTCCCACGGCAATCCCCGCACTAGTCTCTGTAGAGATCCGAGCCGTAATCCCCCTCGCCACCACCACCGCCCTCCATGAAGCAGGGCACATTCACCGAGATGTGGATCTGAGATGGGTGCAGCCTTTCTTTGCTGCTGTTGTTGTTGATTTTACTCTTGTAACTATTTTCAAATGTAAATTGTTTTGTAAATGATGTAACTTTACAAGACGAAAGTGACCTCAAAGTTTTTAAGTGATCTTAGTGTAAATTTTGTAATGGAAATTGATTTGTAAGTTTTATAACTTTGCAACTTATCTTAGGGTTTTTAAGTGATCTTAAGAGTGTAAATGTTCTCACATTTTGTAAATTATTTAATTTCACACCTAAAAAGTGATCTTGAAGTTTGTAAGATTTTTCACGTTGAAATTGTTTTGTAACTCTACAAGTTTATAAGTGATCTTAGAGTCATATTAAAGTGCAGTTTGATAAAAATTATTTTATTACACTAAAGTGAAGTACATTCTACAATTTTCAATAAAATATTTTTTACATTGAAACTGAATCATGTTCCATTAACACAACACACAGTCCAGCTCTACTCACTCCCCAAAGGTCTTTTGTTCTCTCCCCCTCCAGTCATGTGACTTCTTTATCCCTCCTCGTCAGTGTAAAGTCCTTATTCCACAGTATGAAACCACATGAGGCACATTCTGGGGACAAGGTCGCTCTGTGACCTTAACTCTTTATTCACAGGACTCCGAAGACCATGACCCTGTGTGGGACCTCCCTTTTTATACCTGTGTGATCAGGTAAGGAGTGTCTCCCACAAGTTCACCCCTTGTGGTCAAGGTGTGCATCTGGGTTGAGTGTATACAGTAATACAGTGGTGTTACATTGTGGTTACATACATGACATCACCTTCCCCCGCCCCCCCCCAAAGTCTTATTGGGATCATAGGTTTAGTCTTTTAGTCTTTCAGGTGGTCTACGCTCCCTCGTGAGTGCCGCAGTTGGGGCTCTGGATGTTGGACACTGACGTGAGTGTCTGTCACCTGTGGTGATTCGGCCTGTCCGGGCTGACCATGGGGACTGTGCATTCTTCTGATTGTTCTTCTTGCTCGTTCACTGGTGGTGCTGTGAGCTCCATCTCATGGTCGTCTTCAGGTTCCTCCGTGTCGATGCTGAACCTTTTGTTTTAAACTTGATCCAGATGCTTACGGCATATCGGACCATTGTTGAGTTTTACCACGATGACCCCATTCCCCTCTTTTGTCAATTACAGTGCCCTCAAGCCATTTGGGCCCCATGGCGTGATTGAGGACGAATACAGGATCATTTATTTCTATACATCTCCCCCTTGAATTACGGTCATGGTACTCGTTTTGTGACTTGCGCTTGCCCTCAACTATGTCGGTCAGGACTGGGTGAATGAGGGACAACCGAGTTTCGAGTGTCCATTTGATAAGTAACTCTGCGGGCGGGACCCCCGTGAGCGAGTGCGGTCGGGACCTATAGGCTAGCCGGAGACGCGATGGGCGGCATTGTAGGGAGGGTGCTTGAATCCTGAGCATACCTTGCTTAATGATTTGGACCGCACGTTCCGCCTGGCCATTGCAGGCCGGTTTCAACGGCGCAGTGCTGACGTGGTTGATGGCATTGCCCGACATAAACTCTCGGAATTCGTAGCTTGTGAAACATGGGCCATTATCACTAACCAGGATGTCTGGCAAGCCATGGGTTGCAAAGATCGCATGTAGGCTTTCCACGGTGGTGGATGACGTGCATGAATTCGGAATGATGCACTCGATCCATTTCGAGTACGCATCTACCACAATAAGGAACATCTTACCCATGAATGGGCCCGAGTAGTCAACATGAATTCGTGACCATGGCCTGGTAGGCCAGGGCCACGGGCTGAGCGGGGCCTCCCTGGGGGCATTACCCAGCTGGGCACACGTCGTTCCAGGTGTTCCAGGTCTGAATCAATTCCGGACCACCAAACATGTGACCAGGCAATGGCCTTCATCAGCACAATGCCTGGGTGCTCGCTGTGGAGTTCCCTGATGAATGCCTCCCTGCCCTTCTGGGGCATAACTACCCGGCTGCCCCATAGTAGGCAGTCGGCTTGGATGGAGAGCTCATCCATCCGTCTGTGGAATGGTCTGACCTCAGGGCATGCTCCGTGTGCGGGCGCCCAATCCCCAGTCAAGACACATTTATTAATCACGGATAGAAGGGGATCTCTGTCCAGATTTTGATCTGGCGGGCTGTGATGGGGGAGCCTGCGCTGTCAAAGGCATCGACAGCCATGACCATCTCGGGGCTTTGCTCCGCTGCCCCCTCAGTGGTGGCCAGTGGAAGCCTGATGGGCGCATCACCGCAATTTTCAGTGCCGGGCCGGTGCCGGATGGAGTAGTCTTAAGCAGCCAGCATGAGTGCCCATCGCTGTATGCGAGCTGATGCTTTGGCATTAGAAACAAAGAAACATAGAAAATAGGTGCAGGAGTAGCCATTCGGCCCTTCGTGCCTGCACCACCATTCAATGAGTTCATGGCTGAACATGCAACTTCAGTACCCAATTCCTGCTTTCTCGCCATACCCCTTGATCCCCCTAGTAGTTAGGACTACATCTAATTCCTTTTTGAATATATTTAGTGAATTGGCCTCAACAACTTTCTGTGGTAGAGAATTCCACAGGTTCACCACTCTTTGGGTAAAGAAGTTTCTCCTCATCTCAGTCCTAAATGGCTTACCCCTTATCCTTAGACTGTGATCCCTGGTTCTGGACTTCCCCAACATTGGGAACATTCTTCCTGCATCTAACCTGTCTAAACCCATCAGAATTTTAAAGGTTTCTATGTGATCCCCTCTCATTCTTTTGAACTCCAGTAAATACAAGCTCAGTTGATCCAGTCTTTCTTGATATGTCAGTCCCGCCATCCCGGGAATCAGTCTGGTGAACCTTCGCTGCACTCCCTCAATAGCAAGAATGTCCTTCCTCAAGTTAGTAGACCAAAACTGTACACAATACTCCAGGTGTGGCCTCACCAAGGCCCTATACAACTGTAGTAACACCTCCCTGCCCCTATACTCAAATCCCCTCGCTATGAAGGCCAACTTGCCATTTGCTTTCTTAACCGTTTGCTGTACCTGCATGCCAACCTTCAATGACTAATGTACCATGACACCCAGGTCTCGTTGCACCTCCCCTTTTCCTAATCTGTCACCATTCAGATAATAGTCTGTCTCTCTGTTTTTACCACCAAAGTGGATAACCTCACATTTATCCACATTATACTTCATCTGCCATGCATTTGCCCACTCACCTAATCTATCCAAGTCACTCTGCAGCCTCATAGCATCCTCCTCGCAGCTCACACTGCCACCCAACTTAGTGGCATCCGCAAATTTGGAGATACTACATTTAATCCCCTCGTCTAAATCATTAATGTACAATGTAAACAGCTGGGGCCCCAGCACAGAATCTTGCGGTACCCTACTAGTCACTCTGAAAAGTACCCATTTACTCCTACTCTTTGCTTCCTGTCTGCCAACCAGTTCTCAATCCTTGTCAGCACACTACCCCCAATCCCATGTGCTTTAACTTTGCACATTAATCTCTTGTGTGGGACCTTGTCGAAAGCCTTCTGAAAGTCCAAATACACCACATCAACTGGTTCTCCCTTGTCCATTCTACTGGGACTTCCTCAAAAAATTCCAGAAGATTTGTCAAGCATGATTTCCCTGTCACAAATCCATGCTGACTTTGACCTATCATGTCACCTCTTTCCAAATGCGTTGCTATGACATCCTTAATAATTGATTCCATCATTTTACCCACTACCGATGTCAGGCTGACCGGTCTATAATTCCGTGTTATCTCTCTCCTTTTTTTAAAGAGTGGGGTTACATTGGCTACCCTCCACTCCATAGGAACTGATCCAGAGTCTATGGAATGTTGGAAAATGACTGTCAATGCATCCGCTATTTCCAAGGCCACCTCCTTAAGTACTCTGGGATGCAGACCATCAGGCCCTGGGGATTTATCGGTCTTCAATCCCATCAATTTCCCCAACACAATTTCCCGATTAATAAGGATTTCCCTCAGTTCCTCCTTCTTACTAGACCCTCTGACCCCTTTTATATTGTTTGTGTCCACCTTAGTGAATACCGAACCAAAGTACTTGTTCAATTGTTCCGCCATTTCTTTGTTCCCCGTTATGACTTCCCCTGATTCTGACTGCAGGGGCCCTATGTTTGTCTTTACTAACCTTTTTCTCTTTACATATCTATCGAAGCTTTTGCAGTCCACCTTAATGTTCCCTGCAAGCTTCTTCTCGTACTCTATTTTCCCTGCCCTAATCAAACCCTTTGTCCTCCTCTGCTGAGTTCTAAATTTCTCACAGTCCCCGGGTTCGCTGCTATTTCTGGCCAATTTGTTTGCCACTTCCTTGGCTTTAATAATATCCCTGATTTCCTTCGATAGCCACGGTTGAGCCACCTTCCCTTTTTTATTTTTACGCCAGACAGGGATGTACAATTGTTGTAGATCATCCATGTGGTCTCTAAATGTCTGCCATTGCCCATCCACTGTCAACCCCTTAAGTATCATTCGCCAATCTATCCTAGCCAATTCACGCCTCATACCTTCAAAGTTACCCATCTTTAAGTTCTGGACCATGGTCTCTGAATTAACTGTTTCATTCTCCATCCTAATGTAGAATTCCACCATATTATGGTCAGTCTTTCCCAAGGGGCCTCGCACAACGAGATTGTTAATTAATCCTCTCTCATTACACAACAGCCAGTCTAAGATGGCCTCCCCCCTAGTTGGTTCCTCGACATATTGATAGCCTTGCTGTCTGACAACAGGGATGTTAATGGCTTGTGGTCCGTCTCTAATTCAAACTTTCTACCAAAGAGGTACTGATGCATTTTTTTTTTACACCATAGACACATGCAAGCACTTCCTTCTCGACAATCCCATATCCCCGTTCTGCTTGAGAGTGCGACCTAGAGGCACAAGCCACAGGTTGTAGTTGACCCTCAAAATTGCCCTGCTGCAACATGCACCTAATTCCATGGGATGATGCATCACATGTCAGAACCAATTTTTTTTTTTTTTACAGGGGTCGCACAGGGTCAACAACTTGTTTGAACAAAATAGGTTTCGCGTCCAATCAAAAGCCCGTTCCTGACAGTCCCCCCAAAACCAATCGCAACCCTTACGCAGGAGCACGTGTAGCGGCTCCAACAATGTGCTCAAGTTCGGCAGAAAGTTCCCGAAATAGTTCAACAGTCCCAGGAATGAATGCGACTCCGATGTGTTGCATGGCCTGGGTGATCGTCGAATCGCCTGTTTTGGATTTGGTGGGCCGAATCCCATCTGCAGCAACCCTCCTGCCCAGAAACGCAACCTCAGGAGCCAAGAACACACATTTAGGCTTCTTGAGTCGCAGGCCTACCCGGTCCAGTCGGCGCAGCACCTCCTCCAGGTTGTGGAGATGTTCCTCAGTGTCTCGACCCGTGATGAGGATGTTGTCCTGGAATACGATCATTCCAGGAATGGATTTAAGCAGGCTTTCCATGTTTCGTTGAAACATCAGGTTGGAATAGTGAATCGAATTGTTGTAGGACTTGAGCACGAACTTCGCTCCACAGATGACATTCACTACCCCATTGTGTGCGACAGCCAACATTGCACTGCCTAGCACCGGGATGATTTCTTTAGTGTAAGTCCGTAATTGTGTCTCAATACGTGCTAATTTGGGTCTACTGGCTTTAAGTGGCCATAGCTTCTCAAATTGCTGAACGCCCATGAGTGACTGGCTGGCCCCAGTGTCCAGCTCCATGCGTATGGGGATACCATTTAATAAAACCCTCATCATCAATGGTGGCGTTTTGGTGTATGAACTGTGAATATTCGCCACATAGACCCGCTGAACCTCGGCGTCCATCGATTTGCCCCAAAAGTCATCCTGCCTCAAAGAACCCTCTTTTGGCTCATCCGCCTCATATTAGTCTGGTTGCAGACTTCCTGCACATTCGAGCTAAGTGGCCACTGAGATTGCAGTTCCTGCAGACAAACTGTTGAAATCTGCAAGATCCAGCTGAGTGTTTTCCCTCACATCTCCAGCATGAGTTAAAGTTTCCATTGTTGGGAACAAAGGGACTATGGCCAGGCATTCCGCGCCGACTGTCCCTTTGACTGCTCTTAAGTACCCTATTAGTGGGTGTCAATGGCCCCATCCCGGGCCGCATTGTCCACTGTGATGGCATGGATGTCCGTTCAGCCTGCCATTGCCTCTGTTGAAGTCCTACTCTGGGGTCTATTGCTGCCTGGGGAGTGTCGGACTGCCCCTGACTCCCTGATCCATCGCCGCGTTAGAGGCAGAATTGCGCGTGTATATTATTTTCGTTATCTTCCTCCCCCGCCATGAAAGTTGGAGCTATCAACGCTGCCGTTTCCAAGGTCAAACCCTTGTTCTCAATTAATTTGCGGAAAATTCCCGCATGACCGATGCCCTCGATAAAGGCGTCCCTTAGCATCTCCCCCCTGCAGGCGTCTGTGAACTTAGAGGCTGGCCAAACACCGGAGGTCCGCTACGAAGTCCGGTATGCTCTGTCCTTCACGACGTTGGTGGGCCATATGTATGCTACTTGCCGGTTTGAGGTGCTCCCCGATCAATTTGCGAAGTTCTTCAAAGATTTTGACCGCCGGCTTTTCGGGTGCGAGTAAGTCCTTCATGAGCGCATAAGTCTTTGGTTCGCAGTTGGTCAAAAGATGAGCCCTTCGCTTGTCAGACACTGCATCCCCCAGCCACTCTTTCGTAATGAAGCTTTGCTGAAGCCTCTCGACAAAATCGTCCCAGTCTTCCCTAACACAGTACCGTTCCTCTGTGCGACCGGTGGCCATTCTTGTGGGTCGTGAATTCCTGTTTCTCGTCGCCAATGCAAAGTCCTTACTCCACAGTATGAAACCACACGAGGCACATTCTGGGGACAAGGTCATTCTGTGACCTTAACTCTTTATTCACAGGACTCTGAAGACCATGACCCTGCGTGGGACCTCCCTTTTTATACCTGTGTGATCAGGTAAGGAGCGTCTCCCACAAGTTCACTCCTTGTGGTCAACGTGTGCATCTAGGTTGAGTGTATACAGTAATACAGTGGTGTTACATTGTGGTTACATACATGACAGTCAGCAACTACCCCACCCCCCCCACCTCCGTAGAGTTCAGCCTTCTCGCTCCCTCCCCCCCACCCACCACCAGCCCCCCATCTCCCCCACACAGCATGCAGAGTTCAGCCTTCTCCCTCCCCGCACCCCCACCCACCCCACACAGCCTTCCGCGTTCTCCCGATTCTTGCCCTGGCCGAAGGGCTTGCCGGTGTCCCGCACTTTGCCCTTGCCGAACGGATGCCAGCACGGCCAGCCGCTGCATAATTCAGTTTAAGCTCGGATTTGATGCAATAATTGTATTTGTTACTTTAATTATTTACTTCACTTCTTTATTTTTTATTGAATTGTTATTACTGCTTGTGCTTTGTTTGGTGCTTGGCAGTGCTTGAAATGTAGTTACTTGCAAATGTAATTACTACTAGGGGAATCAAGGGGTATGGTGAGAAAGCAGGAATGGGGTACTGAAGTTGCATGTTCAGCCATGGTGGTGCAGGCTAGAAGGGCCGAATGGCCTACTCCTGCACCTATTTTCTATGTTTCTATGATTCCTTAACTGTGCGGACAAAAGTGGACACATACGCTAGTTAGTTTAGTACAACTTTTTTCTGGCCAAATTGGCATAAATGGTCTAAGTGGCTGGGAACGCCCCCTTTTGAAAAAAAAAGCTGACCTAACAAAAAACCTAACTAACTCACTTACACTGGCGCAAATTAAATGGCCATATTTGCAACTAAAAAGATACACCAGAAAAATCAAGTTACACCAAAAAAAACGGTGCAACTCATGGGGAAATTTGGGCTCCTTGATCCACTTTCAGAGGAGAACTATGCACAACCATTATGAGTACATGTGCACCAGCTTTAAGATATGGGGTGATGGCCTTTGCAATTTTAATCTGAATTGGGTGCACAGAGTTGAGGAAGTAGAGATTAGAGATGTGCTGCCACCGACCAGAAAATATTGTTTTTGTATCAGTTTCATGGTTACTGTCGCTCCCTATCATTCAGTAAGGCAGGCATAAAATTGCACAAAAGTAACATGGCACACATGTATATTGGCATTTTCTCTCTCTTAGAAGGCATTCCATCCTAAAATCCTCCAACACATGTTATTTCTTGCTTGCTAAAGGTTCTTCACAAGGTGAGGTAGCATCAGCTGGTGGTTGCCAGAACTTGCACACTTCACAGCAGACCATATCAGACATTCCACCTTCTGCAAGCACACTCAGAGATTTAAACATCTGGCCATTCAGGTAGCAAGATTCAGGAATGAACACTGGATGAAACGTGAGGACCAAGTGGCGTTGACAGCTGTTGAACAGCAAACAGCTGCTCAGGGTCACAGCCAGAGGTGTTCCTCTGCTGCGTGATCAAGGGATGGTACCCTACTGGGCTATCCAACATCAGAAGGGAGTTGATTGATGAACAAAAGGTCTTCAAGACATCTTTTGGGATTGTGTTGAACACACTGCAAGAGCTGTGGACAAAAGTGCAGCAGGGTACTTTTGGACCCCGTGCAGCAATATGTGTAGGATTTACATAAATGCAGTGAATCATAAAAAATAGGAAAAGGTTAATGCATCTTCAGGGGAGCCCCAGGTGACAGAGGAACCAAATGCAAACTGTTTCTGTCAGAAATGCTGTGACTAGGGCTGTGGAGACATTTAGCTTTAAATTTATCACTGCCAGATGATTATGGCTTTCAAACTTCATAGTGGTACCCTACAATATGCAGGTTGCAGATCATCCTGCAAGGCTGTGTAACTCCTTGAGAAAGGACAAATGTGGCAGTTTCCTTTTGGAGTGATTACACACCCATCTAACCTAGCACATTGCTGAAAGGATGAAGTGTCAATTAGCAAGTAGGATCTGGCAACCGCAGCCTTCTAGGGCTGTTGCGGAGCCATCTCATGATTCTGCAGCCCAGAGGTACAACACATCAATCCCTTGAGCTTGTAACTTACAACAGCAGCCTGCCACCAGTCGGTAGGAGTAGTAGATTAGACAGCAGAAGTACACCTCACAGGGTAACCAAGGGCAAGCATGGTGGTTTGTAACCAGAGCACCTCCTTATGTAAATGTTGAGCATTTAATACATTTTGAGCACTTCACTCCTCCTTAGTGCAGATGTTAGAATAGAAACATAGAAATTTACAGCGCAGAAGGAGGTCATTTTGGCCCATCGTGTCCCCGCCGGCCGACAAAGAGCCACAGCCCTCGGTCAGCAGCCCTGAAAGTTACATATAAACCTATGAACAATGGCAGACAGGTAAAGAGCATCCGGCCCAACCAGTCTGCCCCACTCAACTGCGATACCCAATCGATCGCAACATTTTACACTCCATCCCACCCGGAGCCATGCGATCGCCTGGGAGAGGCAAAAAAAAAAGATAAAAACCCAGGCCAATTAAGGAAAAAAGTCTGGGAAAATTCCTCTCTGACCCATCCAGGTGATCGAAACTAGTCCAGGAGACCACTCTGACTGTAGAATCCCTGAAGTATTTACCATTGTATCTGTGCCAACCAACAAGAGGTTATCCAGCCTAATCCTAATTACCAGCTCTAGGTCCGTAACCTTGCAGGTTACAGCACTTCAAGTGCCCATCCAAACACCCATTAAATGTGGTGCTTCTGCCTCGACTACCTTTCTAGGCAGAGTTCCAGATTCCCACAACCCTGTGTGTAAAGAAGCTTCCCCTCAAATCCCCTCTAAACCTTCCACAAACCACCTTAAAACTATGCCCCTCGTAATTGACATCTCCATCAAGGGAAATAGGCCCTTGCTATCCATTATATCCAGGCCCCTCAAAATGTTATACACCTCAATGAGGTCTCCTCTCAGCCTCCTCTGTTCCAATGAGAACAAACCCAGCCTATCCAATCTAATCTCATAGCTAAGATTCTCCATTCCAGGCAGCTTCCTAGTAAATCTCCTCTGCACGTTCTCCAGTGCAATCACGTCCTTCCTATAATACGGCGACCAGAACTGCACGCAGTATTCCAGTGTGGCCTAACTAGTGTATTATACAATTTAAGCATAACCTCCCTCCTTTTGTATTCTATGCCTCGGCCAATAAAGGCAAGCATTCCGTATGCCTTCTAAACCACCTTATCCACTTGGCTACTTTCAGGATCTGTGGAGAAGTACTCCAAGGTCCCTTTGTTCATCTACACTTCTAAGTGGCCTACCATTTAATCTGCACACCCTTTCCTTTTTAGCCCTCCCCAAGTGCATTATCTTACATTTCTCTGAATTAAATTCCATTTGCCACTGTTCTGCTCACCTGACCAATAGATTGATATCCTCCTGCAGTCCATGACTTTCCTCTTCATTATCAACCACACAGCCAATTTTAGTGTCATCTGCAAACTTGTTAATCATACCGCCATATTCAAATCTAGATCATTTTTTGTATACCACAAAAAGCAAGGGACCCAGTACTGAGCCCTGCAGAACCCTACAGGAAACATCCTTCTAGTCACAAAAACATCCAGCAACCATTACCCTTTGCTTCCTACCTCTAAGCCAATTTTGGATCCAACTTGCCACTTTGCCCTGGATCCCATGGGCTTTTACCTTTGTGACTAGTCTGCTATGTGGGACCTTATCAAAAGCTTTGCTAAAGTCCATATACACTACATCATATGCACTCTTCTCATCAACTCTACTGGTTGTCTCCTCGAAAAATTCAATCAGGTTAATCAAACACGATCTTCCCTTAACAAATCCATGCTGACTGTCCCTAATTAATCCTTGCATTTTTAAATGTAGATTTATCCTGTCCTTCAGGATTTTTTCAAATAATTTTCCCACCAGAGGTTAGGCTGACAGGCTTGTAATTACTCGGTCTATCCCTTTCTCCCTTCTTAAACAAGGGTACCACATTAGCAGTCCTCCAGCACCATGCCTGAAACCAAAGAAGACTGGAAAATGATGGTCAAAACCTCTGCTATTTCCTCTTTTGCTTCGCTCAACAGCCTGGGATGCATTTCATCCGGGCCTGGGGACTTATCCACTTTCAAAGCTGCCAAACCCCTGAATACCTCCTCTCTCACTATGTTTATTTCATCCAGAATTTCACACTCCTCCTCGATAGCAGTATCTGCATTGCCCCTTTCCTTTGTGAAAACAGACGCAAAGTATTCATTAAGAACCATACCCACATATTCGGCCTCCACACACAGATTACCCTCATGGTCTCTAATAGGCCCTACCCTTTCTTTAGTTATCCTCTTGTTCTTAATATATTTATGGAATATCTTTGGATTTTCCTTGATTTTACGAACCTAGAATTTTTCATGTTCTCTCTTAGCATTCCTAATATCCTTTTTAATTTCACCTCTGAACTTTCTATATTCCTCCAGAGATTCCACAGTATTTAGTCGTCGGTATATGACATCAGCTTCCCTTTTTTTCTTTATCGTCCCCTGTAAGGCCCTAGACATCCAGGGGACTCTAGAATGGTTATTCCCAGCCTTTTTCTTTAAGGGCACGTTTGGCCTGAGCCCTCCGAATCTCCTTGAATGTCTCCGACTGTTCTGACACTGATTTACCTTCAAGTAGCTGTTTCCAGTACACTGTGGCCAAATTACTCCTCACTTAGCAAAGTTAGCTTTTCCCCAATTTGGGACTTTTATTTCTGGTCAATCCTTGTCTTTATCCATAACTACTTTGAATCTGACTGAATTATGGTCACTGGCCCCCAAGTGCTCTCACACTGATATGCCTTCCACCTGCCCAGCTTCATTCCCCAAAACTAAATCCAGAACCGGCCCCTTCCCGTGTTGTGCTTGTTACATACTGACTAAAAAAGTTCTCTTGAATGCATTTTAGGAATTCCGCACCCTCGATACCCTTCACACTAGTTATTGCCAGATCCAACCCTCAAAGTTGGATCTGGCAATCAATATTTGGATAGTTGAAATCCCCTATTACTGCCCTATGGTTTTTGGACTTCACAGAAATTTGCCTACATATTTGCTCTTCTATCTCCTTCCCACTGTTTGGGGGTCTGTAATATCTGCCCAGAAGTGCGATCGCCCCTTTTTTTATTTTTCAGTTCGAACCATATGGCTTCATTTGATGATCCCTCTAACATATTATCCCAGCTGTAATAGTTTCTTTAATCAATACCACGAACCCATCCCCCCTTTTTACCCCCTCTCTGTCCCGTCTAAAAATCCTGTAACCAGGAATATTGAGCTGCCAAACCTGTCTCTCTTTCAGGAATGGGTTTTGGTAAGTTAACTGAAGATAGGATGGTTGAAGATGGCAATTAACTTAAGAGTTGACGGAAATGTAAAAGCAAGTTATTTCCAGATATAAAAATGACCTTTCATTCACCTTATGTGGAATTCCCTCCCTAAACCTTTCCGCCTCTCTTTTCTCCTGTAAGACATTCCTTAAAACCTATGCCTTTGACCAAGCTCATCTGCCCACATATCTCCTTATGTGACTCGGTGTCAAATTTTGTGTTATAAACAAAAGCGCCTTGGGGGTTGGATTTGGCAATAACTGGAAACATTTGTCCATGAATGACTGCAATCTTCCTGGTTGCAGCTCTGCTTCCTAGGCAAATGGATACGCCCATTTTAAAATGGATGAAGTGAGCACCTGGGGCAGAACACACCAAAAGAACACAAAATTTGGCACGATTATCACCATAGTTGCCATATTACAATAAGGCAAGCACGAGCAATCATTGCAAACTCCTTTTGACTAGATTTTCTTAGCCAAGACAGCTGTGGTTCAGTGGTCGCATGCTTGCTTAAGTCAGAAGGTTGTGGGTTCAAGTCTCACTCCAGGGACTTGAGTACAAAATCTATGCGGACACTCCACTGCAGTACTGAGGGAGTGCTGCACAATCTTTTGGATGAGACATTAAACCAAAGCCCTGCCCTGTCAACCCTCTTAGGTGAACGTAAAAGCTCCCAGGACATTATTCAAAGAAGAGCAGGGGAGTTCTCCAGTGTCCTGGCCAATATTTATCCCTCAATAAATTATCTGGTCATTATCACATTGCTGTTTGTGGGACCTTGCTGTGTGCAAATTGGCTACCACGTTTCCTATATTACAACTTTGGCTATACTTCTAAAGTACTTCACTGGCTGTAAAGCGATTTGGGAAGTCCTGAAGTTGTGAAAGGCGGAACAGGCTTGAGGGGGTAAATGGCCCATTCCTGTTGCTATATAAATGCAAATCTTTCATTTGCTTGCAAATTTATGTCTGCTACTAATTAGGTGTATGGTCTCCGATCCACATTACCTGCCAAATTTATTCATCCAACAGGAGAATTACATCTTCTCAATTGGTGGGAGAGGAGCAGAGAACAGTTAAAATAGGGTGACTCCATTTGCTGCTGCTTTTGGCAGTGGATGACACTTTTGTTGGACTCTGATGGAAGCCTTATTAACAAATGCAAATCAGGGTACCATGATGTAACAAGGGACTCCGATGGAATTTTAACCCACCTGCCAGGTGAAATTGTCATTAAGCCAGCGAGGCCACTGAAAGTAATTTTTTTTTTAAATCCTTAGTGGGGCCTGGAGGAGCAGAGGTTCAAGCTTTTGCTACTCCAGGCTCCCCAGCCTCAAGACCCTGACAAATCCCCCATGCTGGACTTGGCTTGCTGCTGGAAGCCCTCTCCTGATGTCAATTGCCGCTTTCTGCTGGTAACGGCTGAACAGTTGACCACCAGCTTTCAAATGAGAGAGTTCTTAAAATCTGCTGGGCATCAGACTCGATCCGGAGTTAAAATCGGCCCTAAAGTGTCTCGTTAGCTTTGAATAATTGCAGCTATTTTTACGATTAAATTTATAACTCTCAAGATTATAAACAATGATGATAAAGGTTGAGAATTCTCTCACTTATCAGAAAGTACTAAAATCATGTAAAATAGAAAAATACATACCAGGTGCTTTATTAAAATTATCCTGTGAACATTGTATTTTCAAATATTGCCCCACAACACACTTATCAGCCCGTAAGTATACTTGTGCTTAGATTTTTCATTACAAAAAGTTAAGTTTAAGCTTATGGTTTAGATAGTACAAACTACACATATAATAGTGAAATGGGTTACCACATTAAAGTGCTAGTCATTTCTCACCTATGCACAGATTGATAAATCAAACCTACACAAATTTTCATTCAAGGTACATGAGTAAGGTGTGGGGTTGGCAAAGACTGGAAATATTTATGAACTGATTTACTATGAGTCATTTTTTTGATGAAGCGCTCCACATCCCGAAGGAAAGAACTTTGTGTGATAAACATGCTGCTCCTCTCAGATTTCAGTCCCATTACCAAGAAAGTGATCCGAAAGATAATGTCTTCTTAAAAGGAAGTTCCTAGGAATGGTGACTAATTTGACATCATCGTACCTATATATTATGGTAATATAATATAAACAAAATAAACGTATTAAAAAGCATCTAACACCATATATATTTATACATATTTAACAAACACATTATTTAATAAATAATAAACAAATTAAACTTTGCTGGCAATTTCATGTTTTATTGCGATGTATGTAATCATGAAATGCATTTAATATGTAACCACAGGTATTATTGTTAATCATGTGTTTGTATTAGGCACATTTATTTTAGGTAACCACATTTATTCAGTATATTAAGGTAGTTAGCTTGGACTTCACACTTTGTTCGAGTCTCATAAACAAAGAAGAATCTAGCAAGATTAGAGGAGGGGAGAGAGGGGATTGGAGGGGCGTAAAGAAAGAGAGAATGAGTGATCGGTGGGGGGCAGACAGGGGATCGGGGGGTGGGGCAGAGAGGGGATCGGAGGAGAGAAAAAGGAGATTGGGGAGAGAGGCGATCGGGGGTGGGTGGGTGGGAGGAGAGGAGATCGGGGGGGAGGGGAGGGAAAAGAGAAGATCGGGAGGGGGGGGGGGGGAAGAGAGGAGATCGGGGGGGAGGGGAGGGAAAAGAGAAGATCGGGAGGGGGGGGAAAAGAGAGGAGATCGGGGGGGGGGGGAAAGAGAGAGAGAGATCGGGGGGGGGGAAAAGAGAGAGGAGATCGGGGGGGGGGGAAAAGAGAGAGGAGATCGGGGGGGGAGAAAAAGAGAGATCGGGGGGGGGGAAAAGAGAGAGGAGATCGGGGGGGGGGGGGAAAAGAGAGAGGAGATCGGGGGGGGGAAAAAGAGAGGAGATCGGGGGGGGGGAAAAAGAGAGGAGATCGGGGGGGGGGGAAAAAGAGAGGAGATCGGGGGGGGGGGAAAAAGAGAGAGGAGATCGGGGTGGGGGAGCGTGGGGAGTGTAATTCAGGGAGTGGAATCCCTTTCGGTTATGAAACACCTCCGCATCCTGGTGCTCTCAGGGCGATGTGCATATGGTCTATTGCTCCCTGCACCTTGGGGAAGTTTGCTATTCACGAGAAACCCAAAGCCTTCCCGGTCTGTGCCTCCCTTGTCATCGGGAAACTTATAAAGTCCATCCTGCGTGCGTAAAGGGCTTTAGTCACCTGTCGAATGGAGCAATGTGTGGCGTGCTGAGAGATACCGCAAATGTCGTCAGCTCTTCTATCTCCCTCCCACTGTTTGGGGGTCTGTAATATCTGCCCAGAAGTGCGATCGCCCCTTTTTTTATTTTTCAGTTCGAACCATATGGCTTCATTTGATGATCCCTCTAACATATTATCCCAGCTGTAATAGTTTCTTTAATCAATACCACGAACCCATCCCCCCTTTTTACCCCCCTCTCTGTCCCGTCTAAAAATCCTGTAACCAGGAATATTGAGCTGCCAAACCTGTCTCTCTTTCAGGAATGGGTTTTGGTAAGTTAACTGAAGATAGGATGGTTGAAGATGACAATTAACTTAGAGTTGACGGAAATGTAAAAGCAAGTTATTTCCAGGTATAAAAATGACCTTTCATTCACCTTATGTGGAATTCCCTCCCTAAACCTTTCCGCCTCTCTTTCCTCCTGTAAGACATTCCTTAAAACCTATGCCTTTGACCAAGCTCATCTGCCCACATATCTCCTTATGTGACTCGGTGTCAAATTTTGTTTTATAAACAAAAGCGCCTTGGGGGTTGGATTTGGCAATAACTGGAAACATTTGTCCATGAGTGACTGCAATCTTCCTGGTTGCAGCTCTGCTTCCTAGGCAAATGGATACGCCCATTTTAAAATGGATGAAGTGAGCACCTGGGGCAGAACACACCAAAAGAACACAAAATTTGGCACGATTATCACCATAGTTGCCATATTACAATAAGGCAGGCACGAGCAATCATTGCAAACTCCTTTTGACTAGATTTTCTTAGCCAAGACAGCTGTGGTTCAGTGGTCGCATGCTTGCTTAAGTCAGAAGGTTGTGGGTTCAAGTCTCACTCCAGGGACTTGAGTACAAAATCTATGCGGACACTCCACTGCAGTACTGAGGGAGTGCTGCACAATCTTTTGGATGAGACATTAAACCAAAGCCCTGCCCTGTCAACCCTCTTAGGTGAACGTAAAAGCTCCCAGGACATTATTCAAAGAAGAGCAGGGGAGTTCTCCAGTGTCCTGGCCAATATTTATCCCTCAATAAATTATCTGGTCATTATCACATTGCTGTTTGCAAATTGGCTACCACGTTTCCTATATTACAACTTTGGCTATACTTCTAAAGTACTTCACTGGCTGTAAAGCGATTTGGGAAGTCCTGAAGTTGTGAAAGGCGGAACAGGCTTGAGGGGGTAAATGGCCCATTCCTGTTGCTATATAAATGCAAATCTTTCATTTGCTTGCAAATTTATGTCTGCTACTAATTAGGTGTATGGTCTCCGATCCACATTACCTGCCAAATTTATTCATCCAACAGGAGAATTACATCTTCTCAATTGGTGGGAGAGGAGCAGAGAACAGTTAAAATAGGGTGACTCCATTTGCTGCTGCTTTTGGCAGTGGATGACACTTTTGTTGGACTCTGATGGAAGCCTTATTAACAAATGCAAATCAGGGTACCATGATGTAACAAGGGACTCCGATGGAATTTTAACCCACCTGCCAGGTGAAATTGTCATTAAGCCAGCGAGGCCACTGAAAGTAATTTTTTTTAAAATCCTTAGTGGGGCCTGGAGGAGCAGAGGTTCAAGCTTTTGCTACTCCAGGCTCCCCAGCCTCAAGACCCTGACAAATCCCCCATGCTGGACTTGGCTTGCTGCTGGAAGCCCTCTCCTGATGTCAATTGCCGCTTTCTGCTGGTAACGGCTGAACAGTTGACCACCAGCTTTCAAATGAGAGAGTTCTTAAAATCTGCTGGGCATCAGACTCGATCCGGAGTTAAAATCGGCCCTAAAGTGTCTCGTCAGCTTTGAATAATTGCAGCTATTTTTACGATTAAATTTATAACTCTCAAGATTATAAACAATGATGATAAAGGTTGAGAATTCTCTCACTTATCAGAAAGTACTAAAATCATGTAAAATAGAAAAATACATACCAGGTGCTTTATTAAAATTATCCTGTGAACATTGTATTTTCAAATATTGCCCCACAACACACTTATCAGCCCGTAAGTATACTTGTGCTTAGATTTTTCATTACAAAAAGTTAAGTTTAAGCTTATGGTTTAGATAGTACAAACTACACATATAATAGTGAAATGGGTTACCACATTAAAGTGCTAGTCATTTCTCGCCTATGCACAGATTGATAAATCAAACCTACACAAATTTTCATTCAAGGTACATGAGTAAGGTGTGGGGTTGGCAAAGACTGGAAATATTTATGAACTGATTTACTATGAGTCATTTTTTTGATGAAGCGCTCCACATCCCGAAGGAAAGAACTTTGTGTGATAAACATGCTGCTCCTCTCAGATTTCAGTCCCATTACCAAGAAAGTGATCCGAAAGATAATGTCTTCTTAAAAGGAAGTTCCTAGGAATGGTGACTAATTTGACATCATCGTACCTATATATTATGGTAATATAATATAAACAAAATAAACGTATTAAAAAGCATCTAACACCATATATATTTATACATATTTAACAAACACATTATTTAATAAATAATAAACAAATTAAACTTTGCTGGCAATTTCATGTTTTATTGCGATGTATGTAATCATGAAATGCATTTAATATGTAACCACAGGTATTATTGTTAATCATGTGTTTGTATTAGGCACATTTATTTTAGGTAACCACATTTATTCAGTATATTAAGGTAGTTAGCTTGGACTTCACACTTTGTTCGAGTCTCATAAACAAAGAAGAATCTAGCAAGATTAGAGGAGGGGAGAGAGGGGATTGGAGGGGGGTAAAGAAAGAGAGAATGAGAGATCGGGGGGGGGGGGGGGGGGAGGGCAGACAGGGGATCGGGGGGTGGGGCAGAGAGGGGATCGGAGGAGAGAAAAAGGAGATTGGTGAGAGAGTCGATCGGGGGTGGGTGGGTGGGAGGAGAGGCGATCGGGGGGGAGGGGAGGGAAAAGAGAAGATCGGGGGGAGGGGGAAGAGAGGAGATCGGGGGGGAGGAAAAGAGGGAAGATCGGGGGGGTGGGGGGGAGAAAGAGAGGAGATCGGGGAGGGGAAAGAGAGGAGATCGGGGTGGGGGCGGAGGAGAGAGGAGATGGTGGGGAAAAGAGAGGAGATCGGGGTGGGGGAAAGAGAGGAGATCGGAGTGGGGTGGGGAAAAAAGAGAGGAGATCGGGGAGGGGGGGCGCGTGGGGAGTGGAATTCAGGGAGTGGAATCCCTTTCGGTTATGAAACACCTCCGCATCCTGTAAAGGTGCTCTCAGGGCGATATGCATATGGTCTATTGCTCCCTGCACCTTGGGGAAGTTTGCTATTCACGAGAAACCCAAAGCCCTCCCGGTCTGTGCCTCCCTTGTCATAGGGAAACTTATAAAGTCCATCCTGCGTGCGTAAAGGGCTTTAGTCACCTGTCGAATGGAGCAATGTGTGGCGTGCTGAGAGATACCGCAAATGTCGTCAGCTGAGGAACCCGATGCGTAGAAGGAAAGTGCCGCAGTAACCTTTACCTCAACGGGCAGTGTGATCATGACGGTGCTGGTAGGCTGCAGATCACTCTTGATGAGCTGGCATATCTCAGCGATGACCTCCTTTCGGAAGCACAGCCTCCTAAGGCACGTGTTATCGGACAAATTCAGGTATGATTGCTTTTCCCTGCAAGTGAGTCGGGTGCAAGGTCTCCTCCCCCACAGCAGTCTGCCATCTCTTTGGGCCCATAATGCTCTTCAATATACCTTCTCCCATCTTCAGTCTGCAGCATGTGATTAGTGACCAATACTGGTAGAGAAATTGCAGACCCCTTGTCTACAAATCGCTCTAAATTTGTCCTCAACACTTAAATGTGATTAGATGATCGGCAGGAGTCAATATGGCTCTTAAAATGACTCACAAATGAATTCTCCTCATAAGCCCCAAGTTGAAGTTCCTCTGATGTTCAAAATGGCATCCGTAGTGCTGAGTTATGCCAAGTAGTGCCAGTCGGGAGCAGCTTTTCTCCAGCGATCTTCTTGGCAATGTGTAGGTGATGTGGTGAAAGTTGTGGTGATCACCTCGGCGATAGCAGATTCATGTGTGCCGGCGATCAGTGGCCGATGTTCCGGCCCAACTTTCCATTTTTAAGCTAAAATGGGTGATAGCCTGCCTATTTGAGCGACAGATGGGAGATAGCCCGGTGATCATCAGTGCAAAGTCTAGCCCTCTAAATATACAGTTCAAGCACACATTCAGAGTAGAGGATTCCCTCGACGGTGCAGACGAGGCTTGTTCGGGCATATGTAAATGCTGTCAGCAGCCTAATGCTCGTGAAGTCTGAAGAAGTGAAGAAGTCTGCAGGAGGTAGGATCCACGGGATCCGCAGGGTGGGGGCCGAGAGGCGCCAAGGCACGAGCTCACCTCGCATGAAAGCAGATAATCCATCTCCAGTTTCCATTCTGTGAACTACTGCTTAAATACTGAGTTTATTAAACTGTTCTTTGCAGTGAAATGCTTCCCACTGCAACCAATTGGTGTCAACTCGAATTTTTCGGAACTGTGAAGTAGGTCGGGAAGCAGAGGAACCCCGAAGTGGTTCCTTCCCGCATTCCCAACACTGGACTCACAGATGTGTAATTCCCAAAGTGTTTAACATGATAAACCTTTAACACAGGTGGAAACAATTATTGAGGAGCAAAATTAATTAACTTTAATAGCGCAATAGTTTTTCAATTGCTATGTAGCATACTTATCTGGAGTTGTAAGTCACACACAAACTAAACCGGATTGAAAGTAGTTATTGGAAATTTATATTTATTGCTATACAGTATGTCCCAGTGAAAATGAGTAACTATGCTCCAAGATGCACAAGGTGGTATCATGCATCAAAACAGAGAAGTATCAAACATACTGGTGCCCAAAGCTGTATGAACACTTAATTCTCTTGCATTAATTTTATAGTGCATTATTTTGAATGCACAGATACCAAATGGATATACATGCTACATACACACAGAGTTGATCTTTCACAACTGCCAGCTTCCAGTCCAGCCAAATATTGTCACAGTCCCCAAGAGAAACGTGTGCTGAATCAGACGGAACAGTCTAAAATCTGAATCTAAATGGTTCGCATCAAAACATGAACTTGGTTTGACTCAGAAGAGTGAACATGAACAACTCTCCCACCTGATTGACTGCGCAGGATGACTCCTCTTTATAGTGCTTTTCTGTCCCTCCATTGGTGGGTGGAATAAAGCTGAATTATGTTGATAACAGATCTGTACAAACAAAACAAAACATGCCTTATGAAAGCAGAAATACAGGAGCAGCAGATAGCTACTGAGACTTATAGAAGTAGCTAATGTGCAATTGTGGACTCAGAAGTGGTTTCTTTGTGGTAGCTGAATTGGGGCACAAATTATCAACAACAACTTGGATTTTATATAGCACCTTTAACATCCCAGGCGTATTATGAGATAAAAAGTTGATACCGAGCCGTATATGTAGAAATTAGCACAGGTGACCAAAAGCTTGGTTTTAGGGAGCGTCTTGAAGGAGGAACGAGAGGTAGAGAGGTAGAGAGATACAGGCAGGGAGTTCCAGAGCTTGGGGCCTAGGCAACAGAAGGCACAGCCACCAATGGTTGAGCGACTATAATCAGGGATGCTCAAGAGGGCAGAATTAGAGGAGTGCAGACATCTCGGGGGGTTGTGGGGCTGGAGGAGATTAAAGAGATAGAGAGGGGCGAGGCCATGGAGGGATTTGATAATAAGGATGAGAATTTTGAAATCGAGGCACTGCTTAACCAGAAGTCAATGTAGGGCAGCGAGCACAGGGGTGGTGGGTGAGCGGGACTTGGTGCGAGTTAGGACGGGGCAGCCGAGTTTTGACGGGGCAGCCGAGTTTTTGTTCACCTCTAGTTTACATAGAGTAGAATGTGGGAGGCAAGCCAGGAGTGCACTGGAATAGTCAAGTCTAGAGGTAACAAAGGCATGGATGAGTGCTTCAGCTGTAGATGAGCTGAGGCAAGGGCGGTGACGGGCAATGTTACGGAGATGGAAATAGGCGGTCTTAGTTATGCTGTGAATGTGTGGTCGAAAGTTCATTTCAGGGTCAAACATGACACCAAGGTTATAAACAGTCTGGTTCAGCCTCAGACAGAAGTTGGGGAGAGTGATGGAGTCAGTGGTGAGGGAATGAAGTTTGTGGCCGAAAACAATTGCTTCTGTCTTTCCAATTTTCAATTGGAGAAAATTTCTGCTCATCCAGAACTGGATGTCGGACAAGCAGTCTAACAATTTAGAGACCGTGGAGGGGTCGAGGGAAGTGGTGGTGAGGTAGAGCTGGGTGTCATCAGCGTACATGTGGAAATTGACGCTGTGTTTTTGGTGATGTTGCCAAGGGGCAACATGTAGATGAGAAATAGGAGGGGACCAAGGATAGATCCTTGGGGGACACCAGAATGATGCTGGAGGATATATTTCCATCATTTGCATTTGCTTGCAATGGGCCTACCCCAAAAAAAATCAGCAAAGGAAGAATGGAAAATGCTGGCCTTTATATGTACTTTAGAGATGGATATTTACATTTCTTTAAAGGCTTCAAGTTTATGGATTTCAGCTTATCCTCCTCCTCCTTCAGAAAATCAACATTCAGCACATCCCATCTTATATAACTATGTTATCTTAACCCTTATTCCAAAACAATTAACTTTTAGCACTAATAGTTTAGATAATAAAAGACAGGAATGCTTCACAACATATTTCAGAATAATTCACTATTTTAAACATAATTTTTAAGTATTTTCTAAAGAGGAATATGTAGGTAGTTTGTAAGAATAAAAGTGTTCATTAATGATAAAATTGATTCTGTGTATGTATAAATGGTAAAAATGAGATTATACAAAAAGACAATTTTGAAAGAGACAAAATGGACGCTCACAGACTTCCAGGATGTTGTGTGTGTATATTGTCTTCTGACTAGACAGAGCTTAAAGATGTGTATTGGAAAGCCATCGACCTAAACAAGGAATGTGCCGGTCTTCCAGACAGACACGTGTGAGGAGAGCCAATAAGGAACTGCGCTGGAACCAAGATCCAATCCTAGGGCTTTGTGAGGAACAATGGCTTTGAGAGGTATAACAACTCAAGCCAAAGACCTCTCTCTCGCCTTCTCTCCTGAGCACACGGCAAACTGCCCGCTGAAGACCAGCCGAAACAGCAGGCCGCGAGCTCAGCCAGTCAGCCAGAGGAAAGTGACGTATACCTTTTTATAAATCATTATTGTGTCATTGTATCTGTTGTAACTAAGTAGATCTGTAGGATAGTTGACGACTGCTGATAAATGTGCATGTGTGTGTGTTTAATAAACTATTCCCAATTGTTTTAAAAAATCAGTCTCGCTGTCAACTTAATGCCAGAGATTTAGAGATCTTACACAACTCTCCACCTCCACAGATTACAGTAGAATATGAATTTGAGATTGTGCTAATAAGATAAAGTAATTCTCACAAAAATTCTCTGCTCACAATGAGGAACTAGTTAAATAATAGGTTATTTAAATTATGGAGGAAATATGTTTCCAAAATGCAAATGAAAAACTGTTAGTGCATAATTTAGTCAAATCTTAGTTTTCTTTGGCAAATAAGATAAAAGGTCTCATGTGCAAAGTGAATATACACGTCCTCAACAATAAAGATGCTGTTCAGTTGGATTGTTTGACTTTATTTGGCATAATTAGTTTCAGGATTTATTCAGAATGAAAGCAGAATAAAAATTCACTTAAAAAGTATAAAACAAATTATCTAGAATACAGTTTTAGATTTTGTTACAACTACTTGTAATTTTTCTGGTAATGTGCCGTTTACACTCCCAACGTATTTAAGTACATCCAATGTGAAATTAGTCATGTTGAATTTGGCTAAAATATGTCCCACTTGGGTGAGAGGGGTGAAGTTTATAGGAAACTATACAATAGCTCCCTCTAATGGTACAGGAGGTTAAAATGATCATGGAGAACAAAAAATTGAGAAAGCAAGAAAAATGAGAAAAGGAATAGAAAAAAATACAACACAATATAACATTGTACAAAGTGTCACTGTAAACGTATCATTTATAAAATGTATTTCAAGATGCCCCTTGTAAGAAAATTAGAATCGATACTCTGACAAAAATATCATAGGCACCAAATTAATCCTGAACTGAAGTCAGCGATTTGTAACCCAGTTTATGCCTAAATTTAGTTCGCCATAATTTCTTGCATCAATTAGCATTTACACTACCAACCTTGCATCAGGATCTGCACAAGTTACTGAGTGAATTAATTAACCCTTTCTTGCCAATTATCAAAGTAGAAGTCAGACAACAGCTTAATCATAGAATAATCGATGGTTGCGCTTAAACATCGAGGCCCGGAATTTCATGTGAGGGTTTAATTGGCAAGTTATACCAAAATTTATGCTCGCTGTTGCACTCATTTTGCTGATAGTAATTTCCTGCCGATCTCATTAACATACGGTGGAATGTAAAAATCGGTGCAAACAAGCGGAAACTCACACCATATATTCCTTTAAGTATGAAAATTAAAGTTTGAAGCCATCCAAGTATCACTTATGCACATTAGGCACAGCAAGGTAGAGTTTTTGCTCGTTTTCATAATTCATGGCCTAACCAGCGCAAAAGATCGGGGAATTTTAAAAGCAAGTCAGTTACGTTTGTGTTTTCCGCAACCTTTTACACTGGTTTAAGATTCAATTCACTGGGTCAAGTCCCAACCACAAACATGCACGCCCTCAGGTTGAAATTGCGAAATTCTGACAATTGCACAGATAAGGGAAGGCGCTTCAAATTTTGCATGAGAGGTGAAGCTATGTTAATGAGCTGAAGAGGTTCTGACTGAGGTTTTGAAGAACCAGTACAAAAGATCGAAGAAATTTACTCATACTGTAAGAATGGATGCAAGTCATTTGTGCTCAGATTTCCTAATCTTTTGCACTGGAAATTGGCATTGTGGCACAATTATGCATTTGCTTTGGTGCAAATTTACAGAATATTTCAGACTGGAGTAATGCAAATCATAGAATGATACAGCAAAGGAGGCCAGTCGGCCCATTATCCCTATGCCGGCTCTTTGAAAAAGCTATCCAATTAGTCCCATTCTCTTGCCATCCAAATTTTTATCCAATTCCCTTTTGAAATTAAAATAACGATGAGGCTATCAACGTTCACCGTTATTAAAGTGTAAATTGGACAGAAAATACCAGCAACAGGTTAAACGCAGAAATCAGGAAGTTGCTATTTGAGTTGTCCTGCTCCACCAGAAGCTTTGCTACACCGCACTGAAATACAGGGAAGGGTGTGCAGTTGCGGTAATTATGTGATAGATACTCACTAAACTTGCCAGAAACAGTTACAGTTTGTCCATTCCAATGTTAGTAAATTTTTAAATGGTGTGATAAGTCTTATTTACTGCCAAACAACCTCTCTGGCACTGAAAATTAACTTTTAAAAGTGTGGAGTCTCACTCCTTCAGATTTTAATTATTGTTGGGAGAGTTTAAAAAAAAATGAAAAATGTAAACTTTTTTTTTTTAAAAAACCTTTTTCTTTTTGCCTCTTATTTCTCTTAATCGCATCTTTCTTTACCTCTCTATTTGTTTTCTATACATGATCTGGCATTGAATTAACTATTCTAACTGATACTTCTGCATTCTGCCTCAGTAAGGATTCTTCAATATGATTGGTTAAAGAAATACACAGTTGCTTTCCCTGTTCACGCAAGTTCCAAATCCCCTGTAAAGGGCACCGAGTCAAAATGGTTTTCTAATCACAGCAAATTCTAGTGCAAAAGTTCATAGAAAGTCTGTGGGCAAGTAGATGTGTAACGAACAGCTGGCACCATTCATTTGCCACTGACCGCAAAATCCAGGCCATTATTAAATCCGCTTCCACTAGGAAGAGCTAGCTTGGACCACACTGACTTTCATCTGCAAATGCAGCCAGTGCCTCCACAATACTGACTATATCAAATACAGTCAGTTGGCATAAATGAAACTGCAATCTTCCTTCCTATCAGTTACCTTTAGCTACCATTTAATGCTGAGAGCCACAGAATCATAGAAATTTACAGTGCGGAAGGAAGCCATTTTGGCCCATCGTGCCTGTGCCAGCCAACAAAGAGCTATCCAGTCTAATCCCACTTCCAGCTCTTGGTCCGTAGCCCTGTAGGTTACGGCACTTCAAGTGCACATCCAAGTACTTTTTAAATGTGGTGATGGTTTCTGCCTCTACCACCCTTTCAGGCAGCGAGTTCGAGACCCCCACCACCCACTGGGTGAAGAAATATCCCCTCAAATCCCCTCTAAACCTCCTACCAATTACTTTAAATCGATACTCCCTAGTTGTTGACCCCTCTGCTAAGGGAAATAGGTCCTTCCTATCCACTCTATCTAGGCCCCTCATAATTTTATACACCTCAGTAAGTCTCCTCTTAGCCTCCTCTATGCCAAAGAAAATAACCCCAGCCTATCCAATCTTTCCTCATAGCTAAAACTCTCCAGTCCAGGCAACATCCTCATAAATCTCCTCTGTACCCTCTCGAGTGCAATCACATCTTTCCTGTAATGTGGTGACCAGAACTGCACGCAGTAGTCGAGCTCTGGCCTAACTAGTGTTTTATACAGTTCAACAATAACCTCCCTGCTCTTGTATTCTATGCCTCAGTTAATAAAGGCAAGTATTCCGTATGCCTTCTTAACCACCTTATCTACCTGGACTGCTACTTTCAGGGATCTGTGGACATGCTCTCCAAGGTCCCCTTGTTCCTCTACACTTCTCAGTGTCCTACCATTTAATGTGTATTCCCTTGCTTTGTTAGGCCTCCCCAAATGCATTACCTCACACTTCTCCGGATTGAATTCCATTTGCCACTGTTCTGCCCACCTGATCAGTTCATTGCTATCTTCCTGCAGTCTACAGCATTCTTCTTCATTATCAACCACAAAGCCAAGTTTAGTAACATCTGAAAACTTCTTAATCATACCCCTCAACTTTAGGCCCTTCTGAACAGAAGCACCCAACAAAAATAAAATACACATATAAAGAAAGAAGTGAAATTTAAAATAACTTCCTGAAATCCCCCCCAAAACAAGGACTTAGTCCCCTCGGTCCACCATTTATTTTCTGCCACTTCCCCAACGTCCGCTTCTTCCCCTAGTGATCAGTCATTAGATATTTCATACCTTGTGATTGCTCATAAATTCACTCAAATGTTTACTATGAGCTCCCTCTGTACTACTAACCCTACACTTCTATTCAAGACATTATAAAACATGAAGAATTATACCTCAGTGAGCAAGTCTCTTTCCACACTATCTCCTTCGCCACCATATCTACATCTCCTCACTCTCCCCCTTTCACTTCTCACCCATGACGCTCTCTAGCTTTACTTTTCAGTCATACCCTTCTTTAATCCTCATTTGATCTCACTCTTTCACTCTCCTCCTTTACCTCCTGCAGTCTGTCACTTTACTATTTCACCTTTCACCCTCTTTCACGTCTCATCAGGCCAGGAAACATTTGGGCAAGTGGGTGACCTGGGAGCCACCCGAGGTGACCATGCAAGGGGGACCAGGAAGCACTGGGACTCGGCAGGTGAGCAGGTAGGAAAACACTCAGGACAGGTGGATCAGGCTGAGCAAACAGCCACGTAGATGGCTGTAAAGCACTTGGGTTTGGTTGGGGAGATGGGAGGGTTAGCTGGTGGGTTGGAATGCTCTTAAATAAGTCAGCATGCAATCACAGCAGGCTGGCAAAAATGTGCGAGCAAGCCGGGATGCTCTTGGGGAGGGCAGCAAACAAGAGCTGGCAAGTACTCTGGGTGCAGAAGTGAGAAACACGCAGGGTCAGCATGCAAGTAGGTGGGGGGTAGGGGGAGCAGCGGAATTGGTCTGCGCCAACCTATTCTTGATCCATCCTCCCCCATTGCCAGTTGTTTCCTCAGCTGCATAATTCTGTCGTCAAGTAAAGTGAATGAAATGCTGTTGGCGATGGGAACAAAGTGACATTGTGTTCATTTTGTGGCTCTGGGAATGGCATGGGTGGGAAGTGAAACATGGCGAATGTGGATAATGGGCGTGAGACCCAACAACAGATACCAATGAGATGAGCAAACCTGAAAGGCAGGCTGATCAGTCTGATGGGAGAATCAGGGAGAGGGTAAATGGAGAGAAGAGAGGGTCAGTCGCTCCCGAAAATTCAACTTAGAGGGCAGGGAGAAAAAAATGAGGCCAGGTGTGGGGATGAACAGGCCATAATCCCAACTGGGCAGCTGGAATACAGCTGGCAGGCACGGGGAAGCTGGTGTACCTCGTCATCAATTTGAATGGGATGGCCAACAGAAGTAGTGGACTGCAATAAAAGCACAAAGAAAATAGGCAGACAGACTTGCAAGTTGGGGTTACATGATCCTCTCAAGCCAATTGGCCAAGTATATGTAATGCAGTACTGCCACAGTGCCATTTAATTTGGGACGATCAGCGAAGAGATTGGAATCAGTACTTTAAAATGAATAGAAAATTTGAAATGTGACCACAATAATGAGATGGAATTAGTGTGACTACATAGTGTGCTGGAAAATAGTGTGACTACATAGTGTACTGGAAAAAACGTGACTAGTGTCCTGGAAGGATAGACAGAAAGGAAAAGGAGGTGGGGTAGCGTTGCTGGTTAAAGAGGAAATTAACGCAATAGTAAGGAAGGACATTAGCTTAGATGATGCGGAATCTGTATAGGTAGAGTTGCGAAAATGCTAGTGGGAGTTGTGTACAGACCAAGCAGTAGTAGTGAGGTTGGGGATGGCATCAAACAGGAAATTAGGGATGCATGCAATAAAGGTACAGCAGTTATCATGGGTGACTTTAATCTACATATAGATTGGGCTAACCAAACTGGTAGCAATACAGTGGAGGAGGATTTCCTGGAGTGTATAAGGGATGGTTTTCGAGACCAATATGTCGAGGAACCAACTAGAGAGCTGGCCATCCTAGATTGTGTGTTGTGTAATGAGAGAGGATTAATTAGCAATCTTGTTGTGGAAGAGTGAACATAATATGGTAGAATTCTTCATTAAGATGGAGAGTGACACAGTTAATTCAGAGACTAGGGTTCTGAACTTAAAGAAAGGTAACTTCGATGGTATGAAACGTGAATTGACTAGGATAGACTGGTAAATGATACTTAAAGGGTTGACGGTGGATAGGCAATGGCAGACATTTAAAGATCACATGGATGAACTTCAACAATTGTACATCCCCGTCTGGTGTAAAAATAAAACGGGGAAGGTGGCTTAACCGTGGCTAACAAGGGAAATTAGGGATAATGTTGAATCCAAGGAAGAGGCATATAAATTGGCCAGAAAAAGCAGCAAACCTGAGGACTGGGAGAAATTTAGAATTCAGCAGAGGAGGACAAAGGATTTAATTCGGAGGGGGGAAATAAAGTATGAGAGTAAGCTTGCGAGGAACATAAAAACTGACTGCAAAAGCTTCTATAGCTATGTGAAGAGAAAAAGATGAGTGAAGACAAATGTAGGTCCCTTGCAGTCAGAATCAGGTGAATTTATAATGGGGAACAAAGAAATGGCAGACCAATTGAAAAAATACTTTGGTTCTGTCTTCACTAAGGAAGACACAAATAACCTTCCGGAAATACTAGGGGACCGAGGGTCTAGCGAGAAGGAGGAGCTGAAGGAAATCCTTATTAGTCAGGAAATTGTGTTAGGGAAATTAATGGGATTGAAGGCCGATAAATCTCCAGGGCTGATAGTCTGCATCTCAGAGTACTTAAGGAAGCGGCCCTAGAAATAGTGGATGCATTGGTGATCATTTTCCAACAGTCTATCAACTCAGGATCAGTTCCTATGGATTGGAGGGTAGCTAATGTAACACCACTTTTTAAAAAAGGAGGGAGAGAAAACGGGTAATTATAGACCGGTTAGCCTGACCTCAGTAGTGGGGAAAATGCTGGAATCAATCATTAAGGATGAAATAGCAGCGCATTTGGAAAGCAGTGACAGGATCGGTCCAAGTCAGCATGGATTTATGAAAGGGAAATCATGCTTGACAAATCTTCTAGAATTTTTTTGAGGATGTAACTAGTAGAGTGGACAAGGGAGAACCAATGGATGTGGTGTATTTGGACTTTCAAAAGGCTTTCGACAAGGTCCCACACAAGAGATTAATGTGCAAAATTAAAGCACATGGTATTGGGGGTAATGTATTGGCGTGGATAGAGAACTGGTTGGCAGACAGGAAGCAAAGAGAAGGAAGAAATGGGTTCTTTTCAGAATGGCAGGCAGTTACCAGTGGGGTGCCGCAAGGTTCAGTGCTGGGACCCCAGCTATTTACAATATACATTAATGATTTAGACAAAGGAATTGAATGTAATATCTCCAAGTTTGCAGATGACACTAAGCTGGGTGGCAGTGTGAGCTGTGAGGAGGATGCTAGGAGGCTGCAGGATGACTTGGATAGGTTAGGTGAATATACTGCATCTGCTATGCATTTGCCCAACGTAGATAAATGTGAGGTTATCCACTTTGGTGGCAAAAACAGAAAGGCAGAATATTATCTGAATGGTGACAGATTAGGAAAAGGGGGGGTGCAAAGAGACCTGGGTGTCAAGGTACGGCAGTCATTGAAAGTTGCCATGCAGGTACAGCAGGCGGTGAAGTCGGCAAATGGCATGTTGGCCTTCATATCGAGAGGAATTGAGTATAGGAGCAGGGAGGTCTTACTGCAGTTGTACAGGGCCTTGGTGTGGCCACACCTTGAATATTGTGTACAGTTTTGGTCTCTTAATCTGAGGAAGGACATTCTTGCTATTGAGGGAGTGCAGCGAAGGTTCACCAGACTGATTCCTGGGATGGCAGGACTGTCATAAGAAGAAAGACTGGATCGACTAGGCTTATATTCACTGGAATTTAGAAGAATGAGAGGGGATCTCATAGAAACATATAAAATTCTGACGGGATTGGACAGGTTAGATGCAGGAAGAATTTTCCGATGTTGGGGAAGTCCAGAACCAGGGATCACAGTCTAAGGATAAGAGGCAAGCCATTTAGGACCGAGATGAGGAGAAACTTCTTCACTCAGAGAATTGTGAACCTGTGGAATTCTCTACCACAGAAAGTTGTTGAGGCCAGTTCGTTAGATACATTCAAAAGGGCGTTAGATGTGGCCCTTACGGCTAAATGGATCAGGGGTATGGAGAGAAAGCAGGAATGGGGTATTGAAGTTGCATGATCAGCCATGATCATATTGAATGGTGGTGCAGGCTCGAAGGGCCGAATGGCCTACTCCTGCACCTATTTTCTATGCTGGAAAATAGTGTGACTACATAATGTGCTGGAAAATAGTGAGACTACATAGTGTGCTGGAAAATAGTGTGACGACATAGTGTGCTGGAAAACTAGTGATGGAATTTAACACTACAGAAACTGAGAGACTAACAGGAAGTGTCTATGCAAAACTTTTATTATAGAATGAAAGAATTTGCATTTATAGAGCACCTTTCTGGATGTCCCAAGTGCTTCAAAGACAGTGAAATACTTTTAAAGTGTAGACACTGTTGTAAGCAAGGTCTCCCAAACAGCACTGAGACATACCAATTTTGCTGACCTTGGCAAGTCCGTGGCGGGCGACGTCTGTGGTGGGTCCTGACCCCACGGCTGGCTCCATCCCACTGTCTGAAATGCATTTCCCTCGATAGGGCTTGTTAAGCCCGCCCAGTGCGTTTCCCGGCCAATTAGAGGAAGCGGGTCTGGTGACATCATTTCATGACATGCCATTAGCTGGTTTCCTTAAAAGGGACCATGTCGAACTTTATTTTGACATTTGTGCTGTCAGTGTTCTAGAGCATTGAGGTGCTGTAAACACTGACAATGACTGCACAGAGGCAGAGGGTTGCACCCAGGTTCTCCCATGACTCCCTCCATATGCTTATACAGGGAGGTCCTCTTCCCTTCCCATGAGCAAGAGAGACCTCCCCAGGAGATCAACATAGCCTGGTTGCACATTGTAGAGGAGGGTACAACTGGGATGTGGTCAGGAGGACCTGAATACAGTGCTGCAAATGTTTCAATTATCTCAGTAGATCACAAAACATTAGTACAAAGCCACACTCAGCTTCATCCTGCTGTGCCTCTCATCACATCGCCTTCCCTACCCTACCATACTCCTGCATATCCTTACTCACACCAACTTATCTTGGACCGCCACCCATCCCTCTCTGTCTGTATTATCACATCCCCATGTCACTAGCCATCCTTTACACTCAACCTAGTGCAATCATACCAACTAACAACACACAAAAGGTAGGCACTTGGGTGTTTTATGTAATGTTCATGTAAAGTTTCTGTTAATTTGCTGTCAAACATTGAAACTTTTATTTTCAACACTTTCCATTCTTGGACAGATTTGTGGGTACCTTTGGGAGTGGTTTAGTGAGTTGTAGTGATTGGTGAGACATAACGGTAGCCTGTGCAATGGTAATGAGTGTGAAAAAGAATGGCTTGGACATTATAGGGATGCTTTATGGTGTTGGTGTGGGGTGGTGCCAACCTGGCGCATCATATGGCAGCCAGCGTATACAGCATCAAATGAAGTAAATCTGGCCATGGTGAGGCGATCCCAGGAAGCAATGTGGTTGGATACTGATGCCCTCTGTCCTGTGCAGCATCAGTTGATTGTGGAGATGGTTAGTGTTGTTGTTGGTGATGCAGGTGTGCCTGTTGCTGCTGGTGTTGGGGCTCAATGTGGTCAGACTCTGAGGACCAAGGTGATAAGATCATAAATGGTACCCATGCTGATGGAGTAGATAGCAGTTGAAGTCGAGATGACAGAAGCTATCTGTCGATGATGAGAGAGGTTGCTGCAATGAGGTGACACTGGCTGGAGAGTTTGCTCCAAACACTTGCAGCCTGCATAAAGCTTATTCTGTGTTCCAAAGTGAGAAAGCAACTGTCGCTGCGCTTGCAAAGTGAACAAGTGTGAAGTGAGAGCTTTTATACTACATTTCAAGCTGTCAATCAGCTGATTCAATGACCGTCTCATTAACAGATGGGGTCCGGGAGCAGCGTGGAAGCTGTGGTCAAAAGGTAAGGTTAAATTCAATCTTAAGGGCTTGTCAACAAGCCAATAATTGTTTAAATTAAGTCCCCAGTCTGCTCAGCACTGGCATACCCGACACTGGGAAAGGCAAGTGTTGCAGACCCAGAGTCAAATCAAATCAAATTTCACTGCCGGCCCACTACTGATCCCATCCGCTGTGCACCAGCAAAATAATCTGTTTTGATGGTGTTGGTTGATGGATAAATGTTGGCCGCGACACTGTGCAAACTCCCCTAGTTTTCATCAAATATAGCGTCATGGGATCTTTTACATCCTGCTGAGAAAGCAGACAAGGCCTTGGTGTAATGCCTCATTTCAAAGATGGCACCAATGACTGTGCAGCACTGCACTGAAGTGTCAGCCTGTATTATGCACTCAAGTCTCAGAATGGGAGCATGAATCTACAATCTTTGGACACAGAGGTGAGAGTGCTACCAGTGAGTCAAATCTGACAATTATACAGACAGATATGTGAGAAAAAAGCCCTAATTGCTACCCCGTGTTAAGGGAGATAACGATCGCGAAAGGGGATAGATTCTCATGTGTGGATCGGCAGTCTAAGATTAGACGTCCTTGTAATCCATTAAAAAAACAAGTCTTATGCTTTGCAGGAATATCTGCAACATCGGAGGCAAATGTAAAAAAACAATAAACTTACCCTCCAAAATCCAAGTGTTTACTTGTGGAAGGGAAGATAGATCACAAAAAATTCAAAGTCCTGAAAATAAGCATACAATTACAAGAAATGTGTTTTCCAATGTTAGAAGATGATGATCATTTAACTAATTTCACAGGTACAATTTACTGTGTTTTTACATACACACAAAAATGACAAGACAGGAAAAGACCATCTGGTCCATCAAACTTGTCCCAGTTATGTTACAATTAAGTACCATTCCCCCCCCCCACCCACTAGCAGTCATGTGATCTCCTGGGAGAGGCAAAAAGGCAGATCAAAAAAAAAAACAAGGCCAAGTCAGGGGAAAATATAAATCAGTAAAATTCCTCTCCAACTCCCAAAGGCGATCAAAACACATTCCATGAGAGTACAGTGACCTTGAGGCACATCACCCAACATCCCAGCTACCTTTTGTATGCAGCGCCATTAGCCTCAGCTAGGGACATGTCCAGCATCCTTCTGAACACTTGTAGTGAATCTAATCTACACATTACACAAGCCAGCAACTGGTTCCAGAGAGCAATGAACCTCTGTGGAAAAAAATCTCGACATCGAAAACATAAGCAAAATATTGCAGGTGCCAGAAGTCTGAAATAAAAGCAGAAAATGCTGGAAACACTCTGCAATTGATGCCTAACCTGTTGATTGCTTCAGCCGTTTCCGCTTTTGATCCGGACATCTATCCAGTTTCTAACTTATCTAATTCAAATAGCCTATCCACACAGACACAGTCTAGTCCCTTCATTGTTTTAAATATCTCAATCAAATCTCCCCAGTCTAGACATTTCTGGAGTAAAAGACCCAGCTCTCTGAGCCTATTGGGATAACTAACCTAGATATCAATCTAGTGGGCCTCCTATGAATCTATTCCAGGACCTCGACATCGCCTAGGTGAGGGGACCAAAATTGGACACAGTGTTCCAGGTGACGCCTAACCAAGGTCTTGTACAAGGACACTAGATTGCTTTTTGTCTTGTATTGGATTGTTCTAGCAATGCATCCCAATATCTTGTGAGCTTTTACTATAGGCTCGTGGCACTTAACCTGAATCCAAGAGATGCACTATATCATCTAGATCGCTTTCCCACTGAACAGACTCCAGTTCGAAGTGCTGCATGGCACATACGTGCTTGCCATTAGCCCTACCACATGTACAACACTACATTCATCAACATTAAATGTGATCTGCCAGACATGTGCCCATTCTTACATTGGATTTAGGCCTGATTTATGGTGGTTTTTTTCCCCCCAACACCAGTGCAAACCTTGGCACCATGCTACTTGCATATAGACATAAGTATATTTCCAGAGAGTTGTCTTCAAAATGATAATTGGGGGTGGGGATGCTTCATTTGTGACTTGAATGCTTTATTCTCAGCTCGTAGTACCTAAAACTCTCAGCCAAGACAGCAGAAGCAGTCTCGGAATAGGAGGCAAAGCAATAACTGAGATATTGGTAGTTCACTGGAAGAAGGAATCCCTTGCCTGCCGAAGCAAAATTAAAGACTGTCTGATTGAAATCTTTTCAAATGGTGTCTGAAACAAGGAAACAGCAATTAATTCTTCTACACGGTAATTTTAAATATAAAGATAATTTGTAAATAGCTTGGCAGATGTGCTAACATGCCTAAAATTTGAGACAAATGAGAGATAGGAAAAACTTTATTTATAATGAATACAAAATATTTTCAGAGTAACTGCATCATCAGCAGTGACACGGGTTTGAATAAACTCTTCCTCTTCAATTTCTAAAATACTGTACATACATTAGTAGACCTTTTAATCATTTCTGTAACAGTTTTGCAATTGTACTAATTTTATCAAAACAGCAGGAAGACAAACAGGTCATTACAAAAAACACAATATTGATATATTTCCATGCTTTAAGAAAAGTCAGTCATGGACTTTTATCTTGTAAGGCTCATTGTGGATAGGACTTTTCACCATACAAATGGAGCTCTCTCCCGTAGCATGCGCACTCCAAACCGCTGCCACTCCCGCTGGTGTATCCAGAGCTCCTGGGTTGTATCCAGACAAGCCAGAACAGCACCACCTTTCCATGCTATTAAGCGTGGATCCATGTCCTAATTATAAAAAGATTATAAAGTGAAAAAGAATCAGCTTATGACTCTCACCAACAGCTTGGTGAAAGGCAACTTAAGACTGTGCCATATTGCTTTCTCTCATTTTCTAGAAACACTGTTGAGGACTTTTAAAGCTCTGTTGAATGTCAAAGAGAATAAAAATAACACAGCGAGCAGAAATACAGATTTCTCCACAGTTCTAATTAGGATATTCAACTGAATTCCTGAAGGCCAGCATATCTTGCTCAGAGAATGGTATGGTGACCACTTCTGCTTCCCTGGGGAAAGTATAGAATGTACTTCCACCAGTAGATCCACTCTCAAAACTGACTATAGATCCACTCTCAAAACTGACCACCAGTAGATCCACTCTCAAAACTGACAAAATTCTTCAAAACTAAGACAACTAACTTTAAAGAGAAATCAAAATATACATCACTATTCTTTGCTGCACTATTTTACAAACACATTGCTAATACCTGTACAAAGTAGATCATAGGTGTGGAGAAAATTACTAAGGATTAAATACCATTTCCTAAAGGCACAGAACAATGTTTCACAAAAAAAGTAAAAAGGCGGAAGAAAATTTTTGCAATTGTGCTGTAAAGCATACAGATCACAGGATTTGCAATTAAGTGAAGGGCTGAAGAGAAACATCCAAGGACATTTCATTAATTGGACTGGGGTAGTTTTCTTTCCCTCCAATTTTACTCCCACGCCTCGCCTGTAAGCATGTCTCAAGACGAGATGGGATTCAGTTTGAGGCAACAGATTTCAGATTTCTCACTTAGGTGGTCATTTTCATATGTTAGTTTATACAGCAAGTGTATTTAGGGCAAGGGAGAGATGGGGAGGGGATGGAAGGGTGACAATAGAGGGGAGAGCGCGAGCGCATGGGCAGAAACAGAGTGGGACGAGGAACAAAGGTGAAGAGAGAAGAACATAAGAACATAAGAAATAGGAGGAGTAGGCCATTTGGTCCCTCGAGCCTGCTCCGCCATTTAATAAGAGCACGGTTGATCTGATCTTGGGCTCAGCTCCACTTTCCTGTACGCTCCCCATAACCCTTCACTCCCTTATCGTTCAAAAATCGGTCGATCTCTACTTTAAATATATTCAATGACCCAGCTTCCTTAGCTCTCTGGAGCAGAGAATTTCACAGATTTACGACCCTCTGAGAAGAAATTCCTCCTCATCTCAGTTAGAACTAAGATGAGGAGGGGCGACCCCTTATTCTTAAACTATGCCACCTTGTTCTAGATTCCCCCCATGAGTGGAAACATCCTCTCTGCATCTACCTTGTTGAGCCCCGTCAGTATCTTATATATTTTACTAAGATTACCTCTCATTCTTCTAAATTCCAATGAGTATAGGCTCAACCTTTTTTCATACATCAACCTCCTCATAAGAACATAAGAAATAGGAACAGGAGTAGGCCATACGGCCCCTCAAGCCTGCTCCGCCATTCAATAAGATCATGGCTGATCTGATCATGGACTCAGCTCCACTTCCCCACCCGCTCCCCATAACCCCTTATCGTTTAAGAAACTGTCTATTTCTGTCTTAAATTTATTCAATGTCCCAGCTCCCACAGCTCTCTGAGGCAGCAAATTCCAGAGATTTACAACCCTCTAAGAAATGTCTCCTCATCTCTGTTTTAAATGGGCGGCCCCTCATTCTAAGATCATGCTCTCTAGTTCTAGTCTTCCCCATCAGTGGAAACATCCTCTCTGCATCCACCTTATCAAGCCCCCTCATAATCTTATACGTTTCAATAAGATCACCTCTCATTCTTCTGAATTCCAATGAGTAGAGGCCCAACCTACTCAACCTTTCCTCATAAGTCAACCCTGCCTCATCTCCGGAATCAACCGAGTGAACCTTCTCTGAACTGCCTTCAAAGAAAGTATATCCTTTCGTAAATATGGAAACCAAAACTGCACGCAGTATTTCAGGTGTGGCCTCACCAATCCCTGCTTTTATACTCCATCCCCTTTGCAATAAAGGCCAAGATTCCATTGGCCCCCCTGATCACTTGCTGTACCTGCATACTAGCCTTTTGTGTTTCATGCACAAGTACCCCCCAAGTCCCGCTGTACTGCAGCACTTTGCAATCTTTCTCCATTTAAATAATAACTTGCTCTTTGATTTGCCTTCTCTGAACTGCCTCCAATGCAAGTATATCCCTCTCTAAATAAGGAGACCAAAACTGTACGCAGTGCTCTAGGTGTGGTCGTATCATGCGCGTGCGCACACACACTGCCGATTTAAGGCCTAACTAGGGGTCACAGTCCAAGGATAAGGGATAGGTCATTTAGGGCCGAGATGAGGAGAAACTTCTTCACTCAGAGAATTGTTAACCTCTGGAATTCTCTTCCGCAGAGAGTTGTTGATGCCAGTTTGTTAGATATATTCAAGAGGGAGTTGGATATGGCCCTTACGGCTAAAAGGATCAAGGGGTATGGAGAGAAAGCAGGAAAGGGGTACGGAGGTGAATGATCAGCCATGATCTTATTGAATGGTGGAGCAGGCTCGAAGGGCCGAATGGCCTACTATTTTCTATGTTTCTATGTATTTGGGATGTGTGTCAGGGGGTGCAGCGCAAAGGGAGGCGCTGCACTATTATCCGGGCCGCAAAAGCTCGATCCTCACCAACTTCAGCGTGAGGCCGGGAGCACTGTGAGAAGCGCCTTGGGAGGGGGGAAAAAAAACATTACCAAGACCCTTACCTAAATAATCGCTGCAAAAAACGTGCGTTTTTTTCCAGGTTTTCCAACGCTGCCTGCACGGCTGCACCGCTAGGTTTTACCTCGCGGTCTTCGGGGTTGAGTGAGCGCTGAAACTCGGACGGTAACACAATCCGAGTCGTTCCACCCCTGGCGCAGCTCACCCTGGCGACGCTTCCAAGCACTGCCGCAAAAAAAGGAACCGAAGATCTCGACCGGGCTTAGCGACCGGGATTTTGCTGCGGAGGGTCAAAACACGGCAAAAACCCGATCGCAAACCACCCGAAAATCCTGCCGTGGATGTTTTATTACCTTCCCGAACACAGCGTACTGAAGCTAGTTATCGACCTCTTTGCCCGAGATCAGCTACTTCACCACTGATCAGGCATCTAAGCTGTGACTTTCTTTGCTTATATTGCTCAGTTTCACCCATTAAGCCTTCTGGAAACCTCATTACAAAGTTTAGGAATTACTGTGTCATCTGTGCCTGGCCTACCTGTAAGTAGGCTTGAAGTTAATTTTCATGTTCGTTAAATATTTGTACACTACAAAAATTGTGACCATTATTCTGAATATTTTCTGGTGGTTGCACTCATGTAAATTTCTGTTGAGGGTCACCTTTGCACTAGGATATTTCGTGTCAGTTTCTCCTACCCCAGATCGTAGAATTATAGGCCCCAAGTTTCCACACGCTGCAAAACAGGCGCCCCTCCGAGCTGGGCGCCCGTTTTTTGCGCCGAAAACGCCGCCTGAAAAAGAACGCGCTATTCTCGAGCGCTTTGCAACTCGATGTCAGCTTGGTGCGGCACCCAGGGTCGGAGCCTACCACTCGCGCCGATTTTGTAAGTAGGAGGGGGCGGGTACCATTTAAATGAGTTTTTTTCGTGCCGGCAACCCTGCGCGTGCGCGTTGGAGCGTTCGCGCACGCGCAGTGTGAAGAAAACATTGGCACTCGCCCATTTTTGTAGTTCTTTGCAGCTGTTCATTTTTTAATAAAAGCACATTGCCCTTCCATGATCAGCACTGAGGCTTCTTGCAGCAGTGAGAAGGCTGCAGGAAGCCTCAGAAGTTGAGGCAGCCGTTTCCCGACGGGCCCGACCGACGGCAGGGGGGCCTACCCCCCCACCCCCTGCCGTCGGGAATGGCTGCCTCAACTTCTGAGGCTTCCTACAGCCTTCCCCCCCGCGCCCCCGCCGTCGGGAACGGCTGCTGCCATCGGTCGGTCGGGACCTCACTGCGTTTCCCCCCCCCCGCGGGAACGGCTGCTGCCGTCGGTCGGGCCCTCACTGCCTTCCCCCCCCCCCCGCGGGAATGGCTGCTGCCGTCGGTCGGTCGGTCGGGCCCTCACTGCCTTTCCCCCCCCCCCCCCCCCAGCCGTCGGGAACGGCTGCCTCAACTTGTGAGGCTTCCTGCAGCATTCGCCCTGCCTGAAGCACTTTCACACAGGTAGGAACATGGTTTATTTAATCTTTTCTTTGCTTATAAATTTTTATTCAGGTTGGAATTATTTGTATAATATTTGTATAAGTATAACTAAGGATTTATTGTAGAATTTAATGAGTTCCCTTCCCCCCCCCCCCCCCACCACCTCGGTCCCGACGCCTAATTTGTAACCTGCGCCTGATTTTTTAAAGTGTAGACAAGGTTTTTTCAGGCCTACAAAAATCTTCACTTGCTCCATTCTAAGTTAGTTTGGAGTACGTTTTCACTGTGGAAACTTTCAAATCAGGCGTCAGTGGCCGGACACACCCCCTTTTGAAAAAAAAATTCTGTTCAAAAGTGAAACTGTTCTAAATGACTAGAACTGCAGAAAACTTAAATGTGGAGAATTGCGATTTCTAAGATACTCCGTTCTCCACCAGTTGCTCCTAAAAATCAGGAGCAAATCATGTGGAAACTTGGGGCCCATAGATTCCATTTAAAAATTTATTTCTAGTCTTTTTCATACAAATTTTAATGAAACAGCGTTTCTATATGAAACAAACTACATCAATCATTACAGCTCCTGATTGCAGCTCGACTTTCATTTACTCTATTTACTTAATCAAAGCTACATTAAATTCATATATTCTGCAAACATTCAGAAATTAACCTCACTTATACTGTAAATACTGTCGACCAGTGCTCCCAGTGAATTTACTTGCATACATGCCAGCTCATCTACAATGGGATCTATTTTAACATCCCCCACCAGTTGAAAACCAAGCTGACGGGGTGGGGGGGGGAGGGGGGAAGTTAAAAATGGAGCAAGGGGATCTTACACCCACTCTTTCCCTGCTCTGATCTGGCTGACTGGAATTTTAAATTACAGACGATAAGAACATCAGCCTCAAGCCGGAGAGGTCCTCTTTAAATATGCAGATCGGGCTCCATTGATGCAATTTTAACCCGAGGCCAGAACAGGGGAAGCAAAATCCCAAATTTATGGAGATGAATTACTTTTGTGACAATGTCATAACTGAACAACTGAAATTCCTCATGAGGAAAGCCTGCTGGGAACAGCAGTCAGGACCAGAAGAAGCCAGTATGGCAAGTTTTAAACATTTTTTCCAGAGTTTCCTCGTGGTCAGGAGGATTCCCCTCCCATAACACTCATCTTGAGGCGGTGGCCTCCTGCTGCCAGATTCTAATGTCTGTACAGCCGTTTCCTGGCCAGCAACAGCATGCTAATGAGGCCACGCCTGCCTGTTGCCACTCCCAGACAGGCACGTCGCTCATTTTGCAGCCTTTGCTCCCGGTATTAAAATGACCCCTATCTTTTTACAGGTGAATGGATCCTGTAGGACTAATACTAAAGTAACTATTAGCCTTTGATGATGTTGGTAAAACAATGTGTCTATGGTGGTCTACTAAACGGTCTGTAATCTAGATCAGACAGAGCGGTCAGTAGTCGGGATCAGACAGATATTTAAACTGACCTTTTAATAAAAGGAGACATCTTTCTCACCTTGGGTCTTGTGATAACTTCAACATTCTCTACTATTCTTCGGAATGATGGTGGCATCTTGTTCAAAATTCTGTGTTGTAAAAATTCTTGAGCCCCGTGGAACATTAGACCTCCACCAACCACCAAAATGGAACTGTACATTTTCTTCTTTGTTTCATCAGAACCTGAAAGTGTACACATCTTTCTTATGTGATGTACAGGACCAGAAGAATATTAAAGTAGTGCGAACTTCAAAATGTTTCATCCTTGAATTATACAATTGGATGAAATTACGGTACATTTCATAATTATTCTTACCACAGCAATCAATACTATGCAGTATTGATTTATCAAGCCCCAAAGCCTTTCCTTCAAATTGGGACACCGTTGTTTTTCTGGCCATCAGAGCCGCTGGTAGGTCCTCAGAATCATTTCCGGCCAGTAAGCAATCATGCTGAGAGGTTCCAAGTTCTAGTTCATGAGAATGACTCTTCTCTGCACTGTCAGAATTCTGAGCACCCGATTCTCCGTCAAATCCAGCATACTTAGCCAGTGCTTTCCTCTCGGCAATAGCTTTGGCAGCCTAGGCAATTAACAAATTAACTGGCTTGGTACAAAATACATGTCACTATTTCAAGAAATTACAAGCACAGAACCATTATAATTAGTTCTGCAAATTCTTCGACAAGCACACATATATACTATTTTATAGTGAATAATGATTTACTAGCTTCTCTTTCTATTTTACTGGGTATCTGCCAACTTAGACTTTCCTGTTACGCATCACCAAATTCACATCCTCACCTGTTCCTGCTTACTCTGCGTTGCCACTAAGTAATGTTCATCATGCGGATCTTCTGAATCACCATGTGATCTGTGTTGCAATGAGGTTATTTTCTGTCCCACAATTCCAAAGGTAGCTGGATAAAACAAGGCCATTGGTGCCTATAGCGTGGATGCATGCAAATATTGAATTTATTAACTGGTATTCATATCGCAAAATAGTCTGTCTTATTTGGTTCTGATTAAGCACTCTAAATTAAAGCTTACAAGCCAATATCTCCAAGTACCTATCAAAGACATCAAGTCTTCATTCTGTCCAAAATATAGCAAGCCCAAAGCAGTCCCATTTTAAATTCAGAAATAAGTTTATAATGGAAAAATAAATAATGCATTGAAAAATGGCTTTTAAAGAGAGAAATTTCAGGTCATTTAATAACTTGTAAGCTTTTTTAGTTTATTTGCAATCACAATCATCTCCCTGATGATCTCAACAACTTGCTGCTGCTATGCAAGAAAAACACATCTTTGCTTATAACAATGCAATTTTTCACCATCAAAAGATGCTGTTACTTTTCCTAGAGTCCATACTGGGACACCGTGGTAGCGAGTTTGTTCTTTACAGCTATCTTTAGGGCTGGATTTTCAGCGTTGTCGTTTACGGGGCGAAAACGGAGTTGGGGCGAGAAATTTACTGCCCGATTAATGTTTGCGTTGTGTGGAGTAATTTTTGTCATTTGGCCCCGCAGCGCAAAGGGAGGCGTTGTACGACTTTCGCGGTGCAAAAACGGGACCCTCTCCAACTCACGTGTGGGGCCGGGAGCGCGCCGAGGCCTTGGGAGGGAAAAAGAAAATTCACAAAAACATTCAAAAAACATTGCCAACACCCTTATAACACAACACAAACACAAAAAAATAGAATAAAAACTGGAACTTGCCTTTTTCGCAGTTTATCCATCTCACCGCCGCCGGAGGGGCTGGACTGCTGTGTTTTCCCTGGTGGTCATCGCGGGGCACGTTTCGGGGCGTACGGGTCGGGTGCGAATTGAAACTTCTGCCGGTGTCACAAGGAGCGCCGTTGCACACCCGGCTCAGCTCTCCCGGCGGTAATTCTAAGCACCGCCGCAAAACCCGACCAGAGGGTCGCGCCTAGATGGAAATGTCCTCAATGCCTCGTTTTCCACCGCGGACGGTCAAAACCCAGCAAAAACCGGGTCGCAAACGACCCGAAAGTCCAGCCCTTGGGCTGAATTTTGGTGCAGAAAAATCTAATGTTCCTGTACCCAGAACACACTAAGGAAAGAAAACCATGGCATCCACCTAGGGTGTAAAATTCAATATTGCTATTTCGCCAAAACACAATATTTGGCTCAGATTGAACTTGAAATTCTTTTTAGAAAAAAAAGACTAGAATTCTTCAGTCATTACAAATTATCTTTAAAATACACGTTTCAGTCACCTGTAGTTTCTCATCTCCCTGTCGCAACTGGTATAATAAGGCTGGAGAATCCGGATGACGGATCTTGAACTCTTGATCCTGAATTCCAGAGATATCCTGTTTAGTGAAGTGAAACAATAGTAAGGTTTTATTCCATACCTTTATAACATTTTCAGCTTAACATCATCATTCAGAAAGTCTAATGACAGAATCATAATACTTAAAGCTTATCATAAAACAATCTTCCTTAAAACCATGGGAGGGTCTGCGAAACTCCCATTTTAATCTAGTTTATTGAAGTAATCCCTGAAAGAGTTATGTCCCAATTACTTAAAACGTTCTTAGTATAAAGTATGGGACTACCTGTAAAGATGAAAATTATTCATTTCGGGCTAGATTTTCGCCAGCCAAAGGCACATTTTAACGAGATTGTTTTTGCGATAAAAGTGCTTTTTTGTCTTAAAACAAACTTCACAAAATTCCCCAAAAGTTAAGAATGCTGGTTTCGAAATATCGGCGAAAAACGGATCGCCAAGGTGCACGGCGGAAAAAAAAAAATCGCAATGCCTAAATTTAGCCGTTCGGCGAACCCGTTCTCAGGTGAAAAAACATGTTAGAAAAGCAGGCGTTGCAGCCTCAGAAACATCGGTAAGTAGGAAGACATATAAAAAAGATAAGTAAAAAGTTTTAAAGTTTTAAATTCTTTTGCAGGGATTATTAGTTAAGGGACTTGTAAATGTTTTGTGATTTTTTGTTTTCAGCAATTTTTTTTTGTATGTTTTCTCCCCTCCCAGGGCCTGTATTTTTGGCGTTGATAGGCCTCGGGCTAAATCACGGTTTAAGAACATAAGAATTAGGAACAGGAATAGGCCATCTAGCCCCTCGAGCCCGCTCCGCTATTCAATAAGATCATGGCTGATCTGGCCGTGGACTCAGCTCCACTTACCCGCCCGCTCCCCGTAACCCTTAATTCCCTTATTGGTTAAAAATCTATCTATCTGTGATTTGAATACATTCAATGAGCTAGCCTCAACTGCTTCCTTGGGCAGAGAATTCCACAGATTCACAACCCTCTGGGAGAAGAAATTCCTTCTCAACTCGGTTTTAAATTGGCTCCCCCGTATTTTGAGGCTGTGCCCCCTAGTTCTAGTCTCCCCGACCAGTGGAAACAACCTCTCTGCCTCTATCTTGTCTATCCCTTTCATTATTTTAAATGTTTCTATTAGATCGCCCCTCATCCTTCTGAACTCCAACGAGTAAAGACCCAGTCTACTCAATCTATCATCATAAGGTAAACCCCTCATCTCCGGAATCAGCCTAGTGAATCGTCTCTGTACCCCCTCCAAAACTAGTATATCCTTCCTTAAGTAAGGTGACCAAAACTGCACGCAGTACTCCAGGTGCGGCCTCACCAATACCCTGTACAGTTGCAGTAGGACCTCCCTGCTTTTGTACTCCACCCCTCTCGCAATGAAGGCCAACATTCCATTTGCCTTCCTGATTACCTGCTGCACCTGCAAACTAACTTTTTGGGATTCATGCACAAGGACCCCCAGGTCCCTCTGCACCGCAGCATGTTGTAATTTCTCCCCATTCAAATAATATTCCCTTTTACTGTGTTTTTTTCCCCAAGGTGGATGACCTCACATTTTCCGACATTGTATTCCATCTGCCAAACCTTAGCCCATTCGCTTAACCTATCCAAATCTCTTTGCAGCCTCTCTGTGTCCTCTACACAACCCGCTTTCCCACAAATCTTTGTGTCATCTGCAAATTTTGTTACACTACACTCCATCCCCTCTTCCAGGTCATCTATGTATATTGTAAACAGTTGTGGTCCCAGCACCGATCCCTGTGGCACACCATTAACCACCGATTTCCAACCCGAAAAGGACCCATTTATCCCGACTCTCTGCTTTCTGTTAGCCAGCCAATTCTCTATCCATGCTAATACATTTCCTCTGACTCCGCGTACCTTTATCTTCTGCAGTAACCTTTTGTGTGGCACCTTATCGAATGCCTTTTGGAAATCTAACTACACCACATCCATCGGTACACCTCTATCCACCATGCTCGTTATATCCTCAAAGAATTCCAGTAAATTAGTTAAACATGATTTCCCCTTCAAGAATCCATGTTGCGTCTGCTTGATTGCACTATTCCTATCTAGATGTCCCGCTATTTCTTCCTTAATGATAGTTTCAAGTATTTTCCCCACTACAGATGTTTCCACCACAAATCCTCATGCAACGCCGTTTGTTAAACGACAGGCGTACTTTGTGGCCAAATTTACCCCGTTAATAAATGGCAACATTTTTATTCTTATTTCTTCACAAAAATGACGTTATTTGTTAAATAACGACTGGTTGAGGAATTTCTAGCCCTGTATTTTAAGGGTTATTCTATGGAAGACTCAAGTCATGCTCGACAGATGTCCCTGACAAAATGTAGGATATTTTAAAAATGCAGGATATAAAAAAAAACACAATTTAAACTTTATTCCATTGGCAGGCCCATGTACTGAGATGAGTGCAGACTTTTCCTGCAGCCCTGGGCTCATTTTAGGAAATCAGAATATTGGACCCAAGGGGAGATTGTCCTGGGTCTATGTCCAAATACACTGGATGACCTGGATGAAGTATTAGAAAATTGGGTGAGTCAGTGCGCACACCTTTATAGGTACCCATCTGATTTTTTGCCATTTAAATTAGTGAAAGAAAATTATCGAGTTCCTATACAGGCGTGTGCTCCAAGTTTGCACACCTAATCTTTCGATATTCACTGCACCCAGGTGATTCAGCGTGCTTGGGTGCAAGCCAATTTTCACTCTCTGATTTCATTGCTGATTTTTTAATTGTAAGAACATAAGAAATAGGAGCAGGAGTAGAATACCTGGCCCCTTGAGCCTGCTTCGCCATTTAATAAGATCATGGCAGATCTGATCATGGACTCAGCTCCACTTCCCTGCTCGCTCCCCATAACCCTTTATTCACAATACTCAAAAATCTGTCTCCGCCTTATATATATTTAATGACCCAGCTTCCACAGTACTCTGGGGCAGAGAATTCCATAGATTTACAACACTCAGAGAAGAAATTCCTCATCTCAGTTTTAAATGGGTGGCCCCTTATTCTGAGACTATGTCCCCTAGTTTTAGTTTCCCCTATGAGTGGAACTATCCTCTCTGCATCCACCTTATTGAGCCCCCTCATTATTTTATGTTTCGATAAGATCACCTCTCATTCTTCTGAACTCCAATGAGTATAGGCCCAACCTACTCAACTTATCTTCATAAGTCAACCCCCTCATCTCCGGAATCCACCTGGTGAACCTTCTCCGAACAGCCTTCAATGCAAGTATATCCTTCCTTAAATACGGAGATTTTTTGTGTCCTCACAATTTGCTTTCCCACTCATCTTTGTATCATCAGCAAACTTGGCTACATTACACTCGGTCCCTTCATCCAAGTCATTAATCTAGATTGTAAATAGTTGAGGACCCAGCACCGATCCCTGCGGCACCCCACTGGTTAATGTATGCCAACTGGAAAATGACTCATTTATCCCGACTCTCTGTTTTCTGTTAGTTAGCTAATCCTCTATCCATGCTGATATTATCCTCAACCCCATGAACTTTTATCTTGTGTAGTAACCTTTTATGTGGCACCTTATCGAATGCCTTCTGGAAATCCAAATACACCACATCCACTGGTTCCCCCTTACCCTGCTCATTACACCCTCAAAGAACTCCAGCAAATTTGTCAAACATGATTTCCCTTTCATAAAACCATGCTGACTCTGCTTGATTGAATTATGCTTTTCCAAATGTCCCGCTACTGCTTCCTTAATAATGAAGTCCAGCATTTTCCCAACAACAGATGTTAGGCTAACTGGTCTATAGTTTTCTGCTTTTTGTCTGCCTCCTTTTTTAAGTAGGGGCATTACATTTGTGGTTTTCCAATCTACTGGGACCTCTCCAGAATCCAGGGGATTTTGGTAGATTACAACCAATGCATCCACGATCTCTGTAGCCACTTCTTTTAAGACTTTAGAATGTAAGCCATCAGGTCCAGGGGACTTGTCTGCCTTTAGTCCCATTATTTTACCGAGGACCACTTCATTAGTGATAGTGATTGCATTATGTTCCTCCCTCCCGAGAGTCCCTTGATTATCCACTATTGGGATGTTTTTACTGTCTTCTACCGTGAAGACAGATACAAAATATTTGTTCAATGTCTCTGCCATTTCCCTGTGAAAGGTGTCTGGGAGGGCAGCACATTAACAATGAAATTGAGTCAACTCTTGGCTCACACAGGATTTAGCATCTACCACTCCGATATCATTATGTATCATTTTGAGAGTTTGAGCTCTCCCTGGAATTTAATGCGATAAAGGACTGGTTGCACTTTTCACAATCTGTGGAATTTCAATTGGAAAATTAAAAGATGGGTTAACTTCAAAAAACAAAATACATATAAATCTTATTTTCAAAATTATGTTTCAATTTATAAAGGAGAAAATTATAAAAATCAACTTTGTGAGCCTTTCGCCAAAATATATTATTTTAAAACATTGACGGACTACTATTTTACTCAAGATTACAAGATCTAGAATTATATTTTTCCACTTGCTTTCCTGGCATTTCTTTATTTAGACTTTTACTGGAGTCATATTTGACCTGGTCTAGATGGCAGAATGTCTCTTTAAGCTGCTGAAGAAGAAGGCAGTCCATTCGATTGAATACTTGACAATCTCTATATGGGAAACCGGACCGCTGCATAAGCCAGAAGAAACATCTGGTCACATCAGATCCTCCATATGCTAAACGTAGCCTGTAGGTCACAGATACATCTGTTTAGTCAACATGCACATTACCTTCAGTTATACATGTTTATTTGTGGTATAAGCATTAAAAACTGTAAAAATCTAAACAAACTGATTATTAAAAACTCACATGGACTGGCACATGTTCATTAAGATTTACATCCTAATCACATCCCCATCATTCACATCTGTGATTTCAACCATCTCAGCCCTGCGCTCTGGAATTCCCTCCCTAAACCTTTCCATCTCACGGTCTTCCTTTAAGACCCTCCTTAAAACCCACCCCTTTGACTCGACTTTTCGGCATATCTCTGATGCCTCCTATTTTGGCTAGGCGCTTATTTTCATCTGATTTTGCCTCTGTAAAGCAATTTGTGGCATTTTTCTGTTAAAGGCACTATATAATGTAAATTGTTTAAGTTTCACTGTATAAGGCACTAGTTCAGTAAAATAAAATAAGTTTAAAAAATGAAAACAAGTTGAAGGACAGCCTCTATCTACATTAGTGCACATGCACATGCACAAAGCAGAGATGTTAATATGCACTTGAGCCCTGATCTTATTCACTTTCTTTCCCTATCCCAGATCTGTACCATCAGCATTTGTTGCAAGGTCAGAACAATCCAGTTCATAGAAACGCCTTGCCCAAAGAGCTAAGATTGACACAAATATTTATTCTCAAATGTGCCAGACAAGACTGCTAAATGTTGCCTTCTAAGCCAAGTCGAAATGAAAAGTTCAGACACCATTGGAATATGAATACGTCTCCCAGTCAACAATCCAACACCACAGCAGTTTTGCTGCTGTGCCACCTGTGCCGATGTTTAAACAAGATTTTCTTTTGACATTACAGCAGCACCAGACCGTTTACAAGTTATCAACTGTCACCATTGTGACTTAAAGCTACAAGCTGTGGCAGTGCTGTTAACATCAGCAGTACAGTTCATGATCAAAAATATCAAGAAAGATTGCAAAACCACTTAACTATATGAAGCAGTATTTAGCTTTGAAAATGGCATTCATTAAATAGATTCCACTTCAGACCAATATGGAGTTGAGTTGTACTCCTAATAGAAACATAGAAAATAGGTGCAGGAGCAGGCCATTCAGCCCTTCTAGCCTGCACCGCCATTCAATGAGTTCATGGCTGAACATGAAACTTCAGTACCCCCTTCCTGCTTTCTCGCCATACCCCTTGATCCACCGAGTAGTAAGGACTTCATCTAACTCCCTTTTGAATATATTTAGTGAATTGGCCTCAACTACTTTCTGTGGTAGAGAATTCCACAGGTTCACCACTCTCTGGGTGAAGAAGTTTCTCCTCATCTCGGTCCTAAATGGCTTACCCCTTATCCTTAGACTGTGACCCTGACAGATCTGGGTTACTGATAGTTCCGTTGTATAGTTAGTGCCTGCTTAAAGATATCTATGCCCAAACACTTATGAGCTACTTTTTCTTCAGGTATAACACACAGCAGGTTAGGTTATTCCACTGGTTACATGGATCTAAACCCAATTAGGTATGAATGAAAAGAAGTCTTTAATCCACGATTAAAACTGGAACATGTACCTGACCTGGTATTTCGATGTGAAACTCCATCCTCTACACAGCACACACTAGTCTTCTGTTCCCCTACATCTACAACACAAGCACTGCTTAAACCACTTCCAAATGTAGCACAGATTGATTCCTGATGGACAACAACACCTGGAAAACATCATAAAAAGGCAAAGAAGAAGAAAAGGTTTTAAAAAATGAGAAAATATGCATGATTGTGCAATATAGTTTTAAAAAGAATTCAGCTGATTCACGTTTAACTGAACATTAATTACCTTATTTAATATGAGCAGTTATTAATTTCAGTTAATCCTTTCAAATAGGAAAATAATTTTAGACTTAAAATTAAAAATCACGAATGTGAAATAAAAACTGGAAACGCACAACAGATTCATCCGCATGTGAAAGGGAAAGCAAGATTAAAGTTTCAGATTCTGAGGAAGGGTCACATCCAAAACTTTACTCTTTCTTTTTCTTACAGAAACAATTTAGAGTAGTCTTTTGTTGAATATTTTGATACAGGGCCGCATTAAAATTAAATGTGTCTGGCTAGATCAACTGGAAAAATAAATATACTATGTACACTTACCCGAGAATCCTATATTGTTCAAAAGTAGGTTTATCAGCTCTTTAACATGTTGCCTGTTGTAGATATCTGGGATTAGCAGAATACATCTGTAATACTTGTGTAATCAAAACAAAAGAATCAAATAAATCCCATAATTATAAAAATATATTTTTTAAGTTCAATACAAAAAGAAAAAGTGTCTTAATGTATCTATTATATATTAAATATGTTGAATGGGTCACAACATTCTTTTTCATCCTATGTCAGGTTTTATCTATCTATCTATAGCAAAATACATAAAAAAAACCCCAAATTCTTTCCATAAACTCAAGCACATAATCTAGACTGATACTTCAATGCAGTACTGAAGAAGTGCTGCAATGAAGGAGTGAAGGTTGTTTTCTCTGCTGCTCCCTCACAAGATGGCTTTCTATTGTAAATATTGATACTGTGTTTGCAAAAGCTTCATTCGTGCTGGATTAATTGTGCCACTGATTCTTCAGTCAGCGTGAAGGAAAAGTAATAGAGACATAGTTTACATGCATACATGGAATTTACACATAAAAAATACAAATGATCAACAACAGCTGATGTAATAAATTTGGGAGCCTACAAGGTTTATAAAAACAAGTATGGTGGCAAATTTCTCCGACATGTTGATTTGATTTATTATATTACCTACAATGAAGGCCCATCATTTTGGGTCACTTCTTGCATATTATCATGCATTGAAGCTGCTGCACTGATGCAGGAGTGGGTTCACCGATTAACCTGGAAACACGCAATTCAGACTACATTCACTATCAATCCCAAGCTAGGACAAGTTTAGTACCATCTAGATAATGATGTTTATGAGTTGAAACAAGTTACTCCACTTTTGTACAGATCCCTGGCAAATCCATAATTGGAATATTATATGTAATTTTAGATATATCAAAAGAGATTGTGCATTGGAGACGGTTCAGATAAGTGTAATGGGGAATTTGGGGATTTGGCATTCTAAGTTATGAGAGGAGACTCACCATGCTGAATGTTTCATTGAAGATGATTTGGAGAGGCACAGATAATGTATATATATGTAGGTTGTGCAGCTTGGGTTGTGAGCACAGAACCAAAGGACACAAAAAGCACACCTCACACGAGTGGAGATGAAAATTCTCTTCCTCTCCGAGTAGTAGATATGTGGAATAGATTCCCAGCCAAAGATGTTAATGCTGCATTCTTTCGCTTTTTCAAAAAAAAGGCCAAATACATATTTTGTTATGAATGGGATTAATGATTGTAAAGATAGAACTTTCACTCATGTCGTGCCTTTCATGTCTTCAGGATGTCTCGAAGCACTTCACAGCTTATGGAATTGATTTTGAAGTGCAGTCACTGTAGTTTTGTAGGTAAACACAGCAGCCAATTTGCACATAGCAAGGTACCACAAACAGTAATGAGATAAATGACAAAATAATCTTTTTTGGAGCTTTTGATTGAATAAACATTAGTTAGGACACAGAGTGCCCGGGCATCTTTTACGTCCACCTAGACAAGCAGGGCCTCAGTTTAACTGAGACAGTTCTTCCAATAATGCAGCACTTCTTCAGTATTGGATTAAAGTGTCAGCCTAGATTAGGTGCTCATGTCCCTGAAGTGGGATTTGAAGGCATGATCTCCAGGAGGGGACATTACTACCACTGGGCATATAATTACAGTTGATCAAATATTCTTTGGAACATGATGGCTTCTGTGACCACAAAACCATATGTTAATAGCAACTTGACTATTCTCGAATAGTGGAGGTGTAAATCTTGATGGATGTTTGTATTTTTACTGGACTGTCTTTGGGTCAGAGAGAAATTTCTGCAGGCTTTCCGTTAAGAGATTAAACAGAACAGAATTCATGATGGGGCAGATTGAACACGGTCTCTGGATAAAGTAGTCTTGATAGACCAAACCATTTTTCAAATTCTATGCATTATCTTCTTACGTACTCAGACAATACTAACATGTCCTAGCTTGAATCAGTCTGAAGCACCAATTTCCAGTTACTGTAGAGGTATTCCTGTACACCTCCAGAACCTGTTTCACTGGAGCAACTTCAGAGTTGCTCGCTGCGAAGTGACTCTCGAGTTGCAGGTGTCTAAAAGAATGGAACAATAAAATCTTCTATAACTTGGAAATATGTTTTACATAGCTGCGGATAGTACTTTATTCTGACATTCATGTTAAATAGAAGATCTTCGTTTAAGCAATTTTTTGGGGGCCAGATTACATATTTTACTAAGCTTACCATTATCTTCTGCATAAGATGCTACAGCATTTCTCAATGTTATTGTAACACAAACTCCAGTAAATTAACCTTCAGTGTGTTGGGTACACACTTACTCATATGGCCATGATTATTTACTGAGGAATCTTGATTTGCTGAGAAACCAGCCTCGAGGCTAATTTTCAGCAAGTAAAAGCCCAAGTTATTGGAAGTTGCTGACACCTCCAAAATGGGTGATGGAAGCCAGGAGGAAAAAGGTACAGAAAATATATAGGTTAAAGGGAAAAAGTAAAAAATGTGGTTTAAAAAAAGAGGGAGAAGGAAAGGAAAGTAGAGTTCAAGTTTTTAATCTTTCATCTGAATTAAATTTCTGTGGTACAGTATTCATTTTACTCCTGAAAATGTTATTACTGTCTGTCCCACCGTCACAGTGCATTATTTCCCTGAACATGCTGTGATGGTTGAAAGTGGAAATGGTACAGTATTAACAAAAGAGGTCACAATAAATAGGAGTGTTGTACTGATGTAAAATTCTTACTGTTGTTTCATTGAACTTCTCATGAATATGACAATTTTTGGTAAAGGCTTATGTAGGTTTATTTTTGGGATGAGGGGATTGTCCTATGAAGAGAGATTGAGTAGACTAGGCCTATATTCTCTAGCAGAGCTTGGTCTCCAGTCATCTTGGTTAACCCTCGCCACTGGATCAAGACCTAGCTCTGTCAAGCCCGTGTGGTGGCTGGTGTGCAACAGCCACCCCACTTTAAAAGAATCCACGCACAGGCATCTTCCACCCTTCAGTATGTAGTTCGGGACCGAAAATGTCAGGTCCCTCATTGAGACACCTGTGAACTCATCCCTTTTTGGTGTGGAAGCAAGTCATCCTCGATACGAGGGGCTGCCTAATACTACTACTACTCTCTAGAGTTTAGAAGATGAGAGACGATCGCATTGAAACATATAAAATTCTTAAAGTGCTTGACAGGTTAAATGCTGGGAGGATTTTCCGCTAGCTAGGGACTCTTGAGCTAGGGGTCCTAGGGCTCGAAATTGGTGGAAGCTAAGTTCCGCCCAAAGGACCGCTGAGATCCTGACAGTACTTTGGGCGGAAGTTTCATAGAAAAAGCTTGGAAAGACCGCCCGGTGACAAAAATGGGACTTACACGCTGAATCTGGGCGGCAGCTCCCATTCTCGGTGGCAAATGCAATCCTCGGCAAAGAACCGCCGAGGATTGAGTCGGGCCCAGAGAGGGGGTTAACTGATGAAATTAAAAATTTTCAGAAAAAAAAAAACACACTAGAAATCCTTCAGGGGACCCCGTCCTACTGAATCCCTGCAAAAAAAAATAAAGAAAAGTGGACTAACCTTTTTTTTTTTTGCAGGTCTTCATACTTACCGTTGAGGTTAGACCTGCTTCCGCTGCTGGAGCGGAGGACCGCCCGGACCAAATTGGCAGCTCGGCGGACAGGAGGACTCTTCTGGGCGTTGCACGCTGGCGCACGCCAGCAGACGGTCCCCAGCGGTCTTCCCTCCCCGCCGGCGGGAGGCCTCCACCAAACTCGTTCGGAGGGGAGACCATCCAGAAAACTCAGCGGCAGCGGACGGTAAGTCCACCAATTTCAGCCCCTTTGTTTCAGAATAAGGGGACGCCCACTTAGGACTGAGATGTGGAGAAATTTCTTCACTCAAAAGGTTTGTGAATCATTGGAATTCTCTACCCAGACAGCTGTGGATGCTCAGTCATTGAGTATATTCAAGACAGAGATCGATAGATCTGGATACTACGGGAATCTTGGGATATGGGGATAATGCAGGAAGGTGTTGAGGTAGAAGATCAGCCATGATCTTATTGAATGGTGCAGCAGGCTGGAAGGACTGAATGGCCTACTCCTGCTCCTAATTCTTATGTTCTTATCAGGAATTAGTTGTATAACTGAATTAATTAGAGAAGAGAATTATGCAGTAAAAGTGAATAGCTTACAATCTATTTGATTTCTTAATTTAAAGTTAAAATGCAGTTTATAATAAAATATTCTCACTATAATATATGATTGATGGCAGAGTGGTCAATAATTGAAATATTTCACAATAGAATAAATCCTAATACACTTCAAAGTTTTACCGTTTACATCAAGAAAGTTGTTATTAACCTTTAAATCTTTACGGGGAATTTCTAGGAACTTCTGAATAGCATATGTCCATATAGTCTCCAGATCAGCCAGGACTGCAGTGAGAGAGCCTCCAGGTCCTGCATGAAGGTTAAACTGACCTCTGCGAATTGGCCAATGTATATTGTAGCGGTCTGATGGATTTACATACAATGCCTGTTGGAAGAAAATGGGATTATAATACTGTTCGGGCTAGAATTTCCTATCAGCCCACCAGCGCCCGATTGCTGCCCAAAAGACCGCTAAGACTGGGAAGATTATCGTCGGCAAAAACTTCCCCCCCAAAAAATGTAAAAATCCGAGCGCAAAACATGGGCCTTGCACCCCCATTCTGGGCGAAAAAGTGAAATTTAGGGCAGTTCCTAAGCAAAATGGGCGATAAATTTAAAAATTAATAAAAATTTACCCCGAGATTGTGGGTTGGGTCTAACCTTTTTCTTGGCGAGCTACTCACCTACCGCCCAACCATTTTAAAAACTCAGCTACGGGTCACCGCTGACCCAAATATCGCGCCAGGGCGATCTCAGGACGGTGCACACTGGCAGTCTGCTCCCCAGCGGTACCTCGAAACTGCTGGCGTAACTCAGGTAACGAATTTCTCGTTTACCTGATTAACGCCCACAATGGCCAATACTGCTCTATCATTGACAATATAACCAACAAGCTAGACAGACTCACACCGGCACGATGGAGACGGAGGAGGAGGAGGAGGAGGAGACGGAGACGGAGACGGAGGAGCCAACATATGAATTAGAAGACTAGTGATTTAGGGCCAAAATTTGGCCAGGAGTTGCTCCGTTTTCTTTTGGAGCAAATTGATTTTTTTGGAGTATCTTAAAAATCGCAATTCTGCACATTTAATTTGCTCCAGTGTAAGTGAGTTAGATTAATTTTTTTTAAATTTTGTTTTTCTTTCCAAAAGCCACCTACGCCTGTTTTGGCCATTTGAGCCAGATTGGACAGCTAATAGTTACTCCAAACTAACTTAGGCCAGCGTATGTGGTCACTTGTGGCCGTACAGAAAAACCTTGCAGAGAGTTAAGAAATCAGCGCAAGTAAGTACATTTAAAGCACCAAGCACTAAACAAAGTACAAAAATAAGCACAGTAATAAAAAATACAAGCTGAGAGGACCTGCACCTAGCACCAAGACTTACAAAGCACTAAATAAAGCACAAAAAGTAATAAGCAATTAATTAATAAAAAATAGAAGGAACCCTACACCTAAAGCACCAAGACCAAAGTAATAAGCAATCAATCAATAACAAATAAAAAGGTCGCGAATCGGTTCCTTCTCACTATGTAGATCTGCTCCCGGTGATATACCCTCAGCCTCCTATTGACTGCAACTCAACTTGCATGCATGTGCAGTTGAAACTCAGAGAAAGCTCAGAATCTCTTTAGTGAACTTAAACTGGGGTCTCAAGTGATCTCGTGCAACCCAGAAAGCAAAATGAAAAATGGGACACATAATCAATCAATCAATAAATAAATAAATAAATAAACAAACAAAAAATAGAAGCCCTACCTTCAGCAGGCCACCGATGAGGGAGCCCATTCGGCCAGGGATAGGGGCGGCATGCTTCGGCCCCTCCCACACAGCCTGCAGAGCACACGCAGAGATTCTGGGGGTGAGGAGATACTGCACATGCGCGCACACTCTAGTGCGCATGTGCAGAGGTCCCGGCACTGATTTCAGCGCCGGGACCTGGCTCCACCCCCGAATCCAGTGGCCACGCTACGCCACCATCAAGTAGAGGCTGGGGAGCGGCCAAACTCGGCTTGAAGATTTTTGGTGCCCTAATCAGTGTAGAAAAACAGCGCACCACTGGTGAGTGCGTCAGAAGTCTCTACTGGCCAAATTTGGACCCTTAGCTGCTACAGTGGCTGGGATAGACTGTAGTCCTGAATGAGAAACCACTATCGTTATTGCTTAATAATTGACTTAATTGCCACATTGAAAAAATCTCACCATTTCTTATTAGTAAAGTTGCACAAAGTACCTTAGAGCAAGTATAAGATTGGTTGGTTAAAATAAATTGAAAGTGTTGATACCAACATTTCCAACTGCAAAAGAAAAAAAATTGTGATAACCAGCAGGATTATGAAATTTGTATATTTGGTGCCATAGAAAGTTATGAAGAGACAAATGTAAACAGGAGAATGGCTCAGAAATCATACCCTAGTGCAAGCACAAAAGGTCTAGGCTGTCAACGGATAAACCCAGAGTCGTCCTGTTGACTCAAAGGATGTAAAGCAAGTTAGCCTTGCGTTTGAACATTTATGTACAATAAACTGAGAAAGAAGAGTAAATGAAAAAAAACTTAGACGAACAAGAACTTGCATTTATAAACGTGCCATTCATGACCTTAGGATGCCCCAAAGCACTTTACAATGCACACAGCATGGTCACACAATCAGCAATGAGGTAATAAGCCAGATGCTGGAATCTGAAATAAAAAAACAGAAAATGCTGGAAATCTCAGCGGGTCAGGCAGCATCTGTGGAAAGAAAAAGAGTTAACATTTCGGGTCGACGACCCTTTGTCAGAACTGGCGAATTTTCGAAAAGTACACATTGTTAAGAAGTACTGAAAGGGGGAGTGGATGAAAGAACAAAAGAGAAGGTCTGTGATAGAGTGGAAGGCAGGAGAGATTAGAGACAAAAGGGATGATGGGCCGAATTGAAATGATAATGGCAGGAGTTAGAAAAAGGTTAGTCTAGAGGGGGTGTCAATGGCTGAATGATTACCAGCTGCCATTGGAGACAAAGAGAAAAATAAAATATGCCTCGGGGGCGGGAGGGGGGAAAGAGAAGGGAGCCAAAGATGGGCAGAGGTTACGCTCTGAAATTGTTGAACTCGATGTTGAGTCCAGAAGGCTGTGAACTGCTTAAACGAAAGATGAGGTGCTGTTCCTTGAGCTTGCGTTAAGCTTCATTGGAACAGTGCAGAAGTCTGAGGACGGAGATATCAGAGTGGGAATGGAGCGGAGAATTAAAGTGACAGGTGACCGGAAGCTCAGGGTCACACTTGCGGACTGAGCGTGAGTGTTCAGCAAAGCGGTCACCCAAAAATCTACGCTTGGTCTCCCCAATGTAGAGGAGACCACATCGTGTGCAGCGAATACAGTATACTAAATTGCAAGAAGTACAAGTAAATCACTGTTTCACCTGGAATGAGTATTTGTGGCCCTGGATAGTGGGAGAAGGTAAAAGGGCAGGTGTTTCATCTCGTGCGCTTGCACGGGAACGTGCCATGGGAAGGGGAGGGGGTGCTGGGGGTGACTGCGGAATGGACCAGGGAGTCGTGGAGAGAGCGGTTCCTTCGGAATGCTGAGAGGGTGGAGGGGTGGGGAAGATGTGATTGGTGGTTGGGTCACGCTGGAGGTGGCGGAGGATGATCTGTTGAATGTGGAGGCTGATGGGGTGAAAGGTGAAGACAAGGGGAACCCTGTCATAGTTCTGAGAGGGAGGGAAAGGGGTGAGAGCAGAGGTGCAGGAAATAGAATGAACACGGTCGAGGGCCATGTTAACCACGGTGGAGAGGAATCCTCGGTTGAGGAAAAAGGAAGACGTGTCAGAGGCACTAGTGTGAAAGATGGCGTCGTCAGAGCAGATGCGAAGGGAGAATGGAATGGAGTCCTTACAGGATGCGGGGTGGGAGAAAGTGTAGTCTAGGTAGCTGTGGGAGTCAGTGGCTTATAGCGGATACTGGTCGAAAGCCTATCCCCAGAAATGGAGACAGAGAAGTCGAGGAAGGGAAGGGAAGGGAAGGGAAGAGTCGGAGATGGACTCTGTGAAGGTGAGGAAAGGGTGGAAATTGGACGCAAGGTGTAGGAAATGTTCTAGTTCAGGGCGAGAGCAGGAAACGGCACCTATATTGTCATCAATGTACTGGAAAAAGAGGTGAGGGAGGGGACCCGAGTAGGACTGGAACAAAGAATGTTCCACATATCCCATAAAAAGGCAGGCATAGCTAGGACCCATGAAGGTTCCCATAGCAACACCTTTAATTTGGAGGAAGTGAGTGGAGTTAAAGGAGAAGTTGTTCAATGTGAGAACAAGTTCAGCCAGGCAGAGGAGGGTGGTGGATGGGGACTGGTTGGGCCTCTGCTCGAGGAAGAAGCGGAGCGCCTTCAGGCCATCCTGGTGGGGGATGGAAGTGTAGAGGGATTGGACATCCATGGTGAAAAGGAGACGGTTGGGGTCAGGAAACTGGAAACTGTTAGAGTGACGGAGGGCGTCAGAGGAGTCGTGGATGTAGGTGGGAAGAGAGTGGACAAGGGGAGAAAAAAAAAAGAGTCGAGATAGGATGGAATAAGCTCTGTGGGGCAAGAACAGGCTGAAACGATGCATCTACCAAGGCAGTCCTGTTTGTGGAACTTGGGGAGAAGGTAGAAGCGGGCTGTGCGGGGTTGAGGAACTATGAGGTTGGTGGCTGTGGAGGGTGACAGGCGATCCTGAGTTACCGGTCGCCTGTCACTTTAATTCTCCACTCCACTCGGATAGCTCCATACTCGGACTCCTATACTGTTCCAATGAAGCTCGAGGAACAGCACCTCATCTTTCGTTTCGGCACTGTACAGCCTTCTGGACTCAATATCGAGTTCAATAATTTCAGAGCATAACCTCTGCCCATCTTTGACCCCCTTCCCCATCTTCTTAAGAATGTGCTCTTTTCGAACATTTGCCAGTTCTGGTGAAGGGTCCTCGACCCAAAATGTAACTGTTTTTCTCTCCACAGATGCTGCCTGACCCGCTGAGATTTTCAGCATTTTCTGTTTTTATAATAAACCAGATAATCTGTTTTAGTGCTGTTAGTGGGTGGATAAATATTGGCCAGGACATCAGGGGGAACTACCCTGCTCTTCGTCGAATAGCACCATGGGATATTTTACATCTACTGGTGAAGGCAGACAGGGCCTTGGTTTATCACCCAAAAGATAGCAGTGCTCCCTCAGTACTGCACTGAAGAATGAGCCTAAATTATGTGCTCAAATCTCTGGAGTGGGATTTGAACTCAAAACCTTCTGACTCAGGAGGTGAGAGTGGTACCACTGAACCAAGACTGAAACTTGTAGAACTACAATTTATGTAGGGCCTTTCAAGTCTTTAGGATGTCACAACGCACTTCACAGCTAATAATTACTTTTTGAAGTGTAATAACTATTATTTTGTAGTTATACTGCTCAAGAGCCAATGGGCAGAAGTGGTGCATAAAGTTTCACTGCTGGCGTAATGTCCGAGTGTTTTTATTTGACTCAGCGTCGATGTCCAGCTCTTCTGTTGCCAGTATGAACAAAAGGGCTTGACGTTAAAAAATAGCAACAACGTGGTTTACTTCCCATTTTGACTTTGTAAAGGATTGATAACCAGCCACATCTGAGAGTATAGAACGTTAGGCACCAGGGCTTACTCACGTGTACAAGAATCCATATCATCAATGATAAAATGACTATTTATATAGGACATACACACACATAGCACAACACAAGGTTTATATATCAAGTAAAAAAAAAAAGTTTCACCTCTTCTCCTACAAGAAACTCAGGTTGATGTGAGGTGTTTGTCCATTTGACCCCAGAATTGATGTCCAAGACTGCCGGTCTCATCTGCTTGTTATATGCCCTCACCTAAAAAGTACATAAAATGTTATAATGTGCCATACATTACTCAGAAAGCTCTCAAATTCATAACGCATGTACTGGGGAACATTTGCTTTGCCACCTGCTGTAGTTTTTTTTAAACCATATAGGGTTTCAAGCAATGTCTGTTTCCATTACATTAACAATTTACAGTCTAAACTCTATGGAAAATGTCAAACTGTTAGCCTAACATCTGTGGTTGGAAAAATGTTGGAGTCCATTATTAAAGAAGCAGTAGCAGGACATTTGGAAAAGCAAAATTCGGTCAGGCAGAGTCAGCATGGATTTATGAAGGGGAAGTCATGTTTGACAAATTTGCTGGAATTCTTTGAGGATGTAACGAACAGGGTGGATAAAGGGGAACCAGTGGATGTGGTGTATTTGGACTTCCAGCAAGCATTTGACAAGGTGCCACATAAAAGGTTACTGCACAAGATAAAAGTTCACGGGGTTGGGGGTAATATATTAGCATGGATAGAGGATTGGCTAACAAACAGAAAACAGAGAGTCGGGATAAATGGTTCATTCTCGGGTTGGCAATCAGTAACTAGTGTTGTGCCGCAGGGTTCAGTGCTGGGACCCCCAACTATTTACAATCTATATTAATGATTTGGAAGAAGGGACCGAGTGTAACGTTGCCACGTTTGCTGACGATGCAAAGATGGGAGGAAAAGCAATGTGTGAGGGGGACACAAAAAAATATGCAAAAGGACATAGACAGGCTAAGTGAATGGGCAAATATTTGGCAGATGGAGTATAATGTTGGAAAGTGTGAGGTCATGCACTTTGGCAGAAAAAAATCAAAGAGCAGGTTATTATTTAAATGGAGAGAGATTGCAAAGTGTTGCAGTACAGCAGGACCTGGGGGTACTTGTGCAAGAAACACAAAAGGTTAGTCTGCAGGTACAGGAAGGCCAATGGAATCTTAGCCTTTATCACAAAGGGGATGGAGTATAAAAGCAGGGATGTTTTGCTACAGTTGTACAGGGTATTGGTGAGGCCACACCTCGAATACTGCGTGCAGTTTTGGTTTCCATATTTACGAAAGGATATACTTGCTTTGGAGGCAGTTCAGAGAAGGTTCACTAGGTTGATTCTGGAGATGAGGGGGTTGTCTTATGAGGAAAGGCTGAGTAGGTTGGGCCTCTACTCATTGAAATTCAGAAGAATGAGAGGTGATCTTATCGAAACGTATGAGATTATGAGAGGGCTTGACAAGGTGGATGCAGAGAGGATGTTTCCACTGAGGGAGACTAGAACTAGAGGGCAACATCTTAGAATAAGGGCCGCACATTTAAAACTGAGATGAGGAGAAATTTCTTCTCTGAGGGTTGTGGAACTCACTGCCTCAGAGAGCTGTGGGGGCTGGGACATTGAATAAATTTAAGACACAAATAGACAATTTCTTAAACGATAATGGAATAAGGGGTTATGGGGAGCGGGCAGGGAGGTGGACCTGAGTCCATGATCGGATCAGCCATGATCGTATTGAATGGCGGAGCAGGCTCGTGGGGGCCGTATGGCCTACTCCTGCTCCTATTTCTTATGCTCTTATGATCTTATGAGAGTTTAACAATAATATATGATCTTCTGAATTGCCGATCATATTTTATTGTACCAAAGCAATAATTTAATAAGGAATACAGATATTAACCAAGAGTTTTTTTTGGAAGATATGCCCATCTTTCCCCATGTTCAAAATCAGTCCTGTAATGTAATCTTACACCAGCAAGCTGTATTACTGTACCTGATCTGGTGGAGCTGGTATTCGCCTTGCACCATTTGACATTTTTTTGGACCATATGGCCTGATCCACCATTTTAAGACCATTCTGTCTTTGGTCATTACTTTCTGGTTTCTTAAAAAAAAAGACAATTTAATTTATTTATGGATTTTCAATTTTAGAGTATCTTCACATTAACAATTAAGTTAATCATCAGATTAAAAGCACATTTCTCTCGTGAAAATAAATGTGGTCTTCTCTGGCAAAAATTGGTCTGATAGGATTTAACCCTAAACATGAATTCTTCACCTTATCTACAACCTGAATGTCCGCAGACTAAAAGGCTGAACTCAATCACTATAAAAAGACAAAACAAAAAAACAAGCTTACATTGAGACCATCCCTTTGGAGCCATGGGTCCTCATATCGAGTCTGTCCTTTTTGTTTATGTCTTCGGGCGATGACATGAGATACACCAACAGGAAGTGTATCTGCAGCTCGACCAATCCTTAGAGTGGACGAACCAGGATGAATAACCACAATGAAGTTACTCTGGATTGGCTTCAAAAATAAATATTAAAAACCTCAGTTTATAATCCATCCTAAGAACATACACAAGAAAATGGCATTACAAGTTCAAACTTCTACTATCCCAGCCCTTGCTGGTAGATTATTCCAAACATTTATTAATCCTTGGGTAAAGTTTTTTCTAACAATATTTTAATTCACTTTTTGTTCATTTAATTTTAAACTTCTGATCCTACTTGCTTAGCTAAGGCAAACCTAAAGTGATTAATTAAGTATACTTTCGAGAACTGCCTTCTTTCTAGACTGTACAACTCAAGTTTAAAGCACTTTGGGTCACATATTATGTTGAAAGTGGTACACAAGTGCTTTCCTCAGTCATAATTCGTCCTATATTCACTTGGAGATTAGTTGTATTGCTTGCCTCTACATCTTCTCCCCTGCATGTTTTTCTAAGTTCCCTTCACCATAAGCTCAGGAGTAGAGCGGATTGTTGACAATTCCAGTATTCAGCTACTCTTATAATGAAGCAGGCAATGTCAACCAACAGAAGGATCTGAACATCTAGGTTTGGCATATAAATACCAGGTAATAACCATTGCTAAAAAGCTCAAACATCTCCTCCTGACCTTCAATGTCACCACCACATCTAAATGCCTTACCATCAGTGCCTTGGAGAGGAGAATGGGTTCAGCATTGACTAAGAGCTTAACTGGATCAGACGTATCAACGCCATGTTAACAAGAATAGGGCAGAAGTTGGGTACTCTGTGATGATGGCTCCTGATCTCTCAAAGCCTTTCCACCATCTAAAATGCTCAAGTCAGGAGTGTAATGGAATACTCTCTACTTGCCTAGATGGATGCAGCCACAACACACAAGCTCAGCACCATTCAGAATATATCAGTCCGATTGATTGGCGCCCTATCACTAGATTTAATGGTCTGGAATTTGTGGACCCCAAAGTAAGCATTACACTAAGATCTCACAATACCTGTGTCGAGAAATTAGGGTTTCCCGACGCATAATTCAAATCAACGTAGTACAGTGGGAACCCCATAGTGAAAACTGCTGTGACGTCAACAAACTGTCTAACCAGCAGAATTCTCAGAGCCAGCGAACCAGGAAGTGGATAAGCTCTTAAAATTCTACATTTTGTTAGAGCGAGCAAAACAAAAATTGCGGCTCTCACATGGGGGAAAAGGAAAACCTGAAATAAAGATTAACTTTAAGTTTCTTAAAAATGTTAATTTTATTAAAATGGATAGATTTGACTGCACAAAATTAAAATCATGGGGTAGTTAATGATGTAATTACTGGGGAAGAGCTGAAATTTACATCATTTTCCATGATTTGAGATTTCACCGATTGCGAGCTGTGTGGTGGGGGTGGGTCACAGCGCAGCGTGTGTTGGAGCATGACAGACTGCAATTTCAGGATTTCCGCAATAGGCTGCGCATACACCAAATCCTGAAGTTGCTGTCAGTGTCAAAGGCAAAATGACCGCATCAGGACCGCAAATTCCGGGTCAGTATCAATTCCCTCAACCACCGCTGCTACCGACCAACCTTACCTTAATGGTACCTCACAGCCTTCAGCCTCCACCACCGAGAAGGTCAAGAGCAGCAATGTCATAGGAGCTCCAAGTCACACACACCCTGACTTGGGACATATATCGTCCACAATTCCTTCATTGTGATGGGAGTCAAAATTCTGGAATTCCCTACCTAGCACCATCATTGCAATTGAAGAAGGCAGACTGCCACCTTCTCAGGGCATCATAGGGGCAGCAATAAATGTAGCTTTAACAGCATTGTTCAAATTTCATACAGAATTTTTTTAAAGTTTAAAGCACCTTGTGTTCATTTCATTTCTCAATCGTCATAACTCATCCCCTTTGCTCTTGAGCACGAGTCGCCTCTACATCCTCTTCACCATACTATATTTTTATAGTTTGATTTTAATTATTCCCCACTAATTAGAAGCTGACAGTAAGCTGTGTTGCTGCACTGAGAAACCACTCATGGACCGTTTATGGACAGTTAATGGGTCCGGCTTTACCCAATGTAGGGGACAAACTCTCATCGCTGTGGGACTGAGGGGAGGAGCTGTAGGTTCGGAGCCCGCCGGCAGGCCAGGTCGGGCCGGGCCCCGATGCCCAGCAGTCGAAGGCCGCTGTGTACGGTGTACCGAGGTGAAGCCAGTTACCGTCTCTGGCCCTCTGGCTGGCGCTGGCGCCGGCTCTTCTTTCGGACTCACCTCGAGTACAGACTCTGGGATGGCGGCGGGGACGATCGGCCGCTTCACCCCGCGCTGCTCCTTCTCTTTTTCTTTCTCTTTCTCTTTGCCATTATCCTGTTCCACTTGCGTCATTTTACCGGCCCCGACCGAGCAGCGGCGGCAGGTTCCCCTCCCGGGATTGTGGCCCTGGCTCTACCCAAAATACTTCGCACTGGTACACGCCGTTTCAGTGCAGCTGGTCTTGTTTCCTGTGTGTCTGCAGATCCTGCTCCTGTGCTGCTTCCTGTCTGTGTGTGTGTGTGTGTGTGTGTGCTGAGCTTGTGCTGCTTGCTGTCCCCTCTTGAAAGAACCTGCACGGCGGCTGCCTGCTGATGCTGCTTGCTCTGCGTGCAAGGCTCTGTATCTGAAGTGCCAGCACTGGACAAATCCAAGCTCTATTTTTAGTTGTGAGCTGTATACCTGAGGCATCCACTCATTGCCATAAAACCTAGATATAGTTAAAATTTTTAGACTGCATGTCCTTTTATGGGCCAGTCAAGTGGTATTCATGCATTTTCTCTTAACTGTTTTGTCTTTCTTCTGATTACTATGAGATTTGTAAAAAAAAAAATTCTATTGCTTTCTGTCAGTAAAAAGTGAGAGAAAGCAAGAGATCACCAGGAATGGATGCTATCCTAGCATTCGCAGTGATAATGAAAGCTCTATTAGAACAACGAGCTGTACATGTATACATTTAATAGGGGACTTGCACTATCACTCTAGGTGGTGTTAGTTCAGCAACGATAACCTCTGCATGATTCAGGCCCGCGTGGTTTTAAACAATAAGCTTTAATATACATTGACTAACAACTGTTCTAGAATATTACATTAAACGGTAAGCAATTAATACAACCTGCTTCCTCCACGAAGTCTTGTTCAAGCTGATCAGACTTGTAACATTTGTGGGTCACCGTTAAGGTGAATAAACTTCCAACTGTCCCAAGAACGCTCTAACTTTTAGAGGATACAGATCCCATTTTTATACTATTTGGCTACTTTGGGCTGCACCTACACATAACAGTATGCGTAGGTGCATGTTTGCTGAGGCCCCATATTGAGGTGTTTACCCCACTTCTAATCTTTTGGCTTCTACTCTGTTCTACAAGCTTTGTTTATTGTACTTTAAATGCATAGGCCAAGGGGCCTTGCAGGTTTTCATAGTTCTGACTGCCCATTGAGCAGTATCTCAGTACTATCCTTTACTGTGGTGTCTCAGCAACTGCCCCCTTATCTCCATACAGGCCATTTCTTAACCTGGGTGTTTATCATTCTCTGCCTTTTGAGTTTCCAAACTGTCTTTGTTCATACATCGAGACAAGATTCCATTTTCCCTTTCCTCCACATTCGCTCCCTGGATAAAATGCTAACGATACTTTGACCATTTAAACCACTTTAAAATATTTTAACAGCGTTCTTTCTGATTGAGAGTTTATGGGGTCGAAGCTCAGCTCAGGATCGAATAGGACACCAAGATTACAAACACTGGTTCAGCCTGAGACAATGGCTGGCTGTGAGGGGAATGAAATTAGTGGCAAGGCTATAGAGTTTGTGTTTTTTCCAAAGACGATGGCTTAAGTCTTCCCAAGGGAGTCAAGGGATATGGGGATAGTGCAGGCAAGTGGAGTTGAGGTAGAAGACCAGCCATGATCTCATTAAATGTGGAGCAGTCTCGAGGAGCCAAATGGTCTACTCCTGCTCCTATTTCTTATGTTCTTATGTTCTAAGCTTAACTAAGCAGGAAATTGCTGGTCATCCAGAGGCAGTGGAGGGGATGAGAGAGATGTTGGCGAGGTAGAGCTGGGTACTGTTACCATTCATGTGGAAGCGGATCCGATGTGTGTGTGTTAGCGTTAGTGTTTTCTTAGAAGAATCACTCAACACTCAGAGTCGGTTCCAATGTCTGGCGGCATTTAATAACGCTCAGCGGGGAGGAAACACACAGGACCGTATCCAGGTTTCTCTCCACAGAACAAAGAGTTACATGTACCTTTATATGTTTCACAACAGTTACAAAACAGTTTACTACAGTTACACAGCCCATCACGGCTGGACACAAGCCAATCACAACGATTATAGATTACATATAGGTTCTTTTAACCCAATAGAATTCTCCTAGTATCCAGGGAACCATATGTTCGGTTATTGTCAGCTTGGGCTGATCGATGGCTTTATAGGTTCTCTCCCTAGTTCTTTCATCTGGGAGAAATAATTGGTATATAGCCTTGTTTACAGCAAATGGTTTCCCTCTTATCTTTCTTCCTGGGGAATTAATTGGTTTATGGCCTTGTTCACAGGAGATGGTTTCCTTCTTATCTCTGTCTTCCCAGGCATTCCTACAGTGGGCCTCACAGGGTTATTGCTCGGTCAGTGAACGTTCAACAGTTCACAGTTTGACTACCTGATTTCCCATAATGCCTGGGCAGCCATTTTATGTGTGTGTCCATTTAAGCTTATGTGAGTTTTAAATATCCAGCAGGTGCCTAATGCCTAAGTCTATATATATATTTCTACTCTCTACAACAATTCCCCCTTTCGGTAAAGGGACTAGTCCTAGTCCCCTTTTAACCGAAATACTGCCTTTATCTGATATTTGTGCACGGCCCGGTACTCCTTGCCTCAACGTGCTGGCCAGTCACGCGGTTTCAGGAGTTCCGGTTGCTTAAATCAAATTAACAAAGGCTAGCTCCTCCCGTCCCCTTATCAAACAGGCCTGTTTAATATCCAGGGAACGGTGATTAGTCCGTTTCCGCCGTTTGTGGCGCCTGCATACCTGGCAGGCCATCACGCCCCATGTTATTGCTAAGATTAATTGTATTCCGACCAGTGTGTGTGAAATAATTCGGATCCATGGGTGGATGTTCACATTTATTCCCCAGTCCCAGACCTTTCTCCACCAACTCTGACTTTGTAAGTCTACCTCGGTATCTTCTTCCAGTTCTTTGATTTTAGTTTGTAGCTGGTGATAGAGTTTTACAGATTGACCCACTCTGAGCCTCAACTCCCGTAATACTTCGGTTAGATGTGGGATAGGGACCTGCTCTGGCTCGTCATAATCCTGCAAATGATCATGGAGCTGATCAGTTACTTCAATAACTTCGGACTTCCGGCGCCTAACCTGGGTGATATGCGCTTGCCCGATCGCGACAGGTCGTAGTGGTGTAAAGCAAAAGTTTGGCTGCGGTATAGGGCACTGCAGGTCATTATACTGGTATGAACGCTCAGTAGTAGAGACGCAGTATCTTCCCCTCCCTCCGTAGCCTGCCCTCGCGAAGTGCATGTGTGCGGGCACTATTTCTAGTACACACCCGTTGGTTCGGTTAAACCCGCACTCATCTAGTTCCCCTCAGCCCACCGGGTGAGGGCATACTGTGATTTCCCCCCTTTGCTTGCAATCTGCTAGGGAAATCCCAGTAAGTATGTTGTTTCGACGAACGGCAGAGGTGGTGGTTAGGTAGTAGCGTATGGAGACATTTTCCCGTATTACTCCGATATTCTCTAGTTGGTATAAGGGGAACGGCCCTGAGTCCGGCGTTGCTATGGGGATCAACAGGACTATCCCTATCCCGGTAGTCCTACCCATCTGGCAATCTGGAATTGCGGGGTATACTCGGGTCAGTCCCTTCAGAGTACAATTATCCAGTGTCCCCCTTTGGTTCGCCAACTGAGCCAAATGTGAACTGTCTATCCAATCGGGTACTTCCCCGCGTTGGATCTGGTCGAGGTTGTGGCGGATCTGTCCCACCATCCACAGACCATAAGCATGACAGAGTTGCCCCTGTCTTTGCTTTATTGTATCTTCTTGTTCTCTATCAATGAGGTGATTGATGGTTTTAGCGTGAGCTTCCAGGACTGAGATGCCATCCAACTGGATTTCGGCACCCTCCTTTCCTAGGTTGGCCTGGTCTTCCTGGTTTTGCTCCACCCTCTCCAATAACCCCTTCATCACCCCTTTAAGCTGTTCTACCCTCTCATTTAGCCCTTGTATGTCTATCGAGTTCACTACGGAGGTTCCTGTATTGAAAACGGTAGCAACATCATTTACTATTTCCCTCTTCACCCTGGGTGCTAACCCCTGTCCCCGGAACTTACTGGCACCCATGGCATCGGCAGCCTGCTGCATTATGACTTTACTTAATACATTGTACATCTTCCTTGACTGTTCGGTACAATATTCCGGCATCTGGATGCCTGAAATATTGATCAGAACAGGCACAATTTCATGTTTAACATTATCATACAATAATTCCCCTTCGTTGTACATTGCAATCCCATTTTCTGGTCCCTTAGTAGTTATGGGACAAGGCAGTTCTTCGGGCAATGTAGTGATTCTTATGGGGCGCGGTGTCGGAGGGGGTGAGAAACATACATACAATTATATTGCAGCCGCCCCCGCCTCCTCGTAATACCCACACAGCCCCATTCCCTTCTTGCGGATGACTGATTGCTGGGATTGTCCCGGAGGCGCGCAAATTATGCCGAAAGTACATTCATCAGGCCCTTTGACATCCCTCCGTTTAATGCATCTGCTCCTTATACCCGTGGAGCACTGTACACATACTCTTATTCTTATTAGGATTCTTATTAGGATTCACTTGTAACCATGCATTAAAATAAGTCCTGTCCTTGCTCCAGTCCTTGGCTGCTGGGATGCACATTCCGTCCGTTAAATTAAACAAGACTCCATAGTTCATATAGTTGTTTATTTCCAGCGTGCTCTGCTGTCCGTCGGTGTTGCCCAGGGTACGTGCATGTCGCAGGGCTATCCATATTACGAGTAGCGCCTTTCGTATTCCCATTCCGGTAAGTATTATCTGTAATTTTAAACAGACGGCCTGGTCGTCACCAGGGGTTAAGTTTTTTTGCTCTACGAGTGTCCCTGTCACCCTGCAAAATCAGAAGGACAAGGTTATAATCGAACCATTTCGAGCTGAATCTGTAGGGCGTGCGCCCGTGTCTTTACCCACTTAAATATTACCCAAACTCCTATTATGACCAAGGCCAAAGCTATTCCTCCAAACATCGCTGTCTGCTTTACCGTTAGGTTGGGTTTGTGGACTACACCTACCCACCGTGGGGTACATTGGCTCTATTGCCAGAGGTGATGGTGCTATGGCTGCGCACTGCACTATCCGTCTAGACCCGTTATCTCTTCCAACCTGTTTATCTTAGCTTTTAACTCTTCAATTTGTTTTATTGAGTATCTATTTCTTTATTGTATCAGGCAAGTATTATTACATAAGCTAGTTCTGTTTTTATTTTTGTTTCCTCTGTTAGGTGAGTCTTTTTTTTTCCTATTAAGAAATCCAAATTAATAATGTTCAGTATAAAACGGCTGTCAATGGAAAGGGTTAACTCCTTTCCAGGTTTGTAAGAAGACCTGATGTCATTACGTGACTTCACGTAATCATCTGAAAAAAAAAGTCTTTGTGCCTTCAAAACTGGCTTCGAAATTAGGAATCCGTTAAACAGCATAAATCATTAGAGTAAACTCCAATGTTTTCTTCACTTCTAATTCAAGTACTTGCCAAAGAATTTTTTTGTTTAAATTGTTTTAAAACAAGACCACACATACAATAGCAATTTTGTTTACTGAAATTCAATTCTGTTTTTTTATTTCTCTCTTTCTCCTCGTTATCTTCAAAACCCTCCTGCTTGTTTAAACTGTTCGGGACATTTTGGAAATCTTTTCAAACTGCATTGAAACTTTTTCATAATTGAAAATTCGAATCCATGTAGAGTGTTTTTTTACTTATTCCAATTTTTTTTTTCTCTTCTAATTAAACCAATATCTTTTTCACAGCAAACATCAACTAGTATTTAGTAAGTTATGTCTTTTTCCATTTAGTCTGTTACATCTTTTTTTTTCTTTCTTCAAATTAGGTTTTGTATTTTACACGGAGGGTTCGTAACTCCATAAAGTTGTTAATTTAAAATCATTTGTTTACTTTCAAAGTGGCGTCTTTATCTTTTTCTTTTTCTCCATAACTGGAATGGAGTCCAGCTTTTGAGGGCTGCCTTTCGTTATCTCAAAATGCTCCAGTTTCAAAGTCGTTACTAAAGCTTGCTGTTTTTTAACATTTTCCAAAAGTTCCTTTTACACCTTCGCAGATAGCTCGCCACTTGCCCAGGAGTTTGACCTGATCAGATTTAATTTAATCTTTTTCTTTTTTTTTTTAAATCCACCTCAGTATTTCCTGTGCCTTCTCTGAATATCTCAAAATCCCAATTCAAACGTTGTAATTTCAATCTTTATTTAAAACTTTTTTTTTTTAGAAGCTCTTTTTTTTTTTAAAGCATTCTTTATCTCATTCCGAGACTAAATTTATGTCTTTCAACCCAATCAATCATTGCATGTTTTCTTTCGGCAAGTAAGTGAGCATGTCAAATAAATATTTTGCTCAACAAACCTATTCTTTATTTGTTTATTTTCCTAGCTCCGTAACTTATCATCCGAATAAATCCACACCTGCGTTTCGAACTTAAATTTCTTAAAACTTCCTACATACAGGACAACATTACAAAGGGTTAAAAAAAGACTTTCACTCTGTTTCTAAAATAAACAGACACTTGCATTCCTCTTCCAACCAGGCTTTCAGAACATGAAAACATAAAAAATTCATTCTGCAGTCAAAAATCACACAGACACTTCTCACTCAACGATCATACATTTACAACAATCTCTCTTCTTGTTTTGGCCGGCTCTATTTTTGGATCCATGACCTTTCAGGGAATTCGTAGTTTTATCTAAATAATTCCTCACATAACTAGTTCCTGAGGATTCCACCCTGCTTTAATCATTTTTTCAATTAGCTTCTTTTGTTTTTCCGCCAGGTGGCGGGTAAGCGACCCTTCTGGTCCCCACTCGAGTTTACTTGTTTTCATGGCCATTCCTGGGTAGGACTAGTACCGTTAGGAATCTACTCTCAGAGGTCCGCTTTCTTTCTAGCGCGACTTGTAGTAAACTGTCTCTTGGCTACTGTCTGGTCACAAGTTCTGCTGTTACACAAACTTATACAATTCTTAAAAACGCGTTTAAGCAATTCCCGCAGTGCTCTACGTATCCTTAACGACTACCTACCACCGCTCAGCCTGTTGGTCCGACCCTGTTCACAGGTTTGGATTCCATTAGCCGCTGTACACCGCTTGGTTCTACCCCGGGGTATTTCAAATTACACTACTGGGTCCGGAAGATGTCTCTCGGTATCACGATCCCACAGTCTAAGTGTGTTCCCTACGCCTACTTGGTTCCTGGCCGTCACGTGGGACAAAAGTCCTCTTAATTCAGGCTCAGGCTAGGCGTTTGAGATATTAGACCGTCTCCTCATGTCGATCAACCAGCTTCCACCTTCCGCACCCTTTATACTTAAAAATTGTTTTTTATACTCACCCGGGTTTTTTTTTTTCAAGGGCGTCCAGCGACTCCGGGAAATCCTGCCGACTACGCCATTGTTAGCGTTAGTGTTTTCTTAGAAGAATCACTCAACACTCAGAGTCGGTTCCAATGTCTGGCGGCATTTAATAACGCTCAGCGGGGAGGAAACACACAGGACCGTATCCAGGTTTCTCTCCACAGAACAAAGAGTTACATGTACCTTTATATGTTTCACAACAGTTACAAAACAGTTTACTACAGTTACACAGCCCATCACGGCTGGACACAAGCCAATCACAACGATTATAGATTACATATAGGTTCTTTTAACCCAATAGAATTCTCCTAGTATCCAGGGAACCATATGTTCGGTTATTGTCAGCTTGGGCTGATCGATGGCTTTATAGGTTCTCTCCCTAGTTCTTTCATCTGGGAGAAATAATTGGTATATAGCCTTGTTTACAGCAAATGGTTTCCCTCTTATCTTTCTTCCTGGGGAATTAATTGGTTTATGGCCTTGTTCACAGGAGATGGTTTCCTTCTTATCTCTGTCTTCCCAGGCATTCCTACAGTGGGCCTCACAGGGTTATTGCTCGGTCAGTGAACGTTCAACAGTTCACAGTTTGACTACCTGATTTCCCATAATGCCTGGGCAGCCATTTTATGTGTGTGTCCATTTAAGCTTATGTGAGTTTTAAATATCCAGCAGGTGCCTAATGCCTAAGTCTATATATATATTTCTACTCTCTACAACAGTGTGGATGATTTCGATAAAGGGCTGCATGTAGATGAGGAAGAGGAGGGGGGCCAAGGACAGACCCTTGTGTAAGCGTGCGGGTCGAGAAGAGAAGACATTGCTGGAGATTTTCTGGCTACCATCAGATAAGGTTGAAACAAAACAAGGGTAATCTCACTGAGTTGGAAAAAAGTACAGTATTTTAAAATATATCCATAATTTGTGCATTACAGCTCAATGTTCCATCAGTTCCTTTTTACAGCCTCTTGATAGAAAGCCTTTTACTATATCTCTCATCATTATCATAGGCAGTCCCTCGGAATCGAGGAAGATATGCTTCCACTCCTGAAGTGAGTTCTTTGGTGGCTGAACAGTCCGAAACGAGAGCCATAGACTTTGTCACAGGTGGGACAGATAGTCGTTGAGGGAAGGAGTGGATGGGACGCTCTTTCCGCTGCCTGCGCTTGATTTCTGCATGCTCTCTATGGCGTTTCACATGAACAAAACTTTTTATTTTTTACAACCTTCAGAAATCCCATAAAAACTGATGAACAAAATAAAGGTTGTCTTTTGTCCCCTTGTTTTGACATGACAACTGTATAAATAATGAGGTCATATGGAGTCTGGCACTATAATGAATTTTATGTTTACGATCCCATTAACTTCACAACATAAGTTTTGGGTTTTGCAAAGAGGCACAGGCATCCCATGGATGTCACTTACAGATCAGCAAAATAATCCCACTTCTGGGCCTCTGCTATACAATTAAGAAAATAAATGTGATATGATGGCAATTGTGACTATCTTAAAAGACAGTACTCTGTATCTAGCTATCCTTAACTTGACCCAGATTGGCTTGATGCTAACACTGTGTATAGCTCCTTTTCGGCTGGCACAGATACAATGGGCCAAATTGCCTCCTTCTGTGCCGTAAATTTGTATGATTCCATGTCACCCCCTCATTTGGGGAGCACATACACACAAACAATAATTAAAAGGATACTTCTTGGTGTCATATTTCACCCTAAAATGAGCTTTTGACCACATATCCGCAGCATAACTAAGACCGCCTATTTCCACCTCCGTAACATCGCCCGTCTCCGTCCTTGCCTCAGTTCATCCGCTGCTGAAGCCCTCATCCATGCCTTTGTTACCTCTAGACTTGACTATTCCAACCTACTCCTGGCTAGCCTCCCACATTCTCCCCTACGTAAACTAGAGATGATCCAAAATTCGGCTGCCCATGTCCTAACTCACACCAAGTCCCGCAGATCTACATTGGCTCCCGGTTAAGCAACATCTCGATTTCAAAATTTTCATTCTTGTTTTCAAATCCCTCCATGGCCTTGCCTCTTCCTATCTCTGTAATCTTCTCCAGCCCCATAACCCCTTCCTCCCCCCCCCTCAAGATGTCTGCGCTCCTCTAATTCTGCCCTCTTGAGCATCCCTGATTATAATCGCTCAACCATTGGTGGCCATGCCTTCTGTTGCCTAGGCCCCAAGCATCTGGAACTTCCTGCCTAAACCTCTTCACCTCTCTACCTCTCTTTCCTCCTTCAAGACACTCCTTAAAACCTACCACTTTTGGTCACCTGCCCTAATTTCTCCTTATGTGGCTCAGTGTCAAATATTTTGTCTCATAATACTTCTATGAAATGCCTTGGGACATTTCACTATGTTAAATGTGCTATACAGGTATACATACAAGTTGTTTTTGTTCATTCTTTAGTTGTAATGCACCTGAGTTCTGGCACCTTTATCCCTTGTCTATCAGCTAATAACATTTGATTTGATTCACAGCATGTTAGTAAACTTAACAATTATTCTACTAGGTCACTGTATAATTAATATTCTGCTCAACTTACTGCATCAATATGAAAAACGTGACTTATTCCAAACCTGTTTCGGCTTCATGTATAGCATATTGTACATAAGTGTATTGTTCAAATAAAACTGGAATAAGACAATGTCTAAAAATCCCATAATACCTTGATTCTGGCTTGTGAATTTAATCGCCATTTGGTGAAACACAATTTTGGAACAGATTCAAATCAACTGTTAATTTTTAGATTAATTGCAAATGAATGAAAAGTTGTACAGCTGGGTACCCAGGGGATGTTAGCACCTGATTGGAATCTTTTCAGGCAGATGCCAATCGGCAGGATTCTCTGTGGATTCACTTGCTAGCATCCCAGTAGCTGATCCACAGGGAAAGAAAAGATTTACACAAATCTCACCTGCAAAGTAAAAGTGTCTTTTTAACATTAGCTCGATAGGGAGACATTTTTCAAACCTATACTAACTCCATGTACTTTCGATCTTCAAAGAAAATTCTCCAAGTTTGATTTAGTCATGAAATCTATTCATTTCTTTACCATATTTTAACTTATAGAAACAATGGGCTCAAAATTGGCCCACCCCTTTTTTCGGCACACTCGCCAGAGATGTGCTGACTTTGTGGGCTGAAAACGGCGCCGAAAAAATCTCCCCCGATTCTGGCCGCTGTGTTGCCTCTTCCGGGGCTTGGCGCGGCATGGCCAGTCGATTGGGGGGCGGAGCTAGGGCCCTGCGCTAGAAACAGTGTCGGCAGCTCGCCACATGCGCGTTGGAGTGTGCGCACATGCACAGTAGCTCCTGCCCCCAGCCTCTGTATGCGGCTGCAGCGTAGGACCCAATGTGCCCTGTCCCTATCCCAGGCCGAGTGGCCTCCCGCTGCCTTCCCGGGCTAGAAGGCCACAACAAGCAGGTTGGTGCGGGGCCCAAGCCAGGGTCGCGGGGATGGGGGGGGAGAGTTTTGATCCTGGGGAGGTGGGGGGGGGGGGGGGGAGTTTTTATCGGCGGGGGGGGGGGGGAGTTTTGATCTGGTGGCGGGGGACGGGGGGGGGGGAGTTTTGATTGGTGGGGGGGGGGAAATTCTGAGCCGCAGGGTGGGTTCGATCACCGACCCCATGGGGGTGGGGGGTTCCGATTCCATGGGCGGTCTGATCCCCGACCTCTAGGGAAGATCTGATCCCCAGACATGTTCGGTCTCTGACCCCAGGTGCTGTTCTGATCCTGGAGGATCTGATCCCTGACCTCGGGAGGTAGGGTTGTTTATAAGGGGCGGGCTGATGGTGGGTGAGCTTAGGTGGCTGGGAGAACATAAGAATTACGACCAGGAGGTACTTCTATTTTTTATTTGGAGATTTTGAAAAAATTATGTAAATATGTTTTGTCTCTTTACTTCTTTTATTTTTGTAATTTAAGCTTCCATGAATGCTTCTGTTGTATAGTAAAGTAACTTTGCGAAGTTTGTCATATGATGCCCTGTATAGCTGTTTGATCCTATTCACATTCTTTAATCAAGTCATTAAGTTCTGCTGGCCTCCGATGTACCTCTACCTGCACTGATTTCTTAACTCTCCGCAAGGGTTTTCTGTGCAGCCACAAGTGTCCACATACGCTGGCCTAAGTTAGTTTGGAGTAATTATCAGCTGTCCAAAGCTGTCTAAATGGCCAAAACGGGCATAGGTGGCTGGTAATGCCCCCTTTTGAAAAAAACGAAACAAAACTAAAAAAATCCTAACTCACTTACACTGGTGCAAATTGAATGTGCAAAATGGGGATTTTTAAGATACTCCAGAAAAATCAAGTTTCTCAAAAAAAAACGGAGCAACTCCTGAGCATTGTTGAGCCCAATGGGAGGAATTTTTCGGGGGGGGGGGCGGGGGGGATCAGCGGGTGCGATTGGTGGCAGGGGAGAGCTGAACAGTCCTGACACACAGTGGCAGGAAAGGCAATTTAGGTCATTATGACCTTATTAACAACCCTTTAAACAGTATTTTGAGCTCACCTTACCATTTTACCAGGTCGTCAATGCTACTTAGGGATCATGTCAGGTAAAGAGGTTGTGAGTTGTGTAACCATGAATTCATTTCTTACATGACAGCTGCAAATGTGCTATAAAAGCTCCTATCTCACAACCGTTTACTTTCTAGATCAAAAGCTGTTGCTTACTGCATTTGGAAGGCAGATTGAGCTTTATGGTTGCAAGTGTTTGGAGCAAACTCTCTATCCAGTGTCACCTCACTGGAACAACCTCTCTCACCATTGACAGATTGCTTCTGTCATCTCTACTTCACCTGCCTTCTATTACATCAGCATTTTTGGTCTCCTAATCTGAGGAAGGACATTCTTGCTATTGAGGGAGTGCAGCGAAGGTTCACCAGACTCATTCCCGGGATTGCAGGACTGACATATAAAGAGAGACTGGATCGACTGGGCCTGTATTCACTGGAGTTTCGAAGGATGAGAGGGGATCTCATAGAAACATATAAAATTCTGACAGGACTGGACAGGTTAGATGCTGGAAGAATGTTCCCGATGTTGGAGAAGTCCAGAACCAGGGGTCACAGTCGAACGATAAGGGGTAAGCCATTTAGGACTGAGATGAGGAGAAACTTCTTCACTCAGAGAGTTGTTAACCTGTGGAATTCCCTACCGCAGAGAGTTGTTGATGACAGTTCATTGGATATATTCAAGAGGGAGTTAGATATGGCCCTTACGGCTAAAGGGATCAGGCGGTATGGAGAGAAAGCAGGAAAGAGGTACTGAGGTGAATGATCAGCCATCTGATCATTCTCTCTTCTATAACAGTGAGTAAACTTTAGCATTGTTGTTGCCTATCTAAGGGTTAAGTCATGGCAGTAGAGCTCGGTCACGTGATATGCTCCTCCTGTATCTTGTGGGAACTCAGGGACGCCTCCAGTGTCCCTGACGACTACGTGTGCGGGAAGTGTATCCGCCTCCAGCTCCTGACAGACCGCGTTGCGGAGTTAGAGCTGAGGGTGGATTCACTCTGGAGCATCCACGATGCTGAGAATGATGTGAATAGCATGTTTAGTGAGTTGGTCATACCACAGGTGAAGGGTCCACAGCCAGCTAGGGAATGGAAGACCAGCAGGAAGAGCAGTGCAAGGAAGGTAGTGCAGGGGTCCCCTGCAGTCATCCCCCTGCAAAACAGATACACCATTTTGAGTACTGTTGAGGGGGATGACTCATCAGGGGAGGGCAGCAGTAGCCAAGTTCATGGCACCGTGGCTGGCTCTGCTGCACAGGAGGGCAGGAAAAAGAGTGGGAGAGCAATAGTGATAGGGGATTCGATTGTAAGGGGAATAGATAGGCGTTTCTGTGGCCGCAACCGAGACTCAAGGATGGTATGTTGCCTCCCTGGTGCAAGGGTCAAGGATGTCTCGGAGCGGGTACAGGACATTCTAAAAAGGGAGGGTGAACAGCCAGTTGTCGTGGAGCACATTGGTACCAACGATATAGGTAAAAAAAGGGATGAGGTCCTACAAGATGAATTTAAGGAGCTAGGAGCTAAATTAAAACGTAGGACCTCAAAAGTAGTAATCTCAGGATTGCTACCAGTGCCACGTGCTAGTCAGAGTAGGAATCGCAGGATAGCTCAGATGAATACGTGGCTTGAGCAGTGGTGCAGCAGGGAAGGATTCAAATTCCTGGGGCATTGGAACCGGTTCTGGGGGAGGTGGGACCAGTACAAACCGGACGGTCTGCACCTAGGCAGGACCGGAACCAATGTCCAAGGGGGAGTGTTTGCTAGTGCTGTTGGGGAGGAGTTAAACTAATGTGGCAGAGGCATGGGAACCAATGCAGGGAGACAGAGGGAAACAAAAAGGAGACAAAAGCAAAAGACAGAAAGGAGATGAGTAAAAGTGGAGGGCAGAGAAACCCAAGGCAAAAAACAAAAAGGGCCACTGAATGTAAAGGGGCTGCAGGAGGGGTCAAAACTAAAAATCATGGATTAAAAACTAGTATTAAAACACTCTACCTAAACGCACGCAGCATTCGAAATAAAGTAAATGAGTTGACGGCACAAAACATTACAAATGGGTATGATTTGGTGGCCATTACAGAAACGTGGTTGCAGGGTGGCCAAGACTGGGAATTAAACATACAGGGGTATCTGACGATTCGGAAAGATAGACAAAGGAGGTGGGGTAGCTCTGTTAATAAAGGATGATATCAGGGCAGTTGTGAGAGACGATATTGGCTCTAATGAACAAAATGTTGAATCATTGTGAGTGGAGATTAGAGATAGTAAGGGGAAAAAGTCACTGGTGGGCGTAGTTTATAGGCCCCCAAATAATAACTTCACGGTGGGGCGGGCAATAATCAAGGGAATAATGGAGGCATGTGAAAAAGGAATGGCAGTAATCATGGGGGATTTTAACCTACATATCGATTGGTCAACTCAAATCGCACGGGGTAGCCTGGAGGAGGAATTCATAGAATGATACGGGATTGTTTCTTAGAACAGTATGTTACAGAACCTACAAGGGAGCAAGCTATCTTAGATCTGGTCCTGTGTAATGAGACAGGAATAATAAACGATCTCCTAGTAAAAGATCCTCTCGGAATGAGTGATCACAGTATGGTTGAATTTGTAATACAGATTGAGGGTGAGGAAGTAGTGTCTCAAACGAGCGTACTATGCTTAAACAAAGGGGACTACAGTGGGATGAGGGCAGAGTTGGCTAAAGTAGACTGGAAACACAGACTAAACGGTGGCACAATTGAGGAACAGTGGAGGACTTTTAAGGAGCTCTTTCATAGTGCTCAATAAAAATATATTCCAATGAAAAAGAAGGGTGGTAAGAGAAGGGATAACCAGCTGTGGATAACCAGGGAAATTAAGAAGAGTATCAAATTAAAAACCCATGCGTATAAGGTGGCCAAGGTTAGTGGGAAAATAGAAGATTGGGAAAATTTTAAACAACAGCAAAGAATGACTAAGAAAGCAATAAAGAAAGGAAAGATAGATTACGAAGGTAAACTTGCGCAAAACATAAAAACGGATAGTAAAAGCTTTTACAGATATATAAAACGGAAAAGAGTGACTAAAGTAAATGTTGGTCCCTTAGAAGATGAGAAGGGGGATTTAATAATGGGAAATGTGGAAATGGCTGAGACCTTAAACAATTATTTTGCTTCGGTCTTCACAGTGGAAGACACAGAAACCATGCCAGAAATTGCTGGTCACAGGAATGTGGGAAGGGAGGACCTTGAGACAATCACTATCACGAGGGGGGTAGTGCTGGACAGGCTAATGAGACTCAAGGTAGAGAAGTCCCCTGGTCCTGATAAAATGCATCCCAGGGTATTAAAAGAGATGGCGGAAGTTATAGCAGATGCATTCGTTATAATCTACCAAAATTCTCTGGACTCTGGGGATGTACCAGCAGACTGGAAAGCAGCTAATGTAACGCCTCTGTTTAAAAAAGGGGGCAGACAAAAGGCAGGTAACTATAGGCCGGTTAGTTTAACATCTGTCGTGGGGAAAATGCTTGAAACTATTAAGGAAGAAATAGCGGGACATCTAGATAGGAATAGTGCAATCAAGCAGACGCAACATGGACTCATGAAGGGGAAATCATGTTTAACTAATTTACTGGAATTCTTTGAGGATATAACGAGCATGGTGGATAGAGGTGTACCGATGGATGTGGTGTATTTAGATTTTCAAAAGGCATTCGATAAGGTGCCACACAAAAGGTTACTGCAGAAGATAAAGGTACGTGGGGTCAGTGGAAATGTATTAGCATGGATAGAGAATTGGCTGGCTAACAGAAAGCAGAGAGTCGGGATAAATGGGTCCTTTTCGGGTTGGAAATCAGTGGTTAGTGGTGTGCCACAGGGATCGGTGCTGGGACGACAACTGTTTACAATATACATAGATGACCTGGAAGAGGGGACAGAGTGTACTATAACAAAATTTGCAGATGACACAAAGATTAGTGGGAAAGCGGGTTGTGTAGAGGACACAGAGAGGCTGCAAAGAGATTTAGATAGGTTAAGCGAATGGGCTAAGGTTTGGCAGATGGAATACAATGTCGGAAAGTGTGAGGTCATCCACCTAGGAAAAAAAAACAGTAAAAGGGAATATTATTTGAATGGGGATAAATTATAACATGCTGCGGTGCAGAGGGACCTGGGGGTCCTTGTGCATGAATCCCAAAAAGTTAGTTTGCAGGTGCAGCAGGTAATCAGGAAGGCGAATGGAATGTTGGCCTTCATTGCGAGAGGGATGGAGTACAAAAGCAGGGATGTCCTTCTGCAACTGTATAGGGTATTGGTGAGGCCGCACCTGGAGTACTGCGTGCAGTTTTGGTCGCCTTACTTAAGGAAGGATATACTGGCTTTGGAGGGGGTACAGAGACAATTCACTAGGTTGATTCCGGAGATGAGGGGGTTACCTTATGCTGATAGATTGAGTAGACTGGGTCTTTACTCGTTGGAGTTCAGAAGGACAAGGGGTGATCTTATAGAAACATTTAAAATAATGAAAGGGATAGACAAGATAGAGACAGAGAGATTGTTTCCAGTGGTGGGGGAGACTAGAACTAGGGGGCACAGCCTCAAAATACGGAGGAGCCAATTTAAAACCGAGTTGAGAAAGAATTTCTTCTCCCAGAGGGTTGTGAATCTGTGGAATTCTCTGCCCAAGGAAGCAGTTGAGGCTAGCTCATTGAATGTATTCAAGTCACAGATAGATAGATTTTTAACTAATAAGGGAATTAAGGGTTATGGGGAGCGGGCGGGTAAGTGGAGCTGAGTCCAGAGCCAGATTAACTATGATCTTGTTGAATGGCGGAGCAGGCTCGAGGGGCTAGATGGCTACTCCTGTTCCTAATACTTATATTCTTATGATCTTATTAAATGGTGTTGCAGGCTCGAAGGGCCGAATGGCCTACTCCTGCACTTATTTTCTATGTTTCATTAGTGCCCTTGAAACTATCCCACCTTGGTCCTCAAATTCCCACCACAGCAATCCTCAACACCAGCAGCACCAGGCACACCATCAGCACCAACAGCACCAACCTCCACAATCAACTGATGCTGCATAGGACAGAGGGCATCAGCATCCGACCACATTGCTGCCCGGGAGGGCAGGGAAGGCCACACCATGGCCAGTTTTATTTCACTTGATGCTGTAATGCCACATAATGCGCCAGGTTGGCACCACCCCACAGCAACACCATAAAGCATCCCTACAAGGCCCAAGCCATTCCTTTCACACTCATTAGCATTGCGGGGGTACTGTTATGTCTCACCATTCACTGCAACGCACTAAGCCACTTCCAAAGGTGCACACAAATCTGTCCAAGAACCAAGTGTTGCAAATAAAGATTTCAATATTTGACAGCACATTAACAGAAACTTTACATGAACATTGGCTTAAATACCCAAATGCCTACCTACCCATGTGTGTTGTTAGTTGGTATAATTGGACTAGGGAGAGGGTGAGTGCAAGGAATGGCTAGTGAGATGAGGAAGTGATCATGTTAATAGAGAGGAATGGGTGGAGGTGCAAGATTATTTGGTGTAAGGGTATGCAGGAGTGGGGTAGGGAAGGCAGTGATGGCTATGTGATGAGTGGCATAGCAGGATGAGGTTGAGTGTGGCTTTACAGTAACATTTCATGATCCACTGAGAACATTGAAAGGTTTGCGCCATTGCAGCCTGATCCTCCTGATGACATCACTGCTTGTGTCCTCATGTGCGTTGATCTCCTGGGGAGGTCTTTTCTGTCCATTGGTATGGAAGAGAACCTCCCTGTGTGCTGTGACTCCTTGCATAAGCATATGGAGTCATGGGAGAGCCTGGGTGCAGCTGTTCACCTTTGTGCAGTGCTTGTACAAAAAAAACAAAAAAAAGGAAAAAAGGGCCTTGAAAAATGTTTGGAGTGTCCCCCAGATTGGAGGGCACTTGACTTAACTGTTTTATTGTTATCCAGCCAAAAGAGTTGTCAGTGTTTGTAGCACCTCAATGCTGTTGGAACATTGACAGCACAACTGGCAAACTAAATGTGTGCATCGTTCCTTTAAGGAAACCGGCTGATGAGGCGTCATCAAATGATGTCATCAAATGACCTTCAATTAGCCAGGAAATACACTGGGCAGACTTAACAAGCCCAACCACAGTAAAATCATTTCATGGAGCAGGCTGGAGCCAGCAGTGATGTCGAGACCCGCCACCGACCCGCCGAAGTAGAGGAAATCGTGGCCAGTGAGTTGGTTTCGTCTCCCCCTCCTCGACAGTTCGGGGCTTTTCACTTTACCACTTGCATAAAGTAATTCTGAAACTGTCAAGCATTTGGCTAACTATGAGCCTAAAAGTTTAACAGATGTATTTGTGTTGCATGTGGACTTTATTTTGTATTCTGTATTATGGAAACCAATTAAAACTTTTTAAAGTGTAGTGAAAAATTAAAAACATGTATAAGCATTGTACATGATAAATAATGCCAAATCTGTTGTTATTTAAGCTTTGATGCATCTAAGCTTATATACAAGTTTAAAAAGCTAGGAATTTGCCTTCAGGGAATTCACATAAAAGGACTTGTAGCGCCTTTCACGACCATCAGACATCCCAAAGCGCTTTACTGCCAATGAAGTACTTTTAGAAGTGTAGTCATTGTTGCAATATAGGAAACGCCGCAGCCAATTTGCACATAACAAACTCCTACAAACAGCAATATGATGACCAGATAATCTGTTCTAGTGATGTTGATTGAGGGATACATATTGGTGAGAACATCAGGGATAACTCCCCTGCTCTTCTTCAAAATAGTGCATGGGATCTTTTACATCCACCTGAGAGAGCACCCAGAGAGCCTCAGTTTAATGTCTCATCCAAAGATGGTGTATTTGCTTCATGGGTTCTTTGCTTAAGAATTCATAGCGATGCATTGCTATTAAGAACTAGTTGGTTTATTAATAAAGGTTTAACAATCACACTACGCATTCCCAGTTCATCCACTAGGCTCACAACTGCATGCCTCATTGTTGGTCCACTAAACCCGACTGACTGGGGTTTTATTGAGTCTTGTGAACATCACGTGACTGGCTGAGCCACTCACAATTCAACAGCTCTACGACTATTTTAGTTGAAACGTAAATCAAGTTCCCTTTGATTAAAGAGGGCACTAAAACTGACAGATTAACAAACTAAACTTTAAACATTAAATGGATCAAATTAAAATTTGGTTACCGGGGGTGATGATGCACTCCAGTTCCTACCTCTCGGGGAAGGCCGTGAGCGTACTGGTGGACACTGCGTGCTCCATCTCCAAGGACGCCCTGGCTCGGATGTAACCGTGGAAGAGAGGCAGGCAGTTAGGCTGAACGCCTCCCTCGACTGCCCGCTGTCTGGACCGGTTAATGGCCACCTTGGCCATGCCCAGGAGCAGTCCAACGAGGAGGCCCTCTGCCCTGCCCGTTCCCCTCCGCACAGGGTGCCCAAAAGTCAGGAGCATGGGATTGAAGTGCAACCAGAATTTGAGCAGCTGCCCCTTCAAATAATGGAAGAGGGGCTGCAACCTCACACATTTCACATAAATGTGGAACACGGACTCTTCCAGACCACAAAAATTGCAGGTGGCCTGGGAGTCTGTGAACCGACTTAAAAACCGACTGCACGGGACTGCCCCTTGCAACATTCTCTAGGCCAAGTCCCCAATAAATAGAGGGAGGACTCCCGCATAGAGAGCACTCCATTGGGGTACCCCGTCTCCTCTCAACAGCTCTACAAACCTGTGAGCATACATTACAGACGGCACCTCAGACAATCAACAGCAAATGTATTTGCATTTGAGTGCCACTTCCGTGCTGATGCTGATGTCAATGCAGTTTTCACCTGCCTTGAGTATTATGATCCTGTAAACAAATTCAACAGTTACTGTGTTGCCTCCTACTGGTTCAGTTAAAATCAGGAATACACAACACTGCATAAAACTGATGCAATGAGTATAATTCTTTTCTTTCAATATTATTGTTGTTTTATATTATGCTCCTTTACTTCTATTGAACCACGAGTAATGAAAATGGATATAATTTCATCAATTTTATTCTCAACAGCAAGACATTACTATACCTTTAAGAGTGACTACCTGGACTGAGATTTTCTTTATAGAATTATAGAAACTTACATCACAGAAGGAGGCTATTTTGCCCACCATGTCTATACTGGGTAAAAAACAGTTATCCAACCTAATCCCATTTTCCAGCTCTTGGTCTGTAGCCTTGCAGGTTACAGCACTTTAAGTGCATATCCAAGTACAAAGTGAAAATAAAATTACCTTAAAAGCATATTTGTAATTGGGGTTAAGAACTCCTTTATTTTCTCAGCAGCCCATTGTTATCCCCTGATGTCAAGGAGGCAGGTGGATGACCCACTCATTGGCCAAAATGTCTCACACACCTAACTACTGTGCAACAGTGAACTAGGATCCCGTTCTCCCAACTTTTATTCCTCCTGTGGAGAGCCCTTGGTCTCTGCTCAGTACTTCCTCAAAAGCGTAACTATGATCTGAAATGTGATGCTTTTTTGCAGATGTTGTTTGGAAATTTATCTGGCAAGGTACTGAACTCTTAATTATTTTTGAACAGTGAGTTAATCTATGCAAAATGGTGGCGGGCCCTCCAAATACATTATGAATTTGCATGGGAAGATCTCAAAGGATACTAATCGGAAGATGCAAAGAGCAGCAGTGTAATTGATTTATATTGGTATCCAAGGGTTTGATGGATGCCAATTTTAGATTTAACACGTTCTTCAGGTCCCCAGTAAGGGGGAGAAAAGGACATCCTCGTATTTCTCATTTCTAGAAAGCTAGAAACAGTGGAGGTCCAAAGAGACTTAAGAGTCCATGTACATAGACATTAAAATGTCATGAACAGGTAAAGAAAATAAACAAAAAGGCTGATGAAATGCTGGGCTTTATAGCTAGAGGTCTAGAATACAAGAGGGTAGAAGTTATGCTACAGCTATACAAAGCCCGAATTAGACCACACCTGGAGTACTGTGTTCAGTTCTGGGCATCACACCTTAGGAAGGATATATTGGAGGGAGTGCAGCATAGGTTTACCAGAATGATATCTGGACTCCAAAGATTAAATTATAAGGATTCCACAAACTAGGATTGCATTCCCTAGAACTTAGATAGTTAAGATATGATTTGATCGAAGTTTTCAAGATATTAAGGGCAACTGATGGGTAGGTATGGAAACTATTTCTGCTGGTTGGGAATTATACAATAAGGGGACATAGCCTAAAATTAGAGCCAGATCTTTCAGGAATGAAGTTAGGAAACACTTCTACAAGCAAAGTGGGGTAGCAGTTGGGAACTCTTTCGCAAGCGGCAGTTGATTATGGTCAATTGTTAATTTTAAATCTGAAATTGATAGTTTTGTTAACCGAAGGTAATAAGGGATATGGGGCAAAGGCGGGTATATGGAGTTACAGATCAGCTATGATCTCATTGAATGGCAGACAACCTTACGGGGCAGACAACTTTGAGGGGATAAATGGCCGACTTCTTTTCCTATGTTTCTTTAATGACAAGTCCCATTGCAAGTTAAGCGTGTTTTAAAAGGCACATATTCAAACGGTTCTCCATCAGGGAGCTTCTAGGCATACAAATGGAAAGATTTTGTTCAGTCCATTTTTGAGATGCAGGACAAGCTGTGAGATGCATGTATGGCAAAAAGGGAAAACAGTTGAAAGGAGAAAGGGATGGGCTACTACACCAAACTGTCACTCAGGACCCTTAGGCAGGAATAGTTAAAATCAATCTCTAAGCTAGGAGACTTAGTACATTGTGTAGTTAGGAGTAGCAAAGTACAAAGGGGCATAAACAGACTGACTGACTGAGTGGGTATAATTATGGCAGATGGAGTTTCATGTGGTGAAGGGTGAGGTTATTCGAGCAAGACAAATTGGAATATTTTCTTAATGGTAAAAGACTAAGGCCTGTGGAGCAGCTACAAGATTTAAATGTCCATATACACAAATCGCTAAACTAGTGCACAGGTACAAAAAGCAATCAAAAAGGAAAATGGAATGTTGGCTTTTATTTCAAGAGGGTTTTAATACTAAAGTGAGGAAGTGATGTTTCAGTTGTACAGAGCACTGGTCAAACCATAACTGGAATACTGCATTCAGTTTTAGGCCCGGCTCCTCAGCAAAGATATATTGGCCTTAGAAGGGCTACAGCTCAGATTAACCAGAATGATACTGGGGCTCAAATGATTAAATTAGGATACATTACATAAACCTGGATTGTATTCCCTCGAGTTTAGAAGGTCGAGGCACACTCATCAAGGTGTTTAAATGATAAAGGGGTTCAATTGGGTAGAAACTAATTCCTCTGGTGGGGGAATCCAGAACAAGGAGGCATAATTATAAAATTAAAGCTAGGCAAGTTAGGCCTAGAATTAGGAAGCATTTTACCCACAAAACAAGAGTGGAAAGCTGCAACTCTCTCCCCAAAAGGCTGTGGATACTCAGTTGATTGACATTTAAGACTGAGTGATAGGTAAAGGTATCAAGGGATATGGAGGAAAGGTGGGTAAATGGAGTTTGAGGTACAGATCAGAGATGATCTAATAGAATGGTGGAACGTAATCGAGAGGCTGAATGGTGTACTTCTGTTCCTATAGAAGTAGGCATATTTCTTTGCAAAGCCCCTTACACAAGTTCCCAGTATTAAGGTGTGCAGTATTATACTTGGATGTCGGGAACACTTAGCGGCTGGCATGTCACGAAATGTCCCAAGGTCCTTCCCTTATGCTCGACCAATATAAGTTATATAGCCGATGAGGAAACTGGAGGCATGTGACATCAGGTGCGAGAAAGCACTCATTGCCAAGTAATGTAAATGCGTATGCGATAGCTACCTAGATTGGCTTACAGGAAGGCAGTTACTTTTAAAGTTGCACACATCAAACCAGTGGTATTTGCAGGTTAAACTACAGCCATATTTCTGTACACAAAGGTTTCCAGGACTTGTTTCTTGCCAACCTGTGTCCATGACAGGCAAATGGATGTTACTGCTGTGAATTTCTCAATAAAAATATTGCTGTGGTATCAGGTGTTTCTGCTCCACCACTGCAGAGACTGCAAAACAAAACATTCTTAAATACTTTATTGATGCCAAGACTTGAACAAAAGTTCAATACAGGACTATTCTAAATAGGACTATTAAAATATAAGTTAAAAGGAATGCTTGAAAAGTCAATTTTATTAAACACAAGATACTGCACAGTTGCCTTTTCCATTGTGCCAGTGCCTTTAAATTCAGGTATTCCCAGCACAACATCATTAATCAGTGTATTTAACAGAGAGCAACTCTTCTGGATGGACAAGTACATTCACATCAGTAACACTTCCGATCTTTCCAATTTTCCCATCTTCTTGCACATCACCTTGCGAATGCACGTCCAAGTGCCTGCTTTGGAAAGCAGGCGTTTACCTGTAAAGTTTTACAAAATATATCAGTCATTTATCTTTCTTTTTCCACCCCCCCCCAAAAAAAAAATCCAAAATCTGATTCAAATTTGTAATTATTCAAATTAAATTTTAGTGGAGTACTGTGTAACACACTGCCATAGAACAGTAGGGTGTGGTTTTGCACTCCCAAACTCAATTGGAAAAAATGTTTAGAACAGACTAAACATTTCCTGATCAACCCCAACACAAGTGCATCATTGATCATGCTTACAAACCAATACCGTCAAACTGATGACCAAGAGCACAGATTTAAAAGGAAAAATGGACCACTGCGGAGTGCAATCCCTTAAAATACTGCTAAAAATCCCACAAAACCCCATGAAAGAATGGAATGTGATTTATTTTGCCATGGTAATGAGTGGCCCTGCTGACTTGTTTAACTATTTTCTTGCTTGTAAACAGTAAATAAGTGATTTATAGTATACTTAAGCCTGCCATAATTATTTATTTTTAAAATTTGATTTGCTATCCATTATATATAGAAAAACATGAGGTTACAAGATTACAAGCAATAGTGACTAGAATTCTAACAGAACTAGTCAGCAAATAATCATTTTACATACTTAGCTTTGTTTGCAATGTTAATTGTAACAACGTATTCTTGTTTGAAAACATACATCTTACCTTCCTCATCCCCCAGACATTGGCGGTGGTGCAGGACCTCCTCCACCATGATTTATTCGACCCATTTTTCTCCGTGGAACTCCTGGAGGGCTGTTTGAAAAAAATTTAATTCCTTGCTTTACTAAATGAAGATTGCTAGAAAAGGATTCATATACACAGTCAGCTCATATTACAGGTAATAATCCAGGACGACAAGTTATGTACTGCCAGAACCTTCTACATAAATTTAATAAGCAAAGCTTATTATTGACTGGTCAGTGAGTGAGAGGACTGCAGACTGCCGCTCTTCTGAATTTACTTTTAAAAAGCTGACGACAATGCACAGACGGGCCACAACATTTTGGCCAGTTTACATACACGGAGTAGACGATTACAGAGCTAATAAGTTTCTGTTAATGCCATGACCACGTAATGATGTTGCCACTGTAGCAGCATGTTTACTAGCCCCATTAAGAATGATGGCAGTCAGGAAGATCAACAATGAAGAACAAGTCCTCTTCTCAGCTGGTCTAAAAAAAATTGTAGCTCAATGTGGTCAATGACTGCAGGAGGCCTACACTACAGGAATCATTGGTCAAAAAACAATAAGCACCTCCAGTTTAGATTGTTTCATGTCTATTGATTGCTTTATTAGCTACTCACTGTAAAACAATGAAATACAAGACAAATATGAAAGCACTTTTTTTGGTTCTCTCAAAATATAACAAAACCATGCCAATTCATCAGTTAGAAATTCTTCTTTCCCTCATCATGTTTGCCCAATACTGCAGGAAGTAAAATCACAAGTTACACTTAGAAATAAACATTTCTTACAAATGTTAAAGTTTTGTTATTTTATCTTTCCAGATTCAAGATTTTACTTGATTCAGTACTTTGAACAGTTTCAATGAAATCTATAACTTTGTTCAGTTTGCAGTTTTTTTCCAAACACACTTTCTCTCAAAGATGTCTAGAAGGTGTCAAAATACTGCACATGGCACTATACTGCAAGGGAGCTAAAGTATCAGTACATAATCTACACCCTGAAATCACTGTGATACGAATAGTAAGTCTTAAAATATCAAAAGGAATTTTACGTGGGTGCGTTTAAGGTGGCATTATCCCCATCTTTTTTAACATTTCATGATGTACTCCAAGATCAACTTACATTCACAACTTAAGAACTAATATTTCAATTAGTACATAAGGCAGAAGAAAGTAAGTAGAATACAAATTACTGTCATTAACTTTAACATTGTTTATTTTATATATTTGTTGAAATATTTTTGGTCAAAGCAATTCCTGTTTACTTTGAGGAATTACTGAAGCAGATTATATGAAATTGCTTTGCTATTTAAACAAAGGTGTTAATCTGTTCATTTTAAACACTGAACAAAATTTAAATTTTACCTTTTGTTTTACAACAGAGGCTCTTAAATTGATACATTTCACCTCCACCTACCCCCCACCAAATATTATTTTATTCTCATTATTATAATCGTAGGTTATATAGATTAATTGGAGCTTAAAATAAATCCTGAAAGCCCAAGGTTCCTTGTTCTAATTGGTCTTTTGGTGATTGTGTTTTTTCCCCTGGCATTTTTCACCAAAAATACTGTAAAAAATATTTTTTTTTTTTTTAAAAAGGGGTAAAATTGGCAACAAAATGCACCCAACGGTAAAAGTCGGCGTGTTGCATGAGGATTCACGGTGGAAACCGCGGTCCTTGCCAATTTTAGCCCGAGGCCTATTAAAAGGCTTTTGGGGCCAAAAAGACAGGCCCCAAAAGGGGAGAAAACAAAAAAATTGCAAAAAAACCCAGAAAACATTCACTTAACTAAAGAATCGCTGAAAAAGAATTTAAACAAACATTTTAACTTACCGTTTTTGTAGGTCTTCATACCTAACACTGGTTCTGGGGCTTCAACGCAGGCTTTTCTTAGGCGTTTTTTTTCCCACCCTGAATATGGGTGCGCCGAACGGCCAATTTTAAGCGGTTGCATTTTTTTGGTGTTGCATGCCGGCGGTCCGCTTTTCAGCAGTATTTCAAAACCGCTGGTGCACAACTTTGGCCATTAAGGCGAGTACCGTTTACTGGCAAAAAAGATGAAATATTGCCGAGAAAACAGGCGCAAGGCTGGTCAATTTCTAGCCCAATTATATGTTTAAAACAAAACTTTTTATGTACAGTGAGGAGAGAGAACAGTCAAACACTCTTCGTTAATACCCCCTTGTACTTCATGGTTACCTCAAATGACAGGTTGGATTGAGCTGTGAGGACCCTCACCACTGAATGGCTGACACCAACAAATGGTCACTTGGCTGATATATCAGAGGCACCAACACCCACAGAATGTACCCATGCGTGAACTGCCATTTTCAGCAGAATAGGAGTAAGGATAGAAAATTGAAGAAAAAGCTTCAAAAGAACAATGAAAAAGGTATGTTACTGAAAGAAAGAAACATCCTCTGCTTGCTTTTAACATAGAATTACCCTCTTCCATCGTCGGGTCTACCCCAGGATGACTGATGTCCAGTTCTTTTATATTCAGCTCCAGTTGGGTTGAACAATGTCCGAAAGCTAAATGTGGAACACAGCTGTTTATTATTTATCAGAATCAATAACGCTTTGATATACTGCTTTAATCAGTAGAGATATTATGTACATTTAAGATAAATGCAAGTTGCAACTTACAAAACAGAAAAAAACTCCACTATTCCCCAGAAAAACTGAACAATTGTTGACAAACTCCATGGTGTCTGACTCCTGTTATCCACAACTTGCCCTGCAAAAAACAATGACATGAAATAGTTTATGCATTTTACTCAGTACCTAATAATGCAATGTAGAACTATAGTCATCAAATGAACATTTAAATATCCTCTTTAGCCCCTGCAGCTTACAGTGACTAGTTCAAATCCTAGAATGCAATTTCACTACAATCTGTGTGGAAAGGACATAGCTTTGTCCAGTCTTCATCTAGTTATTTCACAAAGCCCAAGTAATTATCAAAAATAACCCTTCAAAGTTTTTTTAAAATGAGTAGTCCTTTATCTTTCTAACATAGTTGTAAACAAGTACCTGTATTGACAATATATCGAAGAAATATCATGGCCAATCTTCATATAAACCAATAAAAACAGCTTTCCACTAGGATGTGAACAGCTCTGTAATTAATCTTGGGAGGGAGGGGTCTGCTGGCCACAATTTTGAAAGTCCCCTCCTCCAGGCTCCACAAAGAAACCTTGGGTCTCCCTCACTTCATACCCCAATCACCTTGGTGCTCCCTGGCCCCCACCCACCAACCAACCACTTACCTGACTGCCAGATACCATTCTCACAGCTCTCAGACAGTGGCCTCCTGCCACTCAAATTCCTGCTCCCACCTGCCCGTCAGGCAGTGATTCTTACCAGCCAGGCCTCAACATGCAAGCTTGTTGGTTGCCCAGACACCCTTCAAGCACTGATTCCACCCAGATTAGACAAAAATCAAGGCCACGATTTTTCAGTTAAATGTTATGTTAAACTGAGGTTTATACACTATCTGCAGTGACTCGATCCCATGTTCAAAGAACCTATAACACCATTCGATGAGCAGGCCCAGTATCCTAGTCAGCAGTTCTCCCTAAACAAATACCACCACACAAATGAACTGGCTTAAAATTAGAAAATGCTGGCAATCTCAGGTCAGGCAGCATCTGTGGAGAGAAAGCAGAGTTAACGTTTCGGGTCGATGGCCCTTCGTCACAATTCGCTGACGTTGAACTAACTGTTGCTGCTTGTGGGGCAAATAGTTACAAATGTTACCTGCATAAGTCACTGTACTTGAAGGTAAATAATGTGAAACATTGAGATATAAGATTTACATTTGTACAATTCACTTTCTTCTTTTTCATACACTTCGAGCCGAGTGCATCCCAGTTTGTCATTAAACTGCGGGATCCTGCGGCTTTAAATGCTTACTGCGTAGACACTTTCTGCCGTCAATTCTACCACTGAAATTATCGATCTTTTTATCCCTCCTCTACATGCTTATAGTTTACACCTTAGCCGAGGGTGCGGGAGCTTAAAGTGTGAGTGCAGCATCATTGAATACCCCGACAGCCAGTGTGGGGTCTGACCAGGAAACAAGACACACATTGGTTGTCCCTCAGATGAACAACAGACCGCTGAGCCCGGCCTCAGCACCACGCCATTAATTTAAACAGTATCACTTACAACCACTCTCAGTCAACGACATTCCACCTCAGACACCGTTTAACCGCCCCCCCCCTGCCGCCGCCGCTTTCTCACCGTTGGACACGTACACCATCTTCTCCCGATTTATCTCCGCTTCCGGCTTCGCGCAAGCCGCTTCCGCTCACGCGGCCGGGAATAGAGCGGTTTCACAACCGCCATGTTGGACTCCGCCCTTTCCGGGTCGGCCCCGGCTTTGCTGCAGCGACGAACGGCAGCATAGGTTTACACCCAAAAACTTGGATGCAGCATGGGCCAAAGTTACCTGATATTAGCGAAACTGAGATTTCTGGAGCTTGATAGCAATTCCTTGGTGTTTAAAAAAAATGCTTACTGAAATTTGCACTATACTTAAGCAAAGTGATGTCAGTCACAGTGCACTCAAAAATTTTCGGACCCCCATAATCTCTTACCTATAAACACATTCAGAAGGACTAAGCAGCTGAAATGGCCTTCCCAATGGGCATACCACTGTTCTGTATAATAATGGAAGAGGAAGGAGAGCAGCAGAGATAAGAAGCTCTGAGAGTGAGGTGCCTTGGCAGAAGATAGCAGCCTGATATATTTCCCCGATCGATAGCACTGCATTTGCACTTGTTTTACGCCAGTTTTCACTTCCTGGTGTAGGCAAATGAACTCTCCAGGAAATTTGAGTGCCAAAACTGGTGTAAAATTTAGTGTAATTTCTACTATTCTGGAAGTTCCTATTCGTCTCATCCTGAGCATTTATATTATATAGAGCTATATAGAATTTGCAGCACAGAAAGAGGCAATTTCGCCCAACTGGTTTATGCCAGTGTTTATCCTCCACACAAGCTTCCTCCCATTTACTTCATTAACCCTATCAACATATCCTTCGATTCCTTTTCCTCTCATGCATTTATCTAGCTTTTCCTTATTGCATTTAGAGATTCTATCAACAACAATTAGTTGCATTTATATAGTGTCTTAAAAATAGCAAAATATTCCAGCGGATTTCACTGAAGGGACTGCTCCTTAACATTTGGCTACATTTTAACCCCACGCTGCTAATCTTTGGCTGTTCAGTGTGGAGGTAAATCGGAGATCTTGTGTGCCTGCTCCTGGGTCTGGCTAAAAGAGAAATTTGTAGGTCCAGAAGTGGCGGAGGATGGGGTTGCTCTGGCCAGCCTCTCCATACCTGGGTGGCTCTGGAGGGGGAGCATGCAGTGTCCACTGATGCGCTTGATGCCTTCCATGACCGGTGGAAATCACAGGGTATAGAGTGTCTTGTAGACAGTAATAATAAAATCTTGATTTAGTTGGGAAGGTATCCTTTTGTTTTGGACCATCCCATATTAGTGGTGCTATAAAAAGGACACTTGTGATTATTTTTGTTTGGTGACCCTGGGATAACCCTGTGTCACTCTTATTGGTCCATCAAAAAAGGCCATGGAGATTTCAAAGATGGATTAGACCAGACCAAGAGTAGGAAGATGGCCAAAGGCACTGTTTAAGAGTTAGAATTTAAGAAAAATGTTGAAAGTTGGGAGAGCTGTAGCAAGACAAAGAGGTTTAAGTGTCAGAGAGGCCAATAGGTCTATAACAAATGGTAGAGTGGAAATATGAGGGACTGTGCTGTAGAACAGTGTTGGAAGAACGGCATGAACAGAGATGTAAGACTCAGAAGGTTGCAAAAGTAAAGGGAGGTCCGGTGATTGAGGAGTTTGAAGATGAAAATGAAGTTTTTGAAATTGATGCACCAGAGAATGGGAAGCCAATGATGGCTATCAAGGCCATGGATGATAAGTGAGCAGGACTTTGTGTAGGATAGGATGTAATTCTGGATAAATTTAAGTTTGAGCAGGACATCAAAATTGAACACCATTGGGTTGAATTTAAGTCATCATTAAGCTGGGATCAGGAACCTAGGCGCAGAGTTTCAGTCATTATTGGCAAGATATGTGCCTTGCCAATAATGAACTGCAAATATTTGGGTTCATCCACAAGCAGTCAGGCAAGTAGTCTAAAGCATGGGAACAGTTATTCAATCAAGGGTAGTAGTGGAGCAGTGAAGATGGAGATCATCAGGATACAACAACAACTTGTTTTTATATATTGCCTTTAATGTAGCAGAACATCCCATTCAGGAGAATTTCCTGGAGTGTATTAGGGATGGTTTTCTAGACCAATATGCTGAGGAACTAACCAGGGAGCTGGCCATCCTAGACTGGGTGATGTGTAATGAGAAAGGGCTAATTAGCAATCTTGTTGTGTGAGATCCCTTGGGGAACAGTGACCATAACATGGTAGAATTCTTTATTAGGATGGAAAGTGACACAGTTAATTCAGAAACTAGGGTCCTGAACTTAAGGAAAGGTAACTTCGATGGTTTGAGGCATGAATTGGCTAGAGTAGACTGGCAAATGATACTTAAAGGGTTGACGGTAGATAGACAATGGCAAACATTTAAATATCACATGGATGAACTTCAGCAATTGTACATCCCTGTCTGGAGTAAAAATAAAACTGGGAAGGTGGCTTAACCGTGGCTAACAAGGGAAATTAAGGATAGTGTTAAATCCAAGGAAGAGGCATATAAATTGGCCAGAAAAAGCAGCAAAACTGAGGACTGGGAGAAATTTAGACTTCAGCAGAGGAGGACAAAGGGTTTAATTAAGAGGGGGAAAATAGAGTACGAGAAGAAGCTTGCCGGGAACATAAAAACTGACTGCAAAAGCTTCTATAGATATGTAAAGAGAAAAAGATTAGTGAAGACAAATATAGGTCCCTTGCAGTCGGATTCAGGTGAATTTATAATGGGGAACAAAGACATGGCAGACCAATTGAATAAATACTTCAGTTCTGTCTTCACAAAGGAAGACACAAATAACCTTCCTAAAGTACTAGGGGACCAAGGATCTAATGAGAAGGAGGAACTGAACGATATCTTTATTAGGCGGGAAATTGTGTTGGGGAAATTGATGGGATTGAAGGCCGATAAATCTCCGGGGCCTGATAGTCTGCATCGCAGAGTACTTCAGGAAGTGGCCCTAGAAATAGTGGATGCATTGGTGATCATTTTCCAACAGTCTATCGACTCGGGATCAGTTCCTATGACTGGAGGGTAGCTAATGTAACACCACTTTTTAAAAAGGGAGGAAGAGACACCGTGGGTAATTATAGACCGGTTAGCCTGACATCAGTGGTGGGGAAAATGTTGGAATCAATTATTAAGGATGAAATAGCAGCGCATTTGGAAAGCAGTGACAGGATCGGTCCAAGTCAGCATGAATTTATGAAGGAGAAATCATGCTTGACAAATCTTCTGGAATTTTTTGAGGATGTAACTAGTAGACTGGACAAGGGAGAACCAGTGGATGTCGTGTATTTGGACTTTCAAAGGCTTTTGACAAGGTCCCACACAAGAGATTGGTATGCAAAATCAAAGCACATGGTATTGGGGGTAATATGCTGATATGGATAGAGAACTGGTTGGCAGACAGGAAGCAGAGAGTCGGGATAAACGGGTCCTTTTCAGAATGGCAGGCAATGACTAGTGGAGTGCCGCAGGGCTCAGTGCTGGGACCCCAGCTCTTTACAATATACATCAATGATTTGGATGAAGGAATTGAGTGTAATATCTCGAAGTTTGCAGGTGATACTAAACTGGGTGGCGGTGTGAGCTGTGAGGGGGACGCTAAGAGGCTGCAGGGTGACTTAGACAGGTTAGGTGAGTGGGCAAATGCATGGCAGATGCAGTATAATGTGGATAAATGCGGGGTTATCCACTTTGGGGGCAAAAACGCGAAGACAGAATATTATCTGAATGGCGGCAGATTAGGAAAAGGGGAGATGCAACGAGACCTGGGTGTCATGGTTCATCAGTCATTGAAAGTTGACATGCAGGTACAGCAGGTGGTGAAGAAGGCAAATGGCATGTTTGCCTTCATAGCTAGGGGATTTGAGTAGAGGAGCAGGGAGGTCTTACTGCAGTTGTACAGGGCCTTGGTGAGGCCTCACCTGGAATATTGTGTTCAATTTTGGTCTCCTAATCTGAGGAAGGATGTTCTTGCTATTGAGGGAGTGCAGCGAAGGTTCACCAGACTGATTCCCGGGATGGCCGGACTGACATATAAGGAGATACTGGATCCACTGGGCCTTTATACATTGGAGTTTAGAAGGATGAGAGAGGATGTCATAGAAACATACAAGATTCTGACGGGACGGGACAGGTTAGATGCGGGTAGATTGTTCCCGATATTGGGGAAGTCCAGAACCAGGGGACACAGTCTTAGGATAAGGGGTAGGCCATTTAGGACTGAGATGAGCAGAAACTTCTTCACTCAGAGAGTTGTTAAACTGTGGAATTCCCTGCCGCAGAGAGTTGTTGATGCCAGTTTATTGGATATATTCAAGAGGGAGTTAGATATGGTCCTTACGGCTAAAGGCTTCAAAGAATATGGAGAGAAAGCAGGAAAGGGGTACTGAGGGAATGATCAGCCATGATCTTATTGAATGGTGGTGCAGGCTCGAAGGGCCGAATGGCCTACTCCTGCACCTATTTTCTATGTTTCTATGTTTCACAGTGGCTTAATCAGATGAAAAATGTTAGAGAAGAAGAATTTGTTGGAATTAAACCAAAGAAAAAAGTGAAATGGATGCCAGTATAACAGTCAGTGGATATTTGATTCTACAATGAAAAAACAAAAAAATGGGAAGGTGTTCAGGATAATTGAGACACCTTTGGAAAAGGAAATGGTGCAAGTGGACCTACCCAGTCCTCAGAAAACAATCCAGTCGCAATAACATTGTAGCAAAAGAAAAGACCATGGTTAGTAACAGACAAAATAGTGAGCTAGCACCGCCATTGGAATCTCTGATGGAAAACGCTGCTATCAACAGTATGACTAACTTGCCTGCTACTCTAACAAGGAGTGGCGGAGTTATAAGAAAATCACATAACAATGATTTTATCTATAAGTAGCTTTATATGGAGCTGTTGGACTTTATAATGAATACATTTTAACAGTACAGTTGCGCAAGGAGTTCAATGATTGTATCAGGTTAATCTTCCTTTTTTTCTTTGGATACCAGCACACTCTTCATCCTCTAAAGTTAAGAACCGAGCCTGCTCTGGTTACGTCATTGAATTCCTTATACCACTGGCCTGCTGTTCTGCAGGATGAGAGAATTGTCACTCATTTCCAATGCTACTTATCTGCACAACAATAACAAGAACAACAACTTGTATTTATGTAGTGTCTTTCATCATCATAGGCAGTCCCTCAGAATCGAGGAAGACTTGCTTCCACTCTTAGCACAAGTTCTTAGATAGCTGTACAGTCCAATACGAGAACCACAGTCTCTGAGGGAAAGGGTGGGCAGGGAGTCTGGTTTTCCGCACGCTCCTTCCGCTGCCTGCGCTTGATTTCTGCATGCTCTCGGCGACGATACTCGAGGAGCTCAGCGCCCTCCCGGATGCACTTCCTCCACTTAGGGCGGTCTATGGCCAGGGACTCCCAGGTGTCAGTGGGGATGTCGCACGTTATCAGGGAGGCTTTGAGGGTGTCCTTGTAACGTTTCCTCTGCCCACCTTTGGCTCGCTTGCGTGAAGGAGTTCCAAGTAGAGCGCTTGCTTTGGGAGTCTCGTGTCTGACATGCGGACAATGTGGCCTGCCCAGCGGAGCTGATCAAGTGTGGTCAGTGCTTCAATGCTGGGGATGTTGGCCTGGACGAGGACGCTAATGTTTGTGCATCTGTCCTCCCAGGGGATATACAGAATCTTGCGGAGACATCGCTGGTGGTATTTCTCCAGCGACTCTGAGCCATACAGGAGGGTGGGTATTACTATGGCCCTGTAGACCATGAGTTTGATGATTGTTTTTGTCATGTATCTTACATTATCTTACATAACTGTATCCTAACATGCTATACATGACTGTAATAAGATATGACCTGTAACCACCAGCATACCTTACCACCAGGGGTGCACTTGCAAGAGACAGGTATATAAGGACAGGTCTCAGGCAAGTGCAGCATTCCAGAACTGTGAAATAAAGGTGCAGGTCCAGAGTGACCTTGACTTCACTACATGCCTCGTGTGAATCTGTACTGAGGGGACAGGACTTTACAGTGGCGACGGGTTACGGGATTACAGAATCCACAGAATGGCGAACAACGGATCAGATGAAAAGTACAATGCGGGAGACAATTGGGAGGACTTTATAGAAAGGCTCCAGCAAAGCTTTGTAACAAAAGACTGGTTAGGCGACGATAAGGCAGACAAGAGAAGAGCCCATCTCTTGACCAGCTGTGGCTCGAAAACATACGCTTTAATGAAGGGTCTGTTGGCACCCGAGAAACCAGCAAGCAAGTCGTTTGAAGAATTGAGCACACTGGTAAGAGACCACCTGAAGCCAGCGAGCAGCCTACACATGGCCAGACACAGGTTCTGCAACTACAGACACTGTGTGGGCCAGAGCATACCCGACTTCGTGGTGGAACTTCGGAGGTTGGCTAGCTTATGTGAGTTCTCCGATGAACTGAGGAGAGAAATGCTGAGAGACTTTTTCATTGAAGTAATAGGCCACGCAGTCATATTCCGAAAGCTCATAGAGACCAAGAACCTGACCTTAGAGGCAGCAGCACTGGTTGCACAGACATTCTTGGTAGGGGAAGAAGAAAAAGGTTGATTTACAATGCAGGTATGACAACTAACGAAATATTGGAACAAGAAGTTCACAGCACTAAACAAGCTGCTACCCCCACACACAGACAAAACCGAGAGAACAGGCTCTCGACAGCAGGCAGAAGCCATCAAGGGCCACAGGAACGGCCGTTCACACCTCATCAACCCACAATGCGAGCAATCAACGACAAACTGAGAGAAGTTCAAGAGAGATCAGCCAGACGCAGCTCATTCTTTGGGAACACTTTGAACAATAGAACAGGTCTGTGCTGGAGGTGTGGAGGTGGGCACTCATCAAGGGGATGTCAATTTCAGCAGGCTGTTTGCAGAAATTGTGAATATACAGGGCATTTGGCCCGCATGTGCAAAAACATGGCAGCTCGGCTGGTATACGAATCGGATGGGTCGGAAAGCGGACCAGAAGATGGTGGGTCAGTACCCGGGACACCGGTATACAGCGGGTCAACATGATCAATGGCCGCTGCTCCTACAACAGGACGCCTCCTATAATGATGAGAATCCTACTCAACGGGATATCTGTCAACATGGAGCTGGATACGGGATGCGTCAATCTCTCATGGGTGCTCAACAATTTGAACAACTGTGGCCGCATAAAAGAGACAGACCAAAACTCACAAGGGTCGACACCACACTAAGGACCTATACCAAAGAAATGGTACCAATCCTCGGCAGCGCCATGCTCTCTGTCACACACAAAGGGACAGTGAACCGACTTCCCCTGTGGATTGTCCCCGGAGACCCCCCAGCACTGCTGGGGAGAAGCTGGCTGGCAAAACTAAACTGGAAATGGGATGATGTCCATGCCATGTCATTAGAGGAACGGACCTCCTGCTCAACAGTTATAAAGCGATTTGAACATCTCTTTCCGCCAGGTGTGGGCACTTTCAAAGGGGCCAAAGTCAAAATCTACATCACACAGGATGCTGGACCGGTCCATCACAAGGCCAGAGCTGTACCCTATGTGATGAGGGAAAAGATTGAACACGAACTAGATAGGCTTCTGCGGGAAGGCATTATATCACCTGTGGAATTTAGCGACTGGGCAAGTCCCATCATCCCAGTCATGAAGCCTGATGGATCCGTACGAATCTGTGGGGACTACAAATCTACCATAAACAAAATCTCCCTACAGGACCAGTACCCACTGCCCAGAGTGGAGGACTTATTTGCCACATTGGCTGGAGGTAAACTTTTCTTAAAATTAGACCTCACATCTGTGTATATGACACAAGAATTGACCGAGGAATCCAAGCTACTCACCACCGTCAACACACATCGAGGCCTTTTCATGTACAATCGATGCCCATTCGGCATCAGGTCGGCAGCTGCCATATTCCAGCGAAACATGGAGAGTCTGCTCAAGTCCATCCCGGGGACGGTTGTATTTCAAGACGACATACTTATCACGGGCAGGGACACCGACTCCCATCTCCGTAATTTGGAGGAAGTACTAAAGCGGTTGGATCGGGTAGGCCTACGAGTCAAGACATCCAAGTGCCTGTTTCTCGCACCCGAGGTTGAATTTTTGGGCAGAAGGATTGCCGCTGATGGAATCCGCCCAACTGAGTCCAAAACAGAAGCAATTCGCCTGGCACCCAGGCCCCGGAATGTCTCAGAACTGCGCGCCTTTCTTGGGCTACTCAATTACTTTGGGAACTTAAGCACGCTGCTGGAGCCTCTCCACGTGCTACTCAGGAAGGGGTGCGATTGGTTTTGGGGGGACGCCCAGGAACGCGCCTTCAATAAGGCACGCAACCTTCTGTGTTCCAACAGTGTTTTGACTTTCTTTGATCCAGGTAAAAAGCTAGTTCTCACATGCGATGCATCAGCGTATGGGGTCGGGTGCGTTTTGCAACATGTCAATAGTGCGGGCAAATTACAACCCATAGCTTATGCCTCCAGGTCACTTTCGCGGGCGGAGCATGGGTACGGAATGGTAGAGAAGGAGGCGCTCGCGTGCATGTACGGTGTCAAATGATGCACCAATACCTTTTCGGGGCCAAGTTCGCGTTAGAAACCGACCACAAGCCCCTCACGTCCCTCCTATCCGAGAGCAAGGCAATAAACGCCAACGTCTCAGCGCGAATTCAATGGTGGGCACTCATACTGGCGTCCTACGACTATACCATAAGGCACAGACCAGGCACAGACAACTGTGCCGACGCGCTCAGCAGGCTACCCCTGGCGACCACGGAAGTGTCTGACGAACAGGACTGTGAGATAGTCATGGCAATCAATGCCTTTGAGTCCACAGGTTCGCCCATGACGGCTCGCCAAATCAGAGCCTGGATGGCCAGCGACCCCACGTTATCCTTAGTAAAAAGATGTGTCCTAACCGGTGACTGGGCAGAGGCTCGCGATGCCTGCCCCGAGGAATTAAAACCCTTTCACAGGCGCATGCATGAGCTATCACTGCAAGCCTGATGTGGGGCAGCCGAGTAGTCATGCCTCTGCGAGGCAGAGAAGCATTTGTCCGGGAGCTCCACCGCGAGCACCCGGGGATCGTTCTCATGAAGGCCATAGCCAGATCCCACGTCTGGTGGCCTGGTATTGACGCGGACCTGGAGCTCTGCGTCCGAAGGTGCACCATTTGTGCCCAACTCAGCAATGCCCCCAGGGAGGCTCCACTGAGCCCCTGGCCCTGGCCTACCAAACCGTGGTCGCGGGTGCACGCAGACTATGCGGGCCCATTCCTGGGCAAAATGTTCCTCGTAGTTGTAGATGCATTTTCAAAGTGGATCGAATGCACCATTTTAAACTCGAGCACAACCTCCACCACTGTGGAGAGCCTCGCAACTATGTTTGCAACGCATGGAATCCCTGACATATTGGTCAGTGACAATGGTCCGTGCTTCACCAGTGCAGAATTCCAAGACTTTATAATTGACCACGGCATAAATCACGTCAAGACGGCACCGTTCAAGCCGGCCTCCAACGGCCAGGCGGAGAGAGCAGTGCAAATCATTAAACAAGGCATGCTTAAAATCCAAGGTCCCACGCTGCAGGGTCGCCTGTCACGACTGCTGCTGGCATACAGATCTCGTCCTCACTCACTGACTGGGATCCCCCCCGCGCAACTGTTGATGAAAAGGACTTTAAAAACAAGGCTCTCATTAATCCTCCCAGACATGCACGAAATCGTTGAGGCAAAGTGCCGTAAGCTGACTGAGTACCATGACAGAAATTCGAGGGGGAGATGGAATGAGATAGGGGCAAAGTGTTTGTACTAAACTATGGCAGGGGTCCCAAATGGCTTGCAGGGACAGTAACGGGCAAGGAAGGTAACAGGCTACTGGTAGTACAAATGTACAATGGCAAAACCTGCCAGATGCATGTAGACCAAGTCAAAAGCAGATTTACCAACAACACTGCGGAACCAGAGGCAGACTACAATGTGGAACTCGCACCACACCTGGTGGAGAGACAGAGGGAACAACCTGAGGAAAGGGCAATCCCAACAGGCACCCCAGCGAGTCAACAACAATCACACCAATCGAAACAGACAGCCCAGGCGAGATACCAGCAACCACACCCAAATAAAAACAGACACCAAGGCAAACAACTGAACCACAACTCAGACGCTCCACGCGAGAGCGTAGACCACCTGAGAGACTGAACCTATAAAGACAATAAGACCTTGGGGGGAGGGTGATGTCATGTATCTTACATTATTATATATAACTGTATCCTAACATGCTATACATGACTGTAATAAGATATGACCTGTAACCACCAGCATACCTTACCACCAGGGGTGCACTTGCAAGAGACAGGTATATAAGGACAGGTCTCAGGCAAGTGCAGCATTCCAGAGCTGTGAAATAAAGGTGCAGGTCCAGAGTGACCTTGACTTCACTACATGCCTTGTGTGAATCTGTACTGAGGGGACAGGACTTTACAGTTTTGAGGGACTGGTCTTCAAACACTCTTTTCCTCAGGCGGCCGAAGGCTGCACTGGCGCACTGGAGCGGTGTTGGGTCTCGTCGTCAATGCCTGCTCTTGTTGATAGGAGGCTCCCGAGATAGGGGAAGTGGTCCACGTTGTCCAGGGCCATGCTGTGGATCTTGATCTCTGGGAGGCAGTGCTGTGCGGCGAGGACAGGCTGGTGGTGGACTTTTGTCTTACTAATATTTAGTGTCAGGCCTATGCTTTTATATGCCTTGGTAAATACGTCGACTATGTCCTGGAGTTCAGCCTCTGTGTGTGCACAGACGCAGGCGTCGTCTGCCTACTGTAGCTCGACGACAGAGGTTGGAGTGGTCTTGGACCTGGCCTGGAGACGGCGAAGGTTGAACAGCTTCCCACTGGTTCTGTAGTTTAGTTCCACTCCAGCAGGGAGCTTATCAACTGTGAGGTGGAGCATGGCAGCGAGAAATGTTTGAGAAGATGGTTGGGGCAATGAGGCCGGTCCGGATGTGAATTGGGTCTGTGATGGATCCATTGGTCAGGATCACGGTTTGCATGTCGTCGTGGAGCAGGCGGAGGATGGTTACGTACTTTTGGGGGCATCCGAAATGGAGGAGGACGCTCCATAGATCCTCGCTGTTGACAGTGTCAAAGGCCTTTGTAAGGTCGAAGAAGGCCATGTATAAGGGCTGGCGTTGTTCCCTGCATTTTTCCTGCAGCTGTCATGCTGCAAACTACAGGGGAATATCCCTGCTATCAACCACTGGGAAAGTCGTTGCTAGAGTCCTCCTCAACCGACTTCTCCCCGTGGCCGAGGAGCTCCTCCTGGAATCGCAGTGCGGATTTCGTCCCCTCCAGGGCACAACAGACATGATTTTTGCAGCATCTTTAACCTAGTAAGATGTATAAGGTACTTCACTGGAGCATTATCAAACAAAATTTGACCACATAAGGAGATATTAGGGTAGATGACTCAAAGCTTGGTCAATGGGGTAAGTTTTAAGGAGCACCTTAAAGGAGGAAAAAGAGATGGAAACGTTTAGGGAGGTAATTTCAGAGCATAGGGCCTTGGCTGAAGGCATGACCGCCAACGGTAGAGCAATTAAAATCGAGGATGCTCAAAAGGCCAGAATTGGAGGAGTGCTGGAGAAGATTACAGAGATAGGGAGAGGGGGCGAGGTCATGAAGGGATTTGAAAACAAGGATGAGAATTTTTAAATCGAGGCGTTGCTTAACCCAGAGCCAATGTAGGTTAGGAAACACAGGGGTGATGGATGAATAAAACGAGAGCTATTTTATATAGGTTTCCTCCAATGGAGAACCAGGAGTGTGTCTCCTCCATTCAATATCCTTGTTGAAAGTTTGGAGGTCTGTCTCATTGAAGTTGTGAGCTTTTTCTTTGCTCCTCCTTGCAATGCCCTTGTTTCTCTTCAGCTGCCTATGCCAGATTCTCCAATAGAAGACATTCTGGAAAAGTGCGACAAAATCATATATGAGTTGTCCAGTGCAACTACCTAACAGTTAATTTAGTTATCCAAGTACTTACCTGGATCATAACTAACCCTTCACATTGCACTCTGCTTATCATCATTATCATCTTAAGAGTTCACAGATGTTTCAATGATGGACCCGATGTTCCAGTCCTGAACACCAATTAAGGGGGTGGAAGATGCCTGTGCGTGGATTTTTTAAACGTGTGGTGACTGTTGCACATCAACCACCACACGGGCTTGATGGAGCTAGGCTTTTATTCAGTGGCAAGGGTTAAGCAGGACGACTGGTGACCTGCTCTGCTGCACGGACCTAGTGTGCACACATATCGCAGTGTGGGCAGGTCTGTGCTGCCCCTCAGCTTTAAGGGGGCACGAACTAGTGATCTTGCAGTGTATGCATCCATCATTCCTAGCAGCACTTACTTGCATACACAGTCTTAAAACTCCTTCCTCCACTTTAACAGAGTGATACCACTGGAGTTTTACATCAGCTGTCTGATGGCACTCGAGAGACAGTCTTCAATTGTTTGACCTCACCTAATTCATTCAATCTTGTGCAGGAGCAACTTGTACATAACGTCTTTGAGATGGAGGTGACTGGAAGGGCATCTCCGATGTTAAGAAACTCACTCCCTGTGAAAGCCAGGCCATGGAGCTACTGACAAAGCAATCTGCTCTTGTTGTGGGAGATGGCGAGGTCAGGGGTACAATGCTGGTGCCAGGTTAGTGGCTGCACAAACATAGTCAATGTAGCATCCCTGAAAAGCAGCACACAGAAACAAGTTTCCACAGCCTTATCTGTCGCCTTATTTCAAAAGAATAATGCTTATTCTTAATTTTTACCCTTCTTTCATGCAAATCCACCATAGCAACTGGGCAGTGGGAGAGTCAGAAGATGAGGGAAATTAGGAATGATAATGGGGAGGGGGGATGGAACTTTTATTCACCAACTGTGAGAATGATGAAGATGAGGAACATGATTATGAGGAAGTCAAGGTCAAGCCCACCCATGATAGAAAACATAGAAACATAGAAAATAGGTGCAGGAGTAAGCTATTTGGCCCTTCGAGCTGCACCACCATTCAATATGATCATGGCTGATCCTTCACCTCAGTACCCCTTTCCCGCTTTCTCTTCATACCCCTTGATCCCTTTAGCCGTAAGGGCCATATCTAACTCCCTCTTGAATACATCCAATGAACTGGCATCAACACTCTCTGCGGCAGGAAATTCCACGGGTTAACAACTCTCTGAGTGAAGAAGTTTCTGCTCATCTCAATCCTAAATGGCCTACTCCTTATCCTAAGACTGTGTCCCCTGGTTCTGGACTTCTCCAACATCAGGAACATTCTTCTTGCATCTAACCTGTTCCGTCCCGTCAGAATCTTATACGTTTCTATGAGATCCCCTCTCATCCTTCTAAACTCCAGTGTATAAAGGCCCAGTTGATCCAGTGTCTCCTCATATGTCAGTCCAGCCATCCCGGGAATCAGTCTGGTGAACCTTCGCTGCACTCCCTCAATAGCAAGAATGTCCTTCCTCAGATTAGGAGACCAAAACTGAACACATTATTCCAGGTGAGGCCTCACCAAGGCCCTGTACAATTGCAGTAAGATCTCCCTGCTCCTATACTCAAAACCTCTAGCTATGAAGGCCAACATGCCATTTGCCTTCTTCACCGCCTGCTGTACCTGCATGCCAACTTTCAATGACTGATGTACCATGACACCCAGGTCTTGTTGCACCTCCCTTTTCCTAATCTGCTGCCATTCAGATAATATTCTGCCTTCGTGTTTTTGCCCCCAAAGTGGATAACCTCACATTTATCCACATTATACTGCATCTGCCATGCATTTGCCCACTCACCAAACCTGTCCAAGTCACCCTGTAGCCTCTTAGCATCCTCCTCACAGCTCACACTGCCACCCAGTTTAGTGTCATCTGCAAACTTGGAGATATTACACTCAATTCCTTCATCCAAATCATTGATATATATTGTAAAGAGCTGGGGTCCCAGCACTGAGCCCTGCGGCACTCCACTAATCACTGCCTCCCATTCCAAAAAGGACCCGTTTATCCCGACTCTCTGCTTCCTGTCTGCCAACCAATTCTCTATCCACGCCAGTACATTGCCCCCAATACCATATGCTTTGATTTTACACACCAATCTCTTATGTGGGACCTTGTCAGAGGCCTTTTGAAAGTCCAAATACACCACATCCACTGGTTCTCCCTTGTCCACTCTACTAGTTACATCCTCAAAAAATTCCAGAAGATTTGTCAAGCATGATTTCCCTTTCATAAATCCATGCTGACTTGGACTGATCCTGTCACTGCTTTCCAAATGTGCTGCTATTTCATCCTTAATAATTGATTCCAACATTTTCCCTACTACTGATGTCAGGCTAACCGGCCTATAATTACACGTTTTCTCTCTCCCTCCTTTTTAAAAAAGTGGTGTTACATTAGCTACCTGCCAGTCCATAGGAACTGATCCAGAGTCGATAGACTGTTGGAAAATGATCACCAATGCATCCACTATTTCTAGGGCCACTTCCTTAAGTACTCTGCGATGCAGACAATCAGGCCCTGGGGATTTATCGGCCTTCAATCCCATCAATTTCCCCAACACAATTTCCCGCCTAATTAGGATATCCTTCAATTCCTCGTTCTCACTAGACCCTCGGTCCCCTGGTACATCCAGAAGGTTATTTGTGTCTTCCTTCGTGAAGACAGAGCAAAGTATTTGTGATTTCCTGACCAGCACTCTGCCTCATGTTCCTCTGCCACAAACCCTCGTTTGTAACCCTGCATAATTTGCTTTTTTCACTCCCACGCACCAGCTCAAATATTTTTACCCAAGGGAAATTAGATAGTGTTGGTGCAGATGTGACCCCAGGTGATTCACAGAGCATGAGGGAGCAAGAGAAGCGGGAAGTGGGTGAGGATGTGCAACCTTCTCAGCGGAAAACAAGGAAAAGATTGTCTGTGGCTTTGGAATCGTGGGCCCCAAACCCATGGCAATGTGCCTGAGAAGAATGATGTTTCAAGAACATCAAACATGGGCAGGCTCTGGTCAATCTCTGACAGTATGTGCTAACTGACAGCTGTGACTTTCGAGTCTACATCCCTTGTTTGTGGCAACATCGGGAAGCTTTTTCTTCAATCAATTCTTCGTAAAGCGCATTCTTAGAGGGTCTGATTACCATCCCTTACTTTGACTGATCTGTTATTAGACTTCTTCCTGCACTGTAATATGTTTGGGTGATGTGGCTGTCGTGGTTAAATAACTGCCAGTATGTGTGAGTTGGGGGTGCGAGGCTTGCAACAGTGCTAAGTGTGTGAGAGTGAGGTAAAGCATATGAATTTTAGGGTTGAGTACTGATTGTTAGAGATTGTTGGTCGGTGGGTGATGGGGGTGTAGTGGATTGAGCAGTGGATGAGGCTAATGGTGCAGTAGGTAGGATATGCCATTTGGAGATTGAACTCGCTCACCTTGAAAACTCATAATATATCATAGAAACATAGAAACATAGAAACATAGAAAATAGGTGCAGGAGCAGGCCATTCAGCCCTTCTAGCCTGCACCGCCATTCAATGAGTTCATGGCTGAACATGAAACTTCAGTACCCCCTTCCTGCTTTCTCGCCATAACCCTTGATCCCCTGAGTAGTAAGGACTTCATCTAACTCCCTTTTGAATATATTTAGTGAATTGGCCTCAACTACTTTCTGTGGTAGAGAATTCCACAGGTTCACCACTCTCTGGGTGAAGAAGTTTCTCCTCATCTTGGTCCTAAATGGCTTACCCCTTATCCTCAGACTGTGACCCCTGGTTCTGGACTTCCCCAACATTGGGAACATTCTTCCTGCATCTAACTTGTCTAAACCCGTCAGAATTTTAAACGTTTCCATGAGGTCCCCTCTCATTCTTCTGAACTCCAGTGAATACAATCCCAGTTGATCCAGTCTTTCTTGATAGGTCAGTCCCGCCATCCTGGGAATCCGTCTGGTGAATCTTCGCTGCACTCCCTCAATAGCAAGAATGTCCTTCCTCAAGTTAGGAGACCAAAACTGTACACAATACTCCAGGTGTGGCCTCACCAAGGCCCTGTACAACTGTAGCAACACCTCCCTGCCCCTGTATTCAAATCCCCTCGCTATGAAGGCCAACATGCCATTTGCTTTCTTAACCGCCTGCTGTACCTGCATGCTAACCTTCAATGACTGATGTACCATGACACCCAGGTCTCGTTGCACCTTCCCTTTTCCTAATCTGTCACCATTCAGATAATAGTCTGTCTCTCTGGTTTTACCACCAAAGTGGATAACCTCACATTTATCCACATTATACTTCATCTGCCATGCATTTGCCCACTCACCTAACCTATCCAAGTCGCTCTGCAGCCTCATAGCATCCTCCTCGCAGCTCACACTGCCACCCAACTTAGTGTCATCCGCAAATTTGGAGATACTGCATTTAATCCCCTCGTCTAAATCATTAATGTACAATGTAAACAGCTGGGGCCCCAGCACAGAACCTTGCGGCACCCCACTAGTCACTGCCTGCCATTCTGAAAAGTACCCGTTTACTCCTACTCTTTGCTTCCTGTCGGACAACTAGTTCTCAATCCACGTCAGCACACTACCCCCAATCCCATGTGCTTTAATTTTGCACATTAATCTCTTGTGTGGGACCTTGTCGAAAGCCTTCTGAAAGTCCAAATATACCACATCAACTGGTTCTCCTTTGTGCACTTTACTGGAAACATCCTCAAAAAATTCCAGAAGATTTGTCAAGCATGATTTCCTTTTCACAAATCCATGCTGACTTGGACCTATCATGTCACCATTTTCCAGATGCACTGCTATGACATCCTTAATAATTGATTCCATCATTTTACCCACTACTGAGGTCAGGCTGACCGGTCTATAATTACCTGTTTTCTCTCTCCCTCCTTTTTTAAAAAGTGGGGTTACATTGGCTACCCTCCACTCGATAGGAACTGATCCAGAGTCAATGGAATGTTGGAAAATGACTGTCAATGCATCCGCTATTTCCAAGGCCACCTCCTTAAGTACTCTGGGATGCAGTCCATCAGGCCCTGGGGATTTATCGGCCTTCAATCCCATCAATTTCCCCAACACAATTTCCCGACTAATAAAGATTTCCCGCAGTTCCCCCTCCTTACTAGACCCTCTGACCCCTTTTATATCCGGAAGGTTGTTTGTATCCTCCTCAGTGAATACCGAACCAAAGTACTTGTTCAATTGGTCTGCCATTTCTTTGTTCCCTGTTATGACTTCCCCTGATTCTGACTGCAGGGGACCTACGTTTGTCTTTACTAACCTTTTTCTCTTTACATACCTATAGAAACTTTTGCAATCCGCCTTAATGTTCCCTGCAAGCTTCTTCTCGTACTCCATTTTCCCTGCCCTAATCAAACCCTTTGTCCTCCTCTGCTGAGTTCTAAATTTCTCCCAGTCCCCAGGTTCGCTGCTATTTCTGGCCAATTTGTATGCCACTTCCTTGGCTTTAATACTATCCCTGATTTCCCTAGATAGCCACGGTTGAGCCACCTTCTCTTTTTTATTTTTACGCCAGACAGGAATGTACAATTGTTGTAATTCATCCATGCGGTCTCTAAATGTCTGCCATTGCCCATCCACAGTCAACCCCTTAAGTATCATTCGCCAATCTATCCTAGCCAATTCACGCCTCATATCTTCAAAGTTACCCTTCTTTAAGTTCTGGACCATGGTCTCTGAATTTACTGTTTCATTCTCCATCCTAATGCAGAATTCCACCATATTATGGTCACTCTTCCCCAAGGGGCCTCGCACAATGAGATTGCTAATTAATCCTCTCTCATTACACAACACCCAGTCTAAGATGGCCTCCCCCCTAGTTGGTTCCTCAACATATTGGTCTAGAAAACCATCCCTTTCTTCCTGCACTGCATCCATATACTTGGAGCTACACTCC